>NW_026126646.1:2372500-2987500 GCF_943737965.1 Phodopus roborovskii
TTCACAGCCAGAGCCTTGACTGGTGAGCCTTTTCTCCCACCCTTGGTTTTGTTTTGTGTTGTTTTGTTTTTTGATTGTTTTTGTGTGTTTCCAGATTTCTCAGCTCAGAAACCTGCCATCTGGTCTACCTGAGCTGCGAAGGCCTCGGGGAAAGGTGTGTATTGTCCCTGGGCATGGGGCCACCCTGAACAAACGGAGTTTACGGCAGTTAGGCCAGAGGATAGAATGGTTAGCGCTGCAGGTTAACAGTTGTTCCTCACGGATCTGTGTACTCTACTCCTGGTCCCCTTAGTGGCACTCTTTTGGAAGGTTGTGGTCACCTTAGAGTAGTGGTTCTCAACCTTCCTAACGCTGCAACCCTTCAGTACAGTTCCTCATGTTGTGGGGACCTCAAGCATAAAATTATTTCATTGCTACTTCATAACTATGATTTTTCTACCACTATGAATCATAATGCAAGTACCTGCATTTTCTGGTGGTCTTAAGCGAACCCTGTGAAAGGGTTGGTCAACCTCCAAAGGGGTTGTGACTCACAGGTTGAAAACGGCTGACTTAGAAGGGCAGAGGGAGGAAGGAGGCCATGGATGCAGAAGTATGCTTTACTCCTGGTCTCTTTCTATCTTCCTGCTTCTTGCCTGCCTCTGGGCAAGAAGTTCCTCTGGCGACCCAGCCTTCCACTGCCACAGTCTCCTGCCCCTCCTCACTAGAGACAAACAGCCACATACTGAAACAACACAGCAAGAGCTAAAATAAATCTGTGCCCTCCGGATATTCAGTGACAGCAAAGGTAGGCTCTCATACCATGGAGCCAGCCAGGTGGCAGCAGGGTCTACCAACACGCAAGGCCAGGGGCACGAGGGTGCCATCCCGTAGTCGGACCGATGAAACCCTGGAAACATACCCGGGTGACTGTGTCCTACTCTCCTGCCGCCTAGGGAGGCTGAAGTTCTGGTTTGTGAGCTGCATGTAGGCTGAGACCACAGACCAGACCACCCGGAACACCAGCTCAGGATGGCTACAGACAGAAGAGGCAAATGGAGCGGGTACCAGGCCCTCAGAGAGCGACTGACCAGTCACATCACTGGTTTTGAGAGAAACGGGAACTTCCGCTTTTAAAGAGCCTGCCAGCCATTTTCCGGCTCCCAGGTCCCTGCAGTGGTCCAGAGGCCCTGGTGACTCAGCTCCCTTTCCTACTCTCCGGGCTCCCCACATCCGCTGCATGCATTCTTGTGAGCTTCCCTTGGTCATCGTTGGGTTTAGTAGCACTTCCAGATTTCCCAAGTCCGGGGACCTAAAGGGCAGCTGTCTTCTAGAGTCGGAGGCAAAGAGGCGCATCCGGTGTCTGCCCACAGCATCCCATAAGCAGCAAGAAAGGTGGTGACTACATAGGTTGGCGAGGGGCCGTGAAAGAGGATGCCAGGGCTGCGGGGGGGGGCACACTGGGGCTGAAGCTATGAATGCAGCCTGCCGGTGGCCTTTGCCATGACTATAAATCCCAGGTTTCTATGCAAATATTGACTTCAGCTTGATCACTTTCAAAGGAAGACATATTGTTTGACTTTAAGTATGTTAGGAAATAGTATTATTTGTCAGCAAATTTTGAAGTGATACATATTGTGGCAAGTGTAGATTAAAAGTTAAATCTTTAGCCTTTCACCAAAAATGAATAAATATGCAACGTGCGGTGGCTCACACCTTTAATCCCAGCCAGCACTCAGGAGACAGAGGTGGGCAGATCTCTGTGAGCTTGAGGCCAGCCTGGTCTACCTAGAGAGTTTCAGGACAGCCAGGGCTATATAGTAGACTTATCTCAAAATAATTAATGAACTATATCTAATAAGGGGCTGGAGAGATGGCTCAGCGGGTAAGAGTACTGACTGCTATTCAAAGGATCTGGGTTTGATTCCCAGCACCCACATGGTGGCTCACAATCATGGCATCTCCATTTCCAAGCCTCCAACACTTTCTTCTAGCCCCTACAGGCACCAGGCATGCACAGGATACACAGACGCACATGCAGGCAAAATACATATACATATACATATACATAAAAACAGAAATTAAAAATCAACAAATAAACAAAAAAAAATAAGTAGGTGAGGGGTGGAGAGATGTGGGTAAGAACACTTGCTACATGATCTCAGGGACCTGAGTTTGGATCCCCAGCACCGGTGTACAATGCAGAGCATGGCTGCCTACACACAACGGAGTGGAGGAAAGATTGCTGGGATTTGCTGGTTGCCAGCCTAGCTCCAGGCTCAGTGAGAGACAGTGTCTCAAAGGAATAAGGTAGAATGACAAGCAGGAAGGCCAGCCTCCTCCTATGGCTGCTGCACACACACACACACCCACACACACAGATGTGCATATAACACACATACACCACATTCACACATTCATACACACACATACACAAAAATAAAACACAATCTTATTTTAATGAATTGTTTAGAAATTTGCATGTTACTTTATGTAAATGCCATTGGGCTTTCGTTTATTTGTTCATTTCTAAGCACACACTATACCGCTGAGCTACATTCCTATCCCAATGCTGTGTTAAGTAAGAGGGTTTTTTTTTTTTACTTAATTTTTTATTTTATGTTATTTGGTTTAAGGGTGTCAGATCTCTTGGAACTGGAGTTATAGACAGCTGTGAGCGGCCATGTGGTGCTGGGAATTGAACCAGGATCCTCTGGAAGAGCAACCAGTGCTCTTAACCCCTGAGCCATCTCTCCAGCCCCAAGTAAGAGGGTTTTAAAAATCATTTTGTGCCAACTGTGTTGGTGCGCACCTTTAACCCAGCACTCAGGAGGCAGAGGCAGGCAGAACTCTGTAAGTTCGAGGCCAGCCTGGTCTACAGTGTGAGTTCCAGGACAGCCAGGAAGGGCTACACAGAGAAACCCAGTTTTGAAAATGTTTATCTTTTCTTGGGAAGGGGTGCGTGGCACCCATGTGTGTGGCAGTCACAGGACAACTTGCAGGAGACAGTCCTCTCTTCCCGTTGTGTGGGCTCTTGGGGATCAAACTCAGGATGGCAGGCATGGCGGCACGGGCCTTTACCCACTGAGCCATCTCACTATCCCTGAAACTGTTTTATTTTCAAAAAACAGACAAGGAGGCCGAGGCTAGAGGATTGAGTCTCTGAGGTCAGCCTAGCCTCCATCGCAAGACTCTCCGTCCAAAACCAAACAAACAACAAGAGCTTTTTCCAGCCTCTGTGGTGTGGCTTCTTCATCCGACCTCTTTGAGGTCACCTGGAGCACCCAGCCTGAAGGGGGCGTCTATGGTGGTTGGCTGTTGCTTCTTCCCCATCCACAGCTGTGGTCAGCTGCTCCAGCCCCCCCACCCCCCCCCCCCCCCCCACCCCCCGCTGACCCCAGAGCCTCAGTCACATAGTTCCTGGGCCAAGCTGAGCTGAAGCCAGCTCTCCCCAGAGAGCCTGTGAAAGGACAGCTGTAGAAACACAGCTCTGCTGTTCAGAATGCATTTCGCTATCCCTGTGCTCTGTGACATCTGCCCTTCTTAGGAAGGCAGGCAGCTCTGCTTCTGGAATGTGCTAAGTGGGGAGCTTCAGGACTAATGCCCCAGCTTCCTTGCTGGCTCTTCCTGAAAGGTAAATAAACCAGGCTTTAAAGTGAACTCTTTCAAGCCCAAGGTTTTAGATACTTAGACATTAAGGGGGTATGCAAGCATAACGTATGTGCGTGCTTGCGAGTGTTTTGCCTGAATGTATGTATGTGCACCTCCTGTGTGCCAGGGCCAGAAAAGGGCATTGAATGTCTTGCAACTGAAGTTGCAGACAGTTGTGAGTCACCCTGTGGGAGCTGGGAACTGAACCTGGGTCCTCTGCAAGAGCAGCCAGTTCTCTTAACCACTGTCGTCTCTCCACGTTTTTCTTTTTTGTTATTTGTCCTTCTTTCCTTCCTTCTTCCTTCTTCCTTCCTTCCTTTCTTTCTGAGCCAGTGATTTCTGAAGCTTTCCAGACTCCGTGCCTCCATCCTATGTCCATCCTATACATCCCAGACACACACACACACACACACACACACACACACACATACCCGCACACGCATACGCGCACACACACCCGCACGCGCGCGCACACACACACACACACACACACACACACACACACATGCACACTGTCTCACTTACACGGGACTGATGAACGTAGTGCACTGAAGTGTCCTCTCCGCACCTGCCTGGAGCTGCTTCCTGGAAGAACTCTTTTGTCTCAGACGCAATCCTTCTGGCAGAGCACTGGCAGAGTTGTGGGCTGGAGCTCAGAGTTGAGCTTTGTGGAGCTCTGGCCTGGAGTGGTATTCTTGCTTGTGACTTCTTTTCAGAAACGTCTTCATTTCTTTCTCTACCTGGAAGTGAACACTTGCAGTGTTCATGCAAGTAGGAGAAAGGTGGCAGTTCCCAACAGACTAGACAACACGCACAGGCTGGTTAATGTGCTTCCCAGACAAAGGGCATCTGGAGGTTTTGAGTTCAAGGAACCTGGTCACCCGTTCTGGGTCCTTCTCTCTGGGGAAGGAGCACATAGCTTGTGGAAGTCAAGTTTGGTTCAAGAAATGACAGAGTTAAACATGTCCTCCACCAAAAACCATGAGTTGTGAAAGCAAGCTCTTCATTGTGACCACAAGCCCAGGCTATGAATGTTGCAGGGTGTAACAAAACTCAACACCAGGGTCCCGTGGTCCCTTGGGAAGTCCATGACAGTGTGATCCTGGTGTCTGCCAGCTTCTGCCCTGGGGGACAATGGGCCTTGTTTTCCAACAGCTTCCATAGCCTGGGTTCGTAGAGAGCTCAGGATGCTATCAGGGAGGGGACACAGGCCGTGCCATTTTAGATGTATGCGTACAGCAGGAGCGCACATGGTGTTACAGAGGAAGTTCAGCAAGCTGAGGGCAGAAACAAACACGGCACACGAGCACCAAGGAGGTGGAGAGACTCGCTCTGGTGTGAGGCGGGGATAGTTGCAGGAGCTCTGTTGATGGAGTTTGTCCCTGGAACATTATTCCTTACATGGACCGCTCACTCTCAGGGATTAAGATAGAGTTGCTGGCCAGGTAGACCATGCACGGGCTTCTTCCCGGCGTCTAGCAACCACAGGCGGCTACGATGTCATAGAGCCCCAAAGGCAGCGGAAAAGCAAAGGAACTCAAGGTCTGTTTTGCCAGACGAAAGCAAACTGTCAGCCCCTTGAGCCTCTGAGAGTGGCCACACCTCACTAGGAGGACAGAGCTGGTCACAGTGAAGCTGGGGAATTCGCTCAGGATATGCGCTCCAGTTCCAGCTAACATGGCTGTAGGAAAAGAGGAGAGGGGTTGTGGGAAAGTAGGGGACATTAACAACAGCCCAAGGCGATGCGTGGCTCCCCTTCTGACCTCACCGTGAAAAATTCCATTGTAAAAACTCGTCACAGGAGGGCTGGGGAGCTTTGGATCATCTTGAAATGTGCTTGTCAAGCCAGCACCCCCAAACCCCAGCAAGTTCTCAGCAGAAGAGCGATGGTTGGCTCTTGCAGAGGATCGGGGTTAAGTTCCCAGCATCCAAGTCATGTGGATGGGCTCACGACCGCCTGTAACTCCGGATCTACCAGATCTGGCGCCCCTCCTGGTCTCTTTAGACACTTGCATATGTGTAGTACACATGCATGCAAGCAGCCATTTATACATCTAAATTAAAACAAAGAAGCCTTTGTGAATATCACAGATGAGTGAATCCCTGGGCTTCTTGGCTAGCTTGTGAGGGCTATCTGGCAGTCCTGAAGCAATGTCTAAACTACAAGATGGACAGTGCCTGAGGAACACTTGAAGTTGACGCCTGGCCACCACACACATAGTGGCATTAAGCTGACGGCGGCAGGGATGGCGTCTGCTATAGATACATACCGAAGTCTCCACGCAAAAAGTAATATCCCACTTAGAATTTGCTTTAAAGACTTAAAAAAATGTATTGGAAAGTGGAGGAAAAATGCAGTGCTGAAAATATAAATGATTATGAGGACGGGCAATGTGCTTGCCTCATCTGCCTGTTTCTTTGGAGAGGTGCTGGGGATTGAACCCCCAACCTCTCAAGTCCTAGGCAAGCGCGCCACTTCTGAGCTGCATCTTCAGATTTTTTTGAAATATTTTATTATAAAGAAACAAAACTAGGGGAGCTGAGAAAATCACGCTGATTCTGAAGAGATGCCCGTCATCTTTGTTATCCCTCCCTCACCCTCCCTCCCTCCCTCCCCCACCCTCCCTTCCTCACCCTCCCCCTTCACCCTCCCTCCCTCCCTCACTCTCCCTTCCCTCCCCCCCCCCCCCCCCCCCCCCCCCCCCCCCCCCCCCCCTCACCTTCCCACCCTTCCCCGCTCCCACCCATCACCCCTCCACCCCTGTCACCCCCCACACAAGTTGCATAACTGGAAAAGTCTTCAGCTCTTTCTTCCTAAGGATGTGGGTTAGGAGAAGGAGGAAAACCCAGGGCTGATTAATACCATGCACATCACAGAAGAGAAAGAAACTAATTAAACCTTACTATTACTTTTGACTGTGAGTAATATGCTTTGACATGTGTGAGCTGGTCTTGTTGTTCTTATAAACAAGCCTTAAAAAAAACAAGCCTCTGGCCTTGGACCTCTGAGAATTGTCTAAGCTGCTGCCTGTTTCAAAGGCTTGCTGAGGGCAGGCTGTCAGACTCAAGTGTTTAAAAGGTACCCCTTAAACTGAAACGCTAGTAGCTAAGATACAAGACTCTTAAAGGGGAGACTAGAAAGTTTTCATTGTCCTGGCCATGTTCTTGGTTAGGAGAGAAGAGTAGGTGCTGGCCTGGGCCAACCAAAACAGGAGGGCAGAGGACAGAGTGGGAGTCGTGGTTTTGTTCGCAAATGATCGCCATGGCTGAACTTCTTGGAAAGGGATCTATTTTATTCCATTCTGCCCAGCTCACATTTGGGTTATTTTAGGGCCTCAGGAGGGGCCTATGTTTCTTAGGACTTTTGAGCAAATTCTACTCCCTTCCCTCCCTCCCTCCCTCTCTCTTTCTTCCTGGATTCTCCAAAGTGGTTTTGTTGTTGTTGTTTTGTTTTGTTGTTGTTGTTTTGTTTTGTTTTTAATAGGGAGCTTATTAGATGGACAATATTAGATGGAAGAGAATATCTGATGTTGGGAAAACAATAATCAATGTTCATTACAATGCACAAAATCAGCAAATTCAGAATTGAATACCAATTGGTTTATTTTTTTAATCAAGAAGAAATGGCCTGTGGGGTGTTTTTAAATTACTGTGTTTACTGTATGTGTGTCATGCATGTGGGCACACGAAGCACACACCACTCACTGCGTGCAGACGGAGGTCTGAGGATAACTCGCAGGAAGTCCTGAAAACCCACCTCTTCCCAAGCGAGTGTAAGACAAGATGTCAGCTGAGCCCATCCCAGCCTCACTATCCTGTGTTTGGGGTGTTTCATCTTGAGTGTCTATGGGATTCTGCATGCCAGTAAACGGTTTTTTTTGGGGGGGGCGGGGAATGTCACCATGAACTTCACAGGCAGGCATTTACACTTTTTAAGTCTCTTCCGTGCCCACAACACTAATTTAGCCACGTTTGTATCTGACATTCTTAATTAGCTGGAGCTGCATGGAACTAAAATACAGAGGTAATGAGTATCTCTGACTGGGTATGAGATGCATGCTAAGGGGCACGTCCGTTTTTTTTACAACAGACACAACCTTAAAAGGCCCTGTAGCTCTGTCCGTCCTTCAGAGCTGGGATCTCATGACTGCCTGGATTACACAGGAGATGGCCCGTGTCCTGTGCCTGTGGTCTTTGTGGCCCTCTGGAGAGGTTAAAATTCCTCATCCTTTCCCTATAAGCGGTTCTCACTGAGGCTGATGGGCAGGTCAGTCTAGAGCTGTACCGTACATTCTGGAGTCCATTCTGAGATGGGAAGCAGGATGCTTGGCTGTTGGGTCTGAAGGGCAGAAGATGGAGGGCTGGGTAGGGGGTTAGAAAGAGCCTGGGGGAGGGGGTTGGCATGGGTCACCTGTGCTGGCTTTGTAGACACAAATTCGGATGCGGTCATAGATTACAATACTTCAAAAGGATAAACATAAAGGAAGCTCAGAGGAAATGGGGATGGCCCCCTTCCCACCCTAACCCTACCTGCCCCTACCCCTCACTCCTGCTCTCTCTTTCCCTTCTCTCCTGCACTTCCTGTTCTGTCTGCAGAGATGCCACAGCCTGGGTTGGGGGACAGGAAGTCCCCTGCGGGCGGGGTGGGCGGGCATACAGTAAGGAGGAGCTCTTGAAAGGGGAGACCCAAAGAGCATGACCATGACAGGTCGCCATCCCTGTGCAATGGGCTCCTGGTGTGGGTGGGGTCAGAGTCCCGGTCCCCAGGCTCAGACCTGAAAGACAGGCTGTCAGAGTCAAGCAGGCTGAGGAGGGCATCCTGGGACAGGGGTGGGGTGGGGGGAGGTCTGGAAATGATCACATAAAGGCATAATGGGAGGCGGCTATGAGGGGGGAAAGAAGTACAGATGTGGAAAGAAAAGGAACCTGCACTGCTGGGCTAAACTCAGCGATTTCAAACAAAACAGATGTGTACCTCCTGCTCCCCAGTCTGTCTCCCAGGGCGTTACTGGAGCAGCAGCCACGCTGTGACAAGCACCCTGACCCCACCCACCCACCTGGTTTCAAATGCTATTCCCTGCTTGCAGCTCTTTGGGAGCAACAGTCTGTTCCAGGGCCAGACCGGGAGAGGACACATGAGCAAGAATGTCTCTCTAGTGCACAGGACAGAAACATCCAGAGAACCTGGAAGTCAGCCGGAAGGGGTCCCAGGTATGGGATGGACTTGAACATCAAACTAAGATGGAAGCAGGTAGTAACCCAGCAGCTGGAGAGAGCGTGAGGCACATTCAGTCTGATGAGAACAGCATACATTGCAGGGCCTGCAGCTGGACAAGTCTCAGTGACACGGGAAGAAGCCAGCTTCCCAGATGAAGTCTGGCATGTGCCACCTCATCCGGTGGTTGACACTGTGGCACATCAAAGCTCCACACCACACGTCAAAGGACAGGTCAGTTGGCATTGACACTGCCACTTCTCAGTGGTCCCTGTAATAGACACCCGGCCCCAGCCACTCGGAAGCTCTGGTGTTAAACGCTGAGGTGCATCCTGACGAAGCAACTGTCCCATTATCTCCAAAAGTGGCCGGGTCGTAAAGGTCAGGGGAAGACAAGGAAGTGACTCAGTATACTGTGTGACTAGACATAAAGGACATTATTAGGACAAGTGACAAAACTTGAGTGGGATCTCAGGATTCAAGGGTGGCCTTGAGTTGCTGATAATTTCCTGAGGCCGATTGTTGCCAGCTTGCATGTAAGAGGATTCAGTGTTCAGGCCTCAAGGACCAACCTCGAGCAAGGCTTGGTTACTTAACTGTGTGTGTGTGTGTGTGTGTGTGTGTGTGTGTGAGTGCACACACGTGTGCGCACGTTCATGCTTGACAAATGTGAGAATATAGATGCTTGTGTGAGTACATGGTGGGGAGAGGCACCAGGTGTCCGACAGGATTGCTCTCCATCGTAGTCCCTTGAGACAGGGTCTCACTGACCCTAGAGCTAGGCCTGAGGCCAGCAAACCCCAGCAATCCTCCTGTCTCTTCTGTAGTGCTGGGGTTACAGGGGCACGGGCTCATATCTGGCTTTCTTATGGGTCCTGGGGCTTTGAACTTAACACCCTCATGTTTGTGCAGCAAGCACCTCTTACCCTGGAGCCTCCTCCCATCCCATGAAGTCAGTGCAACTTCAAGTCAAGACCCCCCCCCCATCTTCTGGCAGTACTGGAGATCTAAACTGAAGCCTTACATATGCTAGGCAAATGCTGTACCCCTGAACAGTCCAAGCATGAGCTCCCCAAGTCTTAAATGGCTCAGAGGGTTTTTGCATTGAACTTGCAACACTTGCTGATTTGTGGCTATGAGTACGATAAAAATAAAAATTTAAATTTAAGTACGTAAGCTGCCATATTTTTTTCTTTTAAGTGCACAGTCTACGAGGGTTATTCGGGACCTCAGGGTATGCTCCTCTAGATAGGGGATGAGCAGTGGGGGGGGGGGGGAGAAGCCTGCATGACGCTTTCCCTGGTCATTAACCCCCATGTCCAGAGCAGGTGTCTGGAAGAAAAAAAGAAAAGAAATAAAAAGGGAAGCGCATGACTGCTCCTAAGTGTGGTGGAGGAGAAAGTTTGTTGTAGATAAAAGGGAGAGCACAGCCAGAGACGGAGTCACTCAGGGAGAGTCCAGAGTGGGCATTAAACCTGGGCCATGAGGGCGCAAGGGGAGAGAGACAGGGGACCAGGTGCAGCAGCCAGGGGGCCCCAAAAGAGCAGGGACCACCAAAATGGCTGGATTATATGGTGAAGGGTATCTGGGGGAAGAGTAGCCCCGCCCAGGGTGGGGGCGGGGTTTGCCAGCCAGGAGGAAACCCCACAGTCTACTTTGACATGCTAATGGACACTTCGGATAGCCACTTGTCCCAGGTCTGAAACATTTCACACAAGCCTGAATGCAACCTATCAACTCTATGAAGACTGTTTTCTGTTAGAGAGAGAACTGGCCTGACTTGGTCCCTGCATCCCCAGACCTCAACACAATTCCAGGTTCACGCAGTTCCCAAATCAGCATTGGCCATGCGAAGGAAAGAGCTGCCCACGTGGGCTCCAAAGAAGTCTCTTCCCAAAGTGTTGGACAACACATCGGGTCATGCACAGATGGAGACCAAGCTGGCAGTCCCTGAGCCCCCTGCCCTGGGTTCTGATGGGGCTCTTAGAACCTTGAATGACTTTGCTGCCTCTCTCTTTCAAGACTTCACAGATCAGTGATGAAAAGGTCTAGAATAGGTTGCTGCCATGGGTCAGCATGGCCTTGTTCCCTGAAGGGACTGTAGACTAATCCGGAAGGAAAGTGAGCTGGTGCTATAGCTCAGTTGGTAGGGTGCTTGGCCAGCATTCATGAAGCCCTTGATTGTATTCCCAGCACCACATGAACCAAGCGTGGTGAGCACGCCTGTGACCCCCACACTCGGGAGGCAGAAGACCTACCAAGGTCATACCTCGACTATGTAGTGAGCTGGAAGCTGGCATGGGCTACTTGAGATCTTATCAAAATAATAACAGTGATGATGATGGTGGTGGTAATGGTGATGAAGATGGTGGTGATGGTGATGATGATGAGGAGGAGGAAGCAGAGAAACCAGAGTGTTCAGTGCCAAGTCTGCCCAGCACAGGGTTGGGGAGCACGGCCAGGCGAGTGTGGGCTCGGGTGTGGATCTGAAGATGGAGAAGAGGTAATGCGAATCCGCATCCCTTCTCAGGCCGTGTTTCCTGGCTTCCAAAACTCTGACATATTCTGGTCGTGTGTGGTAGCTCACACCTTTCATTCCAAGCAGGTGGATCTCTGTGAGTTCAAAGCCATCCTGGTCTAGAGTGAGTTCTAGGACAGCAAAGACTACACAGAGAAACCCTGCTGGAACACATGCGTGTGCGCGTGCACGCACACGCGCACACACACACACACACACACACACACACACACACACACCAAGAAAAGGAAAGACAGAAAGGGGAAAAAGAAGGAAAGAAGGAAGGGAGAGAGACAGAACAGAGAGTTGACTCTGGGGAACACAAGGACACTCGAGCATTGACTCTAAAAAGGACTGTGCTGTCCCCCAAGAGTCCCCAATGCTGTATCTGCCTCCATGCTAGTGGCCCCAGCCTGGGCCACCACTGGCCGGGTTGTTCTTTTCTTTTGTTCAGCTTCTCCAACTGGAAAGAGTTTGTATTAAAAAGAAAAAGACTCCACCAGCCATGTCACAATGGGACCAATTGTTCTGGGCCACAGTGACTTAAATATTTACCTTCTGTTTCACAATCCAACAGGAAACAGGGGTCACGGATTTTTTTGTTCCCTTTCCCCCTCTGGTCAGCACTAAAGAACGGTTGTTTTTCTAGTCACCCAAGAAGCAAATGATAACAGGTAGGAAATTGGCACTTAGCAGATGCCTCCAGATCACAGCCTTCCGGGTTATAACCGAATTCTCCAGCAATTGGGTAAAACAGCTGTAGAGAGAGTGGGAGCCTTGGTCAACCTTCTCCTACTTTCCGTGTGCCTCTAGGGTGGGGTTGTTGGGAGGGGGAGGCACTCAGCCTTGCTAAACAGCAACAACAAAAGAGCACGCATTGCTCTAGATGGTTCTGCTCTAGAGACAAAACCAAAATGGGAACACTTGTGCCAACTGTCACGTCGAACAGGTCAGTGTCCCCCACTCTGAGGAGTCTTGTCTGCCTACATCAGTGTGATAAGGAAGTTTCTGTTCCTTGTGAAAAACCTACCCCCCTCCCCAGGAGATGCTGGGGGTGTTAAGTAGGTAGAGTGTTCGCCTAGCATGAAGAAATCCCTACGTTTGGATCCCCAGTGTCACAGAAAAGTTCCCTGGGGCTTAACCTCTCAGAGTTGAGGCATTTCCTCTCAAGAGCATCCTGCTCTGCTTTTGTGGTTGAACGCTTGTCTTGATGTGTCTTGATGCACGACCCACAACGAAGATGCTAGTTAGGTCTGCATCTAGATCTGCTTGATGTACTACTGAATGTTACCAGTGATCAAAGTAGACAGCTGGGTTCCTTGTCGACCCAAGGCAAAGTGAGATGGCGATTCAAGAGTGTGGATTTGGGCGCTCTGCAGCAGACCCTGGGCTCTGTCCCGTCCCGGGCAATGCCATGAGAAGATGTGATGAGCTTCTCCAGGCCCTCTCCACTGCTTCCCGTTTGCTCTCCAAGACCTGGGATCAGCCTAGCTTCTGCATCCAGAAGTTCGTGCTGGGCGAGGGAACAGCATGGAACGTTCCCTCTGGATTCTGGAAGGAGGGGTTGCTGCTGAACATGTGAACTCCAGCCATAGAGTAAAATGGGTGGGGGTGGATTTCTAGTTTCACCGGAATGCGGTGTGGGAGAGGGGAGACTTTCCTCTTAGGTTTGGTGTTGGATTTGAGATGAACTGACAACAGGTGGATGATGGGCCTGTAAATGTGCCCGTGTTTGAAGACTGCATGTATGCAATCGTGAAAGACATGGTGGGGAGTAAAAGCAAAACCCTCCCTGCAGCTTGGTTCGGGCGGGCGGGAGAAGGGCAGGACATACGGGCCACGTGGGGGACAGCGAATGAATGACCGTTAGGGCAGGAGATGGGAAGGAAGTGACGGGCATGGGGCTTGAGGAGGGTGGCCAGGGAGTGGCCTGACCTCTGGGACAACTCTCCCCAGTTGCACACTCCAGGGAGGGGCTAAGAGTCCTCCAGCTGGAGAACCTGTTGTAAGGTGTACGGTTTTTCACCCGCCGCCTAGTCTTGTCCTGCTGCCGCGCCAGCCCCAAATAACACACAGAGACTCTGTATTTGTCCTCTCCTGTCCGAGTCACGCCAGCAAGAGAGCTTTTTCCGGCTCTCCCTCCGACTTCCTTCCACAGGTCCCTTCCACCCATGGCTCCACCCCCAATGGGCGTGGTCAGTGCCACAGAAGGACTATCTCACTACAACCTGTCTTTCAGAAGATAAGAACATTCCAGAGGAAACTGTTCTGTGTCCATTGTTTTCCAGTGCCTTCCTCCCCAAAGCAATCCACACCATCCTTTTGTAGTGTGTTTTAGGTACTTTTTCTACCTAATGATGCAAACCGGCTCAGGCAGGACAAGCCACAGGCGCCCACCTGAGCTGCAGGACACGCTGGTCACAGAGTGACCCAGGAGCCCATACACAGTCCCTAAAGCCTTCGGTTTTTTGTCATGATCCTCCCTGAGATTCCCTTACTTTAGCTTCAGCGAAAGGTCAACCTGCAGCTTCCAGTACTCTTCGTGAAGGGTTCCTAGAGTGTGGAGCAAAGTGGGTTTCCCTGATTCGGATCCAGCTGGAAAGGTGTGTGTGTGTGTGTGTGTGTGTGTGTGTGTGTGTGTGTGTGTGTGTGTTGTACACACAGGTAGGTGTGGGGGTGCGGGGAAGGCCAAGGAGGACATCAGATATCCTGCTCTGATCTTCCTGTCTCCACCTTCCACAGTGTTGGGGCTAAAGGGGTCCCCAGGACCACCCCTGGCTTTTTATATGGGTGCTGGGGTCAGAACTCTGGTGTCCACTGCACAGGAAGTACTCTCAGCCATAGATCCATATCATCAGTCCGTGCAGGGCAAGACTTGAAGAAGGGCTTTGGTTGATGTATTCTGCAGGCACGCCTTCTACACATGGGTAACATCCATGAGGCTTTTCCATAGCTGGGACTGATTGTGAACATCTATCCATGTAAAGACTCAGGCATTACGCTGGCCCACCCCTGTCACCCGGCAGAATGCACTCAGGCAGTGCCCTGGTCAGCCCAGGGTTCCATGATTGTGTAGTCTGCAGGCAGGTGCAAAGGACCCTTTAAAAGACAGACCCCGCCCAGTTATGGCTCTCTGCTCTTTCTCGCTCTCCCCCTCCTCACCCGTCCTGCAGTTCCCCTGGGGCAGACAGGACTTTTCCTGTCTCCCTCTCCTCTTCTATCCTCTCTGTCTCTCTACCTCTTTTCTCTCTTTCCTCCCCGTCCCTCCCCTTTCTAATAAAACCTCTCACGCTGTCTCCCTGGCCTGTTTGTCCCCCACCTCGGTCGCCCTCGCCCATCTTGGAATGCATGCCAAGTTCCCTTCAAGCTTTATCACAACAACCCATCCATCCATGACAATCACAGACAGGCTCTGGGAATGCAATAAAAGTTTAGTCAGCCAATTGCCAGGAGTTGTTTGTGCCTGCCAGACCCCAGTGAGTGAGTGTAAATGATAGCGACCAAACCACGGCCTCTGGGTGTGCCCCGAAGGAGCAGGCACTGGAAAGAGAGAGAGCAGCTCGCCCAGTCCTCAGGGAGTGACTTCATGACCCAGACGGGACTTGGGGACTTGAAAACAAATTGTCTCACATCCACTTCAAACTGCTGGGTTGCCATGGACTGCATGATTGCACATTTTCCACTGACTCCATCAAGTTGATTTTTTAAAATTATTATTACTGTTATTATTATTTGGTCTCGCACCACACTTTGACTCCCTCACCCTTTCAAGTTCCTCTTCCAGTCCTGTGGGCCCATCTGGGGGCTCTTGGAGAGACCTTTTCTAAAAGCCGTGCTAAGGCCAGCAGAAGGTTGGTTTCTTTTCATTCCACACCGCCCCCCCCCCCCAGGCTCCGCAGAGACCACAGGGGGCATTTTCCAGACTTCTTTCCAGTACAAACAAAGCTCGAGAGGCCTGCCTGGTTTCACTGCTACCCACATCTCCGGGTCTCTGGAGGAAGGAGAGACCCCTGACCTTCTGTGAATGTCTCAACACAACCAGTTCTCCAAGGAATTAGAATTTTTGAGTCAGCCATGGCAGAGGCCCTATTTTTATGGCCGGGTGTACTTTCTTGGTAACAAGACATTTTAATACTATATTTGTATGGCTATTTTAACAGAAGAATTTCATGGCCTAAAACTCTGGGGGTGGGAGGGACACAAAGGAGGAGTCCGAGTTATTCGATTGTAGTGTCTGGTTTGATCTGGCCATAGACATGGACAGATCTCGGAAACCTGTAAGACTGAGAAATCTTTCCAGCTACAAGCCTGGCCCGACAAATTGAGAACATCCATGCCCTTAAAATAGAGCCTAGAGAGCAAAACCCAATGACAGCATTGGGTCAGAAGGGTTCATAGCTTTTCTTTCCTTCGTGTGTGTGTGTGTGTGTGTGTGTGTGTGGTGTGTGTGTGTGAGTGGTGTGGTGTGTGTGTGTGTGTGTGTGAGTGGTGTGGGGGTATAGTGTGGTGTATGTGTGTGTGGTGTGTGGTGTGTGTGTGAGTGGTGTGGTGTGTGTGTGTGTGTGTGTGTGGTGTGTGTGTGGTATGTGTGGTATATGTGTGTTAGTGGTATGTGTGTGTGTGGTATTGTGGTGTGTGTGTGTGTGTGTGTGTGTGGTGTATGTGTATGTGGGGGGTATAGTGTGGTGAATGTGTGTGTGTATGTATGTGTATGAGTGGTGTGTGTGTGTGGTATGTGTGGTGTATGTGTGTGTCTGGTGTGTGGTGTGTGTGTATGTGGGGGAGTATAGTGTGGTGTGTGTGTGTGTGTGTGTGTGTTTGTGTGTGTTGTGTCCATATGCTTGTGAGAGTGTGAACCTGTGCATGTGTGAAGAGACTGATATTGATCTTTTCTGAATGCTGTCCAGGTTATTCACTGAGGCAAAATCCCTCAATTGAACGCAGAGCACAGGCAAGTCTGGCCAGCTTACTCTGCTGATTCTCTATACTATCTTTCTAGGGCTAGACTTGCAGGCAGGTCCCCACAGCCACTCTGCATTTACAGGGGCTCTAGGGACCCCGACTCTGGTCCTCACACTTGCATAGCCAGCACTTTACAACTGAGCTGTCTCTTTAGCCTGGGACAAAATATTAGGATACACGCCGAGATTCCTAGTGGATGCCAGCAACTGTGGGCAACACTCAATACATACATAGATATACTGTGGTTTTTCCTGCACACATTTGCCCATGATTAAGTTTAACTTATAAATTTGGCACAGTAAGATATTAAGCACAATAATTAACAATAACAGAACAATGATAAGAATATGCTGTGACAAAAGTTAAAAGCATAGTCTCCCAAAATGTCTTACTGTTCCTCTGCTCTTTGGCTCTCTTTGGCATATTCCATCGCCGTTATTAAGTAAGAGTTACTTGAACAAAAGTGCCATGATGCCACCACAGCCAAACTGATATCCAAGATGGCTCCTCAGTGACCAATGGGAGAGTAGCCAATGCCGTGTGGATGCACTGGAATAGGAATGGCTCCTAGCCTAGTCTCAATGCAGCAAACCTTCACCACGACATTTAGAAAGCACACAATTCGTGAATTATGCATTTCTGTAATTTTCCCTGAACATTTTCAGATGATCACTGACTTTGGGTAACTGAAAGCTTAGAAACTAATAACGGCAGAAAGGAGAGAATATTACATATCAAAAATGTTGAGGCTTTCTCGTTTGTCACCAACACATGTACCAGGATCGAGGGACTCCGACGACTTGGTCCCTCTGTGCAGAGCAGGAATTGTTCAGTTGACCATGGGAAAGGGAAATCACAGGTATTTGAGATTCATAGTTTTGTGTGGCAAGAGGCAGGAATGTAGTTTCTGGTATCCTCCCCCACTCCATGCACACAAATACGTGGTGGTACATACGTGTTGGTGTGACCACGCGTGGCTTTTGCATGTGGAGGCCAGAGGTCACCTTTGGTGATCGTCCCTCAGGTGCTCTTTACCTTGGTCTTTGAGACAGGGTCTCTAACTGGTCTGGGGCTCTCTGAATACACCTAGCTGGTTAGCCACCGAGCCCCGGGATCTGCCTACCTCTCTCTCACAGGGCTGTGGTACAGTGTACACCGGGTGTGAAACTTGGGTCTTGGCAAGCTTTTCACCAGCCGAGCCATCTCCCAGGCCCTTGGTGTTGTCTGGTTTGAGGGAAAGTAAGTCCATGACACAAACAGAAGACCCATTTAATTTCGAAATTGATCACAGCAAGAGCTTCACCACAGTGACAGATAGGACAACTATAACAACAGGGCTATCATGAAAGCCAATGCATCCCCCGTACCTCCCCTACCGCACCCTTTCCTTAAACGAGTGCCTGAAATCTGGCTCTGTGCTAGGGGCTTTCCAGATCCGGGATTTGCCATTAGGATGCTGTCAACATTTGGCAGCACAGGACACAAGGTGCCTGATGTCAGGGCAGCTGGAATGAACAGGCCTGCTGGGAAAGGCAGCCCTGCTCACCTCAGTCAGCAGGACCAAGATGCCCGCGAGGCAGCAACTTGTGATGTTTTGAGAGAAAGCAGGGTTCTCCCAAGTTTTGCGGGTGCTCTTGTGTTGTCGTTTTTAGCATAGAAACTAAATTTTAGGAGACCAGGAGCCAACACTGGAGGAGCACAAAGGAAAAGGACAAAGCTCTGGGCTCTGTGAGCTCTGCACTCAAAACACATAAGTGTCCTCCTGAGTTCTGTGGCTCGCTTGACCTTGCTGTGTGACGAGGGATGTGGCAGCTTCCAGGGACAACCAGCAAGAAACTTGGTCCTGCAACACGGGGAACTGAATTTTGTCAGCAAGAATGAGCGTAAGGGTCCATGAGAGGGCTAGGCAGGTAAAGGTGCTTGCTGCCAAGCCTGACAGCCTGGGTTCAATCCCCAGGTCCCACACGGTGGAAGGAGAGAACCAACTCCCAATATCCTCTGCTCTCCCATGCACACCTGGACACCCACACACTCCGACCTCCCAGAATAAATTACATAATTTTAAAGAAGAGCTTAGATGCAGATTTTTCTTTAGAGCCTCTAGACAGAAACTCAGGCTCATAGGCACCTTGATTTCTGCTGTGGGAGGTCCTGAACAGGCCCCCAAGTCTACAGAACTGCCCCCCTCAAGTAAGGACCAATCAGTCCCTATTATAATCACATAGTAATTGAAAGTGAGTACTCTACCTGGGACCTTTTGTTTTGTTTTGTTTTGTTTTGGAGACAGGGTCTCTCTATGCAGCCCTGGTTGGCCCGAGGCTTACTTCATAGACCAGGCCACCCTTGAACTCACAGAGATCCACCTGCGTCTACTTCCTGAGTGCTGAGATTAAAGGGCCATCCAAGGACTTTTTAAAAGAGCATTTCCACATCACACCAATGCGTGAGTTTTCCTTTTACAAAATGCAACCTTGTGGTGTGTAACTGCATCACAACTTGCAAATTAACAATCAAGTCCCGCAGTCTCTTTCAGGAGAAGCAGAAGCACTGGCTGGGCTTCAGATTGAGATCTGCAGGTCACGTTGGCAGAGAGCTGGTGTATTTTATGTCTTTAAAACCACATTTTCTATGATTTTTAACATCTGGCAGGCAGATGACATTATAGTCACTACGAAAGATCATCTTTAGTGTTTGTCCCTAAGGACCACAGCAAATGGTGACATTTTTTATTATCTATGTTTCTCTGACTGTTGTTGGTATGACATAATAAAAATGTAATGTATCTTTTTTTTCTTTCCATGTTGAGACAATGTCTCATGCAGCGCAGGCTAACCTCAGACTTGGTATGTACCCGAGGCTGGCCCTAAACTCTTGATCCTTCTGCCCGGTGCTGGGATTGCAAGTGCGTCTCCCTGCTCAGCTAATCTCTGCATTTTGCTTTTGCACAAAGCAAGTTATTGAAAATAACTTTATTAACCTCATGCCCTGTTTCTTCAAGTTTTCCATTACCACCCCTGAGCCTTACCCTCCCCCGGGTTAGTTTGTTCCGCACGCTTGAATCAGGCCCCAGAGCCTCGTGTGTTAAGCATCAGCTCTACCACTGAGCTACCCCCCCCCCTCACCCAACTCCCCAGGGTCCTTCACACATCTTACATGTAGCCAGGCAGGTGCAAGTCTCTGGTTTTGTGTCTTCCCTTTCCAGCTCTGCCGTTTGCTTCCGTTTGGCCGATGGGTGCCATCGTTCCGCAACTCTCCTTTCCTGCAGCATCCTTGCTAGGCTTCAGTTGTGATTATACGACCCCCTTGTGCTCCTGGAACCCTTGAGGAACACTCCCTTCACCCCTCCTCAGAGAGTTTTCTGCAAGACTGGGGTCATTTCTTCCTCGAATACTCAACTGGTCTGGCTTGGCAGCTCCTGAAGCCGAGATTTCATCTTCCACGTCACCTTCTTCAGTGTGCTTTAGAGCAGCCAGGCCCGTGAGCCTCCAAGTCAGCTGTACTAAGCTGAACTGCTCCAGGAATTTATCTATTTTGGGAGGTGTCTCGGTCCATTGTGGGAGGTGTGGTGGAGATTCCTCCCACGGTAGAAGATCGAGGAAGCAGAGAGAACTGGAGTGAAGGACTATGTAACTTTCAAGGCGCACACCTCCCCCTCAGCCCCAAAGAAGCAGGACGGCACTTAGGGGGAACGAGATGTAGCTCAGTGGTTAGAACGCTTGCCTAACATACACAGAACCCTGGGCTCCATCCCTAGCCCCCACAGACTGGGGGAGGAGCACACTGTAATGTCATCAGTCTCCAGAGGTGGAGGCAGGCGGATCAAGATCATCTGTCCTCAGCCACACAAGCTCTTTAAGGCCAGCCTGGGCCACAGGAGACCCTGCCTCAAAACGAAACAAAGGTCTGCCCAAACATGACCCACTTCTCAAGGCCAGGCCCTGCCTCCAGAGAGTTCTGCAGCCTTCACAATGGTAACACAGGTTGAGACCAAGTTCTCAAAGCACTGGCCTCTGTAGAACATTCTAGACCCAACCACAGCACCCACACCGGCCACAGATTCCTGGGCTCTGGCAATTCTCCTGCCTCCACCTCCTGAGTTTTGGTACCACGGGCATGCCGCTACGCTGGGCTTCTCTTCTTAAATCAACCATCTTTGCTGGGACACGTGTTCACTTTTTCTGGTCTTGTCAAAGGACTACTAATGTTTGTAGCTGTCCACTCTGTCCACTGTGTCTTCATTTTCTGTCTTCTTGGTGTTTGTTCTTATTTTGAGCCTTCTTTTGTTTCTTCGCATTTATCCTGAAGCCTTAATCTAACTTCTTGTGCAGGATGCTCAGCTAGCCACTTAAAAGTATTACTTTCAAATGTAAATATGATAAAAGGTTATTTAACTGGGTTAGTAACAGCCCTCAGCTCCAATGCTGTGATTTTTATTTTTTAATTTATGCATGTGAGTGTTTTGCCTGCATGTGTGTATGTGTATCACGTGCATGCATGGTGCCTGAGGAGGTCAGACGAGGGCATTGTATCCCCTGGAAACAGTTACATTTATGAGCTTCTGTGTGGATGCTGGAAACCCAACCTGATTCCTCTGCAAGAACGATTGCTCTTATCCACAGAGCCGTTTCTCCAACCTGTGATTTTTAGGCTGTGATTAGTCTTAAATTTGATACTTCATATTTTTACATACATAGGGGTATAATGTGGTGTTTTGATACATGTACACATCTATATGATAATCGAATAAGTGAAGCTAGCATGTCTACCATTTCATGCACTTGTCAGTTGTGTGTGTGCATGCATGATGTGTGTGTGTGTGTGTATGTGTGTGTGTGGTCTCTCTTTGTGAATGTGCATGCATGGTGTATATATGGGATGGGGTATCTGTTTCCTCTATGTATGTATGTACGTATGTGTGTATGCATGTATGCATGGTGTATGTGTGTGGTCTCTTTCTGTGCGTGTGTGTGTGTGTGTGTGTGTGTGTGTGTGTGTTTCTCTTCTCTCCTCTATGTGTGTGTGTATGTGTGCATGGTGTGGGGGAGTGGGGGTTTTTGCATGGACATCTTTTCCTTGCAGTAAACCAAAGACACTGCTCCATATTCTCTGCCTTTACTGTTGCTAGCCCCAGTATCTCTATTAAGGCAGGCATTTTCCTTGTTTTATTCACTTTTTTCCCAGGAGAGTCTCATGTAGCCCAGACTGATCTCAAAGTTGTTGCGTGGACACGATGATCTTGAATTTCTGATTCTTCTGCCCCTACTTCCTGAGTTCTGGGATTGGAGGTCTATGCCACCACACCCCATTTATGTGGTACCGGAAATGGAACTCAGGGCTTTGTACGGTAGGTATGTAAGTACCCTACAGCCTGAGCTACATCTGAAGCCATTATTTCGTTATTTTTAAAAATGTGTTTCAAAATGTATTTTCTTTTTGGTCATACCGGGAATCAAACCCAGGGTTTTGCATACGAGTCATATACCACATGGTTTGTCCACTAATTATGTTAAGGTGTAATTCACAATTCACATGCCACAGTGGATGTGTACAACGTAAAGGCTTTCTACGTATTCATAGATTTTCAGGACACTTTCGTGACCCTAAAAAGAAATCCGTATCTATTTTCAGCCACACACACACCCCGTCCCCTGCACTGCACAGACACCTTGAATCTGCTACATGTATGCATTTCCTTGTTCTGGACCCACATATGTGGAATCACACAGGAGATGGACATCTGTGATCAGCTTCCCTCCCTGATGTATTGTGTGATCGGCTTCATCTTTTCTTGATGTATTTGCAAGACCCTCCCACATTGGAACATGTCTTGGCCCATTTGATTGCTATAACAAATAGCTTTGACTGGGTAATTTGTAAACAACAGAAATTTGTTTATTTTTTGAGGCAGCGTGTCTTGCAATGTAGGCTGGCCTCAAACTCCCCCTTCCCATGTCTACCAAGCGCTGGGTTTCCGGGCGTGCACCACCACACCTGGCTCCTGGGGTCTCTTTCTTTCAACTACACTTCTCATGGATGTTGAGAGGCCAAAGTCAAGATGACAGCAGCTTCAGTGTCACTCATTGGTTCACAGGTGGCTTGGCCACATGTTTCTGCTGTGTCTTTGTGTGTCAGAAGAGGGAAGAGATGTTTGAGAGCCCCCCATTTGTTTTGGGTGTTCTGAGACCGAGTCTCCATGGGTAGCCCTAGCTGGCCTGGCTGGGTCTCCCGAGTGCTGAGATTACAGATGGGTACCACTGGGTGGAGGATGTCTCTCTTACAAGGCTGCCAGGTCCACTCTTGATCACTCCACCTCCGTGCCCTAAACCCCCATCATACCACGCTGTGCATTGGGAATTGGGGTTTACTGTGTGGCTCTTGAGAGGACACATGTTCCAGCCGTACATAGCATACCCTGCATCAGCACTGAACTGGCAAGCTGCACCCGGCTGTGTGGACAGCCACATTGACTGTCTATCCATCAGGTGAGCAACCCGGCTGTCACCACTTTTGGGGGTTGGGGTGAATAATGCTTCGACGGTGAGCTTTTGTGACAAGTCTTTTGTGGCCATGTGCTTTCATTTTTTTTAAATAACCCCTGGTGACGGACTCGCCGGGTCACATGGTAACTCCACTCTTTGTGCAGCGGCACCGTTTGGCAAAGCCGCCGGCAGTGTTGGAAGGTGCTGGTTTCCCCGCATCCTCGGCGTCACTTGTCATTATGTTGTTTTTATTAGAGGGCTTGCTCCTTTATATCAGCATCCTGCACTGTGCTTGGCACATGGCGTGACCTCAATGTTTAATTATAAGTATGTCACTATCCTCCTAATGACATCAGGGGTTTCTGCGTGCTCCAGATGCATACATTACACATAATATGTTAAAGTACTATTATATTTTGTAGCAGTCATCAAATGTCTTATTTCAAGCTACATGTGATAGTTGGGCAAATGGCTTGAGAAGGTCGGCAGGGGCAGGTCTCACTAGCAATGGTCAGAGCTGACCACCTGAGCTACAGAAGGCTGTGTCAGCAACGTGGAACACGCAGACCAATTCGGGTAATTAAAGATTTCCAGAGCTCTTTCATTTTATAACAATATAGTTCCGTTCTTTTTCTCGATAACAGTGTGTGAGTGAATCAAAAAGAAAATGTACGATTTTAAAGTCTGTGTATTTTCCCTTAAGTCACAGATTCATTTGATTCTGAATGGGGGGGGGGGGTTCTAGAATCATTTTTCCTGGGCAGAGGAGGTGACTCAGTGCCTGCTACGCGAGCATGAGGACCTCAGCCCAGATCCCAGGGCCATGCAAAGCCAGTCATGGTAGCACGCTCCTGCAATTCCAGCATGCGTGCAGTAAAGTGGGAGGCGGCGATGGGAACGCTGGAAAAGCATGGGCCAGCTAGCCTGGAGTATGCAATGGCAAGCAGACTCTCTCAAGCAAGATGGGAAATGAGGATGAACATGTGAGGCTGTTCTCTGACCTCCATTTACATGCATGATGGATGCACATCATACACACAAGACTCAACCAATGACGTACAGAAAACCCATCCTCCTCTTTCTTGGCTTCATCTCCTGCCCTGGACCCTGGACCAGATGTCGCTCATTAGTGATGGATGTCCTTCTCTAGGGCCTCACACTGGATCACAGCCTGAGGGTCTTGGACGAAAAAGCTTTCATTTGAAACAGGTTACTTTGTCCTGAGGGCCAGGAGGACAGAGGATTGGGTAAGTTTGTCCATTCACTTGCCACAGATCCCTTGAAAGACATAGCGGTGGGATTTGTCTCCAGCCCCCGACATGTGATCCCCCGGTGATCTACTGAGCTTGGTTGCTGTGGTTTATGGCTTCCCCTTCCAGCCTCCTAGTCAGCATCTCAGACTGCATCTTCCTCCTAACTACGGTTTACATAACACACCCTTAAACACATGCTCCCCGTCCTCAGCCGCACGATGCCCGAGCAGCATGCTAGACACTCGTGCGCCCCACCGCTAGCCACCAGCACCACCAGATATTAAGCCACCAGGGTCACATCGCCGCTTCTCAACACTCCCCTATGTGGTGACTGGGACGAGAATTTGGCACGTTGTGAGTCCTCGGTAAGCAATGCAGTAACAACAGACTTCATCCTTGGCATCGGTGACTTCAATTAATGAAGCTCCTCTCTCTGCGTCTCTGTGTGCTCAGCAGACGGTGATTACTTACTGCTGTGACACCTGTCTGCCAGTGACAACAGGTGATTTGGGACATGTTTCCACTGCAGGCCAAAGTGTCATTTCAGGCACACCAAGGTGTCTGAAAAGGATCTGAGCTGAATGCAGAGAGCAGGGCTCACTATTTACCCAAGGGCCCCGGCAATGTCTTCATCCTACTATAGTCTGCCCTGACTTTCCCTTGTCTCCTAGTGAAAGGGTTTCTGTTTCTCTTTCCACCAACAGGAATTCTCCTCACCTAACATGCTTCTTCCAGACCCTGGACTAGCTTACTCAATAGCCAGTTTATACTCTGGGTGAATGAGAAAAATGTTCCCTCTGTGCCACAGCAGTGGTTCAAGTGGACGGCTTACCTGTGTGTGTGTGTGTGTGTGTGTGTGTGTGTGTGTGTGTGTGTGTGTAAGCAGGCACATGCATACACACACACATACATGTAGAAGCCAGAGTTTAATTTTGGGTATCCTTCTCAGTTGCCTTCTGGGGTTAGAGAGAAGTTCAGTTAGTAAAGAGCTTGCATGGGAACTTCAGTCTGATTTCCAGAATCCTTGTGTAACAGCACACACCGTAATCCCAGGGCTGGAGAACAGGGACATAGAGATAGATAGATAGATAGATAGATAGATAGATAGATAGATAGATAGATAGATAGATAATAGATGATAGACAGACAGATTTAGATAGATAGATGATAGATCAGAAGGTAGATAAATGATAGATCAGTAGGTAGATAGATGATAGATTAATAATTAATGATAGATTGATAGATAAATGATAGATACATAGATGAAAGATAGATGATACATAGATGATAGAAAGACAAGATAAATGATAGTTACATAGATAGATAATAGATGATGATGATAGATGATAGGTAAATAGACATAGACAGATAATAGATAGATGGTAGATAACCAGCCAGACTAACCTAATCAGTGTCCCCAGGGCTCAGGAAGAGACCTGCCTCAAAAAACTACTGAGGAACAACACCCAGGGTAGACATACCCTCCCTACACACACACACACACACACACACACACACACACACACACTAGCACACACACATACATATACACTGGCACACACACACATACATACATATACACTAGCGTACACACACATGCATATATACTAGCACACACATACAATGATCTATCAGGTATTTTGTCACAGCAACAAAAACATCTAACTGATGGGAGATGTCATTCTGTATATGTTTCTCATACTGGTTAATAATAAAGCACTGTTGGCCAATAGGAAAGAAAGATAGGAGGGACTAGGAGACAAGGAGGAAATAGGAAGTAGTTGGGAGGAGTCAAGATGGAGAGTCTGAAGAAAGCAGTATGCGGCAGCCGGCTCCCGGTAAGGAGAACACGTGGACATACATAGATTAACACAAATGGGTTAATAACTAAGGCAGAGCTAGCCGATAAGAAACTAGCACCTGGCCAATAGCATAATATCAAATACAGAGTCTCTGTGTGTTATTTGGGGCTGGCGCGGCGGCAGGACAAGACCAGGCGGCAGGCAGAAAAACCATACTCGTTACATCTAACTAATGCAATGTCTTTTATTCTCGCATTATTGAGTCAGCTAAGGTCTCCAGGACCGTCTTGAGGGAGAAAGGCGGGCATGGGCAACCTTGCCTTATCCATTCTCAGGCAAAAGCACTCAAGGTTTCAACATGGGAGGATATGGCTAGTTGTAGTTTTGGTTTTTACCTTTTTACCAATGTCTTTTCTCAAGTCAAGGAACTTTCCTTCTATTACAAGTTTGCTAAAGGTTTATGAATGGGAACTGAGAATTGTTGCGCTTGTTTGCTTGGCAGAGGTGGGCTGATGGGCACATCTGCTGAGCTCTGTGTATTAGAGCTGACACAGCTGTGCGTAAAGTCCAGCTGCAAGACTGGCCCCGGGGAGCCTCTGGGGTCTTAGATGGCAGGAGCGTTTCCAGCATCTCCAGGATTGGTAAGACTGGTTCATTGCACCTAGACTGCCTGCACCAATAATGTAGCTTCTGCAGGGCCTGGACATTGGGTTTACACTGTGCATGGGTGTCTGTGTGGCCAGTGCAGGTCAGAACCCTGCACTCTGAATTCTCTGCTCTCTTGGTAGACAACATTCCTCATGTCACATGTCTTGGATGGACTGAGCATGTGCATGGCCTTTGGTAGTGGCCCACACAGACTTTAGTTTTGCTGGTTTTACATTATGCCCGTTCGCTGTACTAACTCCCAATAATTCCTCTGAATATATGCTGAGTCCTGCGAGCCCTCTGGAGGACTCAGACTGGAGGCGGTTTTAGAGGCTGCTAACACAGATATCTCATTATTCTCCTCTTCTATGAGTTTCCACTCGCTTCTTTCCGCAAGGACAGGATCTCCCTCCGTAGCCCAGGTTGGCCTTGAAACCATGATCCTCCACCTTCCGAGGGCTGGGCTTACATGTGTGTATCACTATATCTATCTATATGGAGAGATTTTGAAACCTGAGACCAACTTTGGATTCTGCATTAAACCCCTACTTCTAACGGTGTTAGCCTCAGACATGAAGTAAGGTTTGGTTTGCTACTATACTGTAAGGGTTCTACATCTATGATAGTGATCCGCCATTTTGTTTATTATAGTGAATTTTTGTTTTTTAGGCATCAGAGAAACACAGTCTCATGACAATAGTTGGAAATCTGTTTTCTGAAAACTTAAAAACTGTGTGGATATGGTAAGATTTCTTTCCTGAATGTTCGATAAAATTATGTCTTAAACTGGAGAGATGGCTCAGCAATTAAGAACATGTATTGCTCTTGCAGAGGACCTGAGTTTGATTCCCAGCACTCATATCAAGCAGCCCACAGCTGCTTGCAACTCCAGCTCCAGGGGATCTGATACTCCTTTAACCTTGGGCGCGTGCACATGCACGCACACATACTATACACACACACAAAGGAAATTAAAAACATAATTCTCTGTTATAGTATTACTGTAACAGCATCATGACTGAGAAATACAATGATCAGAAATGTACTGACTCACAGCTCTGAACGCTGAGAAGTCCAAGACCCAGAGGCCAGCACAAGACAAAGCCTTCTGACCGCGTTGCGACACAGAAGTTGGCATCACATGAGGAAAAGACAAGCCCAAGATGAGCTAGAGTGAGAGAGGGAGCCAAGGCCTGCAGTGGCGATGCTGTTAGTCCATGCAGGAAGGTGAAGCCCGCTGGGGCTGATTGTCCCCTCAATCCTCTGCCTCCCAGTGATGCTATAATGGCAGCTAAAACCCAGTGCTAGCTGCAGAAGAAACAAACATTCAGACCCCAGCCTCCTCCCATGAAGCCACCTGAGCCGGTGTGCTTGGAGGGACTTTTCTCTTGGAGGGGAATGCTGGGGTCAAACTCAGGGTCCTGAAGGTGCCGGGCAAGAGTTCCACACAGAGCCATGTTCTAGCCCTCTTGTTAAAGACTTTTTTAAAGTTTTATTTCATTTTAAATCACTATATTTGTGTATCTATGTGAGCATTCGCCATGTGCATACACAGCTGCTCTTGAAGCCAGACGATGTCAGATTCCATGGAACTGGAGTGACAGATGGCTGTTCGCTTCCGGGAACTGAACTGGGGTCCTCTGGAAGGGCAGTAAGTTCCATTAACTGCTGAACCATCTCTCCAGCTCCAGCCTCTAGGGACCTGCCTTGTAACATGTATTTTGATAGAATGATTTCATTTTCATGAAATACATTCTAGTTTACATTGTGATTTGTTCCTCCCCTTGAGTTACCCAGGGTGATATATTGTCCTGCCTCCTGGAGGGTTTTTAGCTAAGTTCCATAGAGTAGAGTATTGGGAGAAATTTCTCCTGTCCCTTGGCTAAAAACTTAAAGTATTTAATTTATTTAACCAATAAACTTCTTTTCATGGCAACTGCACAGGTAAATGTCAAGCGTGTTTTCTGAATTCATTAAATCTTAACATCAGCGTTGATACTTTCACTATTTGCAGTTTTAAGTAAAATGTTACTGAGTTTTAGCAGCCAGGATTTAAGCCCAACACTTAGTTTTTTGTTTAAGCTTTTGGCTTTAGCTCACATGTAGATAATTAAATCGAAACAAAGACCTCCAGTCTCTGAGTAGGTCAGTGCAGAGCAGAGGGGTTGTGGGTGGTGAAACTGGTTTGTGGGATGCCTTAATGGTACCCTGGGTCTTCTCACATCGGTCAACCCTCACAGAGCGCACAGGACAAGAGTAAACCTTCAGGTAAACTGTGGACTTTGGGTGACAGTAGCATGCATGACTGTAAATCTATCAGCCGTGACAAAGGTACCAGATATCAATAGTAGGAGCTGTGCCTGGGGAAGGGGGCTGGGTGCCGGAGAACCCCACACTTCCCATTCAATGTCATGAATCTATAACCACCCAAAAGGTAAAGCCTACTCAAAAGAGCCAATAATGAGATGTCCAGAATAATGGTGTCCAGAATGTTAGCCTAACGTGTAAGTGTTGTGGTTCTGTGCTGTTACTAATTAGCTTCTTTGGTCCGTGTGGTTTCCAGGCTGACTTTGACAGATTCCCCCTTATCACCAACCAGCTTTACCTAGTGACAGTAACATCCCTCTGATTATGTCTACACTATTTGAGTACTGAAGCGTTTGGAGCCCCGGGACATGAGTCTCAGGAAATGAAGAAGAGAGATCCCCTGGGCTCCTGCAGCCACGGCTGTGTCTCACAGCTGCCTCCCTGGTGAGTTCAGCCTGAGCTTGGTAAATAGTATCAGAACTGAGTCATTTATGGTTGAATGACACAGAATGAAAAATAAATGCCTTTCAGGCAGTTCCTGTTACCTAATATGGATGAAGCAGTCGACACTTAACAAGGGCCCCACCTGTGGCCCAAATGAACTTTTCCCTATAAGGCTGTTGCTCTAATTTCCTGATCAAAAAAAGGAAACCAGAAATGCTGTCAACGGTCTGTCTAGACCTGAAGAGGGGCTTTTCTCTCTCTTCTCCAGCCTTGGCAATGTGAGTCTACTGAGCTTTTTCCTCAAATAGCCAGAGGTGTGTGCTTTGTTCTGTTTTAATGCGTCGTTCTAGGGAACATGAAGTCTGCTGCCTAGACGCCCGCAGGTGGCGGGAGCTCGCTGCACAGGACCCGGAAGCAGGGTTCACATTTTGAACATAGAAAGTAGCACTGATATTCTTAGAGGATTTTTCATGTCTTTCGAAACAGCTTACCCACTCCACTGTGAGTTCTAAACCCAGGCCTCACAGAACCTGCCTCTAGTCCCAACTCTTCCAGAACCTGGTGGCAAAGCCAAGGTCCATGGAGCCATCCTCCTTCAAGCCTGGGGGGCCGGGGGAGGGGGCAGGTGAGTGGCAGCTTTCAGATAGCTGAATTAAAGCCATAAGGAAATGAGGCCTGTTCTAAGGAAACACAGCCCATCCATAAACATGACTCATGGGCTGCTTTCAAGTTGCAAAACTGATTCTGAATCACTGAAGGAAAAAAAAAAAAAAACACTTCAGATCTCCAGAAGTCTGAGTCGTCTTTTAGGAATCAACAGCTGAGGGCTTAGTTGCCTGTGAATATGTCCTTATTAACCAGCCTGGAGTAACCTTAAAGCGACATTAAAATAGGTCAGCTTGCTAGAAATGTTTGGTTAAAGGCTAGTCTGGCCTCTAAATTTCTTCTGAATGAATCATAAGCATCTAGAAGATAAAAAAGATTTATGCAGAGAGAGACAGGCTCCAAACAGACAGCAGGCGAAAACACAGAACCGTCCTTAATGGAAACCTATTTCTGGAGCCTTGAATACAAACTCTGCGGTTGAATGACCTGATAAAGGACAGAGTGGCCTTGGTTATCAAACCGGCTCACAAAAGCTAGGCTTAATGGTGTATGCCCATCATCCCAGCTACTCGGGAGGTTGAGGTATGAGGACTGGAAGTCTAAGGGCAGCCTAGGTAAGTAAATAAACAGGAAAGAGGACTGAGGGACATCACAGTGGGCTGGCCATGCCAGTGCTGAGGAAGAAGACATAAAACTCGCTGGATTGGTGGCTCAGCGCTTAAGAGCACAGGTGGTTCTTACAAAGGACCTGAGTTCGGTTCCCACACCCACGTCAGGCAGACCACCACCACTTGTAACTCTAGCTCTAGGAAATCCCACACCTCTGACTTCCAGGGGCATCTATATGTAAGTACATGCACCCACGCTTACACACATAATTAAAAATAAGTCTTTTTTTTTTTTAAGTAAGCACAGTTACCAATAAGGAGGGAGTTAGATCCTCATACACAGAGTGCTACAAGGTTTCACTGTCTGAAACCATCAATGACAGGTGGGATTTTTCTGGAGTTCAGTCTGTACTGAGTTGTCTCAGAATCTGTGTTACATGGATGAAGAAAATGATGACCCAGAATACTTTCAAGCAACAAAGAATAATGTCCACCATAAGATTTCAATCATTAACTTCAGACTAACCTCAGGCTGATATCCAGGTCCAAGAGCCAGGACAATAGTATCAGAGATGAAACACAGCATTTAACTGGAAAGCTTGAAGTGCTGAGAATTGTTTTATGAATGTATAAAGACAGTTAGGGAGTTTGGAGGCAATTTTTATTAGTACTTGGAAAACTGAGATTTAAATAAACATTAACTGGACCATGTAAATGTTATGAACTACAATTTCCTGTGAAAATTTCCCCAGACTTTCCCACGGGTGTTACCTGTCTGTGATCATGTCATTGGACATTAAACCCTGAAATGAGAATGCATGCATGTGCACCATGTGCCCAGGCTTTAGATGTTCTGGACCTAATGTCGTGGGTGGCTGTGAGCCGCCATGTGGATGTTGAGAACCAAACCTGAGTGCTCTACGAGAGTGGCAAGAACTCCAAAGCCATATGCAGAGACTTCCAACCTTCGCTAACGTCAAGGTACACGTAGGCTTTCCCACAGATTGGAAGCCATCCTGGCACAAGCCGGAAGGAGGTGGACTCCCGGCCGCCGGGAAAACCTTTCAATCCCATTTTCACTTGCCAGAATGAGGCAGGGGTCACTCAATCTCCCTGAGCCAAGATGGCGGTGCCTTCTCTAAGTGGGTCAGTGTGACAAATACGTTCAATGACTTGCCATTTGCTTCCCAGTGCACTGATGGTCAAAGGACTTAAAAAGAAAGCCCATTGTCATGATCTCTCTCTCTCTCTCTCTCTCTCTCTCTCTCTCTCTCTCTCTCTCTCTCACACACACACACACACACACACACACATACATACATACATAGACTGTGTGTGCATCTGTACCTGTTTACACACACACACATAGACTGTGTGTGCATCTGTACCTGTTTACACACACATCACAGACTAGCACCCACAAAGGAGTTCAAACACTCAGCTTTTTTCTGAGTTTGTGTCACCTTGCTTGATATTAAACTTCCAAGGTCTGTCCATTTTCCTGCAGATCTCCTACTTCTTTTTTCTGGATGACAGTCTGTTTTGTGTATGTACCACACTTGCATTAGCCAGCTATCTGCTGGTGGACATCTCCTTGCTACATAAATAAAGCAGTGATAAACATGGATGTGCAAATATCTCTATGTAGCAGTCCCGGACACTAAGTATACACCTAGGTGTAGCAGAGCTGGGCATATGTCAGGGACCTCCAAACTGATTTCCATTTGGCTACACTAATCTCTACTCCCACCAAGTTTTGTAATTTGAAATTGTTCCCTTTTTTCTTATGTTTAAGTCTCTATCAAATTATTCCATTGTTGTGTTATTTAATATGGGAATTGTATTGCCTTACATAAATCACTTTTAAAATTTAAATAAATAAAAATAAAACGTTCTGTTTTTTTTCTTAATGGAGATGCTAAAACTACATCACAAGATTGTCGTGGTCAAGGATACAAGTCATGACACTTGGTACGGAAACACGCAACTTGTTTTGTTTTGTTTTAAGATTTATTTTATGATTGCTTTGCCTGCATGGATGTCAGTGTACTGCAAGCATGCCTGGTGCCTGTGAAGGTCAGAAGAGGGCATTGGCTCCCGCAGAGCCAGAGTTAAGGATGGTGGTGAGCCACCACGTGGGTGCTGGGAACTGAACCCAGGACCTTAGCAAGAGCCACTTGATCTTAACCACCGACCCATCTCTTCAGCCTTTGGACCGTGAGATTCTAACAGCTAATGACAACCATGATTTTATACTTCTAGCATCTGATGCTCCATATAAACCACAATTATTCCGAGGGGAAAACACACTGAGCATGTTCCTGTTTGGGATGGCTTCATCTGTGAGACTGCATCCCTTATCCCCAGATGACTGTCCATGCTCCGGGTGACCTTCGGAGCCGGTCCATGCAAACCTCGAAGGACAGACGGTGTCCACCCGGCCATCTCCAGACCGCAGCAAAGGCTCAGCAAGTACTTACTGAAATGAGTGTTTACAACAAGGAATCTTAAGGGATTCTTATTTTCCAGCCTCCTTGACTGCAGCTCGTGGAAAAGGTGACGAGTGTTGACTGCAGGGTAAGTGTCCGGTCTCCTTGGATTTATAGCCCTTTCCTGTGAGCTGCAGCTCAGAGCTGGACGCCGGGTACTGCACTCATTTGTTTACTTCTCCCCTCTAGCCAGGAGTTTAATGCAGCTTCTATTGAGAAACCCAATTCCCAGTGCCTGCCTAGCATTCAAAAGGCCCCAGGGTCAATCCTTGGCAGGACAAAAGATTAAAATAGAATTTAAAAAAATGAAGAAGCAGCTCTGTCTCTTGATTTCTGCTTGAAATGTAATGTGTTGAATTGCCTCGCCAGTGACCTGTGGACCCTCTGGCCCTCTGCTCACCCCTAGTACTGACCTGGAGGGACTCATCACTGCAGCCCAGTGACAAACATTAATTGACCTTTGGGAAAGGGTGTGTCTCCCTGTGCATTTTGGAGGATCATCTGAGAGTTTGGTCTCCAGGTTTCTGGATCCTTTTCAAGGCAGAAATCATCTCAGAGGCCATGCCAAGACTTAAGAAGTAAAGCGGATGCTGTGACTTCCCATTTGAGGGAAAGAGGCAGCGAGCTCACTGGGCGGAGTGGACAGGGCTGAGGTGAGTGGCACGGTCCTCGGGATGGGAGATGATTACAGCTCATTTGGAAGTGAGCACGTACATCCGTGACCTTTATTCTCCAGCAGAGCAGAGCTAATGTCCGCTTACCATGCTGACATGGACACCAAACAGCAGCAGCCAGAGAGCAGGTCACACTCCAAGGGGTGAGGCTCCGGGCAGCTCCCAGCCTCCACTGAGGAAGCACACACCGAGAGGTCAAGGTCCCAGATGACAGCGGCCAGCTGGTCTCAGCCACACTGGTGACAGCAACTCCCCAGGCTAAGATGGCGCCTCTGGCACGGTCATCCACAAGCTCCATCTTCCAGTCTCACGTGGACTCCACAAGAGCAGCCTGTGCCTCTTCCTCCCCTTCAGCAACCCCTGCTGCTTACCCTCCCTCGTGAAGATAACAGTCCCCAAGTCCTGTTCAGCCTTTTTTCCTCCTTGACATGTCAGCCTGGGTGGGTTGGGGAGGTGGCTCATGGGCAGAGCCCTTGCTTTGCAGGTGTGAGTGAGGTCTGGAGTTCATTTTTCTTGGGCATGTGTGGGCAGGCTCCTGTAATTCCAATATTCAGAGGGCAGAGACAGGGGGGCCATAGGACAAGTGGCCACCAGCTCCAGCTTCAGCAAGAGACCCCTCAATAAATAGTAGACACCAATCAAGGTCAGTTTTGAGCTTACACACACACACACACACACACACACACACACACCACTCCAAGACACATGCAAAATATAAATGAGGAAACAAAGAAATGCATACATGCATACAGTGTCACCCTTACCTGACTCACTTAGTTTTAATTTGAAAAAAGTAAGCTGATGTAGCTAAGGATGCTTTGACCTTCTAGTCTCCTGCCTCTACTTCCTGAGTGCTGGGATCACAGGCAGGCATCACCACACTTGGTTTAGGTGGCTGGGAATGGAACCCAGGGCTTCTTGCCCTGGAGGCAATCTATCGTCTGAACTCTGTCTGTCTCTGCCTCAGCCCCCTTGGGCACGTGCGTGCGTATCTGTGTGTGTGTGTGTGTGTGTGTGTGTGTGTGTGTGTGTGTGTGTGTGTGTGTGTGATTTTGAGAAACACTCTGTGTAGCCCAGGATAGTCTCAAACTGGAATTTCTCCTGCCTCAGCTCCCAACACACCTGGCTGTCGCATTCCCCCAACCCCACCTAGTGCTGGTCTCTGTTTTGTGCTCTGCACCCTTCCTAGTCCCTGGTTTCAGTGAATTAGCAGAAAAGAGCTGTGAATACAGCAGTTACTAGACTCTGCCGGAGCCACAGATGACCTGACCCCAACTGACAGATGACCTCTAGTGCCCTCCCCATGGGCAAGGACATATAGTCATTCCAACCAATCCAGTGTCTTCCAGAAAACCCACCATGATTCACTCTGACACTTAAGCAAAGTGAATAACAAAGGAAATGAATGTCATATGTTCCAACATACCTACAAGTAGACATGAACTATATGTCAGAGATATGGGGTTCCATTATGTAATGGTTAACACTCTGAACTCTGAAATATATGTCAGAAGTCATTCTTAGTAATGCAAGTGTGTGTGCGTGCATGAGTGAGCGTGTGTGCCTGTGTGCCTGTGTGTGTTTTGCTGGGAACTGGACCTGGGACCTTACACATGCTAGGTAAAAGCTCTACCACTGAACTATACCCCTGTACTTTTTTTCGTTTTAAAAAGTAAGTTATATTTTTTAGTAATTAGGTTTCTTCTCTAACAGTGTTACATATGTACACTGACCCCTCCCCTCCCCTACCTCCTACTGCCTGCCTCCCCTACAAACCTCTCTTCTCACATGTATGTCTATTCATTTGGTTTTGTAACCCGGTGAGTTTAACCAGGACAGACTATGGAGTTGTCCGTAACGCCCTGGTGGACTCAGAAGTAGACAAACAATTAAAGACAGTGACTACTCCTCTCCCAGAATATACCAATAATCAACAGTCCAGCAATGAGGCAGAGGGTCTGGTGGGTACCTCCCTGTTCCCCGACTGGCTGTTGACAGGACCAGTCATGTGAGGCCCAGGGCAGGTAACTGCAGTGTAAATTCGGCTTGCAATGCTGTGTCAAGCCTAGGGGATGGCACCTCATAGCTCTGTCCCTATCTTCCAGTTCTTGCATACCTCTCATCCTCTTCTACATGGTTCCCTGGGCCTTAGAGGGACAATATAAATATGTTATTTAGTCCTGAGCCTTCAACATCACTCGCTCTTGGCATCTGGGGCCGCCAAGCATCTCTGCATTCACCAATATTCACAGGTCTGGGTCCCAATTCATACTGTGTGTGTGCTTGAGAGTGTTAGAAGGTGGTGAGAGGCCAGAGAAGGCACCAGATCCCTTGGAGCTAGAACTACAGGCAGTGTGAGCCATCTAGGATGGGTGCTGGGATCTGAACTCAGGTCCTTTAGAAGAGGAGTAAGTGCTTTTAACCACTGAGCCATCTCTCCAGCTCCAAAAAGTTGTTCTAAGTAAATAGTTATTTTTTTTTTTTTTTTTTTTTTTTTTTATCTTATTGGCCCTGGGGATTGAACCCGAGGCCTCCGTCATGTTAGACACACAATCTACACCTAGCCTCCTTACATTTTGTTTCATTTACTTGATAAATTATCCAGCCTGGACTTGAACTTGTCCAGCCCAGGCAGGTCTTAAACTTAAACCCTGCCTCGGCACCCTAAAAAGTGACAGCTGTGTGTCTCTTTTAAGCACAAACTGTGACCCAAGGACATAGCCTGCTAGTAGACTGCTTGCTTAGTGTGCTCAACACTCTTGGTTCAAACCCCAGAACCGCAGAAAACAAATCCCAAGTTCAAAATACATAAAGCACACAAGTGGGCTGTGCTGGTTGGGTGTTGATGAGACAGGCCAGCGAGTGCCACAGGCTCTGTCACTGACCGTTCCACGGCTGGCGTTTGGCTCACCCTGCTAACAGGCCACCCCTTCCCAAACCCTCACCCATATACCCTCAAAACACCCTGAGCACAAATGTCATTCCCCTCCACACTCATCCTGTTCCAGCTGTGTCTCCTCCCTGTCGCCCACAGGCTTCCTGTCCCAACACTCCATGTGCTTCTTATAATAGTGACACTAATGTCACTGCTCCGTTTGTGTCATGCCTCTTTCAGAGACACCCAGAACCCTTGACGGCCATGGGGCTGTTACCAGGTTATTAACTGACCACACAGTTCCATAGTGTAATGAACAATTATCCTCTCCATGAGGAAACTCAGCAACCAGGAAGGCCAAGCAGCAGCGCCAGGGTTGCCGTGAGGTCAAAAGGGAAGTGGGGTCTAATTCGTGTCAGCCGTGGACGGCCGGGCTCTTATCTTTCCCAGGAGGTGCTCAGGAGGACACAGGAAGCCAGCCCTGGAGCAGGACATACTGCCTTCTAAAAACAGCATCACCATTGACTCCTTCACTGTGCAGCATCCTGACCCCTCGCCTGGATAGAGACGAGCTGCCTGTGAGCATCAGGGTGGCCATTCCATGCAGAACCTCTCTACAGCTCGGGCCCAGGCCCAGGGAGCCTCTCTCTCCAGTCTGCCTTCCGCCTAGGCAGACACCTTGCTTTGTCTCCTCACTGGCTGCCCTTCTCCACACTCTGGGGGAGCCCTGGCACATCGCACCTCCCGCCCTTGAGGTCCCACACTTGCTCTTCCCCGCTGTTCTGATGACTCCCGAAGTCTTAACTTCAACATCCCATTCTGGGGGGGGGGAGGCCCTCCTTGACCACCTTCTCTATTGTTTTTCATCCCCTGCTGCTTCTACCCCCACACCTTGAAGTTCCTGTCCTTATCTAGTTTCCCCCACCCCACCCCCCCACCCCCGCTGGCCCTTGACACTGCCCGGTGTGTTTCTCTTGCTTATCTTGCTTGTCAGTACCAACACAAGCCTAGCTAACACAGGGGAAATTGAAACAGGCATCTTTGGGGTGGGGCGGGGCAGAGAGCTGTGTGCAGCGATGACTAATGCTATCGTAAACTGCTGGGCGCCTTTTATACTACTGTTAGGAGCTGTTGCAAAGTCGCTTGTGGTTTGAATGACTTTAAGATTCAGAGTACTATTAATTTCCGGTGAATAATTCCAAGAAACATGGTGCTTGGGGAAGAATTCAGATGTTTTCCAGAGAGTACAAAGAGCTGCCTGGTGTGACTCTAGAGGAAAAGACCACAGCACTGAAGTCATTTTCCTGTTTGGTGAGCCGCAGCAGGCAGTGCTGGGGATATTTGGAGATTTACTGTACTCCCATTCATTCAAAAGCAGATTCCACACGAAGATATGTTTGTTTAAAGCATCTTGGAACAAATTCATCTCTATTCCAGCCCTTGTTCTTCTTCCCCTGCCTCCCTTAAAGGCATTTGCAGGTTTAAAGATTACTGAACTACCAGAAACTTTTTACAGGTTGTTCAATAGGACTGGAAAGCAGGCTGGGGCTGGGTGGTGGTGGCACATACCTTTAATCCCAGTACTTGGGAGGCAGAGAGACGTAGATCGCTATGAGTTCAAAGCCAGCCTGGCCCACATCGAAAGCTTCAGGCCAGCCGGGGCTTCATATTGAGACCCCCTCTCAAGAGAGAGGGAGGGAGAGACTGAGATTGGAGAGAGTGAGGACTGAGGGGATGTGGGTAGCTCAGGGGGAAACACTGCCTAGCCTATGTGAGGTGAGGTTCTATGCAGGCACAGTTTTCATCCTGTATTTTCCATGGAATCATGGCATGCCAGGGACGCACACCTCAGTCTTTGGGCACATGTAGGAGGTGAAAGCAGCTGTGGCTTCACAAGGATGCTGGGGACATGTGCCACCCTCTGTCCGTGACATCAGAAAGGAAATGAGGTGGTCTGTTCCCACCGCAGCCTCGGCAGCTGCCTCCAGAGGTGAGAGTTGTCAGCAAACTGATGGGAACAGCTGGCTGCTTCCTGCCTCCTGCTCTAAAAGCCCACACACAACTGCAAAAGCCACCGAATGGCGCTTCCAGCAGAGCTGCGGGGCTCCACCCACTATCCCCATGGATGACTGGGACAGACAAGATGACAATGAAGTCAGGGCCTCTGTTTGGTTTTAGTTTATCATTACTTTTTTTTTTTTTCTTTTGAGATGGTGCCTCCAGTAGTCCACTCCGGGTTCAGACTTGCTGCACGGGCAAGGATGGCCTCGAATTCCTAATCTCCCTTCCACTGGCTCCCGAGCAGTGGAGTTGCAAGTATGTGCCACCAAGCCCCACTTATGTGGGTTTATGCTGGGATTTGAACTTGAGACTTCATGTATGAGCTAGGTGAGCACTCTACCAATTAAGTTTGCTACATCCTCAACCCTTATTTATTTTAGATAGGGTTTCAGGTGGCCAAGGCTGGCACTGACCCTTGGCCCCCATTGTCGGGATTATGCATGTATGCCACTGGGCCTCTTGGACCTTGAATGTCCATGCAGGTTTCTGTCCCTTCCCAACCCTGCTGTCTCAGACTCACCTCAGTGAGGACCACGTCACATCTGTCCAGTGAGTGACCAGGGGAGGGAGACTGGTTAGATGAACAGCTCCAGGGGACAGCTACCTGTCTACCCAATCACTCTAACACTCAGCACTGAGGTGCTTTGAAAGTATCATGTGTAAATAAACAAGGTACACGGGAAGCGGAATTATTTTAAAAGGTTGAAAGCACCCGTAGTCGAGCCACAGCCACCAGAGGGATCTGAAGCGTGAGGCAAACAAAAAAAAACAAAAACAAAAAAAAAAAAACAACAAAAAACAAAAAACCAGGGCCACTGCACATTGGTAGACATCTTCACTGTTCATGGCTGTGTTTTAATAGGATGCATACGTACAACGCAATTAATAGATATACATTGTATGTATATGTAGACAGTGGAATCTACTCACCAGCAAGACCAATGAGCTGGTGTGATCCGAGGTGTGGAAATACTACAAAAACGGCATGCTGAATGAGGGAGGCTTTGCACAGAAGACCACATGTATATGACAGACATTCCTGGGACAGCGAGACTCGGCTATGGTAGGAGAGCTGAGCTGGAAGGAGCTTCCGGAAGTCATGAAGGTCATGGGCCTTGTTAGGGGCTGAGCTCCGGCAGAACCCGTCTGATGGTCCATTGGGGAGGCACGTGTTCGGAGCTGGGTAGAGGCAGAGCTCGCTGGCAGTGTACCTGCCAGCATGTGTGTGGCCGGGGCTTGATCCCCAGCGCCACGTTTTTGGAAATTGTTATTAAAAGAGCCATGTCTTCTATTGCATTGCTTTTGTTCTTAAAAAAGGAAACAATGAACCACGAATGCTGAGCGGTTTGAGTGCCTTCAGAATAGGCGGGCTCTGTGAAAGAGCTGCTATTCTGTAGGAATGAAAGAACGATAAGCCGGAGTTGAGGACTGGGCTCACTGGCTTGACTGCCCCGGCTCCCCCCAGCTGCTGTCTTTAACACTGGAGGTGCAGATGAGGCTGGGTGCCACACGGGATACACAGGTAGGTGGGAAGGACGCTGGAGAGTAAAAGAAACCCATCTCCTAAAGTGGTCCCCACCGCGAAGCCCAGGCTAGGGACCAAGCTTTCAACTCATAGGCCTTTGAGGGACAGTTCAGACCCAGACTCCAGCTCCCACTTGAGAACCATGATGCTGTTTCACACGCCGATTCCCTCAATGACAGGGATGCTTAAAAGTCAACCTCGATGTAGAGAAAACCAGACATGCAGCACAGGCTAAAATGAGTGAAGCTGATCAGGCAACATGAATGACCCCTCTGTCCTGAAGAGCCTGGGTTAATTGTCTTATTTTTCTATCTGTTGTGTGTGTACACACGTACATGGCGGGCATGTGTGTGTTCAGGAGACAGAGTCTCCCTGAGACTGGAGCTAGCCTGGCAGCCCCGGGACCCTCCCCCCACAGCACTGCAGTTAGTGGCAGCTCTAATGACCTTGCTTGGCTTTTTATCTGGGTTCCTCGGGGTCTGACGTGGGTCCTCAAGCTTTCAAAGTCAGCGCTCTTACCCAAGGAGTTATCTCAGCCCAAACAGGTGAATTCAGAAGCAGGGTCTGGGCTCTAGTCTGTAATCCTCAAGACAAAGCGCTGGCTGGCTCCAGGAGACTGAGGGGTGGTTCCTGTGGCAACAGACATGCTTGGAAAGCCTCAGAACCTGACCTGGGATGCACAGCACCACAAACAAACTGAGTATTTGTGTGTGGATTAGCAGTGCAGAAAGGTGTGTGTGGGGAATGGCCACTCCCTGAGGTACATATATCCTCAGGCCACTGGAGTCTGACTCTGAAACGTCCCTGGAGGATTGGTCCCTCCCCATGGTGCTATTGGGGGGTGGTGACTCCTTTAAAAGGTGGGGCCATGGGAGGGAGTTAGCTCATCAGGAAAGTGATGGCTCATCAACTGGGGCCGCACCTGCGATCCCCTAGGAGACACACCTCTGGGTGTGTCTATGACAGAGCTTCCTGAGAGGTGTAGCTGCAGATGGGTGACTTGCCGCCAGAGACTGGAGACATGAAGGTCCCTGTGGCTTGCTGGCCAGCGAGTCTAATGGGCAGACTCCTGGGTTCAGTGACAGACCCTGTCTCAACAACTAAGGTGGAGAGCAAGAGAAGAAAACCAAGGACACATAATAAGTGCACATAATGTGGGACCCTGGGACAAGATGCACAGGGAAAATTGAGCGAGAGGTAGCTAAGAATTCTCCACACTGTTTGCAAGGTTTTCTGTAACTCTAAAATTATTACATAACAAAAGATTAAAAAAAAAAAAAAAGTCAAGGTGGATTGCTGGGTGGGCAGATGCACCCATGACTCTTCAACAATGAACTGCATTAAAACATCACTGAAGCCGGGCGGTGGTGGCGCATGCCTTCAATCCCAGCACTCAGGAGGCAGAGGCAGGCGGATCTCTGTGAGTTTGAGACCAGCCTGGTCTACAGAGCAAGTGCCAGGACAAGCTCCAAAGCCACACAGAGAAACCCTGTCTCAGAAAACCAAATCAAACCAAACCAAAACAACAACAACAAAAACAAACAGACAAACAAAAAACCATCAACTGAGCCAGCTGAGTGTGCTGATGGACACCAGCAATCCAAGCACTTGAGAAGCTTGGGCAAGAGAATCAGGAATGTAAGGTCAGCCTGAATTACATAGCAAATTCAAGGTTAGCCTGGGCTACATGAGATCCTGTCTTTAAAAAAAAAAAAAATGTAAACCAACAAAACTAACTATAGAATTCTACAGCACACAAAGGACTGGTCACTGTGTAGCTCTAACAGATTCCTACACACTCTACAGTTTCAGTAACAAACTGTTGAAAAGAGTGAATTGACAAACTAAACTCAACCTTGATCCTGGTGGTGACTTACAAAGCTTAAGAAGCATGTGCATTCAGCTGCAAAGTTGACAGGGGTGTAAAACTGTGTGTGATGATCCGTGTGACATCACCAAGGCCTGAAAATGAGACCCTCTGAACATAAACGGCGAGGTAACCGAGGAAACGGCGGAGAAGACAGTGACGACCCAGGAAAGAAGGGGCTGTCCCTCAGGAGAGAATGTCCTGTGAGATGCTGTGTTGCCACCGAGACGCTGGCCCTAATGACAGGTCCACGCGACATCCTGGCCCAGGCTGTGCCTGTGGGTACCCATCCCTCTTATCAGACATTGATTGCGAGAGGGAGGGGCCGTTGGAGCGAGCTAAGTCGGGGCTGGTGTGAGTCGGTACAGTCGCCTTATTTAATGTAATTACTAAATAAACTGATCTCATGAATCAGCTCCACAGTTAAATGATGTAAGAAGCAATAAATCTGAGGTGGCAGCCTTTGGTGCTCTGGATGAATGTACACACTGTAGCCCACACAGTATTTATCACTGAGTGAGGGAAGCTGTGGGGTTATAATGGAATATACACATGTCCCTTGGAGACTGAGAATCAGAGGAGGGTGAAGGGAAAAACATGAACTTCAGGCTCTAAAGATTCACAGATGAGAAATGTCCTATGAGATAATTCAGAAAGCGTATGGTTCCCTGTGTGGGACAGGAAACGCCGAAGGTCCAATTCAGCCCTCAGAAGATATACATTCGGGGAGATTTCCAAGCCGAGTCCTCCAGGGAGCACGGAGAGAAACCAGCCTAGAAGGTTGAGGCTACCTCAGCTGCAAAACCTATCTGGTTCTCCAAGGGCGTTGTGAGTGACCAAAAACTCTGTGATGGAGTCAGTTTCAGAGCCAGAGGAGGTAGAAATTATTCCATGTGACTTGTAGAGCACCAGACTTGCCTATGTCAGTCTAGCTCTGACAAGCCACGTGAGTCAAGAAGGAATTCTGGTGTGTAATGATGAAGCCAGGGACCTTCAAGTGACAGGACAAAATCTTGAGTACGTCGTAGGGGACAGTTGCTTAGTGACCCTAATTAGTGACAATTCTAATTGATCCTAAGGGGGTAATCAGTCTATATCATATCTGCGTGTTGTGTGTGTGTGTGCAGGCCAGAGGTTGACATCTGGTGTTTTCCTCAGTCACTCTTCATCTTAGTTTTTGAGACAGGGTCTCTCACTGAAGCTAGCGCTCACTAATTCAGCGGAAATGGACAGCCAGCTCTAGGAATCCTCCGGTCTTTGCCTGCCCAGGGCTGGGATCACAGGCTTGCACCGCCATGCCTGGAATTTTTATGTGGGTCTGGCAGTTCAGACTCAGGTCTCTATGCTTACATGGCATTCACTTACCAACAGACATCACCCCAATCCTTAACAATTTCTGTAAGGAATGATATCTATTGGATATTCTTTGTGTACCGGGCCTGCACCCTTCAAATCAATGGACTAGCTTGTTTAATACTCGTCTCTTCTAAGAGTGTTCATTGAGCATACAGGACACTGTCCAGAGCAGCTGCTCACCGCCAGCCTACGACACAGGGTAAACACTACTTGGTACAAACCTTGTGCCTCCTCCATCACTTGCTTTATTTTCTCTTAGACACTGAAGGCTTGCCTGCCAAGGATGGAATGGAAAATTATTCCAGCTGCGTGTATCTCAGAGTTGCCAAGCAGAGACCGCTCTGGCCAGTCAGACGCTCTCCCTCTGCGATTCCACAGAGCCACATACCACATTTCTGCCCCTGAGCTTCAAAGAGTACGTATGTACCCAAGAGTGACTGTGGTAACATTGCATTCGGCCCACTTGGGAAAGAACAGGAGGCTGGCGGCAAATTTGTGAGTTCCACAGGGATTCTCCGGTGTGTTAAATAAACAACGAGGTGTCTAAGCATAAACACTTATAGCGCCACTTCAGCGGGAATAGGAGATAGGCCTTTGTTGCTGTGGATTTTTTAAAACTCCATTTTTCTGAATTAGATCAGAAAAGAAACACCCCCAGTTCTGGTAGATCTGAGATATTTCTTATGAAAGTAAAAAGACTAGCTATTTATTATTATTATTATTATTATTATTATTCCATCCCTATGGCTGGATTTATGTCATTCTAATGTGAAATGGGAATTACTGGACAGATGAAATTCTGAGGTTCACACCTCTTAACAGATGGATTCTCCTTCCCACCCGTGGTCACTGCTGTTGCCTAGAGTAAAGCAAACTGCTTCGTGAGTTGAGGAAGAGTTAGGCGTGAATGCTTGCAATGTCTCTTTGATGCTTAGAATTTAAACTCCCTGACTCCATTTTCTTTTAATGTATTGATAATCTCCTTATTTTATTATGTGTGTGAGCGTTTTTTGCCTGCGCGCCCTTGGAAGCCAGAAGCAGGTGTGGGATTCCCCAGCAACTGGAGTTAAGGATGGTTTGAGCCAGATGCCACACGCCACGTGTGTGCTGGGAACTGAACCCTGGTCCTACCCTGCTGAGCCTTCCCTCTAGCTGCACCCCACCCTCACCCCTTCAGGAAAACCTTGAGACAGGGACTTTGCAAGATGCTGTGAGAAGGGGCAATGTTTGCATATGTGCAAATAATTCATGTGTGATTTGTACCCAAATAAGCTTCATAGTCTCATGCTCTAGCAACAGCTCCCCGCCTCTGAGAGCCTCTCCTAACTTTCCCTCTCCCGGCCCCTGCTACAAGCCCGTTCTGTCAAGGGCTACAGTACAGCCTCACTCCAGAACAACGGGAACCTTAAGTTACTCTCTTCTTTGTGGTCAATACTTTTAGTCTTTACAGTAAACCGATGACAGGAAAGTACACACATGCATGCCCAGTAAGCACAGGTGTCATACACAGACATGAGGCTCGGAGCTGCAAGATGCTCCAGTGTTCGCCCAGAGCCCGGGGCCTATAGATATGGAAAACTGTGGGCAAGTGCACAGCCACCCACCGACTCCCCCAGCCCAGGCACCCGGACCTGTCCCCGTTTATGTTAGGGCTGTGCAAAGGACAAGCTTTGCAGTCATTCCTCTCTGCAGTTTCTCTGAACGGCTCAACTTTGCCAAAGGTGTACAGAGCGGAGAAGGCGGCTCTCCCACAAGCGCCTGTGCCTTCCTTTGTGGACAGCAACTTCAGGCCCCAACGTTCCTCTTCCCCAAGTGGTGAGTTCACCGGGAGCCTTTTCTGCTCACCTCGTCTCTTTAGAAGATCAGTAGGTTTTATTTCAATTAGTGTGGGAGGCCTGCCTTAGTGTACTGCTGCATCACTGCGGACTGGAACCCAGGCCTGCCCAAGGCATCGGGACCCCAGGCCCACAGACTCCCTCCTGTCTGTTTCTCCCCACTGTGCTTTCCTTTGCCAAGGCAAGGGAAAACTAGACTTTCCCGACCCCCTAACGCCATGTTCTCCCCACCCCCACCCCCCGTCGTCCACTGTGCTAGGCCCTACCTCCCACCTGGGCCTGGAATCCATCTGCTCCCTTCCTCTTTGCCAGGACCCCAGCCCACGCCGTGATTTTCTCTTCTGGACTCTTTCTAAAATGCAAAACAGGCCAAGTTGTACTGTCGGAACATCGGTGTTGCTTGGTTGTCTATAGGCCCCCCACCCCCCACGGCTCCACCTTTGTGGTTTGAACACGAAGCCTGGGGGGGGGGGCAGGACTCAGTCCCGTTGGCTCTGTCGAGGGACAATCTGCTCTGCCCCAATCACGACACTCCCTTTGTCCTGTCTGAGCTGAGGGGGCCTTGTTAGCGCTCACCCCCAGGTGTGATCAGTGTCTAGAACTTCCTTACCAGCAGCGGAGCTCTCTCCCATGACGCCCATCCCCATCCATGAGCCTTTTCCCCCCTGGGCATCTGTGTGAGTGCACAGTGACAGCAGGGGCTCAGGAAACATCCACCCTTGACAGGCTGTCTCCCAGAAGGAGGAGGTGGGTTCCGATGACATCAACCACTCCTAACTCCAAGCCTCTGCTGGGCCTCTGACCTCTGAGAAGCTCCCCATCATCTCCTCCCTGTACTCTCAACCTGTGGTCCACCACTCACTTTTTCCTTAACCCCCCCCCCCACCTACAGGGTCCTAATCAGAATTACAGATGGAGTCCATCCATCCCAGAGTGCCAAACAGACACACACGGAAAGGTGGCCTCTGCGCTCCGGGGGTAACTGAGCCTTGCGGGCCACCCACCTGGGCAACAAGCTTCACTGCCACCCCCTTCTGCCTGCTACCTCGTCCACTACACCTACCGCTCCCTCTGTCTTCCCTCGTCTCCAGTCCTGGCCTCATAAGGGAAGACACAGATTTGTTCCCTGCCCACTCATGCGTCAGGCTTGTCTCTTTTCTGGTTGTTTCCTCAAACCAAACACTCCTTCAGATAGCGCAGGGTCCCCTCACAGCACTCCGTAAAGCCATATGGGACCCCTCCCTAAAGGGAGGACTTTATTCCTCCAATCCAACTTTCAAATCATTTCTCAGAATACGGCCAACAGCTTTCCTGAAAACAAAGCGGTCCCAGGACAAAACAGTGAGGCTTCCGCACACAAGGTCATGGCACTGTATTAGCAGTCTCTCTCCTCCGCATCCTTCAACCCAAGAATAGACAAGTCATCTGGGGAGCCGTAAGGAGGGTGGTAGTGTCCTCAGTGTCAACTGGGGAGGGCCCTTGATCCCAGCCCAGCTCCTTGGCTGTGCAGCCCATCTAATGTATTTATTTTTCAAAGCAATGGCCTGTCCGCAGCCTGGCTGGCCTCCGCTGTGACTCCACATTTTGTCAAACTCACACCCTGCCCTGCTCTAGTAATCCTATCAACTTGGCATTCTTCCTGACTCTGCTGGGACTTTTCAAATTCTTCCTCAAGGCCCAGAACAAATGACTCATATCTGGACAGTGTGTCACCATCCAGCTGCCCTCTCTGCATCTGAAAGCAGAGCCCAAGTCTCGCTTTTCAACAAAGCTCCCTGGGTCAGTGATGCCCACACACGCTCCCGGCCACGTAGTGTGAACACGGCACCCTGAATGAACTCGACTGGGAAAGAGATGAGCTGAGTGAACCAGAGGCCACTGTTTATAGAGCAGTAATAGTGTTTGCTTTGCTTTAGTCCTCAAACGAAGTAAAACTTGGGGCTGAGAGATGCATTCAAGTTCTACAGTAAGCAGTTTCTGCTTCCTCTCGGTATTTATTCCTATCGCAGGTCTCAGAGTCTGGGGTGGCAGTCCTAAACCAAGTTGCTTGAGGGTGGGGTGGGGTCCTGGGGCAGGAATGGCCCTTCGCTCTGTCTCTAGAGTAATCTGGAGCCAGGGCCTGTGCAGGAAGGGGAGGCTTGGCACAGGTAGAAGGTGGAAAGCAAGAGCCTACCATGGAAGGTGTTTCTTTAAAGACCTCTCAACTCATATGTAGCAAGAAAAAGGAGCGAGTAAAACCTGGGCCTCAAATAGTCACAGCCTTTCTTCTTCGAGGGTGTAGCTGAACGCTACATCCCAGAGTCGGCACTCAGTACTGCGGGTTCTACATGCACAGTTCTAGCAACCTCAGACACAGACTGCTTGGGGGCGGGGCTTGTGTCTACACTGAGCTTGTGCAGTTTCTGCAGGCATTACTCCCTAAACAGCAATAGTGTAGCAGACACCCCAGGCTCTACACAAAGGGATCCGAGCCTGTGGCTGTTGGTAGCCACCTCCCACCCCTCCTCCAGGACATCAAGGGATGACAGTGTGAGATGGAATTTTAAACAGTGACAAATTGACCAGTGTCAGGCTACTAGAAACTAGATGCTTGAATTAAGATAACTGTGTCTTCCCAGGGTTTTTTTTTTTTTTTTTTGGGTTTTTGTTTTTTGTTTTTTGTTTTTGGTATGTGTTTGTTTTTGTAGCAATTGAAAGGTACAGTTTAGGACAACCCTGTGGAACTAAGTGTCTGTGTGGGAGCCTCTGGGTAACAACCCTGGGGAAGAGGGGGGGGGAGGTGCTGATACCGGTGGGGAGGAGCCACTCTTGACCGGTACTGCAGATGCTTTTGGGCATTCTGACTGTAGCACAGTAGCCAGGGACAGTCACCTCTGAGCAGCACCTGACCCGTAGCTCTCTGTCCTCCAGGCATGCAGCTGAGGAAGGACCTGAGCTTGCCTGACGGCCCAGTTGGTTTCTCTTGCCTTCTCTCCCCTCACCGCCACCTCCACCCCCACACACATACTAAGCGCTCAGCTTTGGCCTTATAAGGCTGGACACAACATACAAGCCGCTAAGCGCAAACATCACTGGAATGTATTTCTTTTGTTCTTTGAATCCTGTGCGCTAGGGAAATTTTCAACGGAGAAGAAGTTGAGAATCATGATTTTCCCTGTTTGTACCAGTGGCCATTTCCTAAGGTCACACTGTTTTCTTGACTGTTAGGGTTGAAGTAAACACCAAATGCTACCCAGCTGAGAAAGAGTTCTAGAAACCTAAGACACCAAAACTAACGCTTGCCCCTCTGTCCATCTGAAAGAACTGAGAACAGCTTCATCCGAGGACACACAGTTCTCTTGCAAACCCTTGGATTGAGCCTTGACACAACCTGTTACAATGTAGACCAGACTTCAGCACATTTGTCTACCATGTGTGAGGCCCAAGTTCAATTGTCAGCTGGAAAGAAAAAAAAAAAAAAAGAATGAATGAATGAATGAATGAATGAATGAATGAAAAAAGAGAGGAGGGAGGGAGGGAGGGAAGGGGAGATTGAGGGAAGGGAGAGGGAAAGAGGGAGGGAGGGAAGAAAAGAAGGGGAGAGGAAGGGAGGGAGTAAGGGAAGGAAGGAAGGAAGGAAGGAAGGAAGGAAAGAAGGAAGGAAGGAAGGAAGGAAAGAAGGAAGGAAGGCAGGAAGGAAGGCAGGAAGGAAGGAAGGAAGGAAGGCAGGAAGGAAGGCAGGAAGGAAGGAAGGCAGGAAGGAAGGAAGGAAGGAAAGAAGGAAGGAAGGGGGACTAAGTAATGTTTTGACCAGACATATGGTTTTAAGTAATTTGTCTTTAAGTCTCTTTGTTTGCTGGCTTTTAGGGTTCAGAGCACTGCTTAGGGTTAAATCTAGGACTCTGAGCAGGCTAATCATGCTGTAAAAAGGAGGTGGTGATGGTCTGAAGACAAACAAGGGCATGAACAGGGCTAGGGTGGGTGGCAGAGGGCAAGGATGCTTGCCTTGAACACACGAGGACCTGAGTTCAGTCCCCAGCACCCGTGAATAAGGCAAGGTGGGGTAGCCAAGTGGGTGGCTCCTGAGAGGAGCCGATCCTCTGGCCTCCACATACGCATATGCACATAAGCACTGCACGGACACGCACACACAATGTTTTGGGTCTACATTCACCAGTGAGTGATGGATTGCAATAGACTATAAAGCAGTGGTCCTCAGCCTGTGGGTCCTGACCCACTGGCATTTGAAACCAGTGTGGTTGACCAGGGTTTGCTGTCCTACACTGCAGCCCCATGCTGACAGCTCAGCATGAGGGTACTAAGGCACACCAGCAAGGGAAGCTGCCAGAAGGTGAGAAAGCAACAAGCTAAGGCCACAGAGGAACATGGACTTGAACCCTGGGGGAAGTCGTTGAAGGTTGACAAGCAGAGGCAGCATGGTCAGATCTGTGTGTGTGTGTGTGTGTGTGTGTGTGGTGTGTAAGTGTGTGTATACATGTGTGTGCATGTGTATATGTGTGGTGTGTGTACATGCATGTGTATACATGTGTGTGCTGTGTATATGTATGTACATGTGTTACGTGTGTGTATGTGTGTGGTGTGTGTATACATGCATGTGTATGCGTGTGTGGTGTGTGTGTATATGCTGTGGATGGAACCCATGCTACCCCATGCTGTAGCACTGAGCTGCACAGCAGATCAGCATTCTTCAGCACTTTACTCCATGGAGGAGGCTAGGAAGGAGGCAGGGAGGAAGGTCAGCGGGTCAGGCCCACAGTGACTTAGACTGGAGTAGCAGGAGGTATGTGGTGCGGTGTGTGTTTGTGCCTAAGTGTCATCTTTACTCAAGTATTCTTTTCCTCAAACTTCCCTGATTAAGTCATCCAACCACCTAAACAAGAGCGATGATGCAGGGTGCCCAGTCACCTCACAGGGGGACGGAACAGACTCAGACAGTGAGCTACAGTCTGCCCCACTAAGGGAGAGCTAAGGCTACTGGCAGGTCTTTGGACTTCTCCATGAAACGGAAATCCTCATTTAATTTACATTCCCCTTTCCCTCCTTCCCAGCCAGTTTTTTCTGTCATCTACCTTCTTCCTCTCCTGCCTTGGGTGTAGGCTCCATAACCTAAGGAAGCTCAAAATAGCCCCTCCCCAGGATACACCGCCCCCAAACACAGTTCCTCATCAGCTCCCAGTTCATTTTCTAGAGAAGCTGCAGGGACAGGCCTGACCACAAGCTGCTTTTTTATAAAAAAACGCTACACATGGACACAGGTGAGTCCATCCCATATGCTGCCCCTACTAAGGAAAAAGAAGGAAGATAGAGAAGGATTCTGATACTACCCAGACAGACAGGACCTCAGGACCTTACCATGCCCCAAGGGAACCTCATCACAGCCTTCCATGCCTACCTACTCTACTTTCCTCCTCCCCCAGAAGTCAAACCCTCTTCCTTTGTTTAGTTCTAGGAAGTCTGAGTTGATTTGAGCATTGTGTGTGTGTATGGGCTTGTGCGTGTATGTGTGTACATGTGTCTATGTGTATGTGCGTGTGTGTGCATGTGTCTATGTGTGTATGTGTGGGGGGTCTGTGTGTGTGCATGTGTGTATATGTGTGTATGTGTTCTATGCGTCTGTTGTGTGTGTGTGTGTGTGTGTGTGTGTGTGTGTGTGTGTGTTGTGCCATGAGACTTTGGAATCTAATAAAATTTGTTATTTCCCCCAAGCTAGTCTATGGTCAGCTTATTCCTGTGACTTGGCTAAGGAATTGGCAGAGGGAGGAGACACACCCCTACATTTCTAGAACAAGGCGCTAGTGAATGAAAGGCAGGCAGGGGCTCCTGGCGAATCCCAATCAATTCAGTCTCCACAGCCGGCTCTGACACCCTACAGGGCAAGGGTGGCACAGGTGGACCTGATTCTGGGGGGGGGGAAGAGGGGGGAGGGAGTGTGGGGGGGTGGAGTGGGAGGTGGGGGGGTGGAGTGGGGGGGTGGAGTGGGGGATGGGGGGGGTGGAGGGGGGGTGCAGTGGGGGGTGGGGGGTGGAGTGGGGGTGCGAGGGGTAGAGTTAGGGGGGGTGGAGTGTGGGGTGGAGTGTGGGGTGGAGTGGGGGGTGGGGGGTGGAGTGGGTGGGGGGTGCGGGGGGTGGTGGAGTGGGTGGGTGGAGGGGGTGGAGTGGGGTGGTGGAGTGGGAGGTGGGGGGGTGGAGTGGGGGTGGAGTGGGGGGTGGAGTGGGGGGGTGGAGTGGGGGTGGAGTGGGGGTGGAGTGGGGGGTGGAGTGGGGGGTGGAGTGGGGGGTGGGGGGGTGGAGTGGGGGTGGAGTGGGGGGTGGAGTGGGGGTGGAGTGGGTGGGGGGTGCGGGGGAGGGTGGAGTGGGTGGGTGGAGGGGGTGGAGTGGGGGTGGGGGGGAAGGAACCAGGCTGCCCTCCCTTTTCTATCTGGCCTGGAGAAATGTGCCCCAGGAGAGGAGGAGCCTGTGTTGTTTTGTTTCTTTACTGTGTTGTTTGTTTTTATTTAGGCAATTAGTCACAAGTAACAGGAAGCAACCTTTGAAGACAAGCTGCTACAAGAAGGAAATCACAAGGCAATGGCGCTGGGGGTTGGTGCTGGGAAAGCTAAAGGGATGGATTTTAAAACCACAAAGTCCAGGGGAAAGATTCTCAGTGAATACAGCAACGTCCACATCACCTTAGCTTTAGCATTAACCTCACAGGAAACAGGGAATAAATAAAAATCGACAGGCAACTATGTGTGAAGATACAGGGTGCCCTGAGTTCCCACACTGCCCTCAGGGAGTGTGGGTCCCGGCTGGCAAAGGCTACTTCGGTTACCTCTCTGGGGACTATAATTACACACGGCAATGTAGCCTAGGGACCTGGGTGCTGGCGTCTGCTCTGAGGCCCAACCTCTCTCTCTCTCTCTCTCTCTCTCTCTCTCTCTCTCTCTCAAAGCCAAGGATCCATTTTCCACAAGTCCCTTTTGAGAGTGCAGCCAGATCTAAAGTGCTTTTGCCCCTGAACAAAGGAGCAGCCATTCCCTAACCCAGTCTAACCTGAAATACCAGATTTCTAATGAGCCCTGGCCCCGTCCTCCAGCTCTTGCTGCACCTGGCTTAACCCCTTCCTGCCCGCAGCTCCCGAGTCTGCCTTCAGAGGAGAGTGGCTGTGTCTAACCACTGAGCGGTTAACCCTGCACTCTGCCCCTCTATTCATGCCTGATCCTGCTGGGATCGAAAGCAGCCCTGCCCTTCAGGCCACACACGCTCCCTTCTCTGTCAGATCAGTCTTCCTGTGAGTCACACAGGGTGACTTTCAGTGAGCTTTGCCTGCCTTGCATACATCAGACTTCTTTAAGCATTACTGTGATCTGCTCATTTTCAGACATCTCTCCTTTTCATTGAACAAAAGGGTCTGGGGCCGGGCACTTAAGAGATTTTGTGTTCTTGCCGGGTGGTGGCGCACGCCTTTAACTCTGGCACATGGGAGGCAGAGACAGGTGGATCTCTGTGAGTTCAAGACCAGCCTGGTCTACAGAGCTAGTTCCAGGACAGGCTCCAAAGTTACAAAGAAACCCTGTCCAGAGGCAGAGAGAGAGAGAGATCTGTGTTGTGTCACAATTCAAATGAAGAAATGAAGTAGGGTTGAGTCAGCTCTTCCTCACATAGTTGGTTCTGGCGGGGTGAGGGAGGGGGACGTGGGGGGGGTGGAACATCCTCAAATCACTCAGCTCTTAGAGGCAAGAACCAAAGGTAGACATTTCAGGCAAGCTATGGTAATTTAAATCTGTTAGGGCCTTGGGGCAGACATTGTGCTTCTATGAGTATTATTTCATTTAATCCTTACACCATCTCCAAAAGTAGGTATAACTATCGCCATTTGCAGATGCAGAAATAGGCTGTCAGAGGCTAACCAGCTGGCCCAGCGTCATTGAAGTGGACCTGCCTGGCTTCAAAGCTTGCTTGTTTTTCCATGTCTTTATAATCACTCAGAAACAGCATCTGTTGCTAAAAGAGGCCACCGCTGGACCCAGAAGAATCTTTCAGAGACCTCTGTCATCTTCTAGAACAGTCTTCTTCATTGTTTCGCTGTCTTCCTGCCCAGTAAGCATTCCCTTTGGACATGGCTGCCTTTTACTTCAGAGGATGGGCAAGAGCTTTGCTCAGCCCAGGCTGTCCAGAAAATTGCAATCCCAGCTTTACCTTGGGGTCTCCAGGGAGGAGGCAGACAAAGCCTCTCCTTCTTCGGGCCTAACTGGACTAATTCAGACTTTGTGAGGCTGTTGCCAGCTTTGGGGGAGGTCCACGTCCTGTCTTGGAGTCAGTCGATTACTACACCACCCTGGGGCCTGTCTTACATGCTGGCTTCCAGTATGAGCTTTTCAGATGTTGCCTTTTTTGCTTTCAAGGTACTTAATTTAATGTGTTTGGTCATTTTCAAAGGTTTTTGTTACTTAAGTATGTGTAAATTAGTTCATAAAGGAACCAGCCTTTGAAAGTTATCTTAATAATTTTCTATCGCATTAGAATCAAATTGTAGTCCTGACAAGGCAAAGACACACTTCCTGTCCCCTGAGATACCAGGCCTGGTGGTAAATAGTCTCCTGCGGTGGATCTTTATGACTGTTGCCTTTAGATGGACTTTGAAAACAGAACTAACTACCTCCGGGGCCAAAGACACAGCTAAGAAAGCTATTCCTGAGTGTGATGCTTTATCTGTAAAACATTACTGGATTTACCCTGCACTCCAGTGACAAAGCAAGGCGGCTCCAAGAAGAAATAAAAGAGATCCTCGTGGTATTCGAACCCTTTCATCAAAATCAAATCTATGCTTGAGAAACCTCTTTAAAGTTAAGGTGATATTTTCAAAAATAAAATTACAGAGTGGTTGGCTGAACTTGTATTTTTGAATAATTTGGTTCTTTACAAATTCAAATCTAAACAAGAACAAGGCGTCCTGGTTAACGCCCCTCCCCCCCACACACACACACACATTGTGGAGGCTGAGACAGAAGTATTGTGAGGTTGAAGACTTAGACTTATTGGGTCTGTTGTCTCAAAAGGCTGAGGGCTGGATGTGAGGCTTCCGGTAGAGCACACACCTAACCTGCCCAAGGCTCTGGTTCAATCCCCAGCAAGGAAACATGAAATCTAGAGGTCTTGTGAATATGGAAAGGAATTCTCTATTTTGTTTACTTTGAGGAGACCTAATGGTTAAAAGTCATTCCAGAGCCAGGCAGTGGTGGCTCGCACCTTCAATCCCAGCACTCAAGAAGCAGAGGCAGGCAGATCTCTGTGTGTTCGAGCCCAGCCTGGTCTACAAAGCTACACAGTGAAACCCTGACTCAAAAAACCAAAAAGGAAACCAAAATGGGCTGATGAAGAGGAATTTGCTACGAAACTCCTGCAAACATAGCTGAATCCCTTTCCCTAAGACAGCTGTCTCTGCCTCTTCCTCACCTTCCGCCTGCCCTACAGCCACCCCATCTCTGCCTTTGGGCTGCTCGTGATCTCGGACTTCCCTCTCTCTAATCCAGCTTTTGCAACGCTGCCCACGGTGACTCTGGAAAACAATCCTCACTGTGAGAGACAAGAGGAAGCACCGGCACAAAACAAAGGAGATTTAAATAGGAGCCCTGCTGCCGCCGGCCATCCTGTCGTACGGACAAGCCATGACGCCCAGGTCTGTCCTTTCCTTCACAGTAGGCTCTTGGCCTAGCATGATCTCCACAGTCCACCTCCCCACGAGGATATTTGCCAAGATCACCTCCCTAGTCAGCCTTCCTGGTGCTGTCCCCTCCCGCAAGCCTTCTCTCTCAGCTCCTGGTCCACCCAGACCCCATGCATGCCTTGCGGGTATTTATCTAGGTTACAGACATCGCCCTTCCTACCTGTCTAAGGTCTGTGATTTCCTACCAGAGCTACCCTGCAGAAGCAAGGACTTGGAACGCCCCATTCCCTCACCTTGCCACCCTGTTTTCGCCTCCATCTTGAGTTACTTCCTTGGGATACATCAACCAAAGTAAACGGATTAGATTAAAGGAAATGATCAAATCTTTGGAGACTAATTGATAGTTTGCCGCCCAAATCAATCGCACTAACTTGCACTTCCCTCCAAGGTCTGTGTTGCTCTCCTCCACATCCTGCTGTCAGTGAGATGTTTTGTTTTAAATCTTTTTTTTTTTTAACTTCATAAGGAGAGAGAATTCAAGCAAGCGTCTCTGAGCCATTGCTCAGACCCCAGAGCTTACTGATCACAAGAATCTACTGCTACTCAAAGAAGTCTCACTTCTGGGAAGCTTTAATTGCACTTAGCACACGTGGCTAGGAAGAATCACAAGACTACAGACTCCAGAATCTAAGGATCTGCCTTTTAAAGGGGCGGTAAGCTAGGGAGCCGACCGCGTGGGTGAGGTGCTTGCTGCCAGCGCAAAGGCTCCAGTTCAGATCCCCAGCACCAAGTAAAACCTGGGCCTGGGTGTGTGGTCTGCAATCCCAGTGCTGGGGGAAGGGAGACCGGGGGATGCCCCAGGAGAGGGGCGGGGCAGCCTGCTGGACAGCTAGCCTAGCCAATTGGCAAGCTCCAGACTGTGAGAGACCTTCTCAACAAATTAAATGGAGATGAAGACACCTGGCATCAACGTACGGGTACACGCATGTACACGTGCACACACCACGTTTAGATGACAGGAGGAGGGGACTGACAACAGGGTCACCAACATTGAGCCAGAACCTTGGTGTTTTCATCTATTGGATGCAGTGTGCGGTTTTAGTAATAGCACAGGGGCCTAGGGCCACGTAAGAGATGTTCAGTGCTCTGTGTAAGCCAAGTCGCATGCATGGTGACAGAGCTATTAAATCAGACGCCTTTTTCTCCACAGAAGGTAGGCAAGAAGGCCACCGTTGCTGTTATTTAGGTCACTGCTGCGTTTTGTTTTGACCCAGTCTTGTCATATAGCCCAGGCTAGCCTGGATCTCAAGATGCTCCTGCCTCCACCTGAGGGCTGGGCATCAGATGTGCCACCACATCTGGCCTGCTGTGTCTTTTTCTTCCCAAACACACAATAAATAAATGCAATTTCTCTTTCAAAGAAAAAAAAAAAAAAAAAAAAAAAAAAAAAAAAAAAAACAAGGAGAATAAGTATCTGGAGGTTTTCGTTTGTTTGTTTGGTTGGTTGTTTGGTTGTTTGTTTGTTTGTTTGTTTGGTTGGTTGGTTGGTTGTTTGGTTGGTTGGTTGGTTTTGGTCTTTTGTTGTTCTGTTTTTGTTTTTCCCTCTCATGTGAGAGAAAACTGAGTCAGTAGAGTCCCTGAAAACAAAAGAGGAGACCCTGTGTGAAAGCGCCCCACCCCATCCCGTGCCCGCCCCCCCATCCCGTGCCCCCCACCCCCCAGGCCCTGTGTGAAAGCGCCCCGCCCCATCCCGTGCCCCCCACCCCCCACAATCCCTCCTCCCCCTCCACCCCCCCCACCCCCGCCAGCTGAGGAACAGAACACAGCACCCTGCTATGCAGAGCAGATTTGTGTTGGTGACACATCTGATGGGTCTTCTTCACCCCAGAGTGAAGCCAAGGTTTTGTCCTGCTGTCCCTCATGCACGAATTAGTGCAGGTCTCTGGCTGCAGCCTCAGCCCAGGACTGAGCACTGTCCCCAAAGGGTGGCTGTGAGACCTGAAGGAGTCTTGGGATTCAGTGGCTGGTACACTTGGTCGCCGTTTCCCTTGTTAGGGCTTTAGGTGTCCTTCAGGGTCAACCCCACGGCCAAGTGCAGAGGTATCCGAGAAGCCTTCGACCAACAATTGTGAACTGGCATCGTAAGCCTTGATACGAAAGATTGATTCTGAGAGTCATGTAGGAAGTGCTCACTTCCTGCCTCTTTGGCACCGTTAAGTCTACCTGTGTCCTTCACAGACGGGTTCAGTGTCCCCGCCTGAGGGCAGCTGGAGCCTGAGGAAGTGACCGCATCCAATGGCAGGGAGTAGAGAGCCACCATGGTGGCTCTATCAAGTAACCCTGTGGCTGCTGTGGCTGTCCCCATGTCACCAAGGTCCTGGCATCCTTTATCTTTTGGCAGACCATCTTCAGCATGTGACTTGGGTCATGTGGTTGACACCTGAGCACATCAGAAAGATATAGGGCCAAGACTGGGCTGGGGGATGGGGAGTGTTTGTGAGGACACCTCCCCTCCCCCCCCCCCCAGCCATCACACCCAAGCCACTCCCACTGGCTAATGGTTAGGTGACGCCAGATGGATACCCCTAGCTGCAAGGAGATACAAAATTTGAGTCTTTCTCATTTGTTTTGTTTTGTTTGAGACAAGATTTGGCAGCCTTGTCTGGCCTCCAACTCACAGAAATCCTTCTGCCTCAGCTTCCTAGTGCTGAGATTATAGGTGTGAGTCTTCAAAGAGAAAAAAAACTGTCTTTGAAGCTAAGTAGGTTACAGATCCAAACAAAAATCTATGCTCTGTTACAGGAAGAATGGTTATTGGGTAGATAACTAACTAATGGAGAAGTTTTTCTTGGCCACCCTCCAAGAACAGCTGAGATACCACTCTGGTATGCTGCCATTTATAGTACCCCAGACTTCGTAATCTGCTCTGATGAAAAATGATAATCCAATAATTTTGTATGTAATTTTTTTTTTTTTTTTTTTTTTTTGGCTAGTGCTAGGATCGAACCCAGGGCCATGCCATCTGCCATTGAGCTATATCCTATTTCTCACATACTTGATTGTCAAGATATCTCTCTACCGAATGTCAGCTTGAGTAAGGCAGGACCCCTAGACCTAGTCCAGTACCTATATATGGTATGCACCCCTGGTAAAGACAGTCAGAGGTAGTGGCTAAATTAAAGATTAAAGATTTACCGGGACCCTTGGCAGCTGTAGATGGTGACTGCGACTTCCCCTTGTGTGAACACGAGCCAGAAGGCTGCATGTGCCCTGTTCAGTCAGCACTATGAGCAGGGTCCATGGAAAGAGGACAGTGGGAAAGTATGTTGGGTCAGAACTTGACCTACATGGGAACAGGGACAGAGCCCCCAGGGACATGGTTGAGGTCATGGGAATAGAGGAACGGAGAATGGGGAAATCCTGGGAACCCCAGTCCTATTTTGTGCTAACAGACTTGGGAGGTAGAGATGAGAGGCGAGAGGTAAGGTCATATTTGGCTATGGCTGCTTTCCCTGCCTCTCTTCCTCCTTCCCTCCTCCCAGTAAAGGAGACCTTTGCGGGCAGAGCGAAGCTCCCTGGCTGGGAGAGGCTATGTCTGCCCACTCACTCCCAGAGCTGCCAGAGCATGCTGAGTTAGGCCCCAGGACACACGAATCACATAAACCTGGTCTTGAAACACGGGTGCCTCGGTGGTAGAGCGCACAAGGCTGTGATAAATAAACCCTGTGAGGTGCCATGACAGAGAGTAATACGGGGAAGGAGGTGGCGTGTAACCACTGCCTGAGAAGTCACAAGAACGTCAGCACTGCACACGGCAGACAGCAAGATGGAAGGGGACAAAGCGGCACAGACGTGTAGATTTAGTGTCGTCTCTGGGATGTGTTCAAGGTTGTTTCTCTGCCGCCTGGGACAGAGCAGATTTTTAATAAGCAACGCGGGATGGACACAGAGCTTCCAAGCATGAGGACAGGACAGGAAGAAGGAGATAAGTTATCATACCGCTCCCACCATCTCCTTTAGATTCATTAACCATCCGAAACGCACTCTATCAAAGCAGAGCCTGGGGGTGCACACCTCTCATCTCAGCCTCTTGGGAGCTGAAACAGGGAGATCACAAGTTCAAGTCCTGCCTGAGTTATAGAGGCAGTTCAAGGCCAGGTTGGGTAACTTAGCAAAAAAAAAAAAAACCTGTCTCAAAAGAGGTGAGTTGGGGGTGGGATGTTGTACGGTTCAGACACCAAATGCTCATTTAGCAAGCTCCAAGCCCTAGGTTCAATTCCTGGCACGGGAAAGAAAACAAAGCTACATTAAAACGTACTTCCAGCTGTGAAAGAAACATTCGGCTTTAGAGGTGGTGCCTCGGGAGGAGCCTGCTAGCCTTGTCTGTGCTTTCCGAATTTCTGTTCTGGAAGAAGCTGAACGGATGCCAAGAGCCAGCCATGCAAAGCCAGTGCCCCTGCACCATTAAACAAGCATATCGCCACAGAACAAGAGATGTTAAGGGGCTTAGAAATCTGTCAAACAGACTTACCAAGGGTAATAAGAAGAGGCCAATGTTCATTTTCCAAATGAAATAAACCCCAAGCATCACATGGCTGTTGGGTTATCACAGGGTTTTTCTCAGGCTTGCTCTCATAGTGATAAAACACCATGACCAGAAGCACCCTGGGGAAGACAGAGTTTATTGCAGCTTGCATCTCTCAGGTCACTCTCCATCGCTGAGGGAAGTCAGGGCAGGAACTCAAGGCAGGAACCTGGAGGCAGGAATTGATGCAGAGGCTGTGGAGGATGCTGCCTACAGGCTTGCTCCTCATGACTTGCTCTGAACTGCATGCCCAGTGAGCTGGGCACTCCCACGTCAATCATTAAATAAGAAAACGATTGACAGTCTTGCCTGTAGGCAAATCTTATGAGGCATTTTCTCAGTTGAAAGTCCCTTTTCCAAATACCCCTATCTTGTGTCAAGCTGACATAAAACTAACCGTCACAATTGACCTCTTATCAACTTGACACACGAACACATCACTATTAAACCATAGGCTTTCCTTTTGGTTTGTCCCCAAGATCTCATATTAACATCATTATCACAGTATAAAACACGTTCAACCCAAAACCTAAATAAATAAAACACACAAATGAAAAGCAGAAGCGACTGTGACCTCGGAGCTAAGAGAAAGGCCACGCATCCCATCCATGCTGCTGACGGGCCTGGCAGTTCTCTTCAAAGCCTCCTGGAGAGTACGTTCAGGACTGGCAAAGCTTCTAATCAGTGCAGACCCATGGCATCCGTGATCCCAGTTACTAAATAAAAGAGGCAGGCTACAGCACCGGCCACTGGAGATTAGTACATCAGTTCAAAGTAAAGCTGGGGCCCACAAGCTGCCGGAGAGTGGGCTGTAAAACTATGGGGCGTACATAGAATTTCAACAAAGAACGTTGGTCTCCTGAGTAACTGAGGGAAGAGAGGGAATGAGAGGCAAATCTAAGTTACCCTCCTGGGAAGTAGGTCAACGTTTACAGAACTAACGTAAACTGCAAGACGACATACCGAGAACCATGAAACAAAATGTTGTGAATTAAAAACAAAAAACGTGGTAGGACAACACACTGACAGCAAACAAAGACACTACAATTTGGCTGTGGGACCAAGGAGAAGGGTCAGAGGTGACGTATGTGGTGGTCAGCTGAAGCAAGAAGCAAGAGTGTGAATGACCACTGCGTGTTGAGATGGGAAATTCTTGGTGAGGGTTCCACAGTGGGAATTAAAGTTTCTGCGGGTTTGAGATGCTGCTAGGACTGAATTGAGCTCGACCAGAGGATGTTGAAGTTCTAATCCCCATGTCTTAGAATGGAGCAGTGTTTGGAAATACAGCCACTGTAGCTGTAGCTAGCCAAGTTGAAGTGTGTTGTTGCTCAGCCCGATGATGGGTGTCTTTGCAAAAAGACCCTCTGAAGTCAGAGGCAGATGCTGGAGTGATACAACTTCAGGTCAAGGAGCGCCAGGCACAGACAGGGACAGCCAGCACTGCCAGGCAGTCAGGCACTGCCAGGCACAGTCAGGCACAGCCAGGCACAACCAAGGACAGCTAGGCATATCCAGGGACAGTCAGGCAAAGCCAGGAACAACTGGGCACAACCTGGGGACAACCAAGCATAGCCAGGGAAGTCAGGCACAGCCAGGGACAGCTGGGCACAGCCAGGCACAGCCGGGAATGGCCAGGGATAGCCTGGCATAGCCATATGCTAGGAAGAGTCAAGAAGGATTCTACCCAGAGCCTCTGGGGGAGCACAGCTTTGGACTTCTTGCCAACCAGAACTGATAAAAAACTAAGTTGCCATGGTTGTGTGTCCCCCATCCCATTTAGAAGTGAATAGAGATGTTTATGGGACACCCATGCTCGGCTTCCAGGGGTGTTTGGGACTGAAGGCATACTTTGTGAGATACATCATAACCCTGGAGTTAGCTATACAACAAAACCCAATCATCCGCCGTCTTGGGGAAATGTGAAGACGGGAACAGATGCCAACCTTTGAAGTAAGGTCTTGGTCTCCCTTCCAAGATGCCTGAGTAAAGAAAGTTTAAGGAGAGCAGAGCCGATCATCACGACTGCAGATTAAACGTAAGAAGCTCCAGCACCAAACATTCACAGATAAAAATCACACGAGGCGTAACATCAAGAACCCAGCAATCAATTCACGGGTCAGTTAGTGTAATAAAACTGCCTTAAATGATTAAATCACAGCAGATAAGGCACATTCGGTCTCACCTCATGCAGTGGTGCTTCAGTCAACCAGAGACACTTAAGCAATGGTGATTGCATACAATTATGACATCTGAGACAATCCTGTCATCTGGTGACATCAAAGCTCCCTGGTGTCCTCATGTGTTCGAGGTGATGTTTCACGGTGCCTACAATTATGCACAGGGCACCATCCTTGATAACGAGTGACTGTGTGGCCATCTTATTACTATACCATACTTTGTATCATTACTGTAGAGCATGTTTCTGTCATACGTTCTTGAATGAGCTTGCTGTAAAGCATACCGCTTTACATCGTATGGCTGCATTCCGCTTTTCATCGTATGGCTGCATGGCTGCCGTTGCCCTGTTCGTGTCTTTGCTGCATCTCTTCTTGTTCTGAGAGGCTGCAGACCATAGTCTCCTATACCATCTGGGCTTGTATAAGTGAGCAACGTTGACCGTCCTAGAAACTGTGCCTCTCTGTTAAGTGATATGTGGGTGCATTTGCCAGCATAGCCCAGGGTGAGTTCACAAATGGGACGGGGTGAGTTGGAATAGAGGGAGCAGATAACTGCGGGCTGCAGACTCCGTCTCTGAGCGTGCATGCCTTCCAGGCACAAGGTTATCGAAGTCTGGGTCGGAACTTAATCACATTCTTAGATCAAAACCACAATCAAAACAAAGCATGAGCAAAACGTGAAGGCACCGTGAAGTCATGACAATTTACAGCCTATGAAACAGCCCGTTCTTAGGAGGGGCGCAGGTTCAGAGCACGCCAGGCCATTCCAACAGCAATAAAGATAAAGGCAGCACTCGATTCGTGTGGAATATGTACTTATAATGTCGTCTGCATAATTCCATCTGTATTAAACACTGTCCATCAGGTTCTCGGGTGTGAGAAAAGCATGTGGTGAAATGGCCCCTCCCACAGACAGCCGCGCTTGACTGACTTGCTCAATTGGTCAGGCCTTGGAGCTTCCTTCCCAAGCAAGGGCCCATCCTGCTGAAGCAGGATCATGCTGCTCAGTGCTACTGCAGGAGACTCACTCAGTTCTCCCTCCTCTCCCCTCTTCTCCCCTCCCCTCCCCTCTCTTTTCTTTTTTCTCTTTCTCTTTCAATTAAACCTTTAAAATTCCCCCATTTACAGTAATCCTTTTGCATATAGAACTTAGGTTCAAATTTTCCTCCACCGGCGTCATCAAAATAAAAACTGTGGAGAATCCATTTTTAACAAACGATGGTCCTTGGATTCCAGTGCGTTCTGTGGGTGTTTGGCAGGGTTAGGGGTTTCCTTCCTGCTCTGTTTGATGAAATCTCTAGTTATAACACTGTTAGGTCACCAAGAGTCATAGCCAGCCAAACCTCATCTGAGGCATTTATGTGGGTTTTCCCGAGTACCCCTCAGCAACTGAAACACCGAGCATCAGTGCCAGCTACCAGAGAGTTAAGTGGGGAGGACAGGAAATAGGAGTGACTAACAGGGATTGCTCAACTTTTTCTCATGGGCATTTTCCGAGGCTGGGAAACAAACTCCAGGGTACAGGGGGACACGGTAAAATGTTCACAGATATCCTGAAGTGCAGTGTCTACGGACACATGAAGAAACATCTGGGTTGGTTCCTGGAAGGACTGAAGGTTTGAGTCATAAATTTTTGTGCCTAAGGCTTGTTAGTTATATCTGGGTAGCCATGATTACACACAGTCAGAATCCTTCCTTGCTAGCCAAGGTTGATGTTTAAACGTTTATAGGTACAAAATCACCTTTTACTCATAAAAATAGGGGATTCCTAATCATCTGAAATCAAGAATCTTCTCACAAAAAAAAAAAAAAAAAAAAAAAAAAAAGTTTGGACCTTACTATGCAAAATGAACATTCCAAAGACATTTGAGACTGCCGTATTCTCATGAAAACATAAAATCTATAAAATGAACGTCGGTTTGTCATTGGGGTCTAGTCAGCCTCCTTACTTTGCGACTGAAAAACAAAAAGCAACAACAAAACCTCAGCCCATCAACTTGAAAGGAGGGAAGGTTTCTTTTGATATTGCCTCTCACCAGCACCATTGACTGGGAACCAGAGAGCCAACACTCCAGCCTTTGGAAGAAGTTTCCAATTGAAACCATGACGTGCAGAATGGGGAAAACATTAAGAGATAAGCAAGTATGGTCTTTCTCAATGGTGTGGCAAAACTATTACAGAGGAGGAAGCTAGGAAGGAAGTCTGACCATGGGGACACCTGGAAACATACTAATACTCACTAACATAGCAATGCCTTGTCTCTAAAGGACAGAGAGAGAAAGGGAAAGAAAGCAATGCCTGCTAAGCCCGCGCCCCAGGGTGTGAAAATAGTAACAACAGCAGAAGCTCACAACATGTCATTGGAAAACATAGGACATACCTGGGTATAATGCTAACATGCTGTGACATAGTAAACAGATTCTTTGTTCAGGAATCTTTACATCTGGAATCCCTTCCATTTTATTTAGTAGAGTAAGCATAAAATCCTTCAGGGAGACTTTGTCTCTGAGTTTTCTGTGGTACTTGAGTTTGGTTATTATTTTTGATATTAATGAGTGAAGAGAACCACTATCAGCCAGTTTCAAAGGTTGAAAACACACACACACAGAGACACACAACAGATACACATACACACACATGTACACACGCGTGCACACACACACACACACACACACACACACACACTGTCACTGTATGCATCTATGTCTATTTCTCTGTTTCCTCAAACCAAAATGTTTTAGGACGCTCATTAGTTATCCATGATGCACTGTTTCAGTTCAAGTCTGCACTTTGTGTCTTAGAACAAGGAACCGTAACATACCTGCTGGTACTGTACATACCCATATACTTATCCACCTGCCTACCAGGTACTATACAACCATCTACCCGCCTGCTGGGTACCGTATGCTCATCCACTTCCAGTTGGCCTGGGCAGAAGACACTTTTCTCTACCATATGTCTTGTGAAGTTTCCTTGTTTTACACTATTTGTACAAAGGTGTAATGTCAGAATAAGTGGCATGTGACTTCTCTGTCTTCTCCACAGTGGAAGTAACCAGGAAACCCCAGCAGAATCTGTAAAACCCCAGCTCCTGCAAGAAGATCTTTGTGCCCACTCACCCCCATAGCCTAACAAAGCTCTTCCTGCAGGCTTGCAGGTCCAGTCCACCCTCTGGAAGACACGTAAAGGCCAGATGGAAAAGCCACTGACTAAATTAAAATGCACTGATTGGGCACCGCATTTCTGCTGAAAGTGCCCCCTCCCAGCATCGCCGGTGAGGTGTCCTGTGGGTGCCGGATGTACGTCTAAGAGGAAATTCTTTCTTTCTGTACACATAAATCATTTGGAATTCATTTTGCTAAGCCTTCTTATTGGTTCCTGGAAAAGATCAAATGTAGGATGTGGGAAATTCAATTAGTCAAACAGGCAAGACCTTCATCAATTCAAGGGAATGAAAGGAAGAACTAACATCACTGGGTAATTAAATCATTACTAAATAAAATGCATTTCTTTCATAAACAACTCTAAGAAAAGAAACTCAAAGCTGCATCTCACCTAGGGGTGTTATCACCTCTAAATAAATGCTGTGAAAACGTTTGCAGTTCAAATAATATGCTAAATTTATTTTTTTGGACGAGGTCTCGTACAGCCCAGGCTAACCTCATGCTCACTGAGGGATGAAGCTGAGCCAGGACTTCTGACTCTACCGCTTCCCGGTGTTGGGGTCACAGGCCTACACCACGCAAACAGCGGGAGTTTTATTTGCTTGCCTGATTTATCACCTTTATTTCCTCACCTATTTTGTGTATCAGGCTTGGTGTAAGCATCTTTACCTAAGGTAACTAGGTGTGCATGTGCTAAACATTAGATGTATTATGGGAAAGAACATGTACAGTGAGAAAAGAGGATATGCACCTAATGTAGCAGTCAGAATAGAGACCCACTCAAACCAGAGCCCTGAATGCCTAGCTGCTCCTTCCCTTAAGGAAGCCCCACACAGATCACCCTCACTCATGAGGCCCACTGTCAATTCTGACAGCAGACCCCCCTTTAGTCTGAACTATGGATTTTCTCCAAATAACATGATCTTGCTACTTCTGCAAGTCTGTGTGAGCCTTTATTTCCAATTGTCGGTGGGTCTTTTGTTTTAATTGATTTTGGGGGTATTGCATAGACGAATATTGACTTAAATCATTCCCCACCCCTTTTCCCGTTTCGACCCCTCCCATGTACTCCCTGCCACTTCTTCTTAATATGGAAACACCCAGCACAGACCCGACTCCAGTAATCAGTGGCTGGCCAACTATTAATGGTGTCCTAGGTAAGGAGTACGGTTTTTCCGCCCGCCGCCTGGTCTTGTCCTGCTGCCATGCCAGCCCCAAAGACTCTGTATTTGATATTATACTGTTGGCCAGTTACTACTTTTTTATCGGCTAGCTCTGTCTTAAGTATTAACCCATTTGTGTTAATCTATGTATTTCCACGTGGTCTTCTTACCCAGAGCCGGCTGCTGCATACTGCTCTCTCCAGACTCTCCATCTTGGCTCCTCCTTCCTACTTCCTCTTCCTCCTTGTCTCCTAGTCCCTCCTATCTTGCTTTCCTATTGGCCAACAGTGCTTTATTCATTAACCAGTATGAGAAACACATACAGAATGACATCTCCCATCAGTCCTAGGTAAAGGGGGGGGGGCTGAGAGCAGGAAAAAACGATATTGGGGGAAAAAAAAATGAGAAAATCAGAACAAACCAGAGGCTTCACCAAATAAAACATATTACATGTGTTTCCTTAACTGTAACAAGTGTGTCAGCAATGATAATTGATAATGCAGGGAAGAGCTTTTTCCTTCTGTTCCAGCTCTTCTGTGATCCTAAAATAAAGTTCATCTCCAAATCTATGCAGGTAGTTTTTAAATGTCCTAGTTTTGTGTCTATACCTTATTTGTAAATGGTTGAAATAAAATATATAGACGGTGAGAGAAAGAAGGAAGGAAAAGAAAACATAAAATATCATTAATACTCGCTGGCCAAGGATTACCCGAGTGTTTTCAGGGCTCATCATGCAGCTCCTCTGAGACTCTGGGATTACACCAACATTAAACATTTTTTAAGACAAAAAGTTGCCATGTGGAAGAAGAAAAGCCTACTAAAAACTATGTTAAATTTTTACCCAAGCTGCTCTTCCAAACATGAAGCCAGCAGGAGGAGACTGAATCTGAAGTGAGGGAACCCTTCTCAGAGAAGGTACAGAAGCAGACGCTCTTCTCTTGCTGGGGACGGCTGGTACCCAGCATGTCACTGCAATTCAGCCATAGGTTTGAGGATGTTCAGCCCCTTTGGCCCCACACTTCCTAATTTAGGAGACTCTGTCTTAAGTAGAAAATTATGAACAAGGCAGCTCATTAAAGTATTATCTATAGGAGTCAGAGAGATGGCTCACTTGTTAAGAGCACTGACTCATCTTCTTGATGACAGAGGTTCAATTCCCAGCACCCACACGGTGGCTCACAACTGTCTGTAACTCCAGTTCCAGGGAATCTGATGTCCTCACACAGATGTACATGCAGGCAAAACATGACTGCACATAAAATAAAAATAAATCATTAAAAATAAAATAAAATATTAGCTATAAAAAGCACTCTATTAATAAAAGTCTAAAAAATTGGCCAGGCATGGTGGAACAAGCCTTCCATCCCAGACTTGGAGGGCAGAGGCAAGTTGATCTCTGTGAGTGTGAGGCCAACCTGATCTACATAGTGAGGTTCCAGGCCAGCCAAGGCTGCATAGTAAGACCTAAGAATTTAAATCAGTCAGATGTGAATTATACTACAGGCATATGATGGACTAAGGAGTCATGAAAAAAAAATCATCATGGAACAGCATTTACCGGCAACGAGAAAGTTGGCGCTATGCACCAGATGCCTGGTGCATCCTGTCCTCCTGGTCTCTACATGGCGTCCCTTCCAGAGCCTCTCTGCCTACCATTCCCAGAATCCTCCTTGTCTCCTAGTCCCACCTATCTTTCTACCTCTACTGACCAAACAGTGTTTTATTTATCACCAATAAGAGAAACACATATACAGAAGAACATCCCCCATCAATTCATTTAATAGTAAGTCTAGGTTTAGAGTTTCTAATGAAGATCACATTGGGTTCCCACAGACCAGGGTTTCACAAGCTTGAATAGAAAAGCAAAAAAATAGACAAGAAAATGAGTCACAAAAAGCAAAAGTAAGGAGAAAGCCAACTGCACAAATAAGTCAAAGGTCACAGGTACTGAAACTATTAGGTGCCAAGTGTTGACTATGATTAAGGAAATAAAGAAGGCATCAGCCTGGGAATTACAGTTGACACCATCATTCCTGCTCTTAGGAAGCAGAGGCAGGCAGCTCACTGTGAGCTTGAGGACAACCTGGGCTACAGATTAAGTGAGATCCTGACTCAAAAATCAGAACAAAACAAAAACGGAATGTCAAACAGGGGGAAAGAAATCACCAAAAATGGTTCAATGTGCTTAATAGAAACCAAACACCACACCTACACGTTCTAAAAACGTTTAAGCATGTATTTGGTGTTATAAAACCAATCAAAGTAACCGAGCTACCTGGAGAGAACAACAGCAAACTGGAGGGTGGATGTGAAGAAGTCATACAGAATCCAGCAGAGAGAGGGAAGCAAAAAATGCAAGAGTAAAGAGATATAAAAGAGAAAAAAATCCAGCCAGGCGGCGGTGGCGCTCACCTTTAATCCCAGCACTCGGGAGGCAGAGGCAGGTGGATCTCTGTGAGTTTGAGGCCAGCCTGGTCTACACAGTGAGTTCCAGAACATCCGGGACTGTTTCTCAGAGAAACCCTGTCTCAAAACAACAAAAACAAAACAAAGGAGTAAAAATCTGGTACTCATTTAATCAAATTATAGGAGGAAAGGGGATTGCAATAATGACTAAAATACATTTGATGAAACACAGTCTTCAGACTAAAAATAACTTCCATAGACCTGCTATGAATAAATTGTAATGAACAACAGAGAGGAAAATATTTAATACCCATAAGAAGAAAACAAATAGAATCATAACTAAATTTTCATCAATTTTGATATAGTAGAACAATATTTTTAAAGCTCTATGAAGGAACACACACACATTATTTTTCAAGATGAGGGCGAGGAGGCTGGAACAATGCCTCAGTGGTTAGGAATACTCATTCTTTCAGAGGGCCTGGGTTCATTCCCAGCCCCCACATGGCAGCTTATAACTACCTGTAATTCCAGTAGGGGGAGGGGGATCCAATGCCCCATAGGCTCGTGTATCTGAACATTTTGTTCCCAGTTGTGGAACTGTTTGGGAAGGGTTGGGAGGCTCAGCATTGTTGGAGGAGGCGTTGTTGGAGGAGGCGTTTGTGTCGTTGGAGTGGACATAGAGGTTTCAAAAGCCTGAGCCATTCATTCCCAGCTCACTGTTCTCTCTCTCTCTCTCTCTCCCCCTCCCCCTCTTTTCCCCCTCCCCCTCTTCTTCCCCCTCCCTCTCTCCCTCCCTGTCTCCCTCTCTCTCTCCCTCCCTGTCTCTCTCCCTCTCCCTGTCTCCCTCTCTCCCTCCCTGTCTCCCTCCCTCCCCCCTCTCTGTCTGCCTCTTTCCCTCATGAATTAGATATAATCTCAGCTACTTTTCCAGCGCAGGGCCTGCCTACTTATCACCTTGCTCCCTGCCTCGAAGGTCATGGATCTGCCTTCTGAAACTTAACAAGTTCCTACTAAAATGCTTCCTTTTATAATTTGCCTTCATCATGGTATTTTTTCATAGCAATAGAAAAGAAACTAAGATAACAATGCAATAAATAGATATATTTTGATAAAAGAAAAGGGTGAAAGCCAGCCATGGTGCACAACTTTGATCCTAGCACTAGAGAGGCAGAGGCAGGCAGATTCCTGTGAATTCAAGGCCAGCTTGGTCTACACAAGCCAGTCAGAGTTACACAGTGAGGCCCTGACTACAAAGAATAAAAGGAAATACCAAGAAAAGTAGATTCCAGCTGTTACTGGAATCAGGGTTCACTCTATAATAACAAAATGTTGGATTCAGGAGATTTAATAGTTTTTGTACTGCTGCTGCAGCTGCTGCTAAGGTGAGGCTGATCAAACCCAGGGGCTCCATTCAGGAAAGCTTAAGTCACTAAGATACCTTCACAGCCCAGAAGAGCTTATCAGCAACAGTTTCCTGGGTACAATAGATAATACAATTTCCAGCGGTGGGGGCTGCAGGGCAGTGCTCCAGGAGATGCAGGGCGGTGCTCCGGAAACCTGCAAATCCTCTCCTGAGGCATACAAGCCTCATGCCCCAAGCTTGGAGGGCTCTGGGCAGAAAAATGGCCCCTAGGGTCAGCTTCCAAGCTTCACTGACCCATGTATTTCTCTTTTTGCCTACTAAGCGTATCCATCCTATAGCCTGGGGGCCACACGGAGCCAAAGATGGCTGTGAACACGGCCGGAGACAAAGCCATCAGCTCACTTAAGACACGGAGATTTATCTTTTGCAGGCTTTGGTCCCTTGATTGCTTGCTTCTCCAGTTCCAGATGACATACTGGGAGTTGCGATGTCAAAAGCTTAGGCATGCCTGAGCCTCACCCGAGGAAGCAATCATCCATCTTCATCCCTTCCTCAGCTGGAGCTCTCATCACTGCCACCGGAAGCTGGGTGCTGCCCAGGCTTGGCCTATCAGAGAACTGCCTTCTTGGTTCCGGATTTGGCCAATGGGAAACTGCATTTCCCTGGCCTTCAGATTGGACTAGTGAGACTCGGATTTTATTCAAACCACCCACTAGGCTCTTTTATATTTAGGCTGGAGGGCATCAGGGTGTGCTGTTAGGCGCTACGCCACTAAGATATCTTACAGCAAAGCCCATGCCTGGCCAGCCTTCAGCTGCACCTCCAGGCTTCTCATGCCTGTTATTTATGAGGGGTTCTAAAAATTCTGTCAGAACTTGGCTAACCCTCCCCCCATTCCATACTGGGTATAAGAGCATGGAGCATGGGAAGTTAATTTATCTAAAGCCTTACATCATGGCCAGATCTAAGTAAATGTTACAAAAGTGTTAGCTATTATTAGTTATTATCCCTAATCCCCAAATACGGACATTCATCCTATTTATAAAATCTTGGTGAGACTATGAATAGGCATTCCATTTTCTATTTGGCCAGTTGTCCTATTAATGGGCCAGCTTTTCATCGTGCTGTGGATGGCTGATTGAGGGTTTTGGATAAAGCTTCCTCTGTCTGTGATTATTTCCTTACTTTAGAGCGTCTCCAAGAACTATCTGGTTCTCCAAACCTTTATAAGGATGTAGAATCTCCTGCTTTTCTCCAGTGAACTGCCTCAGTTTGTTGTTGTTGCTGTTTGGGATTTGTTTGTTTTTCTGTGTTTTGCTTTTGTTTTTTCAGGTAGGTTTCTCTGTAGCCCTGGCTGTCTTGGAACTCGCCCTATAGACCAGGCTGGCCTCGAACTCAGAGATCCGCCTGCCTCTGCCCCGTGAGTGCTAGGATTAAAGGCGTGCGCCACCACTGCCTGGCTTCTCCTTTGTATTTTATGTCAGTTAAGCTGCTGCACATCTCCTGTCCTATGATTTAAGCCTGTACCTATGATCAAGGTGGCATGATGTACTAAAGGGCTGTAGAAGTACTAGTGTTTATCGGTGCCCTCTAATTAATGAGGCAGGGCAGAGCCATACGAAAGCATTAAAAGAAAACTCAAATGACTGTGAAAAGGTACAACGATCAGAAATGCATACGACAGGCACTCTGTAAATATCAGTAGAGAGAGCAAAGGTCACCTTGGATGGCCTGGTGAGTCTCCTGATGTCACAGGTACAGTTTGTTAAGAGTTGATTTTCTTAAATTCCCAAACTGGGGAATCTGCTTCTTATGTGCAAGCTATAGTGAAGGCCTATTACTTACAAATCCAAACAGAAGGCCAGAATCTGTTTCTAGAACCTTCTCGTCTCACTCCTTTCAAGCTGCCACCACCTTCTCTCACACTACCAATTCACACTCAAGATGCCTGCAGTTTCAGGGGAGTCCTCTGCTCTCCCATAGTACCAGGCTCTCTCACAGGTTGGACTGTTCCATTCTGCAGGCTCTGCATCGAGACCGCCTCTTCTCACGCTTCATCCAGGTCTTAGGACACCTCTCCCATCTCCTGCCGGGCTAGTGCAATGACTGACACACCTGTTAGTTGTCTGCCTTCCTTCTTTCCCATTAGACTAAGTTTCATGGGACAAGGATTGTATCCACTCTGTTTACCAGTGTACCCAGTGCTAGACCAGTGTCTGGCTGGTAGTAAGCAGCTCGCTAAATTTGGCCTGAGAGAATGAACTCTCCAGTGCTCACACGCTCTTGTGTTGGGCACCCAAGGGCTGCCATGAGCCACAAACACAGCACATTTCCCTCTTTGACTCAGGAGGTCCTCGCCTCCCTGTTCCTAACTTAGATTTAGGTCTTCTGTGGGAAACAGCGGTTACTCCCATTGACTGAAGCAGCTCTTTCTCTCACTCCAGTGCTGAAAGGTGGATGTGTTCCAGACCCTCAGGAGCTGGAGCACGGTAGAGGAGAGTTCCCTAACTTCTCAAAGAAAACCATTAAGGATGAGAGAACTCATTAACTTAACTCCTCTTACAGCTTTACAGTGCTGTGACATTGTGTGTGTGTGTATGTGTGTGTGTGTGTGTGTGCATGGATTTATATTTATAAACATGCATGTAAATGTATTCATATTCATATCCAGTCATCGAGTACACCCATTCACATTCACATACAGGGCTGTGCAGGGGCTTTAGGCTTCTGTCGTGTCCTGAAGAGGCACGTGCTGGTGCGTGTGCTGAGTTTGAGCTCAGGGTCACCTACACACTTTCACAGCTACTTCCCACCTTGGCTTCAGGCCCCTGGGAAGCTGGGACCTGGCACTTCACTCTGAGGCAGGCTTCTCTCTGTCTTATGGTTTCATAGCCTCAGAAGAGGATACGCTGCAGTCAGGGAGGACATCCTATGGATCATCTGTCTTCTTGGGATGCAATGAAATCACCTCTTCCACAGATTGTATTAGGTATAGATAACAAACAATAACGATACAACCAATAATATAAAAAGTGACATTTATTGAACCCTAACTGGCTCCAAGCTGTATTCTACATGCTTTCCGTGCTAATCTGTCTGTCAACAGCCCTGCTGTAAGAACCACTCTCATCCCAGGGTTACTGGACACCAGAGGTTAAGTGATTTGCCCAAAGACATACAGTCAGTGCTTGGGAGGGCCAAGTGAGGCTTGGAACACAGACCCTCAAGTTCCAGGCTGTACTCTCCGCTGCTGCTTGCTTGCTTTCTGTCTATCTGTCCGTTTGTTTGAGACAGAGTCTCACCATGCAGCCCAGGACACTTTGGACTTCAGATCCTTTTGCCTCAGCCTCCTGGTTGCTGAGATTACAAGCATGCACCCTATTGTACCACTTTCTTTATTCTTCTTCACTCAGAGTAAAAGAAAATATCCAATTATTTTAGAGCTCAGCCAAAGAAGTAAGCTGATCAAGCGTTCCCTACTTAATAACCCAATTTGACTTTCCATATGTGTGCTACGTATGCATGAGTAACCTGTATCTACAGAAACACACCCTACACATCCTGGGAGTCATAAAGAAATAAATTAAGTTTCTGAAATCTCTTAATGCAGTGTTTACATTAATATTTTAATTACTTAATTTGGCAAGGGACTAGAGCACACCCTACTGGCCAGCTAATAGGAAATACAGTATCTGCTCCACACAATATGCTTAAATGTGAAAACGTTTAAAAGAAATTTGAAAAAAAAAAAGCTGTCTAAAAAAATCTAGTTTATCTATATAAGTGAATTAATCCATAGGATGCTAAAAACTTCTTAAAGTTATGAGTTCTAGAGATGGGGCTGGAATTAGAAACAGGGTGTTTGTTAAGGGAGCCTTACATACATAAAAGGTGACTCAATTAAAAACAATCAATAGCTAGAACCTGTATCCATTCTGAAGAAAATTCTACCACAAGCACACACAGTCATCTCACGTGTGTGTGTGTGTGTGTGTGTGTGTGTGTGTGTTGTGTGTGTGTGTGTATGTGTGGTGCGTAGCCCTTTTAAGGAGAAAATCTAGAAAAGACAGAAACATCCTGAACCACAGAAGGAAAAACAGGAATGTTACAGTTTTTGTGAGTGTTACTTTTCCTGTGGCAGCTAAAGCTCAAAGTCCAGTGGAAGCCTCTGCTGCCACGCAGCACTCCTTGTGAGGAAGTCTCAGAGTTCTTACTTGTTTTAATTGTTTGAGAATTTTATCCACGACTATTGTGTACTTTGATCGAGTCCACCCCATTCCCTCCCTTTCAGTTCCTTCCCAGGACCTCTTAAACTTTTCAAAAATAACATTTAGTCACTTATGTGTGAGTGTGTGTGTGGAGGTCAGAGGGCAACTTGCAGACTTGGCTCTCTCCACTATGTGAGTCCCATAGAGCCACCTCGGGTCATCAGGCTGGGCCCCAAGAACCTTTACCAGATGAGCCATCTGGGCAGCCTGAGTCTCATCAGGTTCTTCTACAAGCTTTAAAGTAACCCACAGAGTTTGTTGCAGATGTAGGTGTGTGTGTGTGTGTGTGTGTGTGTGAGTGTGTGTGGTTATTTCCAATAGTGTGGTACAGTAAGCAAATGACCTCTAAGAAATGTAAATTTTCTACTGTTCATGTATTTTTATTGCATCTTATCTACAGACTAGTGAAGAGTGTCTAATATATCTTATGTATTGAGAGAAACAAACACCCTATGAGTAATAAGGTAATGCAAAAAGTGTTCCTCTTTAAAGTATTTCTTTTTGAACAAAGTATACAAAACACTTACAATCAAGAAGAATAAACAAAATGTGTGTAGTCTTTTACAAGTTTAAAAGAGCAACAACATAAACATACGTTTGCTCAGGCACTGTGTGGCACATTCGAGCTTAGGCCTGACTGGGATTCCTTTGAGAGCACAGAAGAAAAGTACCACCTTGGATCTCAGGTTTCTAGAACCTCAGCCTTGTTCTTGTTCCAGAGCGGCTAAAAGAGAGCGGCGCAAAATGACAATCTGGGTCAGCATGACATAAGACCGATGCTTTAAGATATCCATTTAACTTCTGCTTTTAAAGAAGCCAGCTAATAAAAATTCCTGAGGACATGGTCTCAAAGCTAACTAACTTTGTAAGTCTTTAAAAAGGAAAAGTCTTCCAATTTCTGGGTAGAGACAATTTAAAACGAGTTAGGAAAGGATATTTTCTCTAACTCTCCCTTCCGGTGTTTGACCAACATGCCAGAACCACTTCACGTCTTAACATTTTCATTTTAAAAGCTTCTCAAACCGCTCTATATTGTTTTTGGCATATCAACACTATTGTAAAATACTATTAAGCAGCCTGTGGAGTACAGATTTCCTCACATAATTTCCCCACAGCAGAGAAAGTTTCAGTATATGAATAAGTATGAGCTGAAGTCAGGGAAGTAGGAGTTCTAATTGTTCCCCCCAAAAAATGTAAGCTAAATGTTTGTTTTTGCAAGCTTAAAGGAGGTCCAAAGAGGAAAACCAGATTACTCATGTGTTGCTAAAACGATTTTGTGATTATTTTTTTAATATAATAATTTACCAAAGCGTTAGAACATCCCACAGCTCACACGGGTAGACTTGGTACCCCGTTGATGTCTTTCTCCACAGAAGGGGTGTGTTCCAGGGTTGCTGTGGCGATTATCACTGGTTTATGAATAGGGGATATAAAAGCATGCCAATAAGGCTAGATCACAAATTACAACTGCATTGTGGTGACCAGAAACAGGGTAACTGGAGTTCTTTGTGGATGAAACTGGACCTCGGTGAAGGCCCCATTCAGTAAATGCTGTCCTGTGAGGTCTGAAAAGACTTTCTCAGGTAGATCACTAAACACACATACCACACACAAACACACACACACCACATACACTCACACACACACCACACATCACACGCACACACACACATACACACCACACACATACACTCACACACACACCACACACACCACACACACACACACACCACACACATGCGCACACACACACACACCACACATCACACACACCTCACACACCCCACACACACCCCCACACACATACACACCACACACACACATCACACACACACCACACACACACCACACACACACCACACACACACCACACACACACAAAGGGATGAAGGAAGAGTAGGAGAAGGGGAGGGAAGGATAGCATATGCATCAACCATGCATATGAAAGGTGAGGGCCATGTGTGACTCTCTGTGACTCTCAAAGCCTGGTCAGGCTGGATGTGGTGACTTCCTGACTCTAAATCTCAACACTCCGGAGGCGCAAGGGTCACCACATTTGATGTTGCGATAAAAATAAAATAAATAAAATAAAAAAACAGTGTTCAAGACACCATGGGACAGGGTTCCAGTAGAGGTATTATTATTATTGTTGTTGAAAAGGATCATAAAAAGAGCAAAGGGGAGTGGGAAGATCAGCATTTGGGGACAGGAAAAGCAGGAGAGAGGAAAGAGGGGCAGAAAGAGAAAGAGAGGAACAGAAGGGGGGATGGGAGGGGGCAGGGCCCTTTTAAAAAGGAGCATGTTGAACGTGCACAGCCGGTGCTCTTAGTGGCTGCAGCTGAGGGCGTGTCCCGTCAGAACCCCAAGGGCAGGTGTACAGATGCCTGAATACTAACGTTTAAGGTTAACCTGAGCTACATATGCCATGAGTTCTAGGCCAGTTTGGACTACAGAGTAAACTGTCTCAAACCTTAAATAAGCAAGTAAATAATAAATATCTAGTTAATTTGGTAATGGCAAATTTCCATAATATTAAAACACTTACTTTGTGGATAAAGGCAATAAAAAGATGGGAGAATTGAACTTCTGGAAGCATGGGCGTGGGAAACAACCCACCAGCCCCTGTCTGTCAGTCAGCGGGAGCCATCAGAAAGAGGAGGAGGGTAGCACTCTATCTAGCATTTGGCTAGTCTGCCGCTGAAAACCGGCAAAGGAATACTTGAGATTTTTCTTTTCCTTTTTTTTTTTTTTTTTTTTTTTAAAATCTGGTGTTTAAGGCCTTGAATCTAAAATTAGGCCTTTGAGTTAAATTAAAAAAGAATGCAAGTCAGTACTGGAAAGGGCAAATCATTTCATGGGGCACGACGTTAATAGTTAACCAGATAACGAGGCCAGAGCCTCATTCCATATGTTAAACTGGCTCAATTAGGTAGTGCTGAGCATATAACTCTCGGGCATTCTTGCTGAAATACAAGAAGGGCTCTGTGCAGTCCACAGGGGTCAGCCCCAGGTCTGTGGCCTCTACTCTGCGGGACACCATTAGGGAAATTTGTACTAGTTCAAACTGGAGGGCTTCAATCTGTTTGCTTTTTTTCTTTAACTACGCTTGGTTTATCGTTGTATTATTTATTTTTCGGTTAAACTATAAACCTAAGTTGCATCACCGGATTTCTGCCCCAAGAAACCTCCTCCCTGCAGACTTGATGGCGTTTTGTCCTTGGGCATCAGCAGCTACCCTGGGGCCAAGAGACATGGAGAACAGCCCGAGTTGGACAGGTAAACCAGGAGGGCTGGGGGACAGGCTTGAGGCAGGTGCCCCAACATCAGCCTCTCTTTTTGCCTCAGGCCAGGGGCAGGGAGTGTGGAGTGAGGCCTCCCTGATCCTGCTCACAGAGCATGGCCGACTGGCCCTGGGGTTCTCTCCTGGCATGCTGTCGTTCACCTTCCTATACTGTCCCTCGCTTTCCCACACTGTCCTTCCTTCACTGACCCCTCTAGCCACGGTCCCCCGTGTGTCCTGCAGCGGCTCGCCCTGCCCCTCCAAGCGTACTGTGTTAGCCCGTCCCTCCCTGCCCGCTGGCTTCGGTGCCGTGCAGCTTCCCCTGCGGTGTCCGGGTGGCCCTGCTGCCTCGGCCACCCCTGCCGTCCCTTACTGCCCCCAGGCTCGGGCTGTTCCCCACTGCCCCCCGCCCCGTCCCAGTTCCCAGCCACTTCCTTCATGGTCCTCCGCCTCCATCCCTGGCTGTCCCTCACCATGCCCACAGTGCCTGCATCCTCACCGCTCTCCTTGCCATCCCTCGGCTCTCCCGGCGTGCTCTCCTGTCCCTCGCCGCCCCTCACCACCCATCTATACCTCGGGGTGCCCCTCTCCACCCCAAGCCCCTGCGCCCCACCAGGGCGGCTTCCTCGGCCCAAGTGCTCCTGAGCGCCACTCCCGTCCCCGGGGCTGGAAACAGGGCTGCTCACAGCCTCCTGGGAGAAAACTCAGTGTCCCTGGGGCTGGGCAGCTCGCGCAGAGGCAGCGCAGCCAGAAACGTCCCCTCCGGGAGACGAGGCCGCCGGCGACGCCCGGCGGGGCCCACACCGACGCTTCTGCCCGCCGCGGCGGCGTTGCCCCTTTAAGCGGCCGGCCGCTCCGATTGGCTGCACGGGGTGGGCGGGGCCGCGAGCGTCGGCGCCACGCTGTCGGCCCATGCTATATAAACGGGCGGCGTCGGCGGCAGCGGCTGCGGCGGCGGCCGAGTGCGAGGCTGGGAGTGCGGGCTGCGTGGTGCGAGAGCGAGAGAGCTTGCGAGCGGGAGAGCGAGCGCGAGCACAGCAAGCCTGCGAGCGAGCAGAGAGAGAGAGAAAGAGAGAGAAGGCGAGGGAGCGGCGAGGCGCCTGCGCGATGCTCGGGCCCCGGAGCCCGCGGCGCTGAGCCAGCCGGAACGGACATGCGCGGGAGGGCGCCGCGGGGCCCCGCTCCCCGGGGGTAAGGGGCCTGGCGGGAGCCGGGGCGCCGGGGCGCGGGGGCGCCGGGGAGGGAGGGCGAGCGAGCGGGCTGGACCCGGAGCGCCGGCTGCGCTGCTTTCAGGGGAGGTGCGCGGGATGGGCCGGGGCGCTCTCGGCTTCCCGCCGGGGCCATGCACCGGCGCGCGCTCGACACGTCTCCCCAGCCCGGGGCCCCGGAGCGGCGGCTGCAGGGTCTTCTGCGGTCCGGGGATGCTGCGGGGCTGCCAGGGGCCCCTCCATCTTCCCTCATACCCCGCGCACCCCTCAGAAAGCTCCAGCGAGAAGCTGTTGGCGGGCTCCGAGGTTGCTAGTCTCCGGTTGGTACCAGTTTTGAGTCGCAGTCCGACTCGGCGACGAAGGTCATTGCCTTTTTTTTTTTTTTTTTTTTTTTTTTTTAATTCATCCGAGTTGTTCCGTGGCCTTTTCCTCTCCAGGAACGCGACTCTTTGCCTTAAATGAATTAAATGTTACCGAAGGAATGAAACTGCAGAATGAACTGTTCAATCGCAAAGGCTCCTTGGCAATATCATATATTTATACGTGTATCGTATCTTTGTTCAAATTAACCGTGATTGGCTGTGTTGGATGGGTGCTTCCTCGGTCTTTATTAGGATTTCATCATTGCTTGAAAGAAACCAGTCTCCTACCTGATAAAAATGTGAATAGATTGTTAGTCATAAACTTAAGTGTAGTAAGAATAGACTGTAGCTTTAACAGAGATGTGACGGGAGTTACACCTGCAACACAGGTAGGGCAGGACTGGTTTCCAGGCAACTGTCAGGGGTGAAGAAAGGTGAGGTATAAATTGCCTTTTTTTTTTTTTTTTTTTTTTTTTTAAACCTCCCGGGGAAAGGAAAAAAAAAGGGGGGGTTCTACAGTTTTAAACTTCCTTAAGTCCTACGGGATCTGCGTCTGTTGAGCCTGGAACATCAGAGTTCACCAAGTCTACCCCTTTACTTTTTAAACCCCTGTCTTAAAACGTGTATGCAATTACGGAGTTTTAAGAAAGAGTTTGCTTAAGTAAGAGACCAAGGATAGTCTAAATACCTATATCAGCAAAAGGGCAAATTTTATAAAGACAAAAATAATAAGCTGGTTTCTTACTAACCTGCCAATTATGGCTGATTCTTATCAATCCATTCCTTTCTGAATATAAGAAGCTTTGAAAGGAGATACATGAGGGCTTTCCTTTTTTTTTTTTAAACGGGGACTGGCCCCTTTGTCCTTGTCCCCACTCCCTCACCTGGGTTCTGGTGGACGTTTGCTAATAAGTGGTGAAAAATCTTGAACTGTAAATCTAGATCTTGGCAGATAAATTGGATGATAAACTTCTCAAGGGCGGGCAATCTGCCTTGAGTAGCTTTTATTTTACGCAGCCTTGCACATAGCTGATGTTGATAAATAAATGCAGGGAAGCATGTCTTACATTTTAAGGTCCAAAAGGATTGGCTCAGGCACTGATAAGGCTTGGAAAGAAAGAAAATCTGTTTTTTTTTTTTTTTTTTTTTTTTTAATGGCTGTTATAAAATGTCTGAATTACTCACATTTTTGAGAAGTAGAATTACTGATTTTTAACGGGTTGGATTTCCTACTTTGGGCTCACAATAGATACTTTTGAGCTGTTTGTGTGACTTAATTTTGTAGTCTTGCGTGTTTTGTCCTGTTTTGTTTTGTTTTTATGAAACACTTTATTGCCACTTCTCCAAAGTTATAGTAGGTAATACTGCCTTTCTGCTCATACTAATAGTAGCTTTTAAAAGCAAGTTCCCTAAATTATAGGTGCAATCTACCATGCTTGCAACTGACCTGATTGTCAGCATACCATCAAGTTGCTTTAGAAAGGTAGCCGAGGGAAAGGTGGTGCCCAGGGTAATTCCTGGAATTTGAATGTCATTGACTCCCACTACGAGGCAGCCACTCTTAATCTCCATAAACATGAACTGGTACCTCAATTTCAGGATGCTCGTAGCATCCTTTGCAGGTGCTGGCCATGCTTTATGAGAGCTGCTGATGAGTGACAACTCACTGGAGGAGCACAATCTAGCTGTGATGGCTGTGATGTTCTGACGTTATTCACACAGTTTAAACTAAAGTGGAGAAGACTGGTGAACTTCAGAGTCCAGGATGTAAATTACTAACATAAAACAGGATTGTTGTGGAGCAAAAGTTAGTGTGGGATTCAAATTTCAAAAGGTGAGCTGTGTGGTCTTCCTTGATGCTTTGGACCCTTTTGTAGTACAGAACTGGGGGCAGGGGATCGCAAAGTGACTAGTCTTTCGGGCCTCTCTTCCATCTTTTAAGAATTAAAGTCGGTTCTGAAAGTCATCTGTCTAGTGAGGCCTCCACTGACCCTGTGTAAATAAGCTTTCCGCCTCTTTACCCTGTCACCAAGCCCTCGTCCTTTCTTTGCTTGAGAGTTATCGCCGTCTGAAATGGTCTGTTATCCCCTCCTCATTAGATGGGGTCTTCCCAGGCAGCCACCACTTTTCTCCATCTAATGCAGTATCTAGTCCAGAAGAAGCGCAGTGTTTATTTGTGAAGTAATGTTTGCTAAGGATTTGACCTGAAGAAAGTTGAGTGGGAGTTCCTGTCTTTGCAGTTAGCTAACACACAGGTCTTGACTGCCCCTTCTTTGGATGGTGGCATCGCTTTAGGGAAGCTGGAGTGTTAGGAGAAGCCAGGCTGAGACCACGGGAAGAATTGGTGAAAGTGCGTGAGGAAATGCTGGCTAGCTTACCGCACGGGGTAGCCCAGGCTGGCTAGCTTACAGCACGGGGTAGCCCAGGTGGCCTTTTTTGCTCATAGCGGGGGTGTTTCAGCTCACTTCACTTCCTCATTAGCAAGCTGGAGATTATAATCCCTGCCTCTCCTTAGAGGGATGTTGTGGGAATCAAGTGAGATAATGCATAAGAAAGTGCTTTGTGATTTGTACAGTGCTTTACAGATAGAAGAATTCTGCTACTGAGTTCCAGGTTTGTGATAGGGCCAAGTTATGGTAGCATCACTGGGGTCCATGGGTGAGAGTATTCAAGGGAAGCCTGCTCAGTAAAGACAAACTTATGCCACATCTAATACCATATGTAACAGTCTATTGTGGGGCATCATTGTAACAGTAAAGATAGACCATCCAAAGAATTACTTCAAGTGGCCCTAGGTTAATCACACCTTGATCTGCCCATTTTATATATCTTGGCCAAATATATCATTGGTGACTTTTTAGAAGGGAAATTTGAGGATGTGAAATTGGAATGTTCATAGGCTACAGGTTACCCAAGAGAAATACTGTTACCAAATAGAATCCCTCCAAAAATGTGTCAGCCTTACCTATACAAGTCCATCACTTTAAGAGCCTGGGGTACTAGAAGAGCAGCTGTGGGATAACCTTTGATCCATGCTTCCTGGAGTAAGCCTTGGCTTCACTGTGGCTCACCAGACCTGAAATGGATCTGGATGGAGTTCCAGGGTCTCAGCTGTAACTGAGGGGAGTCGTGATTGACATGCACCCACCTTATGGGGCTGGTGCAAGGACAAAGCATGGAAAACCTCCTGACAGGCAGTGTCCTGTGAGTGTTAGTTATTACACCGCGTGTGCACTGGGCTTAACGATCTGGAGCTGCCCATCGGGTGGCTTAAATGCTTGTTAAGTAAACTTGAAGTTTTAAAGGCTCACTTCCCATCATTAGACTATTGTGCTCATTGTCATTAAGATTACAACAGAATCCACAAATCTTTCACAGGTACAGTGTGTCACCTGTGTCAGAGAGCATGACACTCTCCCGTCCTGTGCGCTCGCCTGCGTTTGTGGATGGCACCCTTGATTGTAGTGTTCTGTAGGAAAAGTACCAAGGACAAGACAGTGCACTGCAGCCGCCCTCCCTAGCTGTACCACCCCGGGTCCTGAGAGACAGACAGCTACAAACCCATTTTGGTAGGTGAGAGGATGGGGTTTTGTTAGCTTGTTATTTCTTCAAGTACTTAGCTAGGAGTTTTCTGAAGAAGTTCTATCCTGTGATTTTTTTTTTTTTTAATCTCGACAGTCTAGATATAAATTATTTTCCTTATGGCCTGCATTTTGACCACCTGCAAATGATAGCGTAGCTGCATTTTATTCTAGAAGTCTCTCATGCATCTAATATAAGGGCCATTTCAGCCTTTTCATGGTAAGCACATATCAAAGAAGTTTTCTTAACTTGCTGCCTTTCTTTTCCTATCTCCAAGTCCTAGCTTTTAAGATAAAATCGGAGGAGCTTTGAATTCAGGCCTTTGCTTTGAAATATCCGTGCAGACTGTCCTGCTTGCATATACGTGCAGGTTACGCCACCTGCTTGATTCAGGGAAGTAGACACTACATTTGGCAGTCACCTTCAGAACCACATCCATAACCAGGGAGACAGACACATGGTCATGATGTACAGCCAGATGACCAGAAGTGTGACACATTTTAGATCCCGCACAACTACAAGAATGCTGACCGCGCAGGTGGACGTTAAGTCATTTTTCTCAGATTATTAGTAAAGGGCCATAAAACAGACAATAAAACTGATTTCCATTTTCTCTCCGAGGTGATCAGACTTTTTTTATTTATTTATTTTTTTTTAAACGCAGACAGTGGTAGATTCAGGAAGATCAAAAGTCATAGCATGTGTCAAGTATCTGATCGGTTTCTTTTGATAGATTTTGTTACATAGTTACATTATGTGCTCCCTGGTCCCAGAAGTAGGTAGGTAGGTGATTGTTAAATGCGGCTGAAAAGGCCAATTATCATTCCGAATAAACATAAATCAGGTTCCAGAACCAGATTGAAAGGAGGAAATTACATCACACTCTTAAATGAGGAAGCACTGGGCAGAACTGGATGAGTTGCGCGACAAAAATGTGCCCCTCCTCCTCTCGTGGACTGCTCCTGAGATAGAGCAGTGAGAGCTCGCGGCAAGGTAAGCATATCCAGGCTACAGCCTTAAGGTAGCCTGGCTTTGTGTGCTAAACACTTTCAAAGCGAATACTTTCAAGACCCGCATGTGAGTTCACCTCAGCAAGCCCAGTGCAGTGTGCTGTTGATATCACGTGACTGCTTTTTATTTTGTTTTGTTTTGAGACACGGGTTTCCATGTAGACCAGGCTAGCCTCAAACTCATAGAAATCCTCCTTCCTCTGCTTCCCAAATACTGGGATTAAAGGTGTGTGCCACCACAGCCCAAACCAGCGTGACTGTTTTTAAAAGAAAGTAATAGAATAGCAACAAAAGAAGGCAGATGGATTACAGTCCCACAGGCGTGGAGTGTAAGAAAAGTGCAGTTTGCTTCCTCTCCCAGTTTTACTAAAAAGCCATGTACAGAGTACTGCTAGCAGCCATTAATGCATAAGTTTTACTTAGCCTACATACCGCCCACTTTGGATTTGAGAAGTGAATTTAGGATATTCTAAAGGTGTTAGATTATTACAGGCCATCTCATCACTGTGGCAATACTAAATACTAATTTGATCCCGCAACAATTTTTTTTTTTTCTCTTCTGCTTAGCTCCTCTCTCTCTTATCCTGGAGAAAAATCTAGTATAATTACATTTTAAGGTATGAGATAGTTGTTTTCTCAGTGTTCACTTAATATTTATTCAAGTAAATAATATGCCAAGTCTGACAGGGTGGGGGGTTGCCGGGCACCAGTCCTGGATTTGGAGGGTAGGAGGGAAATCTGGGTACAGCGCAGAGTGGCTGGGACAGAGAGGCATGGCTCTGGCTTTCACTAAAGGAGGGGCTTATTGAAGGGCACAGTATGAGAAGAGCTAGCCTTAAAGCAGTGGGCAGCCTGAGCCGAGAAGGGAAGGGTAGGTAAGGCCTCACAAAAAACGGAGGTCTCTTGTGCCAGGCAGGGAGCTTTTAGAGATTTTATGGGATCTTTTTGGGGTGGCGTTGAGGAGTGTTGATCTGACCCTGTTGATTGAAGTGTGGTTTAAGTGTTTTCAGACAGGAGACCAATTGGAGTCGGTAGGGGAAGAGGCCTGAGGAGTGTGGAGACCGTGTATGGAGTGGCCTTACCTCAGACTGCAGTGAAACCTCAGGAAATGTGACCCTCCTGGACCAGAAAGGGGGAGGGCGTTGGGTTCGGAACCTGTAAGATGCCAGAGGCCCATCCGAGTGGAGAGATAATCACTAGACAGTAAGAAATGCAAAGCTGAAGCCAGGCTGCCCTTGCCTACTTAGGGACTGTCTGGGGAGTTGAAGCCATAGAAATGAATTAAATGATTTTAATAATAAAATCTTAAAAAGAGAGGTGCTACTAACAGAAGCGAGGTATTGATATTTAACTGCGTTTGCCTCACTAAGAATATTAAAATCATTTCAAGATTGTGTAAGTTATGTCATGCCAGGGCCATTTGGGCCCTTGTCTATACAACCTGCCTGGGACAACCAACGTTCACTTTGTTCTTCTTGGATTTTGTAACAGGGTATCATCCTATACTTTCGTTATCAATATTCATACTCAAGTATGTCTTTGCAGTTACTTTCTTCATGGATTGAAAGGTAGGGCTGGCTTTACAGTTATAAGGACTTGAACAAAATTTGAAACACTGCAGCTTTAGTCAGATTTCACTTGAGCAATATGCGTTGCTTTATTCATTAGCTTAAATCTGGCCAGGTTGATCTCTGTGCCCCCCCCCCCAGGGGTGTAGAGAATGGGTACTGGTTTTGTTTTGTAGGAGAGGTAGACAACTTTCAGGTGTTTCTAACCTTAGTTTAAAATCGACAGAGAGTGTGAGTGTGTGTGTGTGTGTGTGTGTGTGTGTGTGTGTGTGTGAACCATAAACCTGTGGCATGTTGTTCTTCGGGGCTTTACAGCCTGAAGTTATTTTCCAAAAGATGAGAACAGAGCAGATGTACTGCCCTCCTTGCTTCTGCCATGCAAGCAAGTAGGAAGTTGGGGTAGTTTCATAACATGGCCCATTCACAATTCCCCATTGAAATTTAGAGGCAGGTCACCTTCTATGAATACACAAAGACACTATTGTGGTCAGAAGTGAGCTGGCTTAGTGAACACAATTCTTTTTATACAAAAAAAAATTTTTTCCTTAAGAAAGCTAACAAGTAGGTGATGGAAACAATGAATAAAAAATAACTTTTTCTACAACATATAAATAATTTTAAGTGACCACTGAAACGTAAGTTTAGGATTCCAAAGCAACTTGAGCAGAGGCGATAGTTACACAATCCTTCTGTTGAAAGCTAAGATGTAGATGGCATTAGGAGGCTGACAGTAATTACTAGTAGTACTTGTTGGCCTGCCACAGGTGGGGGCTGGGCCTTCAGAATCCCCCGCAGCAGTGGCTTGTAATCGGGAGGAACCATCTTCAAGCGTGGCTTTCAGGGTACTTAACCAGCACAGTCTCCCGTCCATCTTCCCTTTCAGTCTTATATGACCTCAGACCCTTCCTTCCCGGTAGTCTCTTGGTGCTTGTGAGGCTTGAGAAACCCTGGATACACACACACTGGGAGAGGCTAGCCTTTCTTAAAATGTGTTTTTTATATTATTACTTTATGCTAAATAACATATCTGCTTCATTTTACTAATCTAAAAACCAAGACTCAAAAACCTCCCATTAATAAGGTTTCTTAAGTGGTGGATTTTTTTTTCTCATGTATCGTTGAGAGACTGGTTTTTAAAAAAAAAAAATAAGGTTTGACTCTTTGAAATAATATTATAAATCACTGCCGCCTCATTGAAACAGCTGGCTTTGTCAAGAGCTATGGAGTATTTTTTAGATTAGCTTAAAAAAGAAAAATATCCCTTATGCTTTCCATATAGTTTATATTCAGTTGGTAACTCAATAAGCATTCACTTGTTGAGCCAGGTACCTATGGTTAAGGCCACTTGTTTTGAAGCCCCAGTTTATTAGGCCTGATATTTGTAAACAATAGATGTTTAGTTGCCAAGCAATTTAATAATAAGAATAATAATAAAAGGGAGCCACCTGTGTAGCCCCTCCAGCCAGCAGCTTTGCCCTGGTCTAACCCTCACTCAACAGTGTCAGCACTTGGTCGTGTGCAAATATTTAATGGCAGAGTGTGAGTGTGTGGAGATCTCCGGGGGCCTGTGTTCTGGGCAGTTGACAGTTAACATCCTGCCTTCTATAAAGGAGAAAGGCTGAGTTTCCTAAGAGCATGTGACATCTGAAGGCAGCAGAGGTCTGCAAAGTACCGAATCATAAAAAGGGAACTCGGGATGGGCGGACAGGGCCTTCAGATTTGTCCCAGCTGATAAAGGGGGGCTTCTAAAGTCTAGGGGCTACCAGTCTAAGAAATGCATCTGCCTTTGTAACCCATGCCTCACAGGGAAGCGGGGCATGAGTTACTGGGCATTTCACAAAGGAGAATGTAAAGAATGTCCCTTAAGTTTGTCTTTGAAAGGGAGGGAGGAAGCTGTCCAGAGCTAACACTGAAGCTGGTAATCTTGCAGAACTTGATTTTTACACGATAATAGAAGTTAGTATCTTCATATATGACTATGTCTTTCTTGACAAGTAATAACTGGAGAGTGTGTTTTCTGTGACCAACCCTGAAATACAGAGTCCAAATCAGTGTTAGGCTATGGGACAGGTAGGTGGAGAATCTCTTGAGTGTGGGCATTAGTGACTGTTAGCGCGGCATGTGAAACACAGTATTTCCAAAATACTGGTTTTTCCTGAGGGTGGGTGAGAGGAAGGCGGGTCTTGCTGTGTAGCCCCAGCTGGCCTTGAGCCTACTAGCATGCTCCTGCCTCAGGCTCCCAAGACCTGGAACTGCAGTTACACACCACCATGTCTGGTTTAAAATTCCTTTCTTAGCTCAGGAAAACTGGGTGGGATCTGCTGCGCTTCCTATAGAAGGCATGCTGTAGAAGGTTGGGTTAATGGGCTGGAGGGAGCTTTGTGGCTTGGAAAAGCGATTGTGATTTGTTGTGCAACTAGTACGCTCTGTAGCAAGGGTTGGCTTTTCTGGCAGTGGATTCTTATTCTGTGAAAAATGTTTCAAGTGTCAGGTTAGTGTTTACAAAAACTATTGTTTTGCTGTCTACATTTTAAGAATTCTCATGAGAAGAAAGTCAATAACCAAACTTTTCCATCCCCCATCTCTAAAATTAGCCTGTTTCTGCTGCAGTATAGACTACTCAATTTCTGAATTATTTTGACTGTTGTCTCATTTCTTCTTGATTTCCCCAGGAAATGAAAGCTACTGGCTGACTTAAAAAAAAACCCTGGGCTTCACAAATTTGAAGACGTCCCAGAGTAAGGCATGATGTCAGCAGCAGGAGTTGCTGCTCAGGATATTCGAGTCCCATTAAAACCTGGATTTCTGCATAGTGGCCAAGCCTTGGGGACTATGAAGGCCTGCTGGGACAGCCGCAGTGACTTTGAAAAGTAAGTCCCGAGCGCTACGCCCCTGTGTTGTACGGCACTCCTGATACCACAGCGACAGAGGACGATGATACTTGCTTATGACCATGTTTTCCTTTGCTTTCAGTAACTTTATAAATATTGATCCAATAACCATGGCCTACAGCCTGAACTCCCCGACTCAGGAACACCTGACAACCCTCGGTATGTATGAAGTCTGCTGCTTACTTCTGCCTTGTCCTCAAGCAGTGGGTTTTAGAGGAGGAACCCTGGGCCGTTTCCAACAACAGCCTGACACCTAGTGGCCGCAGCTTCCTAAGAGAACTTGCTTGTACCCCAAGTCACTGATTCTAAAGAGAACCATGGAAGTGTGACTTTTCTAACTCAGGTGTTGCGGACTTAGCTTTAAACAACGCAGGACGCCATGTCTTGTGTATTCCTGGTACTAACGCACATTTGAGAGCAGTTAAGTGCAAGTGGTACACGGTAAGCAGGGCTAGAAAACTGCAGGTATTTTAACGTGAACATCATGTGCCCTAGGTTTTTGTCGAGAGTCTCTTATCAGGTGAGTGAATTGCAAGTGAGTCCATTCATGCAAGTATGATAGCCGGCAGGAAGGGCCTCGCCTCACCTTATCTCACTCATGCCCGGCATGCCTTGTATTGTCGCATGTCGTAAGTGGCAAGCCTGGTGTAGCATGGTACTCATGTAAATTATACGCTGTTCATCTTCTGTGAATTTTGCACACGTCACAAAACTTGCCTGGGACGTGTGGGCGTGTGCCGAGCACATGTCCGAGAGATGGCAGAGATAATTTGTTCTTTGAACCGGATCACGTGTGTTCCCCTACTGGCTCTAATTATACTGTGCTGGCTGCACGGCTGTCCTCAGGGTTGCACAGTCAGGTGTCCCCGGCTGGGGTCCTGGGCTCTCAAAGGGTAGCGCCACCCACGTTGAGTGTCACGTGTTCGTTCCTTTTCAGGGTGTGCTTCTCGGTCTGCCCCGCTGAGCGGCCACTTCTTGGCGGAATATGGTCGGTCCCCAAAGTCAAGCTTGCCCCCTCTTATTATTCCCCCAAGTGACAGCTTGGGACATCGAGGAGAGGACCAAGTTGTGTGTGGTTTTAAGAAACTCTCAGTGAATGGAGTCTGCACGCCCACATCTCCACTTACACCCATCAGGACCTGCCCTTCCCCCTTCCCCTGCGCAGCTGTCTGTGATCGGGGCTCCCGGCCGCTCCCGCCATTGCCCAGCTCTGCAGACCTGTCTCTGGATGAGGCTGACTGTGAGGTAGAGTTTCTAACCAGCTCAGACACAGATTTCCTTTTAGAGGAATGTGCACCTTCTGATTTCAAGTACGACGTCCCTGGCAGGCGAAGCTTCCGTGGGTGCGGACAGATCAACTATGCATATTTTGACACCCCGACTGTTTCCGTAGCAGATCTCAGCTGCACATCTGACCAGGACAGAGCTCTTCCAGATCCAAACCCTCCCCCACCTCAGAGCCATCGGAGATTAAGGAGGTCTCACTCAGGACCAGCTGGGTCATTTAACAAGCCTGCCATCCGGATATCTAGCTACACACACAGAGCTTCTCCCAGCTCAGATGAAGACAAGCCTGAGGTCCCTCCCAGGGTTCCCATACCTCCTAGGCCAGCCAAGCCAGACTACAGAAGGTGGTCAGCAGAAGTGACCTCCAACACATACAGTGATGAAGATAGGCCTCCCAAAATCCCCCCAAGAGAACCTTTGTCACGGAGTAACTCCCGTACCCCAAGTCCTAAAAGCCTTCCATCTTACCTCAATGGGGTCATGCCCCCAACACAGAGCTTTGCCCCTGACCCCAAGTATGTGAGCAGCAAAGCCCTGGAAAGACAGGGCAGTGAAGGGTCTGCCGGCAGAGCTCCCTGCATCCTGCCCATTATTGAAAATGGGAAGAAGGTCAGTTCAACGCATTATTACCTACTACCTGAGAGACCGCCGTACCTAGACAAATATGAAAAGTACTTTAGGGAAGCAGAAGAAGCAAACCCAAGCACCCACATTCAGCCATTGCCTGCTGCCTGTGGTATGACCTCTGCCACAGAAAAGCTGGCCTCCAGGATGAAAATGGACGTGGGAAGTCACGTGAAGCGCAAACACTTATCCTACGTGGTTTCTCCATAACTAAGGGGGTCATGGTTCAGCAGAAGTTACGTGGAGCGGATGACTCCCGGTTTTCCAACGTCAGGTTGCGGAATGAAGTTGGACTCCGTCTTAGTGACACGGGCTTAGAGCAGTCACGAGGCGCTCTTAGCTGGGAGTCCCTGACTTAGCGTAGGAGGAAAAGTGTAATTGAAGTGTGTGCTAGAGAGAAGGGAAGAATGGGGGAGCTTTTACATCTGTCTATATTATATACCTATGTATAAATGTGTGCTGTAACCATAGACCATAGCTGCAGGATAACCAATTAGTCACTATCTTAGAGTAATATATATTCAGGGTAAGTAAAACCAAGCTGGAGAAACAGCTCCTGATAGTGTGAAAATTGAGCAATGGAAGAAAGCAGTATTGTTAGATCAAACTATAAATTTGTCTATCTGTTAGGTTTAAAGATTCCTGGCATTCGGGCCTGCTATATAGTTTGTGTGCCCCACCCCCACCCCCCCAGCAGTCTTCTCCGTACAGGACAAGGCATGTTCTTTACCAGGCCCGTACCATCTTGTTGAAGTCATTTCTATGGCCTAACACTTCCAGCTCTGGGATTGTCTTGTTGAGGAGAAGGACAGCAGTTTCTGGACCATGTTATATCACCTGTGTACATCTCATATCTTGAAAACTGACAGAATTGGTGAATAACTTTTTCATACTGTCCCTGCTTTTCCCCATCCACTGAAATGGCCTGCTGTAGCAAGAGGCTTTCAAGAAAGTATACGATGGAGTCGCACTGGCCGTCATTGTTGGGGTGCGAGTTTTATAGATTAAAGCAGCAATTAGCTACATGGTTGAGAGTTACTGTGTGGGGTGTATGGTATGTTTTCTTGTTTTTGTTTTCTTGTTTTTGTTTTTTAGACTTAATAAACAAGTACAACACAAGCTGGCCTTGTGTTGCTGGCTCCTGTTCAGTATTCCTGGGGATTGTTTGCTTTTTAAGTGAAACACTTCTGACCAATAGCACAGAACGTCTTAATGCCAGAGGTCACTTCAGCATCTTCCTGCTTTGAAAACTCACGGCTGGCTGCGTCACTGCCCTGAGACTCAGTGAGACGAGTAGCTTTGTTCATCTCTTTACATCCTCTGATGGTTTATCTTGTACAGATAGGCACAAAGAGAAGGTGCTTGCTAACAGAGGGACCCTGCTGTGATGTCCCAACAAGCTGTTGAGTTTAAATTGCTGAATGACATTATTTGAGCTGTTTACAGCTTACTGTATGTTAGTGTGAACTAAATGAAGGTTAAAACATGCTTTAGAAAAATGCACTGAGCTCTGCACTGTGTGTACAGCATTGGACGAAGGATTTATTCATTTTGTTGCATTATTTTGGATATTGTCTTTTCATTTTAATAAAGTTATATTACTTATTTATGACACCGTTAATAATGTGTCTTGTCTAAACTCTTATAAGATGTCTCAAGCAACTGATAAGTCTTAGTTTTAAGGCATGACAAAGAGTCTTTGAAGTTAATACATGTTGAAACTTATTATAGATTTCTAAATGACAATTATAAACATGTATGGGGGCTGAGAACTTGGCTCGGTCGTTGGAGGGCTTGCTTAGCATGCACAAACCCTGGGTTGGTTCCCTAGGAGCTAGCATATAAACTGGGCACGGTAGCACATGGCCATGAGCCCAGCATCTGGGAGGCAGGCCTGGAGAATCAGGAGTTCAAGGTCATCTTTGGTTACCTACAGCGTTTGAGGTTTGCCTGGGCCACCTGAGTCCCTCTCCCAAGGAAAGAAAGGAAATAAAATGTGTGGTAAAACCAGGCTGTTTGTTTTTGCCCAGAACAATTAAGTGAATGTGATTCTGGTGCTACTGTGAATACAGTACCGTGAGGAGAGGAGGTCTGGAAAGGAGTGTGGCATACAGACTCCCTCTCTGAGCTCCAGGACTGAGTCTGGACTACTCTGGGCCCTTTCCAAGCTTCTCTTCTTGCTTAAAACCTTTAAAGGACTCTCCACTGCTTGGGAATCACAGAGAACACTGCAGACTGCCATCTGCCAGGGACCTTCTTCAGAGCTGGGTGACCCTGTCTGTCTTGGGAGTTCATTCAATAACAGCAGCAGCCAGCCACATGTGCGATCCCGGAAAAAGAGAGCCTCTCTCCCTCCCTCCCTCCCTCTCCCTCCCCTGCCTGAATTCACAGCAATATGATTAGAAGTGTGAAGAAGGCGGCCGAAGGGCATCCTGCCCCTGGAAGTTATGTGGAGAGTCGGAGGTAAGTGATTTAGAAGGTGTGTTATCAGATGAAGGCGAGTCTGAGGCCAGGAAGCAGAAAGAAGCTGGGCATGTCCCAGAAGCTGAGGCCACAGGCAGGAGGAGGCTGTGCAATGGGAAGGGCAGTGAGTGCTACTCAAAAGAGCCTAAGTGGGGGAGGAACGTGGTGTGATTTGTTTTAGGAAAGATGACAGTGGCTGTTGTGTTTCAGAGACGTGAAATTAGCAGGCACACTGAAAACTACAGGCCACGCCCCAGAGCTGACACCAGGGTGACCACAGGGAATGGAGAGTCACAAGGGTTTGAAAGTTCTGGGATGACAGGACTATGGAGGCAACCTGTGTACCACCCTTTTCCAAAGCAGGCCGTAGCTCTTGCAAGCAGGGATGTTGGGACCTACTCTCCTTGTCTTAGTGCTGAGCAATTGCCTGGCACAGGGAGCCGTGGGCATTTACTTAACATTAGTTCCAACTCAGTTTCCTTCTTCATGTGTCTTCTTTGAACTTCTGGGAATAAGCTTCTTAGTTTTCCCTAGCCAGAGAAATGTACTCAGCCACCACACTAATAGCACACTGCTAGAACACTCCAGACCCATTTGCCCACCTATCCCCAGCCACATGCCAAGCAGGTTTACTTTTTTTAATTTGTTTTATGTGTGTGGGTGTTTTGCCTGTATGTGTGTCTGTGTATCACATATATGCAGTACCTGGTACCCAGAGAGGCCAAAGGATAGTATGGAACTGTGGTTACAGACAGCTGTGAGCTGGGACCTGAACCCCAGTACTCTTAACTGCTGAGCCTTCTCTACAGCCCTGTATGATATCTTAATGTAGTTATCAGCACTGGGAAACTGACATCTCTGTAATACCTGCATAATGTTTAAATATAAGTTACAATCAAACTGATACTCGGCCCCACTTTAAAACTGGAAACTGATTTGGGCACTCTGTTAAGTGTTTTATAGACCTAGAACACTCATTGCTCTTGAGAGATGAGCTGAAGCTGGCTGGCTCGAGCTGTCTGAGCTCTGGGGAAGACTTCATGAAGCCTCCACACAGCCAGGGCCTTGAGGGTTGACACCTGAGATGGAGAAAAAGCCAAAAAAAAAAAAAAAAAAAGTGTTCATTTTTAATTAATCTTGCCCAGAGAATTGGGTATTTTTCTGAGTTTTCTACACACATGCACACACACACACACACACACACACACACACACACTGCACTTGAAGACTTGTTTTCTTTGCAGTGTAGGTCATTTGACAGAATGTTCTGGCCCTGTTCTCTGACTGAGTCATTCCACGCTTAGCAGTGTGGGGGCTCTGAGGGGGAAGGGGAGGAGAGCGGAACTTGGTGAGTTCCCGTTTGTCTGCGCTGTTGGCCTCACCTCTTACTACCTGTAACTACACAAACACGGCTCAGGCGTGCCTGGCGCCATTTATTGTGAGGGTGTGAGCATGCTCGCTTTTCACCTGCATGGATCAAAACTTCGAGATACTTGTACCTGAGCCACGAGGAATCTGCTAGTACCACACGTTTCAACAGGCTCCCCTTGGCTTCCGTGTTGTCTGCTTGGAATTTGGAGCAGGGAACATACTTGTGTATGGTTCTCTCTACCTCAGCTTACATCAGAGCAACCCTGTGACTCAAAGTCACCGCCCCATGGCAGCAGGTGGGGTTTTGGTAAGGAGTGGGGGGCTGGGAATGGATGGGAAAGAATGTGCTTCAAGTACTAGTTGGCACCTGTCTTAGAAAGAGCTGCTGTCAGGCTAGTGGCTTAGCGTGCCTCTGGCATGTTGTCATCTCTCACCCTGTGAGTCCAGACACCTACCAGGAACCCCAAGCTCAGAAGCCTGAAGCAAGTACCCGCAGGGACAGGCATATCTGCCCCCTCCTGCTGCTCCTGCTAAATGGAAAAGCCATCCCCAAGGAACCGTGGTTAGGAATGTACATGACATCCTCCTCGCAGATCCAGGCAGTGCCTTCATTCCTTGGCAGCCACTGAGCATCCACACGTCAGGAAACATGGAATCACAGGCCGCCCATAGATCTCTTCACATGAGGGTTAGCCAGTGCCTTCCCCTGGGACGGCGTGACTTGTCCCCTCCCCTCCTGTGTAAGTCACTGTGGCCTGTGCCAAGCCTTCCTCTGGCCTAGCCATGGCACTGCCTCGGGCACAGCACACAGGAAGCAGTATTTTGTTGTTCTGAGTTCCTGGCTAGCCTCGTGTTCTTGGATGAAGCAGTGTCCTTGTTCACAGTGTCCTCCCTCACTGATCAGGATTCTTGGCTGAGCAGCAGCCAGCTGACGGCTTCTGCAGCCGGCTGAGTAATGGAGCCCAGCTCTGAGCACGAGCACCCACGGTGGCCCGCACAGGACCAGACTTGCCTGTGTACTGCCTCAGCCCAGCCCAGGATCCTCTAATTACACGTCTGCTGTTTGCAGGAGCCCAGGTGGCCTGGGCCCAGACCCGGGAAGAGAGCAGAGGTCTGTCTGCTGTCACTGTGGGCCAGTGCAGGGGACTCTGGAGCAGTAAGGTCCAGACACGCATTCCAATTTCATCGCGGGTCTCTGGAACCACTGCCACGCTGTGTCATTTCCCTATAGAACTTGTCATCTGCCTTGACTAGACAGAAACTGACCTGGCCCAGCGGGACACTTAGGGTGGTGTGTTTTCCTCCACACAATATGGCATTGTCTTGGGGGTGCCTCATGTGGCCGAGCCCTGGCCCGTTTGACTCGTCTGCAGATGTCCCAGTGTGAACAGCTCCCAGTTGTCAGGGACTTGCTGTCTGCCAAACCCTGGGCACTGCAGATCCTGTGTGGTGGCTCCAGGACCGAAAAGACAGCCTTTCAGGGGGAGCAGGGCGGGTGGCAGTGGGGGGTGGGGTGAGGACCTGGGTTCTCAAGACAACTGTTCGGGACAAGGGGTCAAAATGTCACCGTCGCCGGTGCCAGCCAGTGTCTTACGCCCGCTCACTGCTGCAGGCCACCGAGACGTGTATCTGAACCAGTAAGGAAAAGGAGATAGCAACCAGAGACCTGTTTAGGTTTAGAAGTCACTTTTGATTCCTTCCCAGCTTAGTTGTTGATGAATCTGTTTGTTCTTTTTCTTTTTTGAGAGTCCAACAGACTTCAACAGTAGATTGCCGTTGCTATCTGGCTACAAGACTGACGAAGCTCTCAGAGACTGATTTAGAGGTGGTGAGATGGGCAAGCCTGGGAACCTGAGTCTGCTTCCTGGAAGACAATAATGCCTCAGAGTCAGAGGCATCTTTGAATTCCACATGTACACACAAACACGTGTGTGTGTGTGTGTGTGTGTGTATACATATACACAAATACACAAATAATATTTTTTAAGGAAAATAGTTTATGCTACTAAAATGGTCATTTAAGGGTTTTCCCTCTAGAACTTGAAGTATCAGTCTGTGGGGAAAATTTTTGTTGTTGTTGTTTAAGGCAGAGTCTCTCTACAGAGCCCTGGCTGTCCTAGAACTCACTATGTGGACCAGGCTGGCCTCAGACTCATAGAGAGCCTTTCTGAGCGCTGGGATTAAAGACACAGGCCACCACACCTGGTTTATAGGCCACTTCTATTTGTGCTACATTTGTTGCTATTTTGAGGCAGGGCCACATTTTAGCCCAGGCTAACCTAAATTTACCCTATATCCATGCTGGCCTCAAACTCAGGGGTGAACCCCCTATCTCAGACTCCAAAATTTGGGGTTACAGGCTTGTGAGCCACCACATTATGGGAACTGTTTTTCCTTAAACTGTATGAAGATTTGGTGTCTTCAGTAACCACAAAAAGAAAAAAAAAACAAAAACTGATCTTTCTATATAAGGAGCTTCTGATCAACGGCACTGGTACAGGCAAAAAGGAAGCCATGCTGCCCACCCAGCACAACTACTCCCATCCTTCCTTCACCCCCACCCGATGCCCATTCCCAGCTACACAAAATCATTACCCTTTCTGAATCACACACGAACACCACACCCTCAAGGTGCACATAAAACTTTGTGTTGTGCACACACCAATGTGTGCTGGAAGGGCCAGGGCTGTCTGAGTCGCTCATCTGTGTTTCCTGGGAGTGCGTATCACCTCGCCTGTCTCCCTGACTGGGTCTAGCCTGGGGTCTAGTGGGAAGGTTTCTCACTAAATGTTGACAGCCTAGTTCTGAGGATGTGTTTTCAGTTCCTTCTAGGGTTAGAAGTCATCACATCAGGAGATCCTTTGCCTCCAAACAAGAGGCCAATACCTGTATTTCAGGGTGTCTAGAGCAGCAGCCTTTCAGCGTTCCTAGCCAGGAGGGAGCAACACACAGTTGATGGGAGATGTCATTCTGTATATGTTTCTCATACTGGTTAATAATAAAGCACTGTTGGCCAATAGGAAAGGAAGATAGGAGGGACTAGGAGACAAGGAGGAAAGAGGAAGTAGGAAGGAGGAGTCAAGATGGAGAGTCTGAAGAAAGCAGTATGCCGCCGGCTCCCCGGTAAGAGAAAAACATAGATCAGCAGAAATGGGTTAATACTTAAGACAGAGCTAGCCAATAAGAAACAAGTAACCGGGCCAACAGTGTTGTATCAAATACAGAGTCTCTGTGTATTATTTGGGGCTGGCGGCGCAGCAGCAGGACAAAACCAGCGGTGGCGGGCGGAAAAAAACATACTCTTACACACAGTTGTGGAGATTGCTCATGGTGGGTGCTGCTGTCCTGCTAAACATAGAAATTTCAAAGCTTGACAGAAGCCCAGAGGTTATCTGTGGTCACCAAAATGGTGTGTCTATGGGTTCTAGTACTCTATGGAAGATGGGTGAATAAGGCCAAAGGGAAGGGCAGGCTAAATCGTGATGGGAGATGTCATTCTGTATATATGTGTCTCATACTGGTTTAATGAATAAAGCACTGTTTGCCAATAGGAAAGCAAGATAGGCGGGACTAGGAGACAAGGAGGAAAGAGGAAGGAGTAAGGAGGGGTCAACATGGAGAGACTGGAGAAGGGAGAACCGCCAGCCGCCTCTCGCTGGTGAGACCACGTGGAAATACATAGAAATGGGTTAATACTTAAGACAGAGCTAGCTGATATGAAATAAGTAACTGGCCAACAGAATCATTTCAAATACGGAGTCTCTGTGCGTTATTTGGGGCTGGCGCGGCGGCGGGACAAGACCAGCAGTGGCTGGTGAAAAAACCGTATTCCTTACAAATGGCGCCCACGTGGCTAATAAGAACTTCCACTTAAAATTTAACAAAAGCTTTAAAAAGGGTTTAAAAACAAAAGGACAGAGACAAACAAGGTTTCTTGGTAGCAGCATTTTTCTTGGTTGGACTCTGCTTTGCGAGAGACAAGCAGATTGCACGGCTCCTTTAAGGGAAGATTCCTGACTCAGCATAAGCAGCAAAAAACCGCATGGCTAACAATTTATTGGTGTGTATGAGAGATGGCGACGGCAGTGACCACATCTCCAAGCTGGTAGCATGCCTGCTGGATGGCAGCGTTGACCAGGGCAGTAATCACAGCTTTCATTACCGGCGGTAAAAGTACCCGCCGCCATCTTTGGTAAACCGCGGCTGACACAGCTATGACTTTCATTTTAGTAATATTGTTTAACAAATAAAGACTTGTGGCCAGACAAAGATAAAGATTTACAGTAAAGACAGATTCATATTAAAAAAAAAAAAAAAACTCTAAAGGTTTACAGTGTGTTTTAAAATATACGTAGACATAAAAAAAAATAAAATGGTTTTAAAAAGACAAAGATGAACTGGGTGTTGTGACACACGCCTTTAATCCCAGCACTCGGGAGACAGAGGCAAGCAGATCTCTGTGATTTGCAAAGTAAACCTGGTATGCAGAATAAATTCCAGGACAGATAAGAGTTACACGGAGAAACCCTGTCTCAAAAAATAGAAAAGAAACAGAATAATAAAAAAGCCACAGATGGAGAGAATCTGGATACTGTATGGTATTATATTGTCTTTGTATTGTTTGACTGCTGAGGAAACAACTGTTAAAACAAATACTGCTGGATTAATTCAATTTATATACTTTAAAAATGCTTTGACTCCAAAATTTAAGTTCAAGGACAAGTTACTGGGGAAAGGGATTTCTATTTTTGTTTCCACAGAAAATAAAAAGCTGTGGATTCCTTCCAGACTAATGTGGTTTGATCAAGCCAGGCCCCCTGAAACAGAGTCGCTGGTGACCCAACATTCGAAACAGCTTGAATAAGGCAGCCTTGCAGACTACAGCCAGGATTTCTGCATCTTCTTAGGATCCCCATGACAGCGCCCCCTATCAGCAGGAAGTAGTTTGGAAAGAACGACGCCCAAATTCCCAAATATTGTCTATAAATGTTTGTTTTCATTTAAATGGACTTGGTTATAAATGGTTAATGATCACAGCCAATTCTTTTTAAAGGTAAAAAGGGGATTATGTTATAGATATGAATACTTTGTTTTGGAATGGATTTTCATTTATTGATACAATTTAAGGTTAATTTTGTGATATGTATATTTCTCCTCTTGTTTAGGTATTGTGTTTATATAGCTCACTTAGAAATGTAATGTATAATGTAGTACAGATTATAGATAGTATCTATGATAGTCAGATATTATAGTTAACTTAGTTAAGATTTCTAGATATACAGGCATGTATTTGAGACAGATAGGCATTCTTCAAACCTTTCAAAGACCTACAAAATATGGCATTTAAAATGGGTTAGGGTTTTTCTTGACAATGAGGCACAATTGCTCCTGGCAACACCATCTGAGTCAGAAAGGAAGATGAACATTAAAGAAACTCTTTATGAAGTTTACTTCCAATATGGCAAGACTAGCCATTTGGACAAGATACTACTCTTGTCTGGACTGTTTGACTTTATGCTGTATAAACTGAACATGCAGGACCCACAGAAAAGTGACTACTGATTCAAGATGGACATTACTACAGGGTTCCTGCTTCATGGAAGAGTCTGCCAGACAGTCTGCAGGACACAGAGAAAAATGACTGACAAACTGCCAATACAAGAAGGCAGTTTAAAGTTTCCTGCTTTGCTGAAGAATCTTCCAGACACACTATGGCCTATGGGCTGAAGATGGAAGATTACAGAAAAACTTCAGGTGACTGACAATGCAAGGTGTCTCTGTCATTTCTAGAGCTTATATATTATCCTTCTGTGGTCTTTGAAGGAGTTGAAGACAGATAGTTATGGTTATAGTTTTCCTTAGTTAGGATTAAAGATAAGTTACTTAGACTTTAGATACACAAAGATAGGATAGATGATAGAATAGTTTCTTAAATCTTGCTAAATGTTAATGAACTAAATATTGTTAACTGTGATTCTTATTTGATAACTGTTGTGTGATATATTTTACTATGTTAAGGTTAAAACCCTTCTTTTTATTTAGACAGAAAAGAGATGATAGCAGATGCCATTATGTATATATGTTTCTCATTCTGGTTAATGAATAACGCACTGTTGGCCAATAGGAAAGGAAGATAGGAGGGACTAGGAGACAAGGAGGAGAGAGGAAGTAGTAAGGAGGAGTCAAGATGGAGAGACTGGGGAGACGAGATGCTGGCCCCTTTCCCCGTAAGAAGACCACGTGAAAATATTAGATTAACAGAAATGGGTTAATAATTAAGACAGAGCTAGCTGATAAAAAACAAGTAACGGGCCAACAGCATTATATCTAATACAGAATCTCAGTGTGTTAATTGGTGCTGGCGCGGCGGGACTAGACCAGCGGCGGGAGGAAAAACCTTACTCCTTACAAAATCGAATGCGGGTGTTATCTGTGAAGGATGCTGAGTTCTGAGGAGAATGCATCGAGTGTAGGAACAGAGAGGACAAGGAAGGGTGCCCCTCTCACCCAAAGCAGCAGATTCAGTCCCTCCCGACATTTTTTAATGGTGGGCATTGTCCTCGGCCATCTCCCCAGAGCCCATGCTCCGCCCACTCCATGCTCCTTGCCTATCTTTGCCATGACTAACAGACACATGAAATTAAAATTCTGACCGATAGGAAAATGGGCATTTTCACACATAAGCAGGTGCATAAAATTCAAGTCACTGAGCACAAGGAAAATTAATGTCAAGAAAAGAACAAAAGACCATAACCAGAACCAAGAACTTTAGAACCGTAGGGTACCTCTGTGCTGACCTCCCACCTCGCCACAACCTAGCATAGTTAGGTAACCACCCGGACTTCCCAGGCGCTGAATTAGTTTTGTCTGTTTTTAAACTTTGTAGGGAGAAACCAGCAGTGAAGCTAGAAAAACAGATTTGCTAAATCTTGACCCGACCGTAGGCAAACACAGCTTACCCTAACCAGCTTACCCTAGCCAGACCGCAGGAGCACAGATCAGCATGGCCCTAGGGCATGGACCATGCTTCTGGGAACTTTTGCTAACCTGCCTTGTTCAGCTTCTGAAGCAAGGATTTCTGTTACTACTGTCTGTCTCCTCTCCCTCTCCCTCTCTCTCTCTCTGTTTTTTTGAGACAGGGTTTCTCTGTATTGCTTTGGAGCCTGTCCTGGAACTACCCCTGTAGACCAGGCTGGCCTCAGACTCACAGAGATCTGCCTGCCTCTGCCTCCCAAGTGCTGGGACTAAAGGCGTTCGTCACCATTGCACAGCTATGCGCCCTATTGTTATTACAAGTTAATACACTGACCTGCTTCCCATTCCAGGTGATCGCAGAAGGGTGTGCCCCTGCCGGGTCTATGCGGCTCAAATTCAGTAAGAGCTCATCCCGGCTTCTTCCTCTTGGTTGAGAGTAGCCTGTTTTTAACTTTTGAGGGTTTTTCCTCATGCCCCGGAACATGCAGAATTTGGTCGGTGAGCCGGCGAGCCATCTGCTCCGCTCTGGTCCGGTGAGCGCGCTCTTCTGATAGTCTCTGATCGGAAGCCATACGGATCCAAGTCCTTGGGGGACACCTTAGTGCTCGCTCTTCGGGAAGGGCGATTCCGTTAGTCAGCAGCCTCTACATAAACCGATTTGTCTACGCGGTTGACGAAAGGGTGGTGGCCACCCGTGGTCTGACCTTTCTTACCATTTCTTGTCTGCCTTGTCACATTTTGCTACCATGCGGACATGACAATCCAACCCTACCGCTGTCCTAGATGCCATGGAGACGTTTTCCCAAGAGCTAAAATCCTTGGAGCCCGTCCAATGTGGGTCCAAAAGGTCACCGGTTCTGTTCACTAAAGCCTTAGGGAAAGACCTGACCCCTGTTGGTCAGATCGCCGGCAAGTCCCGTATGGACACCACTGTCAACTTCCTGAGTCTTCTGGGGAAACCAGGATACATACCAGTGTCAGCTGAGAAGGTGCAAATTTGCAGACAACTGGTGACCTACTCAGAGTACCGATTTACTCTAGGAGTTGTAACCCCGGCAAGTTTGGCTCCTCCTCCTACCCTCCTGCGCATTGGCTCTTTAAAAAGAAAAGAAAAGAAAACACTCCACCCACATCTGCTCTCCCCACCCCCTTCCTCCGAAGGGGCAGACAGGACTTTTCCTGCCCTCACCCCCCCCCCTCTGCTGTCTCTTTACCTGCTTTTTTTCCCTACCCTGCGTGGTTCCAACCAAGGTAAGAGACAACTGTCCGACCAGAGGATTTAGGCGAGGACACAGTACCCGACCCTGGTTGTAAAGGCAAGTCCATGGCTGGACTTTCCCTGTGCAAGGCTCGAAAGTTCAGCACCTAAAGGGAAAGGTCTGAGCTCTAATCTGGCACCAGCTGCCACTCGAGTGGTCAGAGGCTGTAGCTTGGGTATCCGCCCCTGCCTTGGCTTTGCCAGATATGGGAAAAACTTTTCTCCTTGTACACAGACGAATAAAAGGGAATGGCAAAGGGGGCGCTTACTCAAAAGTAGCTACCTCTCGTGATGACTCAATAGACGCAGGATGATTAAAAAATTATCCTCAAACAACCCCCACATCAATGGATCTTGACTGCCCGAATAACCCACCATCAGCCAACCGGGACATGATTCTGTTCACGGAAGGGAGCAGTCCAGTAGTTAACAGCACACCACAGCCGGCAGACTCAGACACCGGCTGAATGGTTAGCTTCCCAAGGACTCTTGCTCGCCCAAGCAAAGAGTTTTTTTGTTTTGTTTGTTTGTTTTGGTTGTTTTTATCGTTGCTGCTGCTGTATGATGTTGTTTTGTTTTTCGAGACAGGGGTTCTCTGTGTAGCTTTGGAGGCTGTCCTGGCACTCACCCTATAGACCAAGCTGGCCTTGAACTCACAAGAGATCCACCTGCCTCTGCCTCCTGAGGGATTAAAGGCGTGAGCCACCCATACCCCACCCAAGGAAAGAGATTTATACTAGCGGCTGCTTCATGGTGGCCACCCTCGGTGTCCGTGGAGTCTATTATATAAAGAAAATCATCTGTGGCAGACAGAAATAAAAAATAAGAATGAAATCTTAAACCTCTTGGCTCCAGCCTGGAAACCCAAAGTGGTGGCAGCTACTCATTGTGTCACCCTGGGAGCAGATGGAAACTGGCTAGCTGACCAAGCAGCCCGTGCTGCAGCCGGGAGGTCTGTAGACTCCGTATTACCTCTGGAGCCCTTACTCTGCCAGAGAGACCAGGTCCGGACTGAAAAGTCAAGCAGCCATGAAGAAACAGATGGGAAGTTCTACCAATCAGGAATTAGTAAGCGCAACAAACTAGCTAGCACTGGGCAAATCATAGCCTTATAATGTGATGTGGGATAATGCTCTTGTTCACAAGCTGTAAAGATTTGTCACTCGTTTTGGTTTAATAACGCCGATTGGCCACTTCGAGCCAGGCAGGAAGTATAGGCAGGGCTACCAGACTAGGAGAATTCTGGGAAGAGGAAGGCAGAGATGTGGTCGCCAGACGCAGAGGAAGCGAGATGAGAAGGCCTTTCTGAGAAAAGATTCCAAGCCACGTGGCTGAACATAGGTAAGAACTATGGGTTAAACCGGGCAGTGGTGCATGTCTTTAATCCCAGCACTTGGGAGACAAGCCTGATCTGCAAGAGTTCACAGGCTCCAAAGCTATACAGAGAAACCCAGTCTCGGGGGGAAAAAAAAAAAAACACAAAACAACACAAGAATTATGAGTTAATTTAAGTTGTAAGAGTTTGTTACTAAGAAGTCTGAGCAATAGGCCACACAGATTATAATTAATATAAGCTTCTGTGTGTTTATTTGTGGTGATATCTTACTTCAACAAATAAAGCCTGGGGGTCAGAGAATGGAGCTTGCCACCAGCTGACCATAGAGGTCTGGAGGTCTGTACAGACAGACAGGAAGTGAGCTACCTGGGTGGGAACAGGATATAAGCAGGGAGAAACAGCTCTCAGTGACCTCTCAGCGTTCCCCTCTATATCTGACTCTGGCTTTTTATTATCTAGGCCAATGAAGAACTCCATTGACAGCTGGCGTTGGTGGGCACTTTCAATCCCAGCACTTGGGAGGCAGAGGCAGGCCGATCTTTGAGTTTCGAGGTTAGTCTGGTCTACAGAGCTCGTTCCAGGCAGGTTCTAAAACAATAGGAGAGACCCTGTCTCAACAAACAACAAACTCCATTTACATTTGTTTGGGACTAAAGGGCTTCAGGATGGGGCGAGACAAAACCTTCATCTGCATAAACTGACTTGATTTTAAGACTACTCTTTGCTCCCAATGGCAGAGGGTAGGCTGCTTATTGAATACTGGAGTCTGCTTTGCCTTCAGGGAGACAGATTTTGAAAAATCTGTTTGAGAAAAACAAAATGTTACACAGGCCCAGAGTGGGGCGGGGTGGGGCGGGGAGGGCAAGGAGGTGGGTGTCAGGAGGGGGTGGGTGGGGGTGGGAGGGGGTGGGGGCGGTAGGTGGGTACACTTTGAAGTTGATTGTGACGATGAGAGCTACCACTTTACTGTGTTCAGTGGGGCTGTGACCCTGTAGCCACCACAAGAGCATTATGGGAGGGGGTAAAAGTAATGGGCTGAATGTGAGTGTGGGGAAAGTTTTGTACATGTATGAGAGTGTCGATTCCCAGCACCTACGTGATAGCTCACAACCATCTATAATAGGATCTAATGCTCTCTTCTGGCTGCAGGCCAGAATGCAGAGCATTCATATATAAAACATATAAATAAATTAAAAATTAAAAAAAACTGATGTGTTAAAAAACAAAACTTCAGATAAAAAAGAGATGGAATCTCATAGCAGCCCCTGGGTCGGCTCTCTTTGGTTGGTGGTGTTTGTGACGTTCTAGTAGGCAGGATTGTTTTTTCCATATTCATTCATTCATTCATTCATTCATTCTCTTTTTTCTCTTTTCTCTCCTTTCCCCTCCCTCCCTCCCTCTCTCTCTCTCTCTCTCTCTCTCTCACTTTTTGGTTTGTTAAGACAGGGTTTCTCTGTAGCCTGGCTGTCCTGGAACTCGCTCTGTAGACCAGGCTGGCCTTAAACTCAAAAGATCCGCCTGCCTCTGCCTCCCAAGTGCCGGGATTAAAGGTGAGCGCCACCACCGCCAGCCTTGTTCTACCTAGTAGAAACTTGGAGGTAGTTACCCATCAGTCAGTTGATGTACATTTCAATTTCTCCTCCCTAGAGATAGGAGGTGCACTGTGGTTGTTGAGGAGACCGAGAAAGATGCCAGGGGAAGGGACTGACACATCACCCTCAGACACTGAGCTTTAGTCCGGGGTGGAGTGGGGGAAGGTGGCCCTGACTATGGGGACTGTGGTCAGCCATTCTGAAAGCATTCTGAGGGATAGGACATCATACGGAAGGGAAGTGTGATGGGAACGAGGTGGCTGAACATTACAGATATAGTTAGCGTAAGGTGTGAGGGCAAAAGAGAGGGTGTGTGTGTGTGTGTGTGTGTGTGTGTGTGTGTGTGTGTGTGTGTGTGTGTGTAATCCTCAAAAGGTTGCCCTAGGGATGGGGCCTGGCCATAGCTCAAAGCCAGTCTCTGCAGATGAGGAGCCACATTTGTTACAAGCCTGTTAAGTCCTGAGGCCCCCTCATCCTGCACAGCTCTGATCCTGGAACCTTGCGTGGGGTAAGGGCAGTGAAAACATAAAGAATGGGCAGACACACACAGAAAAGCTGGGGTCAGGCGGGCACAGTGACCTTAGCTCTTCTGTATGCTCAGCACAGCGGGGAGAGGGGCCTCAGCTCATCAGGACTAGGTCTGTACCGGGGCAGTGCTGGGCGTGAGCACCTGCGGGAGGAGCTGCCCCCATAGCTTCTCACACACTGGCTATCATTCGCAAACACGCAGGCCTTGTTGCACACACACTGCCATCGCTTTGTCACCCCATGGGTCTGAAGCGCTGGCGCCTGTCATAGCTGTGCCCACGTCAGCAGTACGCATTCCCTCGAGACCTCATCCATCTTTTACTCACTCACTCGGGGCTTCCTCTGCCGCTCACAGGGACTTGTCCACTCTTGTCTCAGGGGACAAAGCAGGGCAGGAGGTAGATCTGGTCTTACTACATTCTTGCGTGTGGTCTTTTGGGGGTTGTGGGTCAGTCACACATTTCTGTTGCTTCATTGCTATTTGCTGGTTTCAGATATTGCCGAGCAGCTGCCGAAAATGGGTCCCGCCTGCAGCCTGCAGCCCCAGTTACTCTCAGCCGCCAGGGTTGCTACTGCAGGGCAGGAGTGAGAAGACCTGCCCTTCCCCATCACGTGTGGAATAGTTTCCTAAACAAGTCACCGTATAAAGGTAAGGCCAAGGCCAGGCTCCCTGACCGTGTTACACTGAAGGTAAAGACCAGAGCACAGAACAGGGGAAACAAAGCAAAGACTGCGTGTGCTCGAAAGTAACCAGAACTGCACACATGTCTGTATGTGATATACTGCTTTGAGTGGTTACATTAAGGGAGAAAAAAAAAAAAAAAAAAAAAACCTCAAAATTATCCAGATTTAGCCAGAAATGGTCCAGAAAAGAAAGAATAAGAATAGCAATTTCTGGCAGCCAGGTATGATGGCACACTACTCTAAATCCCAGCACTTGGCAGTGGAACTCTTGAGTTCGAAGTCAGCCTGGTCTACAGGCCAGCCAGAGCTACACAGAGAAACCCCGTCTCAAAAAACAGAACAAAAATAAAAAGGACTAGTGATTCCTGAAGGCTGCAGCTCAGCTGGTAGAGCGCTTTCGTAGCTTACCCTAAGCACACGGGCCCTGGGCACCACCCTGGTAATATAAAACCAGGCACAATGGCATCCCAGCATTTGGGAAGAGCAAGCAGGGACGTGAGAGGTTCAAGGCCAGCCTGGGATCTAGGAGAGCCTGTGAGAAGGAAGTAGCAACTAACCGTGAGGAACTCACCAGGGGTGGTGGCCTGGAGAGATGGCTCAGTGGACAAAGCCCCGGCCGTCGCGGCTGATGGCTGGGACTCGGGCATAGGGAGGGATCCGCGTGGTACAGAGAGAAACCTCATCCTACAGTTTCCCCCTGATCTCTGCATCTCAACTTCCCTTCTCTCCCACCACCCTTCTTGCCTGCCTCTTACTCCACCCCCGCCCCTAGTGCAGTGGGCAGAGCAGGCCAGGAGAGGCCGACCAGTGAGCTGTCTCTTCATGACCTCCGCTTCAGTTCTGCCTCAGTCCCCACACTCATCCCCTCGGTGATGGAGTGTGACATGCGAGTGTGCAGTAAAACAAACCCTTTCCTCCCCGTGTGCCGTAGGCCATGTTTAATCACAGCAACAGAAACCTTAACTAGGACGGGTCAGAGACATAAACATTTAAGAGCAGTTTGACTACGTGTCAGTTCACAGCAACAGAAACCTTAACTAGGACGGGTCAGAGACATAAACATCTAAGAGCAGTTTGACTACGCGTCAGTTTAGCAAAACAACAGTACTAGTTTCCTCCACGACAGCCGTGACCTCTGGAGCCATGGGCAAAATTTTGCCAGATTTATAATGCCAAGCATGAATCCCCTCCTGTGGAGCAGGCCTCAGTATTTGGTTACCCCAGAACCTTCATGGCACTAGCGCACCCTGAGCACATCTTGATTGATTGGCAGGTGGGTATCGTAGCGTGAAGGACTTGCTGTGACATTATTGAAGCCATCTTCCTCAGATGCCTGTGCTGTGAGAGCTAGGCAACAGGAGGAAGCTTCCGGGTCTGTCCAGCTTGTGTGTTGAATTTTCAGGGACCAACCCATTCACAGAAGTATACATTACAACATAGGTGTCCCATAGAAATACTGCCCCCACTCTCATGCAAAATCCCTCTGACCCTGGCACACTTCCAAGTCATACTGCGTTGTAGGACAATCCAATTTGCAAAGCAGTGTACACAATGGCTCCTATTGTTTATGCATTTACCAGTAAATGTCCACATGTAAAAAAAAGAGCATACATGATATGGGTCTAAGCGTGTACCATCACACAGTGTCTAAGTTCACAGGCTGGGCTAGAAGCAGCACCAGGTGGGCTCCCTGGAGAAGAGGGTCATCAGGAGCAGGAAGGAGACTTTGCAAGTCCTGCTTTATAACCCTCCATGGTTGAGACCTTTCTACAGAGTAGGTATTGACATATTTGTATAATTAAAGTATTTTAAGGTGCTCTGAGACCCAGCTGTTGCTGAGATGATGTCTCCCAGACTAATGACATGCTATTACCCACCACCAGGGATAATTGTCGCCAGTGTGCCGAGTGGCTGGGTTTCCTGCATGAGGCTGTGCAGGCACAGGTGATCTCATACTTGCCTGTGAGCTGTGTACACTCCATTCTCCCCAGGATGGACAGCTGCAAGCCAGAAACAAGGGACCAGGCCTCAGCACTCAACTGCTAGGTTTACTTAACATCCACCGACATACGCAAACTGACCACATGGCATAGCTCAGGCCGCAGGTTTACCAACTCAAGAAACCCACCCTGTAGAAGAGAGGTCTGTGACCTCTGACACCCTCACATTCCAGCCGGGTCTCCTGCTCCGTGCCCTGCTTAGGAAGGCAGAGCCCTGAGCATGGCACTTTCAAGGTGACTGACTCCCATTCGCCACCACAGTTTCCAAGAAAAGATGTGAATCCAGCAGGGGGGTGGGGGTGGGGGTCTGGCTTTTGGACTGCATGCTCAGCACCTTCTGCTGTCCATGTCATCGGGGTCCCCACTACCAGGGACTGCTGCTTCAATGTCACTATCTGACAGTTAAACTAATAGTGATGCTGCCTCGAATCAAAGCGAAGGCCTAATGCATCATGATACTTTATCCCCAGGCCCTCTAATGTTTTGTTTTGTCTTTTTAAGGCTTATTTTTTATTTTTACATGTATGAGTGGTTGTCTGCATTCATGTATACATGTGTGGTGCCTGTGGAAGCTAGAAGAGGGTGTCAGATTCCCAGGAACTGGAGCTACAGATGGCTGTGAGCTAACATGTGGGTGCTGGGACTTAAACTCAGTCCTCTGCAAGAGCTGCCAGCACTGAGCTCTCTTTCCAGTCCCTCCCATTTTAGTTTTAAGCCAACTAAAACCTCCTACAAGCTGAAATTAAAAACAAACAAACAAACAAAAACTTGTTTGAGTCAGGGATCACCTTATGAAGGACAAGCTGTCCTGGAACTCATGGCAATTCTCCTGCCTCAGTTTCTTGAATGCTGAGATTACAAGCATGCATTCATGCTAGGCTCAAATACTAAAGAAAGAAAGAAAAAAAAAACTCTGAGATGGCTCAGAGGTTAAGAGCACTGGCTGCTCTTCCAGAGGACCTGGGTTCAATTCCCAGCAACCACATGGCAGCTCACAACTGTCTCTAACTCCAGAACCAGGGGATCTGACACCTCACACAGACACACATGCAGGCAAAACACCAATGCACATAAAAATAAGAATAAATAAGTTTTTAAAAAGTGATGACATGCAAGTTGCCCAGGCGTGCCAGGGAGGCAGGCAGCCCTTCGAGATCACATCTGACCTGATGAAGGGAGCTTGTTTGGGAGGCTGGAGCCCCGCCCTGCAAATGCAGGAATGCTGGTGATGGATGACGCAGTGATGGGGGAGGGGGAGGTGCCGGTGGCCGGCAACAATGGTAGCTGTCTTTCTTAGTCAGGGTTTCTACTGCCTTGATGAAATGCCATGACCAGGGGAAGAAAGGATTTATTTCCTTTATACATCCAGGTCATGCTCCATCGTGGAGGGGAGACAGGGCAGGAACCTGGAGGCAGGAGGTGTAGCCGAAGCTCTGCGAAAACACTGCTTGTGGCTTGCTCATTTGACTCCTTATCACACAAACACATCACCGTGAAACCATAAACTTCCTTTCTTCTTCAGCCCCTAGACCTCATACTAGAGTCACAGTATAAAACAAACCAACTTTCCAAAGTCCCACATTTACACATTCACACATCTTAGGAGTTCAGTCTCCTTAAGCATCCAAAGTCTGTCAAAGTTCAAGTCTCTCTAAAATGTCCATAGCCTCTCTGAACTCTCATCTCTAAATGGTGGGCTCCTGTAAAAGTCAAAAAAAGTTAAGCACTTTCTTACTCAGGGAGGGAGAACCAGGGCGCAGTCAGATCAACAGCGGACGCGTACTGTCAGACTCAAAAGAGTACTCACAATTTTCTGGACTTCAAAGGGCTTGTCACACACACAGCTTGTCTCCTGAGCTCAGGCTGGCTCCACGCCATGGTCACTGTTGTCCTCGGTGACTGTCCCATGGTACTGGCATCTCCAAAATATTGGGATCTCTGCAGCTGGGCTACACCTTCACCCATAGCCTCTCCCTTCAGTGCTGGGGCCTCTACTGCCACCAGACTGTGCTTTTACCCTGGGCTCTCTTCAGAGACTCCAGGCCTGCACACAGCGCCAAGCCTCAGCTGCTCCCCATGACCCCCTCCAGCTTCCAAAACCAGCACCACCTGGGTGACTCTTACACGTTACCAATTTCCAGCCACGCACTCTAATTGCCAGCATGCACCGTAGCCTTCTGGGCCACAGCTTCTGTGTGCTGGCCCTGAGGAAGGGCTTCCAGATTTGTGATCCTCGGAGATGCTGGTCTCGTCTTAATCATCTCTGACTTCTCAGCTCCAGCTGATCTGCCATAGATCAGCTTCTCTTGTTAATCATCGCTCATTCTTCACCAGAACCACAGTCTTAACTGGAAATATGCAATGGCCCAGATGGTCTTTAAGCCACTCTCAACTTCCCTCTGAAGCATCACAAGCCAGGCTTCCCCCTCTGCCATGCTCTTCCCAGCTCCCATGGAACAGCCTAGTGAGACCTGAGCACTCAACGGCTCTTCCAGTCCATAGTTCCAAAATCTTTCTACAATGCTCCCAAAACACATGGCCAGGTCTGTTACAGAAATAGCCCACAGCCTGGTATCCATTTGTCTTAGCGTTTCCATTGCTGTGATAAAACACCATGACCAAACGCAACTTGAGGAGGAAAAGGTTTGTTTAGCTTACAGTTCCACAGCATACTCCATCACTGGAGAGAGTCAGGGCAGGGACTCAAGCAGGGCAGGGGCCTGGAGGCCGAAGCTGATGCAGATGCCATGGAGGGAACTGCTTACTAGCTTGCTACCCAGGACCGGCAGCCCAGGGGTGGCACCACCCACACCAAGCTGAGTTCTCCACCAATCATCAATCAAGAAAATGCACCACAGATTTGCCCACAGGCCTACAGGTGGGGGCATTCTCCCAACTGAGGTTCCCCCTTCCAAAATGACTCTAGCTTGTGTCAAGGTGACACAAAACTTGTGGGCACAGTGGTGATGGTAAAGACGGCCTTTCCACCAAGTCCCAGGCCCCCCTCCCCACTCCTATGCTGAAGGTCTTGTCACCTCAGGGCTCCATGCCAAGAGCACACTGGGGATCTCTAGAGTTACTGGAAGGCTCTAGGTGAGCGCCTGCCTTTGCCCCTCACTGTGGTCCCGTGGGGGGGGGGGGGCTTCAGGGAAAGGAGCTAGTCTACACCACAGGCTGTGTGAGCCAGAGCTGACCGGCTCCTGCTTCTCAAGGGCCAAGATCCAGGTGCTGCCCACTCGCCAGGGCAGAGATTTCCTAAATCACCCAGGGTCTCCGGCAGAGTGAGCAGCAGACATTAATACGCCCCTTGATCAGTGAGCCACCAGTGAGACTCCAGCATGACACAGAGGGCTGCACCCTGGGGCCTTTGGCAGTTAGGACAGACACACCGTGACAGCCTGGGTTAGAGGTGGGTGTGTTTTCCCTGGGGCTGGGGAGTCAAATCTGAGTTTTGTGCTTGGTGGTAAGCTTTCTACCAACAGAGTGAGACTCCACCCCCAACCCCTCTCTGGGTTTAGTCAGTGAGAAAACAGGGCAGAACTGTGCAGTATCTATCCTGTGCAAAGTGTGAAAGGAAGATCAAGCATGGTGAGGCACACCGTACTCGGGCTGAGGCAGGGGCATTAGTCCTCCTTTGGGTATCATTTTGCACCCAGAAAAGAAGGGCTGGTCACCACTGCCCTGGTCCTCAGCAGGCCAGAAAGTGCCAGCTCTAAGGCTTAGAGATGAATAAACTTTTACAAATAAAGAAATAAACCTTGCATGTGCACGCACTCATACACACACACACACACACACACACACGCACACACGTCCTCACGCACTCACTTTGAGGGGTCCACACTGAGAAAGAAGCAGCCCACTAAACCAGCTACACCCCATTCCTGACCCCAGGCCACCTTTCCTATGTACAGCCCACCCCACCCCCCCAGTTCCGGGTCCCCAGCCACCTGTTGGAGAGGGGCAGGCTGCGCTAGCATGGCAGGCAGAGCAGCCCCAAGGGCTAGAATCTCAGCAGTCCCAGAGCTAGCAGGCTACAACTGGCCGGACTTGAAGGCTTGATGAGACAGCTTCCAGTAGCCCCCACTCCAGGCTCAGTGGGAGAACCCTTCCCTCCAGATGTGCGGGCACATACAACTTCCTCTCAAAACCTTGGTTCAGGGTTGGCTTGCCCAGGTGCCTGCTGCCCCGGGGCATGGACATAAGTGCTCACTGCTTCCGAGATCCCCCTGTAAATGGCGTGGGTCCCAGGAACCCATGCAGAGATGGCAGCTGCAAGGTGGAAGGCTTGGGAATCCGAGGATGCTCATGATAGCAGTAAATTACTTGCAGAGAACAGTCTGAGGTGTCCCAAGACAAGGGTCTTACTCTAGCCCAGGGTGGCCTAGAACCACGTGACCCAGGCTGGACTGTTGGCCTCCACCCTTGGCCTTTGGCTTTCCTCTCCCTATGAAGTATATTTTACAGATACCTGGGTCTCAAATTCACCCACCCGGCCATCTCCTTTACCAGCTCAGAGTCTACACTGACCTTTTTTAATTTATTGTTTTTATTTATTTATTGTTCAACTCAAAAATGTGAGGACTGCTTCCCACTGCCCTTCCGTCCCATCTCCACTGGACACCCTCCCCTGCCAGTGTCCTGCTGGTGGCCAGGGATTGTGCTGTGACAGCCGTGTGTGGAGACGCTGGGAACTGGGTCTCCTCCACTAGCTGACACGACTCCAGCCCCCACTCACCAAGCCCTCCCCCTCCTCCCCCTCCCTGCTCCCCAGACCCCAGCAAGGGCCTTTGTCCTTCCTTTCTCAAGCTTTGATCTATTCTTTAGATCTCCCTGAGAGTCCTTATCAGAGAGGCCTTTGCTAGCAGATAGGAAACTCCATTTTCATCAAGGACAAGACACACTGTGTATCCTCACTCCCTCTCTCCCACAGCTAGGCTGTAAGGACAGAGCCCCGGGACCTACTCCTAGGACCGGTGACAGGCCCCCAGCACATTAATGTTTTGTACACGAGCTGTGGCCTTGGCTTGGTCTGAGAGCTCTGAACTTGTGGTGATCCTCCTGCCTCCGCCTTCCTAGTACTAGGCTCACACCAGCGCACTGACTGCCACACTCAACCTAACCACTCTCTTACCTTAAGTGTGGTCCCTAATACCCCGTTTCATGGGCCGCCTCCCATGCATCTCAGCATGTAAACAAAACCTCCAGCTCTTTCTCCCTCAACATTCTCTACACTAACTTTACTAGTGTTCACCAAACATGTGTGTACAGGAGGCAGAGGCAGGAGGATCTCTGAATTGGAGGCCAGCCGATCTACGGAGTGAGGCCCCGTCTTGAAACCAAACAATAGTGGTTTGCAGCCTTGCTTTCTAGACAAGGAGCTGTTCCAAGTGCACCTCGTTGTAGAGTGTGGGTGTGTTTTCTTCAGTGACAAGATGGCTGTCAGCACTCCAGCTCCGTGTTTTTCCTTGGCCACCTCAGCAGAGGGGGAGGGGGAGCCCAAGCTGGGCCTGTCCTCCGAGTGGTCAGGGCAGCTGAGGCCCGTCTTCAGCAAGTCCTCCTATCTCACCCTAGGGGAGGCGGGGAGGGAACCCTGGGAAACTCCCTCCTTCAGAGCGTGTCTCTGCCTCCGCTGACATTTAACAGCACGTGAGGGAAGAGCACCAGGGGATGCCGTGGGATAGGCCTCGAGGCCTGTGCATCCCTCCTAACTGGGGAATCAATCATCTCTGCAGCTCCAGGTGTCACCACCTACAAATGCAGTCGATAAGATCACAAAAGCAGCAGACACACGAGCAGCTGCCAGGAGCTGGTAAACTTTATTCTACCAGCAGTGTTCAGAGATGTACAGACCCAGGCTTCAGGGCGGGACCCTGTGCGGCGGCTACTTCCCATGCCACTTCTAGAGATGCAGTGGCTTCTACACACACTAGTGGCCCTAGTTCAGGGGCTGGCTTCCAGTGGCCTGCCCCAACCTTGGGGCCCAGGGCTTGGGCGCTAGTCTTTGAGAATGAGCGGCGCCTTCACTTGCTCAGCCGCCTCCTTGCCGCTGAGCGCCTCCACGATAGCCAGTGCAAACTCGAAGCTGGTCCCAGGCCCACGGCTGGTGAGGATCAGGCCATCCCTTTCCACACGGCTCTCTGAGTAGCTGTAGTGACCTACAGGGGACAGACACAGTTGCTCTATCTAGGTTGTGTTAGCCACACAACACCCACCCACCCACCAGTGCTGCCATTTCTGTTCTTGGAGTAAATGAAACCCAAAGCTGCACGCTGGCTGCAGCTACCCGTTTCCTAAGCCCTCCAGGCTACCACGAGCCCTGTGGGGGAGACTGCCAGGGGCAATGGGCACAACGGGGACAACTCTGAGGGGAACTGGTGATGAACGGCTCCACTTTGCCACGGGGCCTCAGCGTGAGGCCAGTGTGCAGGGGCAGGGCGGTGGCCGTGATGAGAAGACACTGGCTGGTCCACAGGCAGAGCCGCCGTCCCCTGCAGCCGGGAGGCGACACCAGCTCCTCAGGCTTTCTTCCTGTCTGCCACCTGCTACTCTGAGCAACCGAGGCAGTGTGGGGCACCCCCAAATCCACTCACCCCCAATTCTCTCCTACAACAGGACCAGGCTCTACAAGTCACACCTGCCCTCCATTGCGCATCTTCCAACCCTCACCGCACAACCCAGGCCCTCCTTTCAGTCAGCCGAGGTGTGTGCCCATCACCCGGCCCCTGGGTCTTGACTGAATGTGGCCATGGAGGCCTGCTGCCTGTCACAGCTGGTCCTCACCCCCAGCACCAGCTGTCAACCCTGCTCTTTTGTTTAGCATCTGCTACTCAAAGTGCCCGGGGCCTCTCCTGCTCTCAGTCTGTCTGAGCAGAGCCCGGAAGCAGGTTCTCAGTCAGGGTGAAAAGTTCCTTGACTCGGTTCTCCCTGGTGGTCCTGTCCCCCTCAGCACCAAGGGCACTGTCCAGGTGCACAGTGCAGAGGGCCCCGCCCTAGGCATCCACAGAGACCCTGTGTTTGGCTATGTGGTCTCTGGCCTCAGCACAGAGGCAAAGGGAGAAAGGGGAAGTTTGGGACAGAACCTTAGGGAGGGCTCCAGGGTAAGGGCTTCTGTGACGGATCGCGTGCGCAGGTGCACAGCTGTCTAGGGGCACCAAGGCACACACTCTGATCACGGACCTCCACACCCAGCTCGGTGGGAGCCCAACATGGCACCAACACGAGACGCTTGGGCATAGCTTCATGTCTACTGTTTCTGCCTGGAGCGAAGAGCTCAGAGCATCCAGAGTTCTCTTCCAAGTGGGTCAGCCATATCAGGAGGAGCTTGCTTTCCTACCTCGTTCAAAACTCACCCCACATGGGATGCATCGGAAACTTTGCATTTATTTATACTACAGAGAAGAAAATGGGGGCCATAACTTCCCGTTTACCCAGCCCTACTCTGACGGCTAAACCAGGTCAATAAACTGGAATGATAACCAGATGATAAACTGGAAACGCAAATGAGCCTAACTAGGAGGTTTAAAGAGGCTGATACTTGTCAACGGCTCCACCTAGTGGCCACAGTGAGGAACAGCCTCAAAAAATGTACTAAGGCAGCCAGGTGTGACTTGAGTTTAGGGTAGATTTGTAAAAATCTCTTCAGGGAAAGGCAAGTGGCGAGGCAGACCACAAGGCAATAACTGAAGGCTGCCACCTGTGTGTGCAAACATGAAGACGTGCAGAAACCCAGTCACTACTTATGCCTTGTCTGTGACGCCTGGGGAACACCAGTGTGGGGTGGTTACCATGGAGACCTGAAGCCCAGAGAGCCACCTCTGCTCCTTTAAGAAGAAGCGGTCAACCCCTGTGCACAGTGGCTTTGGGGTCCAATGCCTGCGGTCTGACCTCTCAGAATGTAGTGTAAGGCAAGGGTACCCGCCCAGCACACACTTCTGAGAAGTACTGGGGAGGGGAGGAGGGGAAAGCTGTTCTCCTTCTCAGAGGGAAAATTCCCACAGGTCTGCCAAATGCATGAGTGAGCCCAGCAGAAGGGCCTCGCCTTCCAGAATGCTTTTAAGGGGCACATGGTCATGGCAGTGGGAGGGGGAGCCTTGCGCTCGCTACAGAAAGGCCCCTGAGCCTCAGTGTGCTGGCCGGGGGACACGGCCCTCCTTGTCAACTGTAGGCCCCAGGCAAGCTGGGGGGACCGTGTAAACCTTCAGCAGCAGGGAAAGAAACCGGATGCCAGGGCCACAGCTTAGGTGACGCAGGACAGCTCTTCCTGGGTTGTCCCCAGACAGCGTGCCAGCCACATAGCACAGGCCTCAGGTCCCACCGTCCTTTCCTCCCTGACCTCACTTCATTAGCTTAGCACAAACTCAGCCCGTCTTTACATCACCCGAGAGCCAGAGCCCTTTACCACAGTGACCTTCGCTGCTTTACTGGCACCGTCCAACAACTGAAGTAAAGTGACAGGCACTGTCGACCAAGCTAAGGACACACACACACTCCCGCACACACGCGTGCGCGCACACGCGCACACACACACGCACACGCACACACACACGCGCACACACACACGGGGGCAGCCTTGCGTGTCAGTTTTATGTCATCTGAGAAGAGCCGCCCTCGACTGAGGGAGTGCCCCCACCAGACTGGGCTGGAGAGCGGGGTTCTCACCCTCCCAACGCTGCAACCCTTTACAGTTCCTCAGGTTGTGCTGACCCAACCATAACTACGTCACTGCTACTTCACGACTGTAAGTTTGCTACTGCTGTGTGTCATGATGTAAATATCTGAATTTTCCAATGATCCAAGGCAACCCCTGTGAAAGGGCTTTCAACCTCCTAGGGGGTCTCGACCCACAGGCTGAGGACCATTGCTGTACCCTGGGCTGGCCCACCTGTCAGGCACATGCCTGTAATCCTAGCACTCAGGGGGCAGAAGCAGCCTGGTCTCCAGAGAAAACCCTGTCTCAAACAAAACAAAACAAAAAACCGAACATACAAAAGGAACCAGCCCTAACCCTGAATGGTTCACACTGTGATGGTGGCATTAATGTGAGGTCTGGGGGGATGAACTGGGAAGGCTATGGCTTAATAATCAGTGATTTCCGGGACAGCCAGAACTATCATACAAGCCCAGGAGGTGGATCTCTGTGAGTTCAAAGCTAACCTGGTCTACAGTGATTTCCGGGACAGCCAGAACTATTACACAGAGAAACCCTGTCTCGAAAAAACAGAGAGAGAGAGAGAGAGAGAGAGAAGCTAAGTTCTTCGACAGCGTGGGGTCACACAGGCCTGCAAACCAACTATGGTCCACACCCGGGAGAAACATCAGACATGGCAAATCCCAATGCCAATCTGTGCAAGATGCCTAAGATGAATGCAAGGCTAAGATGAACACTAGGACACACACCTGCTCCCCCTGCTACTTGAGGCTGAGGCAGGAGGATGGCTTGACTCCAAGTCTGCCTATGCAACACAGTGAAATCCTGGCTCAAAACCAGAAGTGGCTGCAGAGGAATCTAATTAGATCTCATCTGAATAAAAAATATTAAACAGGAAGGATAAAGGGCAGTTCTAGAGTTGCAAAAGACACTTCACAGGAGCTGCCCAACAAGTGGGAGGGGGAGGAACATCTGCCTGGCTTTACAACTCCCATCCTGCCTGCAAGCTTCACCATGAAGAGAAATTGCTTTTATACGTTTAATAAAATTCAGCCATGTGTGGTGGTACATGCTTTTAATCCTGAACTCTGGAGGCAGAGGCAGACAGAGAGTTCCAGGCCAGCCTGGTCTACCTAGCAAGTTCCAGGGTAGACAGGGATATACAAAGAAACCCTGTCTCAAAAGACAAAAACAAAAAAACATTAAATGCCTAGCTGAAACTTAGAAAAGAAACATGTCACCAACAAAGCTGGTCTGCCACTTACGACATTCCCGAAGGTCTGCTGCAGACCCTGGGCAAAGGGTCATTCGCCGAAACTGCCCTCGGGGTCTAAATTCTACCCTTGGGCATTCGGTAAAAGTAAAAATTGGCATTTCATAACCCTTCCCATTTTGACAGTCAGGGATGTGGTGCCTCCAAACAGGGACTGACTGGCTGGCATGCTCTCCTTACCCCCTGTGAGTGCCAGCCGAGAGGCACATTTGAAGGAATCGACGCTGCCACACCATGGCCAGGGAGTTCTGAGCACAAGTCACTCACAGCGCGCGCGCACGCGCACACACACACACACACACACACACACACACGCCTCACCCCACCCCTCACACAACCCCCCTTTACAAGATCTATGGTCTTCTCTATGGGAAGATACTGGGTATACTTACTACCATTCATCATTTTGTCCTTAGCCCCTGGGTGTGTTGTAACCTTGCTTCCAAAACCGATTTCATGAGCCAACAGAGCGGTAGGACCTACAAATAAGATGAACGAAAAGATGAGGGTGCAGACAGAGGACCTGTGCTTTAGAGCCTGCACAGCGCTGGGCACGGTGGCGCACACCTTTAATCCCAGGCGTGGGAAGCAGAGGCAGGAAGATCTCCGAGTCCCAGGCCAGCAGGACTACACTGTTACAACCCTGAATAGCATTGCCTAAACACAAACAGAAGGGTGTGTCCGTGAGTGATGGTCCCGTGCAGAACACATCTGTCAAGGTGCACACACTCCCAAGAACTTCAGCTGCTGTTTTTACTAAAGACCTTCCCTCCATCCTGCAGAGCAAAGAGACAGACGGCACCGAGGGGCCGGGACCAATGTGCTGGGAGGTACAAAGGCAAGGGCTGCCCTGCCACACAAACTCCTGTATTACTCTATGGGCATGGTGTTTTGCTGCCTCCATGTGTGTCTGAGCACGGCTGGGTCCCCTGGGATTGGAGGCACACATGGCTGTGGGTAGCCATGCCCGTCTGTTGACTGCTGGTCTCTCTCTCCAGCTCCTGCCCGAGTCTTTAGAAAGGAAAGAGTTCGTTTTGTGGCAGAGACATTGGGGTCAAAGCATGCATGCTTTCTTGCTGCTTCATGACCATTCCTTTCTACTTCACACAAATGCAGCAGCTGGCGGGATTAAGACGGAAGGCAAGCTGAGCCCTGCAGGGAATTGCTAGGCTGAAGTCTGAGGCACAAAGACACTGGGTGCCTTGGAAGCCACTGATGTGAAAAGCCATGCACAGGGTCAGTCATGATACCGGAGGCCCCGCCTCTTACGATGAACTAGGAAACATGAGGACCAGCCGGTCTGTCATCGGTGAGCTCAGTGGAAAAGGCCAGCCTTGGCGATGCTCACGGCACACTGTCCCCACCTGTCCCTGAGCTCTTACTCTGCGGCTGACTGAGTCCAGCCTCCTCCAGCCCTGGCTCCCTCAGAACAGGAGCTCTAGGCCCACAGGCACTCACCACAGCTGCACAGCAGAGCCCGACTGCCACAGAGCACCACTGTCCAGGCGTGCGCCGCTCAGGCCTCACATTCAGACTAGAGTAACCTCTAGAGTCTAAGCGTCAAATACACGCGCTTCTACACCTCGTGTCTTCTCTACACAAAACAGTTGTAGAGGGCAGAAAATGTCATAATTACCACCCAATGTTTTTTATTTTAGGACAAAGGAGTCTCCCTATGCAGCCCTGGCTGGCCAGAACTCACCATATAGACCAGGCTGCCAGACTCACAGAGATCTGCCTGCCTCTGCTTCCCAAGGTCTAGGATTAAATGTGTGGGCCACCACGGCCAGATACCATTCCTTTTTATGTGAATAACTTCACGTGTACTTCTTAGAGTCTCACTGGGGAACATCTTGACTGAGAATCTTATGCCATGCTCTACTTGGCAGAGCTCCTGCCGCTGACCTTGAGGGAAGAGCATGGCCTGGTCAGCTGTTGAGGCCGCTCCCCTGGGGGTAACGACACTGTTGTTTCATGCAGCAGGGCCAGGACACATGGCTGCCTTCCCTGTCATGATAGCTCCTAACTGCTGATTTCTGAGAGGGTTGGGGGGTGGGGTGGGGGTGTCAATCTGAAAACTAAGACAAGACAAAACTGCCATTGCCTGAGCTTCTGATGAAGGCTACGCCTAAAGTTAGCTCTGGGAATCTCTCTTCCTATAGCGACACCTGGTGGACACTTAAAAATAGGACACCCAGCTGTCTGAACTCCTTGGGTACCCTGGCTTCTGGTGAACTGTTCTTACAGGGCATCTCCTAACTAACACCCTGCCAGGACTCCTCCCCCTTCAAACCCCCCCCACCCACACACACACTCAAAGTAAATCTCCTTCTATTTCCTCCCCAGGAAAGCCTCCCGCCGATGATTTTCCTTCAAAGGTGAAGCTAACAACCATATAAAACATGGTACCCGGTCCCTGATGGAAACACCTTGACCTCTTGTTGGCTGAAGCACGTGTCTCTTCCATCACTGCCTAAGTTATCCCTGTTTTCTCTGTTCTTCATTCCAGGATGGTGGCACAGGAGTCAGTGCGATTAGCATACTGCTAGTACTGTTTTGTTTTTAATGTTGATTTGATGCACAGGGGGGCCCAGGCATTCCAGCATGCCTCAGCAGAAGAGAGTGAGCCAGCTAAAGCTGCTGATGTTCTACTCAGTGATGCGGAAGAACAAGATGACACCACATTTTAGTTTCAGCCAAGTCACAAGGAACAAACCCAGGAAAATGCTAAGGAGGCTGGTGTCCCAGATCAGTGAAGAACACTGGCCCGTCTGTGACTCCCTGCCCACAGAGGACAGCTCAAGGCTGCAGGGATCGCAGGACCACCCACAAACACACACCCGTGAGCTGTAGGAGCTAGGACAGCACGTCCAGGGCAATGCCTAGGTGCTCCAACTGCATCTGTAACGGTTCTCAAGCACGCAATGCGGGGATCCCGGGCTGGCTATGCGGGCAATGCCCCTTCTGTGTCATGTGAGGGTGCTGGGAATGGAACCCAGGCCCCACACATGCTAGGCACACGCTCTACCCCACGCTGGGAATGGTTAGAACTCCTATGCTCTTCCCCCTTTCTCTTCTTTGCAGAGAGGCTCCTGTTATGTAGCTCAGGGAGGTCTCGAACTCATGAACCTACTTCTACATCCCCTGTGCTGGGATTACAGGTTGGTCTCCATAGTCAGCCCAAGACTGGGAAAGCTCACAGAAGGAGACTACAGCACAATGCCTTGCCTGAAGGGTGGCTTCGACAGCTGGATGTCATTCCAACGGGATGCGGACAGAAAGCAGGCACAGATGCTCCTGCTGGATCTACTTTGTCCCACGGCTAAGACAGAGTCCCTCGGTCCCCAAATAAAACCACCCATCCCTTCGGTCATGGATTCATTTGTTCTGTGACACATGTAAAAGGTGTCCAACAAGGAAGACGCTGGCAAAAGTGGCCCTACCCAGACGCCAGAACATCACCTGATATTAGAGAATGGGAACGGGGTTTAGCGGAAGCAAACACAAGGCTCAGGATGTGTACGAGACCCCAAAAGACCTTAAGTGAAGCCATGGGTGTCAGGTGCACTGAGTGAACACAGCAGGCCAGAGGCAGGAGAGACCCGGCTAGAGCTGTGGCATTCACGCCACAGATTCTTGCTGACTCTCCTGGCAGGCCGGGCTGCTGGCACAGAGATCTGCTGGGACAAGCTGTCTGCTGGATTCCAGAGGCCTTATCCCCAGGTCAACCAACCAGGGAGAGCAGTGAGCTTCACACACTCAAGACCCAGAGCATGGAGACAGACAGGAAGCTCGACAGTCACGTCAGCGCTGCAGCGACACAACCCCACGGCACCCTAACCAAACACCCGGTGTGGGCGCCCTCGGGTCACAGAGGCAAGCGGTGTGCACTCAAACTTCCAGGCAGGCCGGCCCCTCGGCCGGCTGCGGCGCCCACGCCCTGCACTTACTCACCCGCACAGATGGCAGCTATGAGCCCCTTCCTGCTCTCCTGCTCCTTCAAGAGCTCCTTCACCACAGCCGACTAGAGAGAGAACACAAACACCCAGTCACCACAGAGAAACTCAAAGGAGAGCTGGGAGGCTCACTCGAGGCTTAGCTTACTTCCACCTGTTTTCCAGAAAGCTCCAATCAGTAAACACCAAAGTGACAGGTTCCTACATCCACCCCCCGAGAGAAAGGCCCACCTCAAAGAGGACGGGCAGGAAAAAGCAATGTCACCAGGACAGGTAATCCTGGCCCCGTGCTCTGGAAGGGGCAGGAGTAAGGGGACACAGGGTTCAGTAGCTTCAGATGGCAGAAGGGAAAAGCCCCCAGTGGGAACAATCCACTGGCTGCCCGCGTGCCCACAGCCCACTCCCCACTTCTGATGCCCTTACACGGCTGTGGCAGAGCCGGGACGTTTGCACCTATGGCCGGCACCACCCCGGTGCACAGCACAACACAACAGGTCAGAGCAGAAGCTGCGAGGCTTTCTGCATGCGCGTGTCACGGAGTTGTGGCAGAGCAGTTTTTACCTCAGATAAATTCTGTGCACCCAGATTGCCTCCCGGAAGAACCACCACGTCGTATGGTCCCTGTGAGCAGGGAAATAGAAGGGAACATTTTATTTAACTGTGTTAAATGGTAGCCCAGTAACAGCTTCCTATCTAAAGTCACACATCTGCCACAGAATGGGGGCATGCGCACGGAGATGGGATTATACATGTGCTCTCTCAGACAGCACAAGTGAGGCCCTGGGTCTGAGTCTCCAACACTAAAGATGACTCAGTGGGAGGCACAGTGGTCACACCTGGAGGAGGAAGCAAAGGCAGGTAGATCAAGGGTTCAAGGCAGCCCTCAGCCACATGCTAAGTTTGAGGCCAGCCAGGTATACATACACAAGACCCCGTCTCAAAACAACAAGAAATCAAACAAATAAATAAAGGTGTATCCCTACTGTGTAACATTGTAACCAAAAATAAAAAAAATAAATAAAAAGTACAGACATGAGGGGCTGGAGAAATGGCTCAGCAGTTAAGAACTTTTGTTGGGGTTCACTTGCTAACACCTACACAGTGGTTCACAACGCCATATAACTCCAGCTCCAGGGGAATCCAACACCCTACCCTCTTCTGTCCTCTGTGAGTAACCACACAGCGCGTGCGCACTCACACTCGCACAATCTCTCTTTTTAAAAAGGTTTGTATTTTATGTAATGAGTGCTCTGTCTTCACACACACCAGGAGAAGGGATCTGATCCCATCATAGATGGTTGTGAGCTGCCATGTCGTTGCTGGGAATTGAACTCAGAACCTCTGGAAGAGCAGACAGTGCTCTTAACTGCTGAGCCGTCTCTCCAGCCCCAGAATCTCTCTTCTAAAATGAAAGGACATCCTGGGAGAGGTGTAGTGCAAATGCCCTTGTGTAGAGACCTTGCAACAAAGGAGAGCCACCACACTCAGGCACACAGACAAACGGACAGAGACATACATGCAAATGAGTGCAGCGGAGATGCTCAGACAAGAGACACCCAGCAGCTGACAGGGACCAGCAAGAGAGGACGGCAGAGGAAAGGGGTGTAATCACTCAGACTTTGTATGTAAACGTCTCCCCGCATGACTGGTTCTTCACCAAGAATACATGCAGTGATTTTAAAAAACGAAAAGAAAACAAATACTGGAAGGCAAAGAAAAAATTTAACATGATGAGAGCTGAAACTCTGCAGAGAGAAAATGTCTTAAAGCTTGCTGAAATTAAAAAGAATTAGAGAGAAGAAAGCTGTTCTAACGGTAATCAATAGCTGTCATCGATTTAATCTCTGTGTGCTGGGCATGGAACCCACAGCCTCATACATGCTAGGCAAGTGTTCTACCACTGAGCCCCATCATCTCATGCTCCTTTTATGAAATGAACCAAATGAACATATTTGAAAGGCAACCACTGTCTAAAACACCCAGATACCACAGGACAGAAAATAACAGCGAAAAAGGAATATTCTACTTCTTGCCTTTGACACGCGTTTTAGAATTTTTCAAGATTTTGTATGTAGATACCAAGAGTCAAATCATCTACAATCTAGCAACGAAATACTGAAACTTCTTTTTTCCCTTGGATTTATTTATTTATTTATTTACTTATTTACTTATTTATTTATTTATTTATTTATTGCGTATAGTGTTCTGTCTGCATGTGTGCCTGCAGGCCAGAAGAGGGCACCAGATCTCATTACAGATGGTTGTGAGTCATGTGGTTGCTGGGACTTGAACTCAGTACCTGATGGGGATGTCTTCGGTACATACATTTCTCTTATTGGTTGGTGAATAAAGCACTGTGGCCACTGAGGCAGGATGATAGATAGGACTAGGAGACAAGGAGGATTCTGGGAAGTGTAGGCAGAGAGCAGTCAAGATGTAGGACACTGGAGGAGTAACACCATGCCAGACACAGCCTCATAGCAATACACTGATTGGGTTAATAATTAATAATTGGGTTAATAAATAACTAATAGTTAAGACGGAGCTAGCCAGTAAGAAGCTCTAGCTATTGGCCAACACCTTTATAACTAATAGAGTCTCTGTGTGTTATTTTGGGACTGACGCAGCTTTCTGGCGGGAAAGAATGCTCTCAACAACTACCTCTGGAAGAGCAGCCAGTGCTCTTAACCTCTGAGCCGTCTCTCCAGCCCAGAAGTGCCGAAACTTCTTAGAGAGCAATGTGTGTCTGTCCATGTGGGGCAGCGTGGGGGAGCTGCACTCATGACCAGCCTTTCTCTCCTTCGCTGCCACGCCACAGCCCATCTCTCATCACCCTGAGCCATGGCCTCTGACCTATGGTAGTGTCTAAGGGTCAGTGGGCAGGGGTGCTTTGGAGGAAAGTGATCCCAGCCTTCCAAAGATGACCAACAGTACCAGTCACGGTACAGTACGAAGAAGCAGATCGGTTTAAGGAGAGTGCTCACCTCTCCCTCAATCGCCTGCTCAGCAATCCCGCAGGAAAGGAGGCCACTCCACCTGTCTGCTGTGCCCTTTCCCGCCAGCCTGGTCCTGCTGTCGCTTCAGCCCCAAATGAACACACAGCTGCTACATCAATTATAAAACTGTTGGCTGGTGGCTAGGGCTTCTTATTGGCTAGCTCTGTCTTAATTATTAACCTGTTTCTACTAATCTGCGAATTTCCACCTGGTCTTATCTAATGGGAAAACGCCTGGTGTGTCCTTTAAAGGGCAACTGTTCTGGCGGGCTCCCTCTACCAGGGAGAGTCTCCTCATCTAGTCCTGCCTATCTTCCCGCCTCATTGGCCAAACAGTGTTTTACTCATCAACCAATAAGAGAAACATATACAAAGGACATCTCCCCACCATGATCTGTCACTCTAAGAGGGAAGGGGAAGGAAGGGGAGGAGAAGGAGCCAGGCCCATTATCCAGCTACCAGGGAAGCCGAGACAGAGCATCAAGGGTCGGGCCTGTCTGGGCCACACAAGTGCCACTCCCAAAACCCTGTCTCAAAATAAATGTTGAACAAGGGGGAGAGGCTAGGGGGATAGAAGTCAGTGGGAGAGAGCTTGCCTGGCGTGTGTGAGGCCCAAAGTTCAACTACCAGTAGTCCTGAAAAACAGAAATGGAAAATGTGGCGGCCTACTTAAGAGGTAAGGAGGCCTTGGGAAGAAAATACCAATGAAGAACAAGGCTCCCACTCGGCACCATCTATGAGCTCTCCACCCACCCCACCCACCTACAGTACAGGAGCCAGCCATTCCCAGCCAGGTAAAAATAATTGTCTGTTTCCAAGACAGTGTTTCTCTGTGTAACAGCCCTGGCTGTCCTGGAACTTGCTCTGTAGACCACTCTGGCCTTGAACTCACAGAGATTCAACAGTCTTTGCCTCCCAAATGCCATGACTAAAGGTTCACACCACCATCTGGCAGAATCATTTCCTTAAAGTACGTCAATTCTAATGGCATAGACATACCCAAACACCATTTCAAAAACAAAACAAAACAGAACAAAAAACTGATAATCCCCAAAAAGAAAACGTTCATGTATACAAAACAAACCTGCTTTTTTGCATCTTCAAGACTGGTGTCAGGACAAATCATTACATCACGGCTACACTGCACGGGGTCTTTCCCAGCCAGGCCTGCAACTGTGACTTTAATCTACAGAAAGAACAGATGTTCAAGAACATGGAAATACACAGACACAGGGCGACATTTAACACCCACCCTGCCAGGGAATACCACAAAACCAAGCTGAGGCAATGACCAGATATATTTAAAAGCAGGTATCTTCTGGTTTGCCCGGGGACAGTCCTCATTTGTAGCTGAGCCACAACCCCAGTTCTGACTGGCTAGAACAACCTCCATTCCACAAGTGTTGAGTTGGGAGATGAATTACAGAGTGACCCTATTAACAACCCATTTTGCAAGGTCACCGTTGCCATTTAAACCTCATGGATTTTTCCAAAGTAAAACAATTAAAGAATACTTTATCCTGTAAAACATTTAGTTGGTGGCATTACCAGCAGCCAGTACCTGAAACACGGGCGTTTCCCACAGTGCCGAGAGGACAACAGGTTAGCTCACTGAAGACAAGCTATCAAAATCTAGCAATGTTGATCAGAACAGTCCTGGCCCAGTAATCACACATTTAGGTGCAGAGCCTGAAAAACTGTCCTCACATTTGCACTGATAAAACCCACAAAAGAGCATTTGTAACAGAGGCTGGAGGGGTGGCTGGCGGTTCAGTGCGCCTGGATTTGGTTCCCACCACCCACACGGCAGCTCACTGCCCCCTAACTCTAGGTCTGGGGGATCAGGCACCCTCTTCTGGTCTCTTCCCGTACCGGGCACACATGTAGTGTGCAGACATACATGCAGGCCGACATTCATACACAGGAAAAAGTTAAAAATCTTAATTCTTTACTCGAGCATGATAAGGCTGTGACTGGAGGGGAGGGTGGTCCATTTGCCTGTGTAGCACTGAGCAGGATTGGAAATGAGGAAGCTGCAGTTCCATTTTGGAGAAAAGAATGGAAATAACAAACTGCCCGGGCCTGCGCTCTGCTCAATCAGTGAATCAGCACAGCTGAGCACCCCTGCCTGGGTTCTTCAGGCAGAGGCAGAGGCAGCTGAGTTAGCCAGGTTTGTGTAAATGCTCAGAGTGAACCTGGCAAACACGAGTGTGTTCCCTGTCCACGTAAGCACAGGATTCGAAGCACAGGCTCATGCACGGGACAGCACACATCAGTCTGAGAACAGCCATGTCTGGGCAAGGAGGAATGGGCACATGACTGAGGAAACTCACAAAGGGGCTGCAGGAAAAGCTCCAGCCTCAAAGCATTTACTTTAAAAAACAGAAGCAAACAAACAAACTGTGTGCAGGCCAGGGGTGTTGGCCCATGCCTGTTATCCCAACTACTCAGGGGCTGAGGCAGAACAGCCTGAACGCAGGGTACAGGGAAACACACGCACGTCCCTTGAATGAATGAATGAATGAATGACTGAATGAATGAATGAATGAAACTTAAAAAGGGTCTGAAAGAAATAAGGCAAAGTGTCACACTCTGCACAAGTCAGCAGTGAGCCAGGATTGGGGAAGTTGAGGCAAGAACTCAAAGCCATCTTGAGCTACATGGTAAGTTCCATGTCGGCTTGGTCTAGAGGGTGGAACCCTATCTCAAAAGAGCAGTGAACAACACCAGTACGCCATTACATAACCACTGTAGCTCTGTAAACGTAGGACTGGCAAGACGGCTCACCAGGGAAAGGCACTCGCCTCCAAGCCTGAGGAGACTTCAGCCTAATCCCAGGGTGGAGGAGAACCAGCTCACACAGTTTGCCCTTTGACCTCCACACCTGCACCACAGGATGCAGGCTCACACACAACCAGCAAGTAAAACAGGGAGGGCTAGCCCACGAGGGGGACTCACCCCGGCTCGTCGCATCACATCCACCGGGATCACCGTCTCCATCTCCTCTGCGCCTTTGGCCAAGATGACCAGAGCTCGTTTGGAAGCCATTTCTACGTCTTAGAGACTTAAAAGAAAAGGAAGCTTTAGAAAGTTGCCAATGTAGCCAGATGGTGGTGGTGCACACCTTTAATCCCAGCACTTGGGAGGCAGAGGCAGGCGGATCTCTGTCATTTCAAGACCAGCCTGGTTTACAAGAGCTACTTCCAGGACAGCCTGGAACTGAAACCCTATCTGGAAAACAAACAACAAAGTTGCCAATGTAATAACCACCTGAACGGTGTAAATATCTTCCAGAAAACAGGTTGGGGTAAATTAAAGCAAGCCGTTTAGGTCAATACTGGTTTACATGGTAGAGTTTTGGTCGTTAACTCTGGGATGTAAACAGGGTGGCTGGGCTGGAGAGATGCGGTTAAGAGCAGAGGGCCAAGGTTTTGTTCCCAGCATCCACACGGCAGCTCACAAGTCTGTAACTCCAGTTCCAGGAGATCGGGCCCCCGCTTCTGTCCTCCGCGGGCACTGTGCGTACATGCATGCAGGCAAACCCTCATGCACCAAAAATCCTTTTAAAAACATAAAGCAGGTGTTTCTGACACGTGTTAGTATTGTTTGGATGTTCCTTTGCTGTGCTTTCTTAGGTCAAATTTCCTACAGAGGCATGTCACATCATGGGCCCTGCCTGCCGGTCACACTGATTTAAGAAAGGCGGACTTTCTTCAACTACTGTGATTAAACAAAACGACTCAAGTTCACGGGCCACAAAAGCAAGTGCACAGTCTGTAAACGTGTAAATTCTGGACGTTTGCTATTGTTATTGTTCCAATAAACCGTGCTGAACCCTCGGGGCCAGGTTGGCGGAGACCAATGGTGGTCAATGTCTGACCACACCATTCATGGTGAGAGATGGGAATTCCTTTCATGAAGCCCAGGCTGCTAGACGCCTCTCGGGCACACTCTCCGCGTGCTTTCCCAGCACGCTTGCCCTGCACAACCTCAAAGCCTTCCAGTAATGCTCACTCGCTACAACCCACGGGGTGTCGTGCAGAGCTCGGGCCCGGCATGCACCGCGGCCGCCGCCCGCAGCCCGGGACCCTCCCCGGGCAGCGGTGGACGACCGTGCCGCTCTGCTCCCGGGGCTGACCTGCACCCGCGCCTCCTCCACCCACGCGAAGCCTCGCTCGGTTCCGCAGCACAGCCCGGCCCAGTCACGGTCGCAGAGCAATCCGTCAGCACGCATGCGCGCCGCGCGCGCCGAGGCTGCGCGGGTCCCCGCGCTTCCGCCGCTGGGTGCGTCACATCCGGTCGGGAGCATCCCCCGGGATGATGTGCAGGCGATGGTTGCTAGGGCTACGCTGACCGCGCGCATCTCCCCTCAGCCAATGGTACGGGCCCGCTGCGGGCGCCTGCGCATTTGACTCTCTGTGGGACCAAGGTGCTTAGAGGTCCAAGCATGAGATTGGTCGCGAGTTCGAGGCCAGGCTAGGCTAGATCATCTCCTTTCCCCCCCCCCGCCGTCTCTCTCTCTCTCTCTCTCTCTCTCTCTCTCTCTCACACACACACACACAGAGAGAGAGAGAGAGAGAGAGAGAGAGAGAGAGGTTCTAGCCTAGCCTGGCCTCGAACTCACATCTCATGCCTGGGCTTTTATTTTCTCTTCCCTTCGCGTGCATATGAGAAATTAAAGCCAGACATAGTTGCCCACACTTGTTTGTAAACCTAGTATTTGAGAGAAGGAGGCCAAAGTTCAAGGTCATTTACATCACTTTTCTGGTGCGCTGTTTCCCCTTCTTGCCCCTTACTGTGGCACGCCCTCTTTTCACCCCTGGCCTGCTAATACCCCATTAAGAGAACTTGCTGTCTTTGCAGAGGACCCACGTTTGGTTCCCAGCTCCCGTAAGGGAGACTCGCTACTGCCTGTAACTCCAGTTCCCGGGGAATCCACCGGCCCTTCACTCACATGCACAAACACAAATAATAAAAGGCCCACGGCACCCTCGGTAGAGCAAGGCTGACCTGACGTCTCCAGTATGTTTTTAATGGGTTATTTAGATTGTATGGTTTTATTTCCATTTTTTACATTTGTTTGGTTTACATTTGTTTCTTGTGTGTGCACCTAACCTGTGTTAAGAGTGCAGGGGTTGGGTCGGAGAAGGCTGCTTGCTGGAATCTGTTCTTTCCTCATCACATAGGGCCCCAGGGGTGGGACTCAGGTCATCCGGTGCAGCAGGGTATCTTTACCTGCTAAGTTTTTTACCCTCCTAAGTTTTTAGTTAATATGTTACCAGCTTAAGGGGGGGGGGCTCCTGCTCACCTGGCCCCATCCCTCCCCCACCAGGAAGTACCAGCTCATTTGCCACGAACCCCACACAGCATCTACGGTTGCTATATGAAGAGATCGAATGGCCCACATACATTGGCTGACCTCCATTACAGGTTCATTTTAGAAATCTTGCTGGAAACTCTTACCACAGTGGGAGTGTCTTGTTTTTAAGTTTCAAAGTTGTTAAGTCACGTAGACAACACCATACTTGAGCCAATGTTTGGTGCTGTTTAGGGATTTAAAAAGAAACCGTTTTTTAGGAGTTCTCGAATGGCTTGGCTTCTCGCTGTCTGCAAAGGGAAAGGGCATAGCCCTTCAGTTTTGAAGGTGTACAAATCTGGGGTGACAGACAGAAAGACACAGGGGCAACTTGTCAGGTGTGTGCCCGGAGGCCGTTGGGCTCGTGCCTGTAATCCCAGAATGAAATCTACCTCTAGGGGGACACGTGCCCTTGTCTCTTCACTTCAGTGTGACAGTTCAGGGACCTGGCTAGGGGACACCCCAGGAAGGCGGCTTCACTTTTAGAAGGTGACCTCTGTGGCCAGATGGTGGTGGGGCTGTTCGAGGGCAACACACACAGCTGCCACTCTGACATCTCCACACCACCACGGAGCCTGAAATGCAGCTGAAACAGCGATGGTTTTATCCAATAAATGTTAAGTCTCAAACCCCGGGACAAAAGGAGGTGCATATTTAACCAATCAAGGTGGACCTGACCACCAGGGTCTCCCAGCATCCCTCAGTCCCTACCTGTTCCAGAGCATGGCTGGTACACCTGGCCCTCTACCCCAGACTCTCCAGTGCAGGGACTGAGCTGCCCTTCCCTGCATTTTTGCTATACCACCCTCTTGGCCAGTCTCTTGGCCCAGGCAGCCCCTCTTAATCTTCAGCCCCTCTCCTGCTCTCCTCACGCGGCTCAGGGCTATGTCCACTCTGGACTCTCCCAATGTCTCTGTCTCTACTCTCTTTTATCTACAATGAACTTTCTCCTCCACCACACCTAGGAGCTGTTGTGTCCTTTTCTATTTATTTCTTTTTTTCATTCAATGAATACCCTGCACACAGTTTTAAAACCCAAGTACTGGGGCGGAAGAAATGGCTCAGTGTTCGCAGAGAACCTGGTTTCCGTTCCCAGCACCCACTTCAGGTGGCTCACAATGGCCTGGAACACCAACTTCAAGGGCTCCGCCCACCCCACGGTGGCATTTGCACTCACACGTACAGAAAGGAACATAATTAAAAATGAAAGGAATCTTTAAACTTTGTCAAATATTACTTAATATCAGTTAGGGTAGATGGACTCTCCCTCCAACCCCAGATAGTCCTTCCCTTCCACTGCATGCACCTGTGCATTTCCCCTCCTCTCTGGGTCCCAGTCTTGCCAGGGGAATGTAAAGGCAGGGTTGAGCAAAGCTCCCTGGGAAGAGCTTCCCTCCAAAGCGACTGTCTGGGTCCTTCAGAACATGTGGGGAACAGACTTTACTATAAAGTAGGCCCTAGCTCACACATCAGGAACCCCTGGGCTTCTATCCCTCATAGCCCAACTCTTTACTTATCTTCTCTGCTAATGAGCTCAGTCTTATTTATTTATTTATTTATTTATTTATTCATTCATTCATTTAAGAGGGTCTCACTATGAGGCCCTGGCTGTTCTTTGACTCACAGAGACCTGCCTGCTTCTGCCTCTTGAGTGCTGGGGTTAAAAGCATGTGCTATACACCCGGCTTGATCCCAGTATTTTTTTGCCAGCAGGCTAATGTTTGTTTTCTCGTTGATTTTGGAAGGTGTCTGTGATGGTTACTATTGTCAATGTGACAAGATGTAGCAGCACCACAGAAGCAAGCCTCAAGAGTTACTTGAGGTGGAAAGACAGCTGTAAATGTGGGTAGCACCATCCCATGGGGTCTGGGGTGGGGCAGTCCCTGAATGCACAAAAAACAAGGCAAACAGCACTGGCGTTCACAGATCCACTTCCTGAGCGCTGATGCAGAGTGACCAGATGCCCTGTCATGGCGGACCACATCCCTCCACTGTAAACGGGAATAAACCCTCCATTCCTTAAGTTACTCTAGGTATTCTGTCCCAGCAAGGAGAAAAGGAACTAATACCGTATCATAATTTCCATTTTACAGATATGAAGACTGAGGTAGAGTAGAATGAATATAAGATTTTGCAGTCTTGGAAAAACTCCAGATAGTCTGTTGCCAGAATTCACACTCTGCCCACCATACACGCGGTCAGCCTTAGTATAGAGTGCCAGTAACTGTCATGACAATGCAGATACTTCTCATCACACATTTACACAAGAAAGCCAAAAAACTCCAATCATTTACCAAAATAGACCGCTCTAATGCTAGTTAAGAAGACACCTCTTAGTCAGAACAGCCCCAGTCACTCAACGTTTACAAGTCATTATGCATGGTGGGAAGTCGGTGTGTTGGAAGCAATCGCTGCATTTGATCTCTTTCTCACATCACGGTCATTTGAGCAGACGGTGCCTGTGACACGTGCACTTGCAGCGTGAGTTAACGTTTTTCACCTCTTGCTTCCCTGAATTTAAGCCACAGATACTGGGCGGAAGAAAGGCCTTTGGGACATCTACCGAAATAGGAGAATAAAGTTTGTTTGGTTTTTTGTTGTTGTTTTGTTTTGAGGTTGTCCCACATTGCAGCTCAGTCCCGACTAGAACTCGAGCTCGCGGCCATCCTCCTGCCTCTGATCCCCGAGGGCTTGCGCCTCCACGCCCAGCTGCTGCGCAGGTTTCCAAGGTCGCGGAGAACTTCCCCCTCGAAGCTCACGAAAGGCCAGGTGGGCGCGACCGGAGAGTGGGCGAGCCCTGACCTTTGAGGCGCTGCTGGCGCCAGGGGGAAATTCTGACTCGCGGTTCCGTGAGGACCCGAGCCCCGCTCCGCCTCGGCCCGGACCGTGGGAACAGCGTCCCGAGGGCTGACCACCCGGAACGCCTCCGACGGACCGCCGGCCGCCGGAAATAGGTCGGCCGAGCCGCAGAGACGCACGACTGACTTCCGGCAGCCGCGGCGCCGGCGATTGGCTCAACCAGCCGCAGTGGGCGGGCGTGGGAGCCGCCCTGCGGGACTCAGTGCGCTTGCGCAGTCCCCGCCGGAAGGTCTCCTGGGCCGCGCGCGCTGCGGTCCCCGGTCGCCCCGGAGTCACGGAGAGCTGCGACTTTGCGGACTTCCTGGGCGGAAGAAGGTGTGACGCGCTTGCTGGTGGGGCAGGCGAATGAGCTGGCAAGAAAATGACACTGCTTAGTGAATTGGCAGCCCTGGGGCCCCGGCTGCCTCGACGTGTTTGAAGACACTGAGAGCTGGGGCAGAAATGAAAATATTATAGAGGGACGCCGTGTCTCAGTCTATCAGACTGCTAAAATAAGTAAGTAGGTAAATAAATAAATAAACAAGCAAATAAATAAATAAATGGCCCCAAAGAACTGAGAGCTGGGGCAGAAATAAAAATATTATAAAGAGACGCCGTGTCTCAGTCTATCAGACTGCTAAAATAAGTAAGTAAATAAATGAAAAAATAAATAAACAAGCAAATAAATAAACAAATGGCCCCAAAGAAATGGGAATGCTCCCAGGAAGGGAAAGGAACCCCAGTGACCGATTGCACACAGTTCTAACAACCTGTCAGACCACCTTACAGATCAGACGGAAGCCCAGGCAGAGATGGGTCACTGGTGGGCAGGATCACAGCGTGACCTGCGAGTGCGCCCACGTGCATATCCTTGGCCCTTTATTAAAACTGGACAAGGTCCAGATCATAAAGATGACTTAAGGCATTTCTGTGCATGTCTCTGTCCCTCTCCCCTGTGTGGCCACACTGAATAAATCCAGTCCGTCTCTGCTTTTCACTGTTAATTCAAGTCTTAATTGGCTTATGAGGACAAGTGGCCTGATCTTATTGGGGACCAGATTTTGACTCCCCGTCAAGACGGATTACAGAGTAAATATGAATAGATCCCTTCTACTCTGGGCTGAACAGTGGTTACCCCTAGGACAAAGGCAGAATACCTGAGTGATGGTGTACTTGTTGAATTGGCTGATTTGGACAGAGACTCCTATGTAGGCATTAAAATCAATAGTAGATGTGCCAGCCACATTCCACCCTTTCCACCCGTGGTCTCATGGCCCTTTGCCCCCAAACATTATGAGGCAGCGTGCTGTGTCCTGCATGTTGCTTCATCCTCTTCTGGCTGTGAAAGCAGTTGATCAGTGCTGTACATGTCTCACAAAACAGGAACACGTTCATGACGTTTTTATTGTCCTCGGTGTGCCGGGAAATGTAACAGTAGACAAACGACGTCCTTCTTGGCTACAGAGCAGATTCTTTGCGGTGGGGGAAGACAGTGAACGCAAGCATAGATAAATCCAGTCACATGTCACCCTGTGACAAAGACGTGTTCTGAGAACTGCCTCGTTGCTTGTGTGTGGATGTCACAGATATACTTTTGCACACTCAGCTTCAGCGTCAACATTAAGTGAGCATCTTCTGGGAGCCACGCTGGCGTGTGTGGTCTGGTCCAGTGTATCACTATATGCGTGTCAGGTTCTTGTATGTATTGTGAAGGACGGGAGGGGATGAATGTGTGTGTGTGTGTGTGTGTGTGTGTGTGTGTGTGTGTGTCAGGCCAGCCCGCCACAGAAGTGTGTTTGGTGTGTTGACAAGCAGGGAAGGGAGAGCACGGTGGCATGCTTAGCACCAGTGGACAGCCTGCACTAGGTGCAGAGGCGCAGTGCACGGATGCCGGGTGTGCACGGATCCGGGTGAGCACAGATTCGGGTGAGCACGGATCCGGGTGAATGGAACCTGCTGCCTGGAGAAAAGCGCTCCGTGCGTCTGTCTTTGGTGCTTGCTCGATGGCGTGCCAAGCACACCCTTTGCTTCCAAGTGACACGGAAAGCCCTAAGAAAACTTAATGACTGACTAATGTGAGTCTCGGGGATTGCTCCAGGTTCGATGTAGTGTGTGTGTGTGTGTGTGTGTGTGTGTGTGTAAAACAAGTTGCACACAGATACTTTGGAATTTTGATTTAGTGCGGTGACATTTAACTGAAGAAGAAAAAAAAAAAAACAAAGCAGAAACCAATAGTTTATGCATTCATCCTTCATCGAAAAAGAAAATCAAGAGAACGGGAGACAGACATGTAGGGAGAACTAGAACAGTTGGAATTATTTACAAACTGGGGTGGCTGGGGATGCGATTAAGTGCTTGTGGGGAAGCACAGGGACCTGGTTTTTATCCCAGAGCTCAAAGTAAATAAATAAGCCTCGAGTTGTGGCTGTGCCTGTAGCCCCCGCTACAGGGGTGGTGGGGACAGGATCCTTTGGGCTCTCTGGCCAGCCAGTCCAGCTCTGTGTGTGTGTGTGTGTGTGTGTGTGTGTGTGTGTGTGTGTGTGTGTGTGACTGCCTTACTCTTCATTTGAACAACAAAAATGAAATGTTAGCTGGCAGACAAAAGCTGAACCGTTGGGGTGATTAGGTGACTTTAGGGATTGATGTGGATAGTCTCCCTCACACCCCACCCCTACCCTGTGCTGAGGTGAGTGTTAGGGAGGGGAGCCTGCACTTCACAGGTAGGGTTTCTGGAGATGCAAAGTCACAAAATTCTGGGTGTTGACTGGGAGTGATTCTGCTGTGATCACAATTGCTACTGCAGCCCCGGAAATATATTTCTCCTGAGTGACATTTGACTACTGTCTAAAATAAACACAGCACGTTTATTTGCTTAGTAGTTTTGTTTGCGCTCTTGTTATTTTCATCTTGTGTCTGGGATTTGAACCTTGGTCCTCCTTGTACATGGAAGTACAGGCTGTACCACTGTGGTGCTAACTTTGTCCAGCCAGCCTAGAGTCACGAGGGAGAGAGTTGTGTAGTAAGGGTCACTCTGGATCAGGCTGGCCATGGGGGAGTGTCTTGTTAATTGGCCGGGGAAGACCCAGCTCACTGTGGACAGCACCGTTCCCTGAGCTGAGCACAATGGAGCAAGCAAACATGGCCGCACTCATTTCTCTCCGCTCTTGACTGTGGATGTGATGTGACGGGAGCCTTCACACGCTCATGCTGCTGTGAGTGCTCTACAAGGATGAGTTATAATCTGGAGCCCTGAGACACAATAAAGTTGTTCTCCCCTAAAGTTGCTTTTTGTCAGGATATTTTATTACAGCAAGGGAAATGAAACCAGGACAATCACTGAGCAAAAAAGGTGTGTGTGTGTGTGTGTGTGTGTGCGTGCAAATGCCGTGTATGTGTGAATGCCATGTATGTGTGTGTGTGCGAATGCCGTGTGTGTGTGTGCGCGCGCGCGCGCAAATGCCGTGTGTGTGTGAATGCCGTGTGTGTATGTGTGTGTGTAAATGCTGTGTGTGTGTGTGTGAATGCCATGTGTGTGTGGGTGAATGCCGTGTGTGTGTGTGTGTGTGTGAATGCCGTGTGTGTGTGCGAATGCCGTGTGTGTGAATGCCATGTAAGTGTGTGTGTGTGTAGGTACCCACAGAAGCCAGAAGAGGGGTTCAGATCTACTGCAAAACATTTGCTTAGCTATGCAAAGATGTGTTGCATTTATGTTGTGGAATATTTATTAAACTATGCAAAGATGTGTTGCTTTGTCTGCCTAAGGCACCTGGTTGGTCTAATGAAAAGCTGAATGGTCAGTAGTGAGGGAGAAGATGTAAGTGGAGCTTGCGGGCAGGGAGAATAAGTAGGAGGGGAATTTAGGCTCAGGGGAAGAAGAAAGAAAAAGACATGACAGGGAGATTCCTGGGGCCAGTGAGCCAGACACAGAGGAAGCGGGAAAATAGGTCATACAGAATGAAAGAAAGGTAAAGAGCTCCAAGGCAAGTGCAAATGAATAGAAACGGGTTAAATTAAGTTAAAAAGAGCCAGTGGGACAAGCCTACACTAAGGCTGAGCATTCATGATTAATAATAAATCTCCGTGTCTTTATTCGGGAGCTGTTTGGTAGCCCAAAGAAAATGCCAACGACACAGAGGCTCTCTGCCTGGAATCACAGGCAGTTGTGAGCTGCCTGGCATCGTTGTTGAGACCGGAAGATCAGCAGGTACTCTTACACACAGCCTTCTTTCCCTCCTAGTCATGGTATTTAGAGCATGGCTCCCACGTAACCATCCATGCTGCTCTTCGTCGTGTCTCCAAGGTGACGTGGACTCCTGGGGAGGCATCCACGTAGCTGTGGTTTCTGTCTTCGCTCCGCAGTCACCACTCCTGACTACTGAGTCAACACCTTTTTCTCTTTAATTCACAGTAAAACCTGCCGAGCAGCTCCGCGCTTAGTCATCCCTCTTGCCCCTGGTTCAGGTGGCTTCCGAATGACAAGTCCCAGGTCCCATCCCTGGCATCTCTCTTCCTTAAGTCTGGCTGGATGAGTGTGCTTAGAACCCCTGCTCCCTCTGGTGGCAGCCTGCATAGGCCTGAGCCTGGAGTATCCCTGAACAAATTGCCAACCCCTTGTGCCTTGGGCTCCCTGCCCATAAAACACTATAGTGGCTTCAGAGTCTTGTCACGAGGATGAAGAGAGATGCCAGCAGAAATTTGAACGTTGGCCTGCAGCTTCTCTTCCTCTCACACGAGGATGGTAACCACGGTCCTGAGTGGATATGAGCTTAATCAAAAGCCTGTAATCCCAGCATCCAGGAAGCTGAATGTCCTAGTCACTGTTGTGTTGCTGTGGAGAAGGAACCATTCCACTGGGGGACTGTTTCCAGTTTCAGAGCCTTATCCCATCATCACCGTGGTGGGAAGCGTGGTGGACGGGTGCCGTGCTTGAGACACAACTCATTCTGGTCCTCAAGCAAAGAGGGGGTGGCAGGGGGAGCTGGGCCTGGCATAGGCTTTTGAAACCTCACAGCCCACCCCAGTGACACACCTCCTCCAACACGGCCACGCCAATCCTTTCAAACAGTGCTCCTCCCTGGTGACTAAGCATTCAGTATATGCCTGTGGGGCATTCTTAATTCACGCATCACACAGGCAGGGGGATGGCTGCATGTCCAGGACCAGCCTGAGCGACAGTGTGTGACAGATGTCTTCAAACTTGCTTTTGCTTCAGGTGCTAAGAATCAAATAGATGCTGCTGGGAGCATAGACCTCTGTGCTCCCACACATCAATAGGGAAACCAGGAGCATTGAGCAGGGTTGTCTTCCCAAAGATGTATAACCTGTTCTTCCATCTAGAAGGCTGGGAACCAGGGTGATTAATAGTCTGGTGATCTGTGTTATCTGAAGGGCCAGGGCCATACCAAGCTCCCACAACAAGACCAGAGGCACTGAAGAGCCTAGACGACCCTTACCTTATCTGCATAACGGGGGGCTCCCACAAGCTCCACAAGCAGGACACGAGGTGGCTAACAGCTCAAATGACCTGTACGCTATCTATACGACCAAACCGCAACAGATGTCCCTTCCCTAGGCCCTTAAGGTAACACGGGTAGCCTAACTCTAGAGCCCATCTTCTTGGAAGAAATGACATGTAGTTTGAGCTGAGTTTTGATGTAATTATGTCTCCTTGTGCACGGGGAATTGTATTCTACTGGGAAGTTTTTCCTCCCAAACTGTACTGTGTCTAAATATGTTACAATGTACCTCTTGGTGTCAGACTCCAGAAGTTTGAACCAACCTGGCTAATTAAGTGGTGCCAGCTGTGTATCCTTCTTCCCTCTCAATGGATCCTCACAATGTGGTACCTGCCCCAGCTCCGCTTTTGTGATTACCCTTAAATTATGGCAGGCACATGTTAATGAAGAAATCCATACAGAACCAAATCCCACATTGGTATTTAAAATTCTTAGGAAGGGCTAAATAAATAGCCCAGTTGGTAAAAATATTTGCCAGCATGCAGATGAGGTAGTTCATAACTACCTTTGACTCCGTCCCTGGGGACCACGTGTACGTACCCAACACAGACATAAGAACAGAAAGACACACAGTTTAAATAATGCATTTTAAATTTTAATCATACTTGACTTTAAGGTATATTTTTCTAAATGCTTCAGAATTATCTATTAAATTTAAAATATAAACTATAATGAATAAATAGCAAATACCTACTATGACACACTGAAATTTATATTTATTTTAAAATATTAAATATGGGATTTTTGCTTGTTTTTGTTTCTCTTTTTTGAGACAGTGTTTCTTCGTGTAGTTCTAGTTGACCTAGAATGAGCTCTGTAGACCAGGCTGGCTTCAAACTCACAGAGATCTGCCTGTCTCTGCCTATCAAGTGCTGGGATTAAAAGTGTGTGCCACTATCACCTAGAAAATAGGGGATTTTTTTAAAAAAATGTTTTAAAATTTTCTTAAATTGTGTTGAATACTTTTTTTCTTTTTAAGAATCAGTTTCATTGGGTAGCTGGGTAGCCTGGAACTTACTATACAGAACAGGCTGTCCTTGAACTCACAGAGATTCACCTGCCTGTGCCTCCCAAGTGCTGGAGTTACAGAGGCATGCCACCACCTCTGACTGTAGAAGAATTCAATGTATCTGCAATTCTGGAGTAGAGGATTCTGGTAAAGGTTAAGTTTTGTGCTGTGTAGTCGAGGGTGCTGTGGACGGCCACAGATACTGCTGAGAGGGAGCACAGTCCACGAGCCACAAGAGCCACAACACTTTCCTTCTAGAGCTGCAGGATGGAGCACCGTGGGATAGAGAAAATGGACACTCAGGACATGAGGGAACCAGGGTTTCCTGAACATTCCCACACTGAAGTTGGTTGTACAGGAGTGCGCTGCACCCTCTGTGTCTAAAGGCAGCAGATACGGTCACACTGCCAGCCCTCCCAGCATGGGGACAGAAGGGCACCATCTTCAGGGCCCACTCACAGGCACCCATCCTCGCTGACTGTGTCTCTGTAGGCCTGGGCTGGAGAGCACTTATTTAGTAGCAGACCTTACCTGATGGATTTCTTCTAAATATCTGGATGTAACGTGTGGGTTTCCACGGATACTCTGTCCTGTGCCCTGTGCAGGACTGGGACAATGTGGTTGGTCTGCAGTAAGGCATAAATATTTACCAGCCACCAATGTGCAGTGGGCACCCCACAGAGAGGACACAGAAGCCAGAGGAAGCCCAGCAGGCTGGCTGCTAGCTCACCTCACCTGACCCCACCTGATCCCACCTGACCTCACCTCACCTGACCCCACCTGACCCCACCTGACCTCACCTCACCTGACCCCACCTCACCTGACCCCACCTCACCTCACCTGACCCCACCTGACCTCACCTGACCCACCTGACCTCACCTGACCCCACCTGATCTCACCTCGCCTGACCTCACCTGACCCACCTGACCTCACCTGACCCCACCTGATCTCACCTCGCCTGACCTCACCTGACCCCACCTGACCTCACCTGACCCCACCTGACCTCTCCTGACCTCGCCTGACCTCTCCTGACCTCACCTGACCTCAGGTGTTGCTTTCTGTATCGGCACTGCTCTTCTCCTTGGCTTTTTATCCACTTTCCTTTGTCCAAGTTCTGTTTGATTTTCTCTTCCAGGTCAGCTCCTGTTGGTATCACACACGAATAAATGTCTGATGACTTCCTACTGGATAGCTGCCCAGGGAATGGGGTAAAGGTCACCAGGACACGTAACAGTCCTGAGGGGACAGAAGCATTTTTCAGGAAAATTCTCTGAAATTCTCATTTCCCTTCTGTCCCCTCACCCAACCCTCCCCCACCCCCACCCCTCTTTCCCTCCCTGCCTCTCTTTTGCAGAATCTCAAATGGCCCAGGTTGGTCCTGAACAAACTATGTAGCTGAGATGACCTTGAACTCCTTCCTGATCCTCCTCCTCCTAGTACTGGGTTTGCTGGTGTGCGTTCCTGTGCTCAGCATCTTCGTCTTGTAAACACCTCCTGTATCCCCTTAGAGTGGATGAGACTTCATGCTGCCCAGCCTCAGAGCCACACTCACTGGAGATGTTCAGAGACAGGCAGGCAATTAAACCGACTAAGATCACAGAATGTGGCAGGAACAGTTTTATGGATCCTGTCGAGGGCTGATGCTCTCTGTCTGGCCTTGGGAAGATTTTGTAGTTTTGTGATTTTTTTTTAATTTTGCACTTGGAAGATTAGAAAGACAAAATAGATGAAGGAACTGACCATTTAAGCTCTTTGCTATCGCCTCTCCTCTGTTGCCATGGTGACTGTATCATGCAAAAGTGTAGGTATGTGATGAAAGCCAGGCAGAGCCTTTCGTAGAACACCCCTGAAGCAGCCCTTCTGGCTCAGTTGCAGGCTGATAACAACTAATCTTGAGAATCTCTTAGCTCAGTGGAGAGACGTGTGTCACAGGCAGAGGGGCCCAAATGATTGTCAGTCACCACCGTGCTGGAAAAGCAGTGACATCATTTCAGGGGAGGTGACAGCTCTGCCCACAACCATCCTGATGACAGGAGTAGGCAGCACTGAGCTAAATGTCACTGTGTATGCACAGAGCAGGTGCATAGGACACCTGAAAAGGCCCCTGGGCCAGCCCAGAGCATTGGAAACTTCAGGTGACCTGACTGGCAGTATGGCTGTGGCTCTTGCATGCTGTGACAGACTTCCAGTCACCAACATCAGCACAGGGCTACTGCAGAGCCCACAGGCATGCCCCTAGACGGTCACTCCCCCCCCCACTCCTCTCCTGCAGCTGCTTTTGTTGCTCATTTTGGTTCGGTTTTTGAGACAGGGTTTCCCTGTATGGAGCCCTGGCTGTCCTGGAACTCTCTCTGTAGATCAGGCTGGTCTCAAACTCAGAGATTCACCTGCCTCTGCCTCCCAAGTGCTGGGATTAAAGGTGTGTGCCACCACGCTTGGCTTTAGGGATTTCTGACCCTGGTGGCACAGGTGGATCTCTGGGAGTCTGAGGCCAGTCTGGTCTCCACAGTGAGTTACAGGTCAGCCAAGGCTGCACATTGAGAGAGACGATATGTGTTTATGTGATTGACTGTGAGAGTGTATGTGCACCATATGCATGTAATAACTGAGAAGGTCAGAAGGGGCAGTACAGGTCCTTAAACCAGAGTTACAGGCAGGTGTGAGCTGACATGTGGGATTCTGGAATCACACCAGTTTCTATACAAGAACAGCCAGTGCTCTTAACCACTGAACCAACTCCCTAACCCCAGGGTCTCTTTCCGATTGATGGGGACGTTATGTAATTAACTAGAGGTGATAGCTTCATTGCATAGTGAATATACTAAAATCTACTGAACTCTGTGTACCTTGAAGGTTGAAATCCATGTCATGAGACATGGGCTTTATTAGGGTCAGGGCCAAGCAGTCCTTGAGTCCTGAGCTATAGGGTTCCAGATTTTATATGTAGGCACAAGAAGCCACTGAAATTTATTTTTCAACATTTAAGAGATTTACTAAGCATTTTTAAATAATGTGCATGTGTGCGGCAGTGCCTGTAGAGACCAAAAGCATTGAACTCCCCTGGAACTGAAGAAACCGCCGTTACAAGCCACTCGGCATGGGTGCTGGGAGCTGAACCCGGGTCCTCTGCAAGAGCAGTGTGTGCTCAACCAGTGAGCCACGTCTCTACCCGTTCACTTTTAAATTACGTACACCTCGAGTGGGGTGCACAGGGACCTCAGAAGGGGGCGCTGCATTTCCCCTGGAGTTAAGAGTTCCAGGTGGTTGTGAGCTACCCAGTGTAGATGCTGGGCACTAAACTCGGGTCCTCTGTAAGAGCACTATACAACCACACAATCACACAACCATAACCACAGAGCCAACTCTCCAGCCCGCCCACTGGAAGTTTCCAAGCAGGGCAGTGACATGATTGGTCTCATACAGACCTAATGTGCTCAGTATGTATTACCAAATGTCAGCTTCCTTCTGTCCCCTCATCTCCCAATCCCACAGGAAGCTTCCGTTTCTCGTCATTTGAACTCTAGTGGAAAGTCCACCCGTTTTAGATAAAACCGCCCTTTTTAAAGACAAGGTCTTGCTGCATAACCCAGGCTGGCTTGCAACTCAATGCTTCGGTCTCACAAGTGCTGGGATTATAGCGTGTGCCTCCGTGTCCCGCTGAAGGGCCCAGGCTCTCAGGATGCCGGCCCCCGACTCAGCAGGATGTGCTGGGCCCTTCTTGCTCTTATTGCTGGGAAGAAACTGTCAGACAGCCTCTATATGGTAAGGAACCAATCAGAAGTTGGTTGACAGGCTCTGTGTGTGCTTCGCTAATAAGGATGGAATGCAATAACCGTAGCAGCAGCCTTCAGATGGCGGCCAGGTATAGAAACCTTTCTGCAGCTGCAGCTGACCAATCAGCTCTGGACAGGTCCCCTCCCTCGCTCCCACCCCTCCACACCTCCCGACCTGGAGGTGCACCAATCCTGAAACTGTTACTGTGTAACTTGCAGACACCCCCCCCCACATCCTTCTTGCTCTACCCCCAATAAATGCTCCGCCCACTGCGGCTCAGGGTCTCTCCTGCCCCTCTGCTGTGCAGACGGATGACAGACCTGAGTTTGAACTCGTAATTAAAAAGACTCTTTGCTTTTGCATTGGATCTGGTCTCTTGGTGATCTTTGGGTGTACAGACTCTGGGTACAACATTTGGTGGCTTGTCCGGGATAGCCCAACTCCACCACTACTAACCTCTGTTGAGTGTCAGGGTGTCAACCATCAGGTAACTTTCTGTTTTCCCAGGGAAAGTTCTGGTTTCTGTTTCTGGCTGCTGCAGCGCCTTCTGTGATGCCTGCGTAAGACAGAGATGAACACATTGGTGGATCACAGGCTGGGGTGACTGGGAGATGTTCCGGTTGCCCAGCGGGTGGGTCAGGAGACCCTTGGGGGGATTGGATCCTCCTAGTTCCTATGGGGAGAATGAGTGGGTTGCCATTAGTCCAGTGTCTCATTTTTGGATCTGTGCACAGCCATCTGCCTTGCTTGTTATGGTGTGTGTGTATCTTGTTGTGTTTGTCCCCTGTTTTGGTGGCTTGAATGTCCTAATATCATGGGCCAAGCTCCTAGTCACCCCACCATGTTGAGTGTCTGAACAGAGAATCTGGGGTTAATTGTTACGGCCAGAAAAGTTAACAATCTTGTGTAATGTTGTGTGCCACACCCTCCCATGCTGATGGACTGGATTCTTGAAACCTATCTCTGAGGACTGCCTCCCCCCAACTTCTGGCCAAACTGGTGGGCGACTCATCCTCCTGTAGGCTCTGAACATACGTTTCTCTTATTGGTTGATGAATAAAGCCGTTTCGGCCAACGGACAAGCAGAATGTACCCAGGCAGGAAGGGTAGGCGGGGTTACCTGACTAGGAGAATGCTGGGAAGAGGAAGGCAGACAGTGAGTTGAGAGGGAGACGCCATGTAGCTGCCGAGAAAGCCAGAATCTCGGGCATCACGTAAGCCAAGGCCATGTGAACAAACACAGGTTAATAGGTATGGGTTAATGATTAAAAGAGAGCTAGCCAATAGGAAGTCTGAGCCATCAGCCTAACAGTTTAGTATAAGCCCCTGGGTGTTTATTTGAGGGACTAAACAGCTGAGGCACTGGATGAAACGAAACTTCTGTCTACACCAAACAGGGCTCAGGGCTAAGCTATGGCGGTGCTGTGATGCTACAGCAGATTTCCATCTACCAGAGCTGCTCAGGTCATTCAGATACAAGGGGCTGTAAATCTCTGTCATCATTTACAGGGGCTGGTTACAAATTATTGTTGATTAGGCTAAGAAAATACTGTTAGTCTCAGATGCTTTATACTGGCACAGGCTTTTATGTGTTGATGCAAATGTGGAAGGTGTATAAAAAGTCATAGAAGGCCAGAGGGGATGTGAACTATGCTTGCTGTGGTTTCTCATACAGGCAAATACTGAATTTAAAAAGAAACCATAAAATAAGTTGAAAGTTTGACCGTATTAGGTTGATTCTGGTTAAAAAGTTTTGTCTTGCTGAAAAGTTCTGTCTGTTGCCTGGGAAGGTTGTGTAAGCTTACTGTGTTGGTTTCGTCTGTTTTCTGGTGTGTTCATAGGTGTTGTTGCCAGCATGGAGCTGGGGCAGAAATGGTTTGGAAAGCTGCTTTATGCTGTTCTTTATTGGAAAGCTGGCTGTGGCGTTGGATTATGTCTCCCTTCACTGGGCCCAGGCATGCTTATTTAGAAATTTCCTCTATGTCACGACATCAGTCTGAGCCCCCAACACAGTGACACAGAACAGCCAAAAATACATAAATAAATAAAAGAAAAATTAAAAAAAAACTTGGTTATGTGAACATTCTCTACTTTAAAATTGACACGCTTATGTTGTTAGGTACAGCTAAAGATCTGCTAAAATTAAAGCTAGTTAAAAAGTTACTATGCCCCTTGCAGATCCCCCAGACACTCCCTCCCCTTGCTCTACCCCCAATAAATGTCCCACCCCAGGGCAGCTCGGGTGTCTCCTGCATCAGAGGGATGAGAGACCCTGAACTTGTAATTACAAAGACTTTCCTTCTGCATCATATCTTCCCTCTTGGTGGTCTTTGGGGGCACAACACAGCCCCTCTCGATGTGAACCTCCTCCTGCCCAGGCCAGGTTCTCCTGAGTGGCTTTAGTCATCTCAGTTTCCATAGCAACCACTTCCTCCATTCCTTTTCCTCCTCCCTTCCCTCCTGCCCCTCCCTGTTCCCCTCCTCCTGCTTGCTCTTCCTCGCCCTCCCCTTCTTTTACCCCTTCTCTTGTCACTCAGTTTAATATTGGTCTAAAACTCATCACGGGTCCTCACTTTGCCCAGTAAGATCATCCAGTGCCTGTGAATGACCTCTCCCCTTCCCTCCACCCTGCCCTGTCTCAGGCACAGCGCCTCCTGCTGATCACAGCCAGAGCCTTCTCATTCGCCTGCGGGCATCCTAACAATAGCAGCGGTGGGTGACACCGATCCAGGGTCCCTCAGAGGGCTGAGCAGTGCTCCCCACAGCCCAGCTCCACTCCGGGTTTAAGAGGCATGCCTTTCTGCTTTTATGGTTTGGGAGACGGCTTGTGGCAGAAGCACTGTTTAGTTTGTCCTCACCCTTTAAGTCTCCAAAATTTTAAGGACACATTAAAGGCTTTGGCATGGACAAAGGACTATGTTAAATGACCAAATCTTTTTCCTAAAATTGTTTAGGAAATGTCCTAACGGCAGACAGCTGGTTCCAAGAAACCCTTTGAAGTGACATTATCAAGTGGCTACTGGGGCTCTGGGGATTTTGAGTAGCAGCGAGATGAACCACCCCACAGAGCTGCGTGGGGATTTCCCAGGAGGCCCCGCTCAGTTGAGTCACCCAAGTGTTATGTTTGACCTGTGGTCCTCTGGCACAGCGGCAGAACCTCGCTGAGCTTCTGGAGGAGTGGAAGGTGTTTTGCTGCCCTGAGATCACAGGTTTGTCTGCTCGGGGCTGGTGGGGGACTGGAGAGGTAAGGATGGGCTGCTTCACTTCTGAGTTCTAGACTGACTTTTCTTCCCTTGTAATTTATAACTTTTGTCTCATAGTGTACTACATAAAGACCCAGGAAAATGAAGCTGTCACTTCCAAATCTTTCCTCTCTCTCTCTCTCTCTCTCTCTCTCTCTCTCTCTCTCTCTCTCTCTCTCTGATAGGCTCTCATGTAGCCATGTCTAGTTTCTAACTCTCTATAGCCAAGGATGATCCTGAAGTTCTGACTGTCCTCTTCCATCTCCTGGATGCAGGGATCACAGATGTGGGCCACTGTGCCTGACTGAGTGCCGGGGATGGAACCCAGGGCTCCAGGCATGCCAAACAAGCATGCCACCAACCGAGCATCATCCCCAGCCCCAGGATTTTTTTTTATAATTGCCATCTTTATTTGGTTTTCTTTACAAGCTTCAGATCTCAAAATGGGCAAGTTCAGGGTCTGTGCTTAAGAAACTCTCTGCTAGTGAATTGTAGCAGAGGTCTTTCAAAATTGGCAGAGCAATAACCATGCTTCCCCTCTCTCCAAGTGAACCCTTTAGATGGCATTCATTACCTGAACTTTGCTTCCAGGGCAGCATGGTTGCAGTATGGATGCCCATGCCAAGAATCTGAAAGTCCCTAATGTCCCTGTTCTCATTTCACCCTGGGCTTTGGCAGACATGCACAAAGGTGGTGGCTGTTGTAGACCTGACTCTGAGGATTGCTTGTGTTTCCATAATATCCCAGGCTTTTTTTTTTTTAAATATAGACTTTTAAATTTTAAATTGTGTGTGTGTGTGTTTGCATATGGGTATGTATCCTTGAATGCAGATGGCCAGAGGCATAGGATCCCCTGGAGCTGGAGTTATAGACAGTGGTGAGCCACCCAACATGGGTGTTGGGAACCAAACCTGGGTCCTCTACAAGAGTAGTGTGTGTTCTCAACCGTTGAATGACCTCTCCAGCTTCAATATTCCAGTCTTAATTCTCCTTAAAGCCCTGAAGTACTGCTTAAGCATTGGTGGCAATGTAGATAGTTCTGGGAGGGAAATCCTTCACACTGCTTATATTTTGCAGAATGACATCTCTTAAAGATCAGGTCTTATGTAGTCCAGGCTGGCCTTGAACTTACTTTGCAGTTGAGGATGACCTTGAACTCTTGGCCCTTCCTGCCCCCATCTCTTGAATGCTGGGGTTACAGGCATGGACCACCACTACGGTTTCTGAAGTACTGGTGCATGTTAAGTAACACTCTACCAACCGAGCTACACCAACAACCAGAGGGCAGCTCATTTGATTGAAATTCTTTTGGAATCTTCTTTGCTAGTGTTGTATGTATGCAAGGCTTTGTCATGGGGAATAGCTGTTACAACATGGTGGTAACTGTGCTGTTGGTGATGGGCGCTGAAAAGGCAAGAGCCCTGCAGGATCCCTGTGACAGGTGTGAAGCCGGTGAGTACCTAACCCACGGTGCATTTTCTGACTGTTGAAAACTCAGTTCAATTAGCCTGGTTGCAGAGGTTTGTGGGATACAACAAAGTGGCGGCGGGGAGTCGGCTGGCTCACATAACTTCAGCACCTCAACTCTGCCATTGGAGCCCAATCAGAGACGCTGTCTGGGGGGGGGGCACGGGGCTAGGAAGGTCCCAGGACAGTCTCAGCACCCGGCAATTGTAGCTTTGTACACAAGGCGCCTTCTCCAGCAAGGAGCAAGCAGGTGGCAGCGTTCTTCTCCTGGGTCCGGCCTGTTGCTCTGAGCTCCTCCCGAGGACAGCAACAGATTCAGGGGTTTGTTTTTGTTTTTGTTTTCTCTCAATTTCTTTGTTACAGCGTTTATATGCTGTCAGTCCTGGTTGATTATGCCAAAGGTCACCCTGCAAATGTATACTCTTAAATGCCAATCAATAAACATGCCTGTTGAGCATGATGGAGCATTTGTGCTGATTTCTTTGTAAAGATCACGATGCTCTGAGTGATGGTGGAGTGTTGCCATGATGTCATGTATTGTCAGACAAGGATGCCCATGACTTGAGCGATGTCATGTGTTATCAGACATGGACACCCATGACGCCTTTCAGGTACCTTCTGCAAGAAAAACAATCCGGTTTGTACCAGCTGTCCTCCAAGTACCTACTCCAGCACAGGTGGACAGCCATACTGCAACATCTGCAGAGTGTGTGAAGGTGGGTCTGTCTGTCTGTCTGTCTGTTTGAAACAGGATCTTGCCATTGCCCAGGCTGAACTGGAATATACTATCTTCAGGCTCCCCAGTCTGAAGGTCTGCTTTAACTGAGGCATCTCTGTCTTGGATTGCTTGGGAGAGACCAGCTTTTGTCCGTCTTTACTAACGGGTCTCTATTTAAAATCTTGAACCTCACTGACCCCTCTGTCCATAGCAGGTGTGGTCAAATTATTTCATGGAATAGCTATTACCACTGCCATGAGCATCAGGCTCCAGCAGCTCAGGAATCGAGGGTGATCCCATGGGGTTGGCAGACTAATCACTCAACTTCACTTTTCTATCTGAGGGAGTGAAACTTAACTTCCTGGGGCTGGCGAGTGGGTGCTAAACTTAACTCCCTGGGGTCAGTAAGGGGGGGGGGAGCTAAACCTAACTCCTTGGGGCCATTGAAAAAGGAAACACACACACACACACACACACACACACACACACACACACACACACACACACACCTGCCTCTCTAGGGTTTCTCCATCACCTTCTCTCTCTCTGTGTTCTTTATTTCTTTTCTTACCCCTATCCAGATCTATCCTTTCTGTCTCTTTTGGTGTCTTCCTTTTAACTAAGTTCTTTCTCCCTTACAGTTTATGTATCCTACCCAGAAAAATCTTTCAAGCAGTACAAAAATTATAATGAGGTTACTTACTATTTTGAGTGAATGATTACACTGAATACAAATAAAAAACAGCATGTTTTCCATATCCCTTGCATGAATAATTTTTTGTTGTTGTTGGTTTTGGTTTCTTGAGACAGGGTTTCTCTGTGTAGCTTTGGAGCCTGTCCTGGAACTTTCTCCGTAGACCAGGCTGGCCTCGAACTCACAGAGATCCGCCTGCCTCTGCCTTCTGAGTGCTGGGATTAAAAGGGTGCACCGTTACCAACTTGTTATAGATTAACAAGAGTGTAAGCAAGCAAGCCATTTTTCTCAAGTCAATCCTTTGGCTAGCAAGCTGCATTTTGCAGTTACAAAGAAAGGAGCAATCATTTTGTTTTTCATCTCCAAAGGTACTCTCTTGAGAAATCTTAGAAGAACCACGAATCTAAATTTTTATGTGAAAAAGAATCAGTCAGCTCCGTTTTAAACCCTCAGGGTACATGCCCATTCATCAACAGTTTTTATGTCAGGAAGCTGAGGGACGAAATGGGTACAAGAGAGAAATCATCACCCTTGATCACCAACCCATCCTAGCAACAAAGCTGTGCCAGTCGTCCATAGCCTGGCTGTCAGTGTTCTCGTTCCCTGACCTCAACAAGTCTCTCATTCCATTCAACTATTAAAAGTGTGCCTTTTAAAGTTGTTTTCTAAGGGTTTTTTTTTTCTTTAACCTCAAAGCCATTAATGAAATCATCTTACCCTAACCTTAAGGGTTTTTTGTTTGTTTGTTTGATTTTTGTTTTGTTTGTTTTTGTTTTTTTCCAGGCAGGGTTTCTCTGTATTGTGTTGGAGCCTGTCCTGGAACTAGCTCTGTAGACCAGGCTGGCCTCGAACTCACAGAGACCCGCTTGCCTCTGCCTCCTGAGTGCTGGGATTAAAGGCATGTGCCACCACCGCCTGGCTCCTGAAGTCATTCTTTAAAGCTTTGTTTCAGCTATGATATACACCTGAACACCTTTCTCAACATTAAGATGAAAAGAACTTGAGTTGGCGCAGCTTCTGAACTCAATTCTTTTTCTTAATCACTAACCTAAGCCACATTCTATATGGCCCCCCATGGGAAACTAGCTGTGCGACGCTTCCCTGTTCTAATTCTCTGTCCTCTGCAGCCCCTGCTTTATCAGGGTGGGGACAGAGCCATATCCTGCTTCACCTAATATTCCCAGTAAGCTAACCTCTACCATAACCTCCTACTGTATTTATTAAAGACCCTCAATCATCAACATCCTATTTAAAATAACACCGTTATTATATTAAACCATTGCTTAACTAAAGCACATTAAAGACAGTGGGGGATCTCCCCACACCCATTCATACCATGCCAGATGATAGCAGAGAAAGATGGCAGTGGGAGACCCAGCAGTAGCCAGAGACATTCTGGGGCCCCGGCTCTCTGGGCCTCGCGTATCTGAGACCCACCCATCAGTGCCTTGTGTGCCAGTGGGCAGATCTGCTGAAGTCAGTTGCCACCCGCCATTCCTCTGACATGGCCACCAGTAACCTGTCATCTTGGCTGCATTTTTTAAATAATAGAGAAAATACTGATTCGATATGAGAGGCTTTTGTTGTTCACAGGAAGACAGTAAATAGGTGAACACAACATTCTATAATGTCACTGAGCAATGGATACATATTTATACACATATGTACACACACACACACACACATATTCAACTACAGAATGCACACTGGTTTCTTGATTTGGAGGTCAAGGGTAACACAGAGCTGGGACTTCGTAGGTTATTTCAGGTTCAAGAAGCCTTGCTCCCCGACCAGTGACGCGGAGTGTGAATGCATCCAGGGACGCCACTGCCTGGGACCAAAGTGTGCCTGGTGTGAAAAGGACTGCAAGCCAGGTCAAGAGTTAACGGAGCGGGGTAGGTTTGCTCTTTCTGCACAGCCCCAGTTTGTGGTGGAGACAGGTTCCTTAGGGTTTGAGACCCTTAACAGAGATGCAGAATGTGGTGCTAACACCATGTTTTAATCACATTCCACTATATATTCTTTTGTGTCCCCATAGATAAGCATAATTAGAAGCCAGGACATTTTGTTAATCAACAGAGCCATGCGTTTTTTACACATTTTTGGTATACACAATATTCCTCTCATTGAAAATGAGCAATCTCAGGGGCTGCAGAGATGGCTCGGTGTGACTACCGCTCTCACAGAGGACTCAAGTTCAGTTCCCAGCACCCACATCAGGCAGCTCACAATGGCCCGTAGTAACTCCAGCTCCGGGGGACCCAATGCCCGCTACTGGCCTCTGCAGGCACCTGCACACACGTGCACATATGCACATACAGATACATGCATACATACAGGTGAATAAAAAAAATCAAGTTTTTAAAATACAAAGCAACTTGCACAGGTTAACCTAATGACACCAAGCCATTTGTTCATCGCAAGGAAAGTTTTAAAATGGTTAAAAAAAAAAAAAAAAGCCTCCTATTGATTGCTCATTTGTCTTCAAGGTTGTAAAAACTGCGGCTTTGGGACATTTAATGATCAGAATGGCAGTGGCACCTGTCGACCCTGGACAAAGTACGTACATATCCTGGTTTTTCTCATAGCATGAAGAGCCTAAGATGAACTGGAAAACGGAGGATGCTGTCACTGGAGTGTAGATCTGCAGTGACACACCCTTAGGTGACGGGAACTCCGTGAGGTCACAGAATCTTGTACAAACGTGGGTGTCCTTAGCAAGCATGCCAGTGTGTAGCAAGCCGATCTCGGGTGGAGCTTGCCACCCTCTAAGTTGATGGGTCTTCAGTCCTGTTTCCTTCTGATCTCTTGGTTGTCACCTTCCCTGACTGACTGGCCCATATCACGTGCTCAGGGCCATCACCGAGCATGGCATAGGAGAGTGAAGCCTTCTGTTTCTCCAGCATGTCATACATATATGGTGTGCTGGCCGCTGGAAGGACACAGCCTACAAAATTCCAAGTGTGCTCATGGACACGCAAGGTTGGCACTGGTCCAGTAAGGTGTGCTGGTGCCGGTGCCTAGCACGACAGTGGGCATGGGCTGAGGGAAACTGGCAGACGCCAGAGGCTCATGCGGAACTTTCTCATACGATCCGCCCATTGCTTGTGAGCCGGAGCCCACCTACTGCATCGCTCGGTTACCTTTGGGGTGGCAAGTGTCGGGTGCTTCATCGTGCTCCTCTGGTCCTAAATTAATCATCTGAACTCTTTCTCTTGACCTGTCTAAGCTGCTCTCTGGACGGAAAAGTTGAGCTTAAGAAGGGGACCTTGGAGAAGGATGCGGTCTGTGGCCCCACTGCAGTCAGCCTCTCCCCAGGTACCCTCACCACCACCGAGCCTGCCCCGGTGAGAAAACCAGGTGGTTGTTTTATTGCTACTAAATCACTGTTTTTATTGCTATTAAGTAAGATATGGAGACACACAACGGGAATTACACCACTACAGAGGCTGAGACAGGAGGTCGGCAAGTTCCAGGCTACCCTGGGTTACATAGTAAGGCTCCTTGAAAAACCTCATCCAAACAAATGCCTGGTATCCATTCAGACTGTGTGGGCCTCCCTCAGCACTGCTAATCTCCCAGCTCTGCCCACAGCAGACAGCTCTGCCTTGTCTTCCTGGGTGCTGTCCCTCCATCAGTAATGGTGACACTCATCCCAAACAGACACCACACCCTTACAAAGGCCAAGGCCCGGGGACTCAAGGGCCTTATGCTTTCTCCAAGCTCAGTAGCTTAGACTACCTAGCTTCTGGGGAAATCATTAAATCTGGGTTCTTTTTTAAAAGTCACTTAGGTTTAGGACTTGGGATGTGACCCAGGTGGTAGAGCCCTTGCCTCGCATGTTGGAAAGGTCCTGGATTCCATACCCAGAACTGTGTGAATGTGGGCATGGAGGTGTATCCCTGCAGTCCCGACTCTGGTGGTGGAGGCAGGAGGATCAGGTCATCCTCTGGTACATCCGGAGTTTGAGGCTAGCCTGGGATTCATGAGACCCTGCCTCGAAGACAGAACAAGCAAACACAAGACAGTAATGTCATCTAAGCTCCTTAAGTTGTAGGTTAGGGGTGCCCCGGGTGCTGCCTCTCTGGGGCCCACGTATTTGGGGGGGTTCAGGTCAGGCTTGTCCTCACTAAACACGCGGCGTTTTTGTCCTCGCTCTAGAAGGAGGGCACCCCTTGCAGGTCCCTACCTTGTTCCTGGCGCTGACATCGGCTGTGCTGCTGTTCCTGCTCTTCGTGATCTTTGGGCAACTTGTGGTCAGATGGGGCAGGAAGAGATTCCCCTACATGCTCAAGCAACGTAAGGCCAACACAGCATGGGGTGCGGGGGAGGCAGGACAGCTTTGCGGAGTGGGTGCTCAGGCTTGCCAGGACGAGCTTGTTCCCACAAGGGTACTGTCTGAAGGCCGTTGGGGTAGCTGTGACTGGGAGTAGGGGGTGGGGAGGCTCTCCACTCCCACAATGCACAGGGAGGACCCCCAGGCACAAGAAAATTGGGCTCTGCGTGTCACTAGGGAAGAGATGGAGACAGAGCAGGACCCAGAGTGTGGGGAAAACAACAGACACATACACCACAGTCTCAGGTAACTGGCGCACCTACAAGCATGGGCACCACGGCAGCCTGTGTCCACGCACAGAGGAACCAGAAACGAACATTGCCTCAGAAGCTGGGGAGACAGCTCAGTTTGCAAAGCATTTGTTTTGCAAGCACAAAGATATGTTAATGCCCAGATCCATGTACAAAAGCAGTGGAGTGTGCTTGTAATCCCAGTTCCGTGACAGGCGGTGACAGGCGGTGACAGGCGGTGACAGGCGGTGACAGGCAGATGCCAGGGGCTTGATAACCAGCCAACCTCTCTAGGCCAGTGAGAGACCCTGTCTCACAAAAAAGGGAAGCAAGCAACAAAGGCGGCCCTCTGACTTCTCCACACACGTGTGCACTTGCACACATGCAAACACAAACACACCGCATAGAGAGCCTCACGAGTTGCTTCTCCAGTTGGTGAATATACTTGGCTTTAGCTCTGGTCTGTCCTTGAGAAGGGGAGCCCTGGGTGGTGCTGGAGTGGCTGTAAGGCAGACTATTAGACAGAAAGAAACCTTCAACGGCAGACTTCATCCTTTAGTAAGCTAAATAAGGTTCTATGAGGAGGTGGGGGTGGGGGGTGGGGGGTGGCACACACCTTTAATCCCAGCACTCAGGAGGCAGAGGCAAGTGAATCTCTGTGAGTTCAAGGCCAGCCAGAACTATGTAGCAAGACCCTGTCTTAAATGAGAAAGAGGAGGGAGGAAGGGAGGGAGGGAGGGGACTCACCCTCAGGTTGAGTTCCAGTGCCCGTGGTCCTATGCCAGCCTTCTACATTCTTTATCGAATATAAGTACATGGTTCTGTTCTGTACTTGTGTATGCATACGTGTGCATGTTTGCCTGTGTGTAGGCGTGCACATGTGTACATACACCAAGGTTGGTGTCAGGCACCTTCCTAGAGCACCCTCCCTTGGTCCTCTCAAATGACCCCAAAGCTGATCATAGACGCTCCCGTTAGCTTGCCTCAGGCACCCGCCCGGCCTTTACGAGGTACCGGGGACCTGAACTCTGCTCTTCATGCTCTCAGGGTGAACACTCAGGCTCAGGGCAAGGAGCACTGGTTACAGAACCATTTCCCGAGCTTTGCTTGATGTTTTTTTTTAACGTGGGAAAAGATGTGGGGATGAGTAACTTAAGCCCCGCCCAAGTAGATAGGTCAAACTGTTTTCCAGAGGCCATGGGGGCCGCATGGGACGTCTCTTCAGCGGGGTGCGATTACTCGTCTTCCCGCTTCCGTGTGAATGCGGGGTGTTGTGGCACACTATTTTTATCTGTCGGTGGGTGGGGAATAGTATCTCACTGTGGTTTTGATTTGCATTTCCTTGATGATGTCTGAGGTTAGATGCCTTTCTCTTTGATTGGCTGTTTGGATTTCTTACTCTGAGAAGTCTTCTCACAGGGCCTCTGCCTCTCCTTATCAATGGAGGGGACTCTCGTTTTCTGTGGCCTCCCCCCCCCATCTCAGGTCTCCATCTCTGGAGGAGACCTTTAGACTTCCTCCCAGAATGGCAGCAATGTTCCAGGTATTATCAGTAACGAGTAACTTGGAGCAATAATAATAATAATAACAACAACAACCTTTTCATTTTTATATAATTACTTGTTCGTAGAAAGGCACAAACAAGGAGCAGAATAGTATTGCGTGCCATTCACAAGATCTACATCTCACCGAGGCCAGGACCAAGAGGCAGAACACACACAGCTGTATGATCCTCTATCATAGCTGTACATTCGTGTACCAAGCAGCACAAATGAAATACAGAACATGCAAGGCGCCTGCCTGGAGCCCCAGCACGTGGGGGGCTGGAGGAGGCGGCTCTCAAGTTCAAGGCCATAGGCTACATGACCACAAAACACAAGCAAACAAGAAGAGCCCCGACTATCCACAACCAAGGCCGGGCCCTGCTCACCCTTTACTCAGTCAGCCCTGCAGCAGTAGATTCTCTCCTTTCATTTGCTTGAGGCAGTCTCTTGTGTAACATGGAAAACACTATTACCCAGAGACAAGCTTCAGGATGAGGGTCACAAAAGCAAAGCAGCCTGTCACTGGTTTTCACCTCTCCCCCAGCTCAGACCAAAGGGTCTGGCCAGCTTGCTCTGGGCATCTGGTCCCGTCTCTCTACCTCCTGAGGCTGGAATTATAGCCAGGCTGCCACACTCACCGGGACATTTCGTGGGATCCTAGGGAGCCAAACTGCAGCCCTCAAGCGTGGGCGGCTGGTGCTTTAATCACGGAGCCCACTGTCTCCTTAGTCTTTCCTTGTCAGTCAGTGGTGGCGCTTGCCTCTAATCCCAGCACTCGGGAGGCGGATCTCTGTGAGTTTGAGCCCAGCCTGGTTCATAGAGCAATTTCCAGGACAGCCAGGACTACAAAGAGAGACCTGTCTCAAGGAGGGGAAAAAAATAAAGCAAAAAACAAAACAAAAACCAAATTTTTCTTAAATCATGTCTTTATGTATGTACATATGCCCATGTTAAGTGCCGCGAGTGTACATTGTGTATGTCCAAGGGCAGACGGGTGACAGACACCCGCCCCTCAGCCCTGAGCTGGACTTACAGGCGGCTCTGAGCTCCTTGACATGGGTGCTGGGAACTGAACTTGGGTCCTCTGGAAGAGCAGCAGCAGCAGGCTTTCTTAACCACTGAGCCTCCTCTCCAACCTAGTTCTTTTTCTTCCCTTCCCTTCCTTCCTTCCTTCCTTCCTTCCTTTCTTCCTTCTTTTTTTCTTTTTTCTTCTTCTTCTTTTTTTTTTTTTTTGGTATGTGTATGTTTTGTTTTGTTTTTTTCAAGACGGGGTTTCTCTGTTTAGCCCTGGCCATTCTGGAACTCACTCTGTAGACCAGGCTGGCCTCGAACTCTGAGATCTGCTGGGACTAAAGCTGTGAGCCACCACTGCCTGGCACCCCGGCCTCCCTCTTTTCTCTTTAAACAATTGAACACGATATGGTATCTTACATCATGTGTTCATTAGAGACTTGGGAAACTGGTTTGTGTCCTGCGTCTCTGACGAACACACTCACTCCCTCTAAGAGTGCTTTGCAGATTCCGTGGGATGTTCTCCACAGACCACAATGTCATCTGTAAGTAGCAAATATGTCTCCTCTGTACTGTGGGAGACACTTCCTGTTGGCCTCCATGATTTCTGGAAAGAGATCTGCAGTTATTCCAGTAGGGCCCCCCTCTGGCTTCACAGGCTTTTTCTGCCTTTAGTCTTCAGCCTGTGATGTGGTGAGGACTCCTGGGCTCATCCGGCTTGAGGCTCAGTCAGCATCTAAGCGTGTAGCCTTTGCCTCTTTCCACAGGTGGCAGTGGTGGCGAATCTGTCATTATCTCTTCAAAGCATCCAATCCAGGGTCCTTTCTTCCGCCCTCCAGGCTCTGAATTTAGACCTCCTGTCAGAACCCCACCTGTCCTTAAAGCTCCACCCATCGCTCCCATCTATGCCTCTCTGGACTGGACAATGGCATCATCGCCCCCATCTTCCACCTCCCTCATTCTATTGTGAAGCCCTTCATCAATTTTCAAAATGTCCATTATCATCACTTCCCAGTTTTAAAATAGCTACTGAGTTCCTTTTGCTTCTCTATCTGGGTCTCAATATGCTCCCCAGAGCAGTCTTCGGCCTTGAACTCCTGGCCTCGAGCAACGCTCCCACCTCGGTCTCCCAAGTAGCTGGGACTCTCGGCATGCACCGTTGCGCGTGGCTGCCCAGCCTTTAGTCCTCATTTGTTTCCGATGTATCCCTAGTTGTTTGCTGGACGTTTTTGATGATGGCTGCCTTGGAATTCTTAACCTAACATCGGCTTCCCCCGAGGCTAGCTCCTGTGACTCGGTTGTCTCCCTCACATGAGGTCTCCCTTGTTTCCTAGCATTTAAGATGGCAGTTCGAACGGCTCAAGAGGAAGATGCTTGCAGCTGCCGATTTCCAGAGGAGGAAGAAGGAGGAAGCCATGAGCTGTGATGTGCCAGCCCAGGAAATGGACAAGGCCCGACCACACTATCCATTCTCAAACACCATCCTAGACAATGTGTGGGCAAGCACCCCACCCAAGCCTCTTCTAATTAATGTATTTGTCTTTACTATTTTAAAATTATTTTATTTTATGTATGTGCAAGAGTGTTTTATGTTTTGCCTGCATATATGTGTGTGCAAGCCCATACACACATGCACGCCCACTATGAAGATTCCTGATGCTAGCAGAGGCCAGAAAAGAGGGTGTTGACTCCACAGGAATTGGGGGCATGGTGGCGCTGAGAACTAACCCTGGGTCCTTTGCGAGGGCTGTCAGTGCTCTTAACCCCTGGGCCATCCTTCCAGCTCCACCCCACCTCTCCAGCTTTGCCCTTGACATTTTTAATAGGAGGAGGGGAGAGCAGGAGGTAAAGCCCAATTTCCAGATTCTTCTTAACAGTAATGCTGGCAGCAGTGCCACACACCTTTTAATCCCAGCACTAGGGAGGCAGGGGAAGGTGGAGCTGTGAGTTCAAGGCCAGTCTTGTCTACAGAGTGAGTTCCAGGACAGCCATGAGTATTATACAGACAAACCCTGTCTTAAAAAACAAGCAACAAAAACCAATTCCCCCAAAGAACCCATATTGATGGGAGAGATCATTCTGTAAACATGTTTCTTTTATTGGTTAATGAATAAAGCACTGTTGGTCAATAGGAAAGCAAGATAGATGGGACTAGGAGACAAAGAGGATTCTGGGAAAGGTAGTAGAGAGGAGTCTGTGTAGGCTGTCAGAGGAATAAGAGCTCCAGGCTCGCTCTCCCCAGTAAGACCACAGGAAGCACTTAGCTTGATAGAAATGAGTTAACAGCTAAGAGCTAGCCAATAAGAAGCTCTAGCCATTGACCAACAGGTTTATAACTAATAGAGTCTCTGTGTGTTATTTTGGGGCTGACACAGCTGTGGGACCAGGCTGGCAGAATGTGTGTGTGAGTGTGTATGTGAGTGTGTGTGACTGTGTGAGTGTGTGTGAGTGTGTGTGTATGTGAGTGTGTGTATGTGTGTGAGTGTGTATGTGAGTGTGTGAGTATGTGTGTGTATGTGTGTATGTGTGTGAGTGTGTGTGTGTGAGTGTGTGTGTGAGTGTATGTGAGTGTGTGTATGTGTGTGAGTGTGTATGTGAGTGTGTGTGTATGTGAGTGTGTGTGACTGTGAGTGTGTGTATGTGTGTGAGTGTGTATGTGAGTGTGTGTATGTGTGTGACTGTGTGAGTGTGTGTGTGAGTGTGTATGTGTGTGTGTATGTGAGTGTGTATGTGTGTGAGTGTGTGTAGTGTATGTAAATAGGGTGCATGATGATAAGCCATAAGATGCAGATGTTTCCGCAGCCGAATTCCCCCTGGTTTCTCACACTCACATCTCCATCCGCTGTCTGAAGATTAGGACGCCCTGTCCCATGGGGAAAGGCCTGTCAGAGTCTAAGGGGGTCTTCAGGGCTCACACATCTGCCTGTGTCTGCCACGTTTTTGCCTGCCCCTCTGGGTCAGGTGCATCAATAAACAAGCCAAGGAGAAAAGGGGACACCATCAGGGAGGGGACACCTGTGACCTCGCTGGAGTGAGGCCTCTCCACCTCCCACCCCACCCCGCCCCCACCATGGTCAAGACATGGTTGCTGCTTGCTGTGACCCTGTGACCTCACTGGAACGAGGCCTCCACCCTCAACCCCCCACCCTCATGGCTGCTGCTTGCCTTTGTGTGGCTCCTATATGGCTCAAGAGCTAAAAATGGTTTTAAATGGTATTTATTTTTGTGAGACAAGATCTCACTGTGTAGCCCTGGCTGGCCTGGAACTCACTCTGTAGAAGACCAGGCTGACCTTGAGCTCACAGAAATCCACCTGCCTCTGCCTCCAGAGTGCTGAGATCCAAACTGTGCACCACATTGTCTGACTATCCTTTCAGGTTTTAAAAGCCACCCAAAATATAGAAAAATTGGGTTCTTGAAAAATTTGAGCTCCCCCCCCCCCATTTTTCTCTGATTCCGAGGATCCTTACCATGTAGTTAGGCACCCAGTTGAGTATTTTTGATCTCTCCCACATCGTGCCGTGTGGAGGAAGCCGTGAGCTGCTGGAGTCAGCGGAATTGGATTTATAACCCCTGTTGCTGTGTACAGCACCAACAGTGTCCCTTCCGCAGAGGCCACCTGCCAACGTCATTTAGGAGTCTGTGGCTCTCTGTGTTTTTCTGTTTTTCTACTGCTGCCCGGGGAAGAGAGTCGCTAGGAAGATAGTCTGGAAGTAGAATTGCTGGGTCTTACTTAGAGCAGGTGCCTTGATTAGTCAGGATGGGCCAGATTATGCAGAAATAACAAAAGATACCCCCATCCAAAGGAGTCCAGCAGAATGGAGGTACATTTCTTTTTTAGTGTGCATGTATACGTTTGTAGAGTGTAGGTCTCTTACCAGGCTGGGATTGCAAGCGTGGGTTACCACACTTGGCTTCTTCCCATGCGTTCTGGGGATTGAGTACAGGCCCTCATGCTTGGACAGATGCACTTAACTGGCGGAGCATCTCCTTCATCCCCTCAAACTCATCTCTTGCTGTGATTGCGGACCCATTCTAGCTGTGGCTGCGTCCATCCACTACAAGCCCTTGCTTTGAATGCTTGGCTCCCGGCTGGTAGCTTCAGAGCCTTTAGGAGGGGAGCCTGGGTGACAGGAGACCTTTGGCAGTCCCTTGGGATGGTTCCACATATCCCTGGTCCCTGCCTGCCTTCTCTGCTTCCAGATCCACTCAGCACGAAGGAGTCTTCCACGTCTGCTCCTGCTGCGGTGGACGCCACCATGTGCTCCTGGTACCATGCCATCTCCATCCTTAACGGACCCCAATACCCCCGAAACCATGAGCCTGAACAAACCCTCCCTCCCTCAGCCTGTTCTCTTGCATGTTCTGTCTCAGCAACACGGTAAACAATGTCTGTGTCCTTGAGAGCAGCTTCTACTAGGAATGTTACATATCTCTGGCAAAGTGGGACTTGCCGCTTCAGACCATTTATGACTGGTTAGTTGGAAGCGAACCACTGCAGCCAGACGATAAATAGAATAGTTAGATGGGCGTGGCGGCAATGCTCTTCCGAGTGTTGGTGTCTTCTTGCCACCACCCAGCTGCTTTGGTGGCTGACATCTGTCCCTAGCCTCTGCTGTTATCAGATTCCCTTATCGTGTCAGTTTGGTGGTGCAAATGCCATTTCCTGTGGCCTTGTTTTCCTTTCTTTCTTGACAGATAAGTGTCCTGTCACACAGTCATACACTGTTTGATTCCTTTAAAAAGAAGGAGTTAGCTGGGCATGCTAATGCATGTTTTTAATCCCAGCACTTTGGATGCTGAGGCAGAGGCAGGTGGATCTCTGTGAGTTCCAGGCCAGCCTGGTCTACATAGAGAGTTCCAGGACAGCCACCTTGAGAAACCCATTCTTGAAAAAAAAAAAAAAATTCAAAGTCATTGTTGGTTATCTTGGTTTCTTTTCCTGTTGCTGCAATGAAATACTCTGACAGGGCTGGTGAGATGGCTCAGCAGGTAAAGGTACTTGTCACTAACCCCAGCAACACATAAAAGGAGAAAACTGACAACCATATATTCCCCAGGTTCAAACATATGCCCGAATGTGCATGCACACAGAAATAAACAAAAAGTGTAATACATGTAAAAACAAATAAGAGGTGGGTCCAACAGCCTGGCTATAAAAGCTAGGAAAAAAAAAAGACTCGGCATAGGTGCAGCATGTAAATAAAGCATTATAATTTGCACCAATCACTGCACAGCTTTCAGCTCCATCAATCAGTGGCCTTCCCTAAACACCAACCACAGGTCTCGTTGCACCGGTCACTAACTCTCTGCAGACTCCCCCAACCCCAAGTTGACGGTGCTCCCTCAGGTCCCTGTGAGTGAAAATGGCCGATGGCGAGCTGGGCCACCGTTTATAGGCGTTAATCTTGGAGTGTGTCTTCCCAGGCCAACACGGGGCCTGTGGGTCAGCCATGTCTGGAGTGGGGGTCCAAGCTCAGCTGCCTGGTCCTCACAGCTGGCGCGAAGGGTTCCTCAGAGTGTGAGGGGACGATCGGAACACGCTGGGGCTGTCTTCGAGGCAGTGTGGTTGTGTGTTAAATGTTTTCTCGGCAGGTGGTTTTCCATTAGAGGCAGCCAGGCAGAGGAAGGGAACGGACACCTCCAGTTCAAATGGCCTGGTGGTTTGTTTCAAGCAGTTGAAGTTACTTCAAAAGAGACAAGCCTTTTATACATAAGATCAGCACGCTCTTGTTTGTTTGTTTTTGGGGACAGGGTTTCTCTGTAGCTTCTGAGTAGGAAGTGCCTATTGCATTGTCGAATGTCCTCAGGGTGAGCAGTGTTACCTACTCGCCTCATCATTAGAATTGAGATTTATTGTAACATCTTACTGTGTATAAGATGCACATGCCTCTGTGTGTGTGCAGGTGTGTGCAGGTGTGTGCAGGTGTGTGCAGGTGTGTGTAGCTGCTCTCGGAGGTGCTGACAGCGGCATCAGACCCCCTGGGTTGGAGTTACAGGTGGCTGCGAGCCACTCAAGCCCTGAACCCTGCAGGACCAACGTGAACTCTTAAACCCTGAGACTTCCCCAGCCCCCTTTAGCATTTTGGAAACTTAGAAAATTTTCTAAGACTTTTTTTTTTTTTTTTTTTTTTTTTTTTTTGCTTTGTCGTTGCTTTTGAAAGGTTTGCTTTGTTGCTGGAGGTAGAGCTGTGACGGGCGTATTCAGCTGCCTCTTGGACAACCTTTCTTGGCTTAGTCATTTCTAATATGTAGACACACTCTTCCCCTCATGGGCAGTCAGTTTGTTTACAGTGACAGCGATCTCCTCCTTTTCTAGTCCACTGTTTCTCAACCTTGACTGAAGTGCTGGGATTTAATTCAAATGATAGCCTTTTCTTCTCTTACAGAGAAGATGTAAAATCCCTTGATCCGGCTAACACAGTTCCCTCCCCTTCCTGGTCTGTGCAGAGAATTTTTTTCTTCTTCATCTTTGTCCTCTTTTTCTTTTCCTTTTTGGGGGTGGGGGGTGGGGTGGGCATTTAGGAAATAGGAGGTCACATAGCCCAGGCTAGCCTTAAACTTGGCGAGTTGGGAAGTATGATGGTGAATTCCTGATCCTCCTGCCTCAGCTTCCCAAGCGCTGGGATTGCATGTGTATGCCACCATTTCTGGTTCTTATGATTTATTTATTTACTTTTGAGATAGGCTACATATATATCTATGTAGCCTTGGCTGTCCTGGAACTAGCTCTGTAGACCAGAGCCTCGAACTCACAGAGATCCACCTGCCTCTGCCTCCCAAGTGCTGGGATTAAAGGTGTGTGCCACCACCACTTGGCAGTTCTTATTTTTTCTAACAAATTGATTTGTTTTGTGACTGTGTCAAGTTTGTTACCAGGCTGGGACTGCCAGGACCAAGGATCTTCCCACCTTAGCCTTTTGAGTAGCTGGGACAACAGATAAATTATCTACTTGGAAACACTGTCAGTTCTAAAGTGACATCTCTTGCCTTTGGGCACGTGGCGTCTTGGTCTGTGTGCCCCTGTCCACGTTCGATGAGGCCCTCCAACCTGTCCAGTGTGGTGCGTCTGGGGTAACTGAATTAGACTCTCATTTGTTCCCAACTGGGAATACGGAGGGGCACATGCCACATGCGCTTGGCGGATGGAGGCGGTGTTAGCTGCCGTCCTCATCTCGGTGGCAGAGCACCGCAGAGAAGCTGAGCAGAGGGAAGCTCTGCTTTGCTTTTGTGTCTCAGAGGTATGCAGGGTATCATGGTAGGGAAGACATGGCGGCACGAGACACCCCTCCTGGGCAATGGCAGGTGTATGCTATATGTTTCTCACCTGTTGGCGGACAGGAGGCTAGGCCATCAGTGGAGGCTGCTGTAACTTCCTTTCCTGAATGGCCCACATCCCCTAGCTATGTGCCAGCCCCCCAAGGTTCCTAATCTATGGGAACAGTACTACCATGAACCAAGTGCTCAGAGCACGTGCCTGTATGGAACATTCCAGATTCAAACTGCAACAGACTGCTTACTTTCTCAACCGCACGACACTCTTGTAGTATATTTTGGCATTGCATATAAGTAAATGAAAAACAGGAACTTGGGATATGAGCCAACCAAACCAACAAAAACCATGGAAACAGGAGAAAGTGGTTCCCTTTAGAAGGCAGTTTAGGAAATCCAATCATTTAATAGAATAAATATACATTCCAACAACCCAAATAAATGAAATCATTGAAGCTTTCGGATTCTTCAAAAACAAGCCCACATTATTTTTCAAACAGATTTTGATTTTGTTCTTGGTAGAACGCGTCATTCTGATGGAAACTTTAGATCTCAGGGATTGTCTGGCTACTCCAGTGGGTGTCTTCACTTATACCAAGCAGATGTTTCCATTGTGGGTAGGATGCACCACAGACCACGGCCAGAGAGGCCCATGTGTTCTGCATGTGATGGGTTAGAACAGTGATCATTATCAGTGCTTTAAAAAGAAAAGAAAAGACTACATAAAACCCAAGATATCGTTAAAGACAAATAAACGGCTAATAGAGATAACTGTGTGTGGGGGGCCATGTACATGTGCATGTATGTGCATGTATGTGCATGTGGAGGCCAATTCAGTGTCAGGTGTATTCCATGACGGCGCTCCACCTTGTTTCTGAGACAGGGTCTCTCCCTGAACCTGGAGCTCACAGACTGGCTGGCCAGCAAGCCTTAGCCCGGCCCCCACCTCTACCCGTCTAGTACTGGGATTTCAGGTGTGCGGTTGTACCCAGACTGTTCTGGGGGGGGCACAGGAGGAGTCAAACTCAGACCCTCATGCTTGAATCACATGCGTTTTAGCTAAGTCATATCTCCAGCTCAAGACAACATATGTTTGAAACTTTGTATTATTATCATTGTGACAGCATTCCCAAACTTGAGGTCACACTTTGTACCCTGAGAAGCCAGGTGGCCATCTGTCCTTGAAAAGCCAATTAAAGCAGCCCAATTCAATGTTAAAAAAAAGTCACACCAGGCTTGGTGGGACATACCTAATCCCAGCACTCAGTAGGCAGAAGCAGGCCAACTCTGTGAGTTCAAGATTAGCCTGGGCTACATTGAGAGACTGTCTTTAAAAAAACAAAACAAAACAAAAGGCAGGAAAAAGACAATCCAATGCAGCCACAGCGGGGAGAGGGACACGGAAAAGTTCCTATCACCAGGGGTCCTGTAGTGAGGTTAAGATGCCAGGGATGTGCACAGCAGCCTCCTGTTGCTAAGATGTGGGCCTCCCCCTGCTGGCACTGTTGTCTGGGCTCCAGTCTCTCTGCAAGGTGGTGGGTGTCAGCATTCTGAAATCTTTCTGGGGCCCATTGTTTCAATATGAACAGAGTGACACTGAGGTTCACACACGGACAGGTCTATGCCAGGCTCCTTACAACACCGGCCCATTAAGACGAACCATGAAGCAATCAATATGCCACCCTTGCTAAATAACGGAAACTTGCTGGTCCCGAGTGTGTTAGAGATTTGGAATGTGGCGCTGAGCATGGTGCATGGCCTATGGTCACAGGATTTGGGGGAGGAGCTAAGGGCCCATGAGTCTGAGGCCGGCCTGGACCACAAAATGAGACCCTGTTCTCTGCTCTTCCCCCTCAAAAAAATGGCTCATGTTTTAGACCCTTTTTCCACCGATAACTCGCTTATTAGCTACAAGAAAGAAGGCAGATTCTGCCAAGTTCCCAGAAAGAGGTGACAGAAACGCGGATGATTCCCCCAGGGTCAGGGCTACTGAGGTATCTGCTTCCCACAGGGCACCACAGTGAGATTCAGAGCCGCGAAGACACATTCGTTCCCAACTGGGAACTCTGAGTCAGGGAGACTGCAAAGGTGAAACTGAGCCATGCCAAGGCGCACGTTCTTTGGGAGGACCCTTCCTCCCAGTATTCCTGAGGCCCTACTGGGTGCCGGGACTAGACAGTGAGGCAGCCCAGGGCAGCCGGATGCTGACGGGAGGCTTTGTGCCTGGTGCCTGCTGCTTGAGGGTAGAGGGAGCTCAAGCTGAGAGGGGCTTCTGGGACTGCAGAGTCAGGAGGTGTGCTGGGGTCGGAGGTCACAGAGCACCCCAGGGCCAGGCAAGGAGGGTGAGACTGAGGAGGGAGCTTGTGAGCAGGAACCAGGTGTCTACACTGAAGGAAGCAGCTGGGATCTTAGCCTGGGGCTCTGGAAGCCCCGATGGGATCGGATGGGCTTTACAGTTTAGAACCTCCTCCACAGTAAGAAATAGGGATTCAAGAGAGTCACAACCAGACACCAGTGTGAGGGCGGAGGAGGGAGCCGGGCAAGGCTTTATCTGGGGGTCAGAATGTAGCCTCGGCTGGGAGGGCAGCATTGGAGGCCTTAGAAATAAGCTGGGGGTAGAGGGGAGCGGGTCGCTGACACCCAAGGGTCAAGGGACTCAGTGATGGCACAGGTGTGTGCTTCATTCGGTTGAAAGCCTGCAGAAGTGTGTGTGTGTGTGTGTGTGTGTGTGTGTGTGTGTGTGTGCGCGCGTGCTTGCGTGTGCGTGCGTGTGTGTGTGTGGGTGCGCGCATGGTTCTCTGGCGTGAGAATCAAACTGGCCATCAGCTTCCCAGCTTCTTCCCATGGCTTGCTCAGCCAGCAGCTGCTTGCCTAGGGAGGGCACCGCCCACAGTGGGCGGCACCCTCCCACATCAATCATTCATCAAGGGAAGGCCCCACAGGCTTGCTCACAGGCCAGTCTGAGGCGGCATTTTCTTCTCAGCAGAAGACCCACTGGTGTGACACACTGGCACACTGCTCTCAAACTATGACCTGGACAGGAGTCGTGGGGGCGTGCACGCCTTTAATCCCAGCGCTCAGGAAGCAGAGGCACGTGGCTCCCTTTAAGTTTGAGGCCGGCCTCGTCTGTTTTATCCCCAATAGCTTTTTACTAACACAATATAAAACACGGTATAAGTTTTAAAAGTCCCACAGTCTTTAATAGATCCAGCTTAAAAGTTCATTTCTTTCAAATGCCTGACATCTCTTTAAAAGTCCAAAGTCTACTAAGTGTGGGCTCCTGTAAAATAAAAAATAAGTTACATTCTTCGTTATTTCCAAGAGGAGGAGGAGGCAGAGCACAGTTAGATCAGATCAAAGCAAAAAGACAACATCCAGCCACGTGAATGTCCGAGCCTCCATGGGCTGCTCCCTGCTGAAAACAGCCGTGGGTGGTTTGCTACTCACCATCCCAAGTCATAGGCTGCAATCGAATCCCAAGATGGCAGCCTGAGAGGGCCAGGAGGTTTAGAGGGTGGAGCCTTCATGCGTGCAATCAGCACCATTGCAACGGGTGGAAGGGACCGTTTTGTTTGGACATGGCTACAAGCGTCCATCGATGAACCTGAAATGAGCTCCTCCCACACCCCAGATCTGCTGGCTCTGCCAGCCACAACACACACACAGCTGATCTTACAGGCTGGCTGGTGGTTGTCCACAGTGCTGGAATGTCCGTAGGCTGGGGTATCCACTACAACTGAGCCTGCCTCTCCTGACCTCTACCACCTGGTACTCCAGTTTCTCTCCTTGACCCTTTCAGACCCGGAGTTTCCACCATCACCAGTTACCGATGCTGGCCTCACACAGCGTCAAGCCGCAGCTACTCCCCATGACCCTTCATGCCACCACGTCACGTAGCACACAGGGGACTCTTACACAGTGCCCACGTTCACTTCCAGCTTGAGAAGCAGCCTTGGCCTTCTCTGAACCAACCACAGCTGTGTGTGCTGACCTTGAGGAAGCGCTTTCCAGAAGAGTCCACCTCAGTGATGCTGGCCTCACATTAGTTCCAGCTGGCCCCTCAGCTCCGGCTGACCAGAAACCCCAGATTCCTATTCAATCCGCGCACACAGAGGCCCCGTGCAACTTCACTAGCCAGGCCTCGTCACTCACATATGTCCCTCAACCCTCTTTTCTTCCAAGCTCCCACAAAACAGCGTTGAACGCTCAATGCCTTCCTGACCCAAAGTTCACTATACACTTCCAACATCCTCCACACAACAATATGGCCAGGGTCTGTCACCATGATACCCTGTGACCTGGTACCAATGTCTGTCTTAGTTTGGTTCCTGTTGCTGTGGTAACACTCTGACCAAAAACGACTTAGGCGAAGAAAAGGTTTGACTTACAGGGTATACTCCACCATCAAGGGACGCCGAGGCAGTGATCCCCAGGGCTCACTCAGTCTGCTCTCTTACACAACCCAGGACACCTGCCCAGGGAGGCACCGCCTCCAGGCGGCTGGACCCTCCCCCATCAATCACCAGTCAATAAAATGCCCATAGACCTACCCACAGGCTAACCTGACAGAGGGAGACACTTTCTCGACTGAGGGTCCCACATCCCCACAGTTTGTGTCAATTTGGCCAAAACCCTAACTGGCATCACAGTATTTTTTTTAAGTAGTCCAAACAGACTAAGGGGATGCCCCTGCCAGCTTGACAAAATCTTGCTCTTTTCCAGGATGTGCAAGGAGGTTCCTTGTGACTCTGCCCTGTGTAGGAGACCCATCTTTTCCTCCTGGGGACCTCTTGGGTGTCTCTCCTGGTCTTCATGGGTCTCTTTACCCACCTCCTTTATGTTACCTTAAAGCCCTTTGTGTGAGAAATATATACCTTGTCCTTGGTATACAGTGGAAAATCCATTCCTGCCTAAGATCCCTTACATTGCAAACACTTTATAGCTGCTACTAGATACAAGAGGTCTTTTTGTTCTCTCTCTGTCTCTCTCCCTCTCTGTTTTTTTGAGACAGGGTTTCTCTGTAGCTTTGGAGCCTGTCCTGGAACTCGCTCTGTAGACCAGGCTGGCCTCAAACTTAGAGATCCGCCTGCCTCCGCCTCCTGAGTGCTGGGGTCAATGTTGAGTGACACCACTGCCCAGCATCCATTTTTCTCAGTTTAGATGGGGTTTGGATATGTAGCTGAGGCTGGTCTTGAACTGGAGACTCTTCAGAACGTGGGCCAGGTCCCTCAGCCTGGCTCAGGCAGCCTTCTTGCTGCATGCCTTTGCTCACGGAGCTCCTTGACTTATGGGATACTGCAAAGGGTGCACAGTAAGGATTAAAGTTGCTGGGTGTGGTGGTTTCCTTCGGAGAGCATACACAACAGATCAGAGGGGCGTTGGTGTGAGGAACTCGTACCCCAAACACCACCTCTGTGTACCAATCAATAAATATGCTTCTGAACCTGGGTTTAAGGTTCAGTTCACAGAAACTGTTCCTCCCTGATGCCAGAGAGCCCAAAATTACACCCTGGGGTGACTCTCCTTTGAATGTCCCACACAACACAGAACACGTAGCAACTCCCCCCATCATGTGTGTGAGAGTTTGCCAGCATGCATTTATGTATGTCTAGCACGTGTGCACCCTGTGTCTGCAAAGATCAGAGAGGGGTTAAGATGCAGACACGAGAGTTATGGATGGCTGTGAGCCATCATGGTGCTGGGAACTGAACTCAGGTCCTCTGTAGAAGCAACTGCTGTCCACCCCGCAGTCCCCTCATGCCCAGGTCTGAGGGAGACAGCTCTCCTCTTTGGACCCCACAGACTCATTCTCCAGTTCTCCACACAGGGTTGCTTCTATCTAGTGCTTTTCCAGCCCGAGACCCCACCGTAGTGGGAGGCAAACTCTTTCCTGAAGGTAATTGTGCACCACACGCTGGCTTCCTTTCCAGCCCACCCCACTGTTCTTGTTTATTTCATTACGACAGCCCCCACCCCCCGCCTTTAGCCTCCTGCATGCAGGGAGGGATTATTCATGTCACTATGGCCTCAGGGCCACTATGAGACACACTCCAGGGGAAAGGAGGTGCAGCTCCCGAATTAAGCCATGTCCTATAGTATATTCTAGAATGTCTGAACAAAGAAAGGCACATGGCTATGAGACCCAGGGGGTTTGAATTCCACTGAGCCAGTGGAGCAGTTGAGTAAGACCCAGACAGAAGACCTGCTTTTCTCCTCCTGGAGCATTCTGGGTAACCCTCTGACAAAGTCATGGGTAAAGAAAAAGACCAAGCCAGCCTGAAATGTGAGCTGTCTCAGGAGATCCACACAGACCATTCCTAGCTGGGAGACAGTTACGAGGGTTGAAAGCATCTCTCTCTCGAGGATGGACAGGCTGAGGGTCATTTGGACAGAGCTGACCTGGCTCAGCTCTGCTGAGGGTGCCGCCACCCCCAAACCAGGCCTCTTTTCTTAAAATAAGGGTTTTCGTTTTGTTTTGTTACTGTGTGTGTGTGTGTGTGTGTGTGTGTGTATTCCTGCATGTGCAAGTGTGTGTATGCAGGGTCTGAGGAGGCCAGAAGAGGGTGTCACATCCCTGAAGCCGGAGTTCCGGGTGGCTGTGAGCTGCCATGTGGGAGAGTGCTGGGAACCAAACTCAGGTCCTCTGAAAAGCAGCCTTAACCACTGAGCCATCCCTCCAGCTCCCCCTCCTTCTGTTCCAGACAAGGTCTCACACGGCCCAGGCTGGGCTTGAACTCTCACTGTACCTGAGCATGGCCTTGAACTCCTGACCCTTCTCCCTCTACCTCAACAGTGCCCGGATTCTGGGTGTGTGCTGCCCTGTCATTCTGAGGATGGAACCTGGTGCTTGGTGCTTGTTAGCCGGTTAGGCTGCTGAGCAACGCCCTGTTTGGTACTGGCATTGATACTGATCTGGGGTCACTGAGGTGGTAGTGGGTTGGTATTGGCTGGCATTGGGTCTAGGGTGTTGGTGTGGATTGGCATGAGTATTGGATTCAGGGTTTTGGTGCTGGGTTGATATTGGTGTTGCGTTTGGTTCTTGGTGTTGACATGTTTTTTGTTCAAGCTGTGCTTACTGTGAGGAAATTTAGAGTCTCTATGTTCACTTACCTTCTTCGTGGGAGTAGTAAGAAAGTCAAGGAGGAAATTCTAGGGCTGATGAAATGTCAGCAGGTAAAGGCACTTGTCACCAAGCCGAAGAGTGAGGACAGGGCTGGAGCCAGCTTCAGGCACACCACTGACTCTTGAGACAGACACTAGGGACACTTGAGAAGGCTGGTACTGGCACCTCCTAGTCTGTGTGTGACTAAGTCAGCCGACTGTGATAGGCTTCCTCGAAATTTATAAAAACAGGAAGCGCCCTCCCTCAGAGTGAAGACCCCGATAGGCTTCTCTGAATCCCCAGCAGGGGCTGGGGAGGCTCCCCCTGGCTAAATAGAGGCCTTATCACAACTCAGCCGCAAGTCTGATGGGTAGAGCTTCTCTGGCTGTCCTGATAAGAACTCTACCCCTGACCTGAAGCCACTGACTGCCACCCTGTGTTCCAGCAGGCAGGCCCCGGAGGACACCACCCACTACATCATGAAACTCCCCAAATGAAGACGATTGCCAGCCTCCTGGAGGCTAGCAGGGCAGGAGCCCGAAGTGTATGCGTTCCTTTGTCCTCAATGGCAGTATGAAGATGGGTGTCCCTGGGAAGAGCAGGTCTCCCATCCCAGCTTCTGGGAAGAGCAGGCCCCTCCTCAGCGGGGTCTGAGTGGGTAAGACCCACTCTGCTTTACTCACCCCGGGAGTTTAATGTTTTTACTAGGGTATGCTAATTATCCCTAATAATGGGCTCATTACACCACTCCATGTGTATGTATCTCTGTCACAGTCACATTGCCCGCTCTTGTCCTCTCCCCGCCCCCAGCCCCCTTCCTTATCTCAAGTAGCCCCTCTACTTCCGTTTATGCCATTAGTGCGCGCTGTGCGTGTTTATAGGAGCATGTGCGTCTTCTCAGTAGCCACGCCACAGGGGAAAATCTCTCCTGCCTCTAATGACCGCTAACTCTGGGTAATTCCCCAGGGAGAAGTCGGGTCTGGTGAGTTCCCCCACTCCACACAACAGGATGTTGGTTTACGTGAGAACCACAGGTGGGGAAACGCAAACGCCTCCACAGCGACATCTAGAGTGCAGTTTGAGCTGTGCACCGGGCTGAGGTGCTTTTTTTCTTGAGCCGCTCTTGGTCCAGAAGATTTTTCTCTGAACAATTTTTCTATGCTTTAATAGCAAACACTGCACGGCATACACGCTTAAGAATCAGCAATAACTACCAGTGATCAGAATTACTCTGATATGAGAATTAAAAAAAAAATCACCCGCACAAGGTAGTTTCCGGGGGTGAAGTCCATAGTTGTCCTCTGATGTGTTTCCCCGGGGTGAAGGTCACAGGTTGCCCCCTGATGTGCTCATCACTGAGATTTCCCCAAATTCGGGAAACTTAGCTACATAATTTGTGGTAGTTGGGGAGCTGCACTCAGACCCTCCCCTAAATTAAAAAACAAAAACAAACAAACAAACAAAAAACAAAGAAACAACTCAGCACCATAAAATTTTGCAGTAGGGAGTGGAGAGACAGGTCAGCAGTTAAGAGCACTTGCTGCTCTTGCTAGGGACCCAGCTTCAGTTCCCAGCACCTCCATGATGGCTCATAACTAACCCTTCATTCCAGTCCCAGGGGGTCTGATGTCATCTTCTGGTCTCCCTGGGCAATGCATGAATGTGGGGCATATACAAATGCACAGTCCACACGCCACACAGGTAATAATAATAATAATTATTATTATTTAAAGTACTTCCACCAGAGCCACCAAATTTGAGGGGCTGGAGAGGCGGCTCTGTGGCTCTGCTTTTGCACAGGACCTGCGTTCAGTTCCCAGCAACCATGCCTGGTGGCTCATCTCAGGGGATCTGACACTCTCTGGCTCCTGCATGCACCTGCATGCACTTGGCATATGGAAAGAAAACCAGAAAAAAGAAGAAGAATACTAAAAGAAAAGCCAGGGCCATACAATTTGAACAGTAACAACAGTGATGAAAAATATATTCCAAAATAGATATCAGATGTCCATTCTAGTATTCATAAAGTTTCAGGCCACACGCATCTTATTTGTTCTGTTTTGTCCTTGGGTGGAGAGTGCCTCAGACGGGTGTGACAGAGTGCACTGCTTTGCTGAGATCCTAACCTGGGATCATCAATAAGGAGAAACAGGTATCAGGTTGTTTGCTGACCTCCTGGATCTTGCTTAAATGTGTTCAGTTCCCAGGGGGCTCTGGATCCCCCCTCTCTCTTTCCCTCCTCCATTTCCCCCGGATGTCACAAAATGTGACACTCAAATATAAATATTTGACACCCACATGTTGCCACATTGGCTGTTGCGAATTTTAGTCAGATGAGAAACGAGAAAGAACAGAAACCCCCTCCACCACCAGAGGGCGGTAAGACACCAGCAGCGAGTAAGCAGCTGCTTGGGACCAGGAGACTCCAGGATGAACTGGAGCCCTGGGGTCATCTAATTTAAGTCTGTCCTTCTTGGGAAAAAGGGGGGACATGACAGAAAGCTGGGGGAGTTAATGAGACCACACTGTTGGCCAGGGTCTATTGTCCTCAAAGGCTAATTTGTTCTCAATTGGATGGCGGGGACCAGGAAGTTCCTTCTTATTAGGGGTGCTCTAACCATAGTAGTGCACGGTGTAATTCCAGCACCGGGGAGGCAGAGAGGACAAGTGAGTCCACAGTGCTTGGTGGCCAGCCAACCTAGTCTACTCAGTGAGTACACCGGGCCAAAGAGGTCTTGCCTCAAAAAATCAAAGCAGATAGTGCCTGAAGTACGACACCCAAGGTTGTCCTCCGGCCCCCACAGGCACCTGTGTGTGCCTGTGTGCACATGCATGTGCAACCACACACTACACCACACCACACACACACACACACACACACACACACACACACACACACCCCACAGGATTTCTAGGAAGTTTCCTGCCAGGACAATGTTCTAGGAAAAGCACAATTTACTAAAACAGACTTAAGATGGGAAATATGTAAGTAAAGCTGCTGTTGGGAAAACAGAAACAGAAGTAAAAATCCTTGCCAAGATAATCCAGAATCCCAGATAGTCCTTCACAGTGACAGAACAGATTATCCCAATGTGTTCAGGCCTGGGAAGGGGAGGAAGCATCCTCAGTGTCTGTGCATGTGCACCTGTGTGCAGTCCCAGAGGAGGCCAGAAGAGGGCAGCAGGCCTCCTGGAGCGAGAGTTACAAGAGCAGCCACTGCTGAGCCATCTCTCCAGCCCCTCCCTTCTGAAATTCTTCCACAAACTAGTGATTCTTGTGACTGAAACAGATTGGACAAAACAACAGCTTTTTGCAAGGGCTATTCCCCCCGTTTTAATCATGTCACATGGTAGTTATTTTCAAATTAATGACTGACCAGTTATCGATTCTAGCTGGTCTTGCACCCATGGGTCTTTCCACTTTCTGATGTGATGTGCCCTGAGCTTCCTGTCTCGTGGTCAATTCTGACTCACTTTCTTTCCTGTGCCTTCCAGGGGATGGATTCCGGGAGGGAGACAGCCCCCCACCTCCACCCCGTGTACTCCATACAGGGCTGGGGAAGACCGGCAGCTCAGGCACCGTCTCAGTACTGCATCAGAATCAGGTGTGTGTGTGTGGAGTGCTGCAATCCTAGCATGTGGCGGAAGGTAGAGGCTGGAGGACAGCTCAGGATCAGCCTCTGCCTCACAGTGAGTGGGAGGCCAGCCTGGGCTCCTGATGACCCGGGTTCGATCCCCAGGAACTACACGATAGGAGCAGAGAACTGATTAAAGCAGGAGGCAGGGATGGAGAGGTGGCTCAGAAATTAAAAGCATTTGTTGCTCTTGCGGAGGGCCCACCTACAAGAGCTCACAACTTCTTCTAATTCCAGCTCCTGGGGACTCCACATCCTTATCTTGTCTCTGTGGGCACTTGTATACACATGACACACACAGAGACATATACATATGCACATACATTAAAAACAAATCTTTTAATATATGGTACATCCTTTTTAATATCTAAATGGGTTCCACCTTGAGAGTTAGAAATGTAAATTCTCAGGTCATAATCAAGACCTGCAATTATTAAGATTTTTAAAATTTAGAGTGTGTGTGTGAGGTTATGAGCAAAATGTGTGCAAAAGGCTGTGGGGTTCAGAAGAGGGGGCAGGGGGTCCCATGGGGCTGTCATGTTGGCAATGAACCCTGGTCCTCTGCAAGAGCAGGAAGCATCCTTAGCCACTGAGTTATCTCTCCAGCCCGGCATTATCTAAGAATAGTTAGTACACCATCTACCCTCCTATCAAGGCTTATTTGCTTGTGTGAGACAGGGTCCTCAGGCTGGCTCCTTAAGATGGTGGCGATGGTGGCATGGGGATTTTGCCCAGGAGCAAGAAGGAAGAAAGGCTGCAGGCATCTTCTGGTACAAGCCAGGATGCCAACCTCTATACAGAATGAACAGGAACCATGACTCACCAGTGACGCATCGGAGGCTGAGTCCAAATCTGGGTGCAGCTGAGTTGGCCCTGGCGAGGTGGGGTGGGGTAGCAGAGCCACCCTGTAGCTGCTGCATTTAGGAGAAAGGTGTTTGAGGGGATACTTTGTGTGGCTGGAAACAGCTTAGGTGGGAGAGGGGAACAGAGAAGGAAAAGTCAGGTTTGAAGGTCAAGTGTCCAGCTGGATGGTGAAAGGACCCTGCCTGGACTGGGGGGTCACTCTGCTGTCCATCCAGATGAAAAGCTGGTGCTTGTCCCTGAGACCCTCCCACACACCACTTCCTGCCGACCCTGGACCCTGGGAGAGCTTAGAACCGTAAGGCAGGAGCTAGGGCAGTGCTGGGTAATGCCTCTTCCAAGGACACACTCCGGGCTCGGGAAGAGGCCCAGCTCTCCTGTAGGGAGATCACATTTCCCTCTGAGCCTGGAGCTCAATTCCACAATGCCTCCATCCAAGTGGCATTTGCTTTCTTCGATTTCGGGTCTGGGATTGAACTCAGTCTCCCTTTGCTGGTTAAGTCCCTGACAGATTTACACTGCAGTCCTGAACTGGCAGCTGCTTTTAAAAATAATGATCGATGGCCCCAAGTTCACTTTTAATCTACTTTAAACTCTAGGGCTGTGTGTGTGTGTGTGTGTGTGTGTGTGTGTATGTGCATGCGGGCATGAGTGTTGGGGATGTATCTCAGTACTAGAGTGTAGAGTATTTGCCTAGCGTATACATAAGACCCTGGGTTTCAATTCCACCATGACCACACACACACACACACACACACACACACACACACACACACACACACACACACGGGTTGGGGAGAGTGATCTTCCTGTTCTCACCTCCCTAGTACTGGGATTCCAGGTGTGCACGGAGGAGGTCAGCACTCCACCAACAGAGGCCACGCCCAAAGCCCAAGGCCTCTTTTACAGTGTGCTTGTTGCTATAGATCAGCAAGTGGTTACCTTCATCCTCCAGCAGAAGAAACACTCCCTCTGCTCTGAGTTCTGCTCAGCCTCCAGGTCACAGGATGCTGTCTGGCTCCTTGGGACACCACACTGTAAGCTGTCCCTTGCATGGCAGCCTGCTTCCAGGCACCCCAGATGGGGAAGCCCCTCCAGCGACTTTATTCCACCTTGGAACTTCATGAGAACGGTATGTAACTGCCTGACAGTTTTTATAACGCCGTCTCCGTCATACCCACAGAATTCCACCCCGTGCCACTTCCCAGTGAGGACTGGGCGGTGGGCAGCCTGGGAGGAGCACAGGCTCCCCACAAGGATGGCCAGACTAGAGTCTTCTCTTGGAAATTACTTGCTGCCCCCTCCACTCCCCAAAAAACAAAACCCAAAGCAACAGATAGCCTCTGAGCATGTCAGGGTGTGCTGACCCTGACCGTGGACCGGCGGGAGAGGCGGGAGAGCGGTGATGCCTTCGGGTGGCAGCCATGATGTTGCAGCGCTGGAAAGCTCCACTCTCCTCGAAGCCAACTGTCTTTCAAGCCGAGACTCTGGGACGTGGTGTGGCTTTTGGTAATCGGAGAAAGAGTGTAAAGCCGTCCTGGTTAGCCACTCGAACTGCTTCCCAAACCAGTGTGACGTGAGTCCTCGGGCAACAGCACCTACCGCAGCCTGATTTACTTTTTTACTCTTTTTTTTTTTGTTGTGAGCCTAGCCTTTAATGACTGAGCCATCTCTCCAACCCTGATATAGTCTCTAAGAACGATTTATTCGTTTATATTTTATGTGCTTATATTTTTTTGTATGCGTGTCTGCCTGCATGTTTGTGTACCACGAACATGCCTGCCCGTGGGAGGCACAACAGGCAGGCACAAGAGGACAATCAGATGCCCTGGAACTGGACTTAGAGATGGCTGTGAGCTGCCTCATGGGAGCTGGGGACCAAACCCAGGTCCTCTGTAAGAGCTGCAGAGCTTCTAACCACTGAGCCATATCTAGCCTGTTACAGTCTTAACTTCAGCACTGTGCCAAGCATGCCTGTGAATGCCCACTCAGTCCAGAAGAAGATTCCTCTGGAGCTGGAGTTACAGGAAGGGGTGAGCCATCCAGCAGTGCAGGGAATTGAACTCAGGCCCTTGGGAACAGCAATCAGTGTCCTTAACCACTGAGCCATCTCTTCAGACCTTTTGATGTTTATCTCAAGACAGAATCTCCCTGTCGCTCAGGCTGGCTTTGACACCCGGCTGCTCATTGTTTTTCATGAATGGGCATCTAAAGGGTTAAAATAAAGTGAAGGACAGCAGATATAAAGTGGCCCTGGGGCCTGGAGGACAGAAGTACTGACCTGGCCTGAAATCCCAGTTCCCAGGCTGTAGCACACAGCCCCAACAGTTACAAGTGTAGGGTGACCATTTGTGATACTCATGGAGCCAGGTGTGGTGGTGGTACACGTCTTTAATTCCAGCACTCGGGAAGCAGAGGCAGGTGGATCTCTGTGAGTTCAAGGCCAGCCTGGTCTACAAAGGGAGTTCCAGGACAGCCAGGGCTACAGAGTGAAAGCCTGTCTTAAAAAGCCAGAATAAACAAACGAATAAGTAAATGAACAAGCAGAAATTACGAAAAGGAATGGAAATGTTAAAACTAGAAAATTCAATATCTGAAACATAACAGAAATGAGGGCGACACAGGAAAAACAAAACAACAGTAGAATGAAAATTAAAGTATTCTACTTGAAAAGCAGATTAGAAGTACCAAAAACAAAACAAAACAAAAAACTATCAAACACAATCTTAGCACTCTCTGGGGTAACAGAAAGATCTAGATGGCCCTGTTACTGGAGTTGCAGAAATAAGGAGAAAGGTGAGGTACTGTTTACTGGCTTGCTTCCCCTGGCCCCTCTCAGCTTGCTTATAAAAAGCCAGGACCACAGCCCAGGGATGGCCCCACCCACAAAGGGATGGGCCCTCCCATCAATCACTAATAAAATGCTCTACAGCTGGATCTTCCAGAGACTTAGGGTTTCTGTTGCTGCGAAGAGGCACCAGACCACAGCAACTCTTACAAAGTATAACATTTAATTGGGTGGCTCACATTTTCAGAGGTTTAGTCCATTATCATTACGGTGCAACATGGTGGCATGCAGGCGGACACGGTGCTGGAGAAAGTAGCTGAGTGTCCCACCTCTTGGATTGCAGGCCACAGGAAGTGGTCTCCCTTTCTGGGTTTGGCTGGAGCATAGAAGACCTCGGAGCCCACCCCCACGGTGACACACCTCCTCCAACCAGGCCACACCTCCCATTAGTGACACTCCCTTTGGGGGCCATTTTCTGTCATGTACCCACAGGGGCATTTCCTCACCTGAGGCTCCTTCCTTCCGGATGACTCTAGCTTGTGTCAATTTGACATAAAAGTAGCCAAGAGAATTCCCAAACTGTGAGAGACATAACTGCACAGATTTACTCAACTCAGTGGAGCACAGGAAGACAGGCCAGCTCTCTGTGTCATGCTCGCCAGCTCTATCCATACAGAATGACAGTAGGGAAACGAACCTTGGTCAGCAAGACGGCTCAGTAGGTGAAGGCACTTGCCTGTCACTGTAACTGGAGTTTCTTCCCAGCCTGGTCCTGCAGCTGAGTAGCCCCAAATAAACACACAAACTTATAAACTGTTGGCCGATGGCTAGGCTTCGTACTCTCTTAATTATTAACCCACAACCACTAACCTATATATTTTTACATGCCTTATCTTACCAGAGAACACCTGGTGTATCCTATATTCCTGGTCTCTACGCAGTGTCTGTCCTCGGCTTCCCTCTGCCTCCTCTCCAGCCTTCTCCTGGTCTGGTGGCCCCGCCTAGCCTTCCTGCCAGGCAAATCAGTGTCTTATTCATCAACCAGTAAGAGAAGCATATATGTATGGAAGGACATCCGCCATCTTGCCACCCCACGACACAAGTCCAAGGGTCTGAATTCCGTCCTCAGAACCCAAGTCAAGGTGGAGAGGCAGGGCTCACTCTGCAGAGTTGCCCTCTGACCTCCACACACGGGCCATGGCACATACCCATGCACACACACACTAACAACAAACAAAAAGAACTAAAAACAAATAAAGGTATAGGTAAATTAACTAAGGTAGGGAAAAGCATTCAAGTGATCCAAGAGAATGGGGGAGGAGGGGGTAATGGAAGAATAAAAAGAGCAGGAAAGGCGGCAACACATCAGCGTAAGCGCAGGCAAACAATAACTATCTAACACGTAAATGGTTCAAACGCACTGACCAAAACATGGAGATTTCCGGACTGGATTAAAAGCACATAACCCAACGACATGCTGCATTTAAAGACAGCTGAGTTCAGAACCAGAACCAGAGCCAAAGGGGAAAGTGGGTATTTCTTAAGGATCGATCTGTCAAAGACATTCCAACTCTGTATATACTCAAAAAAAAAAAAAAAAAAAAAAAAAAAAAAAAAAGAGGCTTAACCTACATAAGCAAATCTAGATGACAACTGGATGAGCCCACAGCTGTCCTGAAGATGTCAGCACTTCCTCTCACGAGCCATGATAAAGCAAGTATAGGAGATGGGCAGAACACAACCCAACCCACCCAATGGATTTGTTTTTGTGTTTTTTTTTTTTTGTTGTTGTTGTTTTTTTGTTTTTGAGACAGGGTCCTGCCTGTCCTGGAACTCTCTGTAGATCAGGCTGGTCTTGAACTCAGACCCACCTGCTTCTGAGGTGTGAGGTGCTGTGGGCGGGTCCTTCTAAGGCCTCCTTGGTTTGAAGATGGGGTCCTCCCCAGTGTGTTCTCACAGCTGCCCCTTTGTGTCTCCCTGCAAGGACACCATCCATCCGAGCTCAGGGTCTACCTGCGAGGCCTCACTTTGGCTTAATCACCTCTCAAAAACTCGGTCTCCAAACTCAGTCTTGTTCGGAGAATCTGGGTTTTAGGGTCGTAACATACAGATTTCAGGGAACACATGTCAGCCCACCCCTTCCATTCCACTGAGTCACAGACAGGAAGTAGTGAGAATCATGAAACCGGGCTAGAGACTGAGGGCTCAGTGGGTGAAGTGGGTGCCACGCAAACAGGAGGACCTGGGTGCGAATCCCAGCACCCACGGAGAAGCCAGGCAGGGTGGGTGGCACACGCCTACAATTCCAGAGGTGGGGGGGGCAGGACAGGACAAGCCGGAGTACGGCGGCGGCCACATTTTCTCTCCAAACCAATGTGCTCCAGGTTTAGTGCCAGGCTGCTGTGGAAGTGAGGCACAGAGAAACTAAGGAACATGCCCAACGCTGGCCTTTGTCCCCCATGTGCAAGCAAACACAAGGACACACACCCTTATGAATGTGTACATATATTACACACACACTAATCACCAAAGAAAATCATGCAGGTCCGCGGCTCTCCTAAGAGTGTTACTTGTGGTGTTTTTCCTTTCCGTTTAGCGCCACGGCTGGCTCTCAGTCTCCTTTAATACCAATAATAGGACGATGCATTGGCGAAGCTGTACCGGCACCACTGAGGTGACATTTGAGTCATTGGGTAATGGGATGAATCAAATCAATAACCAGAACGGATGTTTACTGTACGTCATCCTTCCTGTCCCCGTCCACGCGGGGCCGGTGTGTGACACATCGATGCTGGATGATGCCCAGATGCGCGCAGTGCCACCCCTTTGGCAGCTCAGTGTTCTTCGTAAGGTGGCCTTCTGGGTCGAGAGGATGGCTGTGGATACCCTTCCTGAAAAAGCAGTGTCCCAGACGGAAGCACCAGCCTGCACACACTGCCTGAAGCACGCTCCAGTGTGCACTGGGTAGTGCACTCTCAGCGTGTGAGCTAGGCTGTGAAAAAGAGCTGAGGTGGACCACGGCCATCTGCTCCTGTGTGTCGTCTGTTCTCCATGTGATGGACACAGCCACGTGGTCTAGCAGCGCGCAGTCGCTCTTCCTGGGAACCCTGCAGTGGAGCGGCCCCTGAGCCCAGCGCCTACCTTTACAAGGGACTAGCACACACCTTCCTCCTTCCAATATAGTCAAGGTCACGTCAAAGGCAGCAAAACAACCAAAGTCCTGCCTGGTCTGAGCTGGCATCTGTCACTTGAGAAGCAGGGATGTCATCACAGCCCTGCACCTCATTCCTAAGCTCTGGAGGCACGTGCGAGTCTGTTCTGTCTTCCAGAACAGCAGCACAGCCTGAGGGAACTTACACACAGACAAGCCTTCCCTACCTTGGAGGCTGCATGACCATGTTCCAAGTGCCAGGAGATGCAGTCCTGGTGAGGGCTCAGGTCTGCTCTGGGGACAGTGGACTCCTCCATGATTTTACATGCACAGAATTCTCACTCCCTCTCTAAAATGGGGGGCCCAACCACACTCTAAGAACCCCGGACTTCTGGTCTGATCTCACAGTTTCTCCCATCACCCTGGGGATTAGAGTTTCAATAGACACGCGTGCAGACTGTGCTCAGAGCCTTGGGACTCGGGCATGGGATGCCAAGACTTGCTCAGCTTAGAGAGAAAACTTGAACGTGGTCTAAGACAGATACCTGCTTCACTCACACAGGGTGGTGGCGACTTAGCATTCTGACTGCACTGGAGAAGACAGGCTGGGCCCCAAGGCTTGACTGCTGTTGGGTGTCCTCTGAGGATGCCCTTGTCAACTTGGTCCCCTCATGTGAGTGCTGGCCTGGCATCCTTGTGTGCTATCTCAGTAGATGCTGTGGGGAGGGGAGGGATGGGAGGGAGGGTACCAGGGAGAGGAATCATGAGAACAAAGTACAGAGACACAGTGTATGAAGATGCCATGATGAAGCATACTGTTTTATTAATCTAAATGATTCATTAAAAAAAATAAAGAGATGTGTGGGGCTAGAGAGATGGCCCAGGGGTTAAGAACACTTGCTGCTCTTGCAGAGGACCTGGGTTCAGTTCCCAGCACCCATAAGGCAGCTCACAACCATTTGTAATTCCAGTCCTAGGGGGGAGGTAATGACCTTTTCTGGCACCAGCAGACACATGGCACACAGACAAGCAGACACAGACAGACACACAGACACACACACACAGATAGTCTCTCTCTCTCTCTCTCTCTCTCTCTCTCTCTCTCTCTCTCTCTCTCTCCTACCAGAAGCCAGGGTAGATCCACAGGCTTCGTAGTTATGATTCTGAATGGCCCCCTCCCCATGTGCAATGGTGGATGTCACCCAGCTGAGCTGTTTGAAAGTCGATGTGAACATACTTCTGGGGCATGCTAACCTGGAGGCTGCTCCCTAAAAAGACCAGAGCACAGAACAGCAGAACACATTTCTCCTGGGGCTCCCCTGGGAGACTAGGGAATCCTCTTCTCTCTGTGGAAACCACCATGTAGGAAAGAAGGAAAAATTGGGTTTTGTGCTGCCATCTTGTAAATGATTCTTTTTTTTTTTTTTTTTTTTTAGTATAGTTTTATAGTTTGAGGCATCTGCGTCAGTTACTTCTGGGTGGCTGTGAGCAGACACCTGTCAGTAAGGGGAAGGGCTTGCTTTGCTTATGCTTTTGGAGGGTTCAGTACATCACGATGGGAGGCACAGCAGCTCAGTTCTCAGCCCAGAGGGAGCAGAGACAGGAAGGCCAGCCACATGTGTCCTGCATTCGGTTAACCCAGCACCCTGGGGAACAGGTCATCCAACTCCCTCTTATGAGCTGGTCCTGGCTGCTGTGACAAAGCTCTGTGGACTTGGCGGGTGAGGCAGCAGAGATGACTTCCCAAAGCTCTAGAGTCTGGAAGGCCAAGGTGTTAGCGTCCCCTTCCATTGTGGCACCTCGACTCTGGGCTGTGAAGAGTTCTGGAACGGGAGTCTGTTGGACAGGAGAGGGGGCTGGCCTAAAGGTGGGACTGATCTCCCCTGTAAGACACGGGACCCGGTTGGGGACTGACTTGGACCCCAGCACACCAGAGTGTGGCTGGATTGAGGAGATGGGCGATCAAGTTACAACTGAGGTCATTATGGTGAGTGGGCGCTACTCTAGTCTGATGGGGTCTAGAGAGACCAGGGAGTTGGGAGGGTGACTCCATGAAGCGAGCACGAGGGCGAGTTTGATTACCCAGAATGCACGTAGAAAAGCTGAGTGTGTTTCTAACCCCAGCACTGGGGAGATGGACACAGGCTGACCTCTAGGGTTCACTGGCCAGTGAGAGACGGTCTCAGAAAACAAACAGATGCTCCTGAGGAATGACACCAGAGGCTGGCCACTGGTCTCCGTGTGTGTACATACATTCGAGAGAACAGAATAGGGACAACCACCGCACACACCAGGAAGCAAGTGCCACCTGCCATCAGCAGAAGCCGGCCCTGCAATATGTTGGCCACATCAGTCTCCGAGGCTCCTCCAGTGAGGCTTTGGTAGAGCAGCCCTGAAGATTAGGGCATCAGTCCTGGAGCTGACACTGACCTGAGGGCTTGTCCAGACCAAGAGAATGCAGTGGACTCTCTTGAATTTTAGACTCAGAAGTTCTGATTTTGTCCTTAGTCTGCCTCAAGATGACCTCTGAATTCTCCAGGTTAAACTGCTGGGGATAAGATATCAGGGGAGGGAGGCCTGGTGGCTAGCCTGGGCTAGCCTCCTAGTGGGCAGCGAGATTATTTCCTCAGTGAGGCCAGAAACAGGCTTTCAACAGTCTGGGTAATGCCAGAATTGCGAATTTACAGGGTTAGGAAAGCTATTATCTGAAGCCACATTTTGGGGAACGTGCCTTAGGTCATAGTGAGGAGACACTATGACCATGAAAGGAAGCGTTTGAGTGGGCTTTAGATTCAGAAGGTGAGTCCATGGTGGGGAGCATGGGGGTAGGCAGGAGGCAGGCACCGTGCTGGAGCAGTGGCTGAGAGCTCACATATGGTCTCTAAGTTGCAGGTCTGTGTGTGCGTGTGTGTGTGCGTGCGTGCGTGCGTGCGTGCGTGTGTGTGTGTGTGTGTGTGTGTGAGAGAGAGAGAGAGAGAGAGAGATATTGAGAGAGATACTGTGGCATGGGCTTTTGAAACCTGAAAGCAATCCCTTCCTCCACTCTAGGGACACACCTCCTTCAACCAGGCCACATTCCCCGATCCTTCCTAAACAGTCCCAGTAGCTGGGGACTAAACATCCAAGTATATGATGAGCCCATGGGGCCACTCTCATTCAAACCACCACGGGGTTGGCAGATAAGCAGGCGACAAGCCTCAGCTGAAAGGACACACAGGACCCCCCACTGTGCTAAAGGGCTGAAGGACCAGGCATTCATGGCACTTCCACACTTGCCGCGCCCAGGGAGTGGGGAGGCACAGATAACGGTCATCCATGTGGGTCACAACCCCAGTAAGCAAAACACATCAGCAAACATGAGCTGGGCTGTGACTACGCCATACTTAAATGTAAGGGAAGAGGGTGAGAATACAGGGGTAGGAGATGCCGACCTGCAAATCTAAGTAAGGCTGCCTATTAAGAATGTAGAATCAGGGCTGGAGAGATGGCTCTGTGGGTAAAGAGCTTACAAGACAAGCACGAGGTCCTGACTTCTCAGTCCATTCAAAAAAAGCTGGGTGCAGCTGCCACACGTGTGATCCCAGTGGTGAGCGGGTCACCACTGGGAGGAGATGGGGGCAGGAGGATCCCGGGAGCCGACTGCTGAGCTCCTCAGAAATAAGGTGAAGACATCGAGGAAGATGTCCTGACGTTGACCCCTGACCTCTCCATAACATCTTCGGTAGAGGGGATAACCAGTACCCAGTTTCCCGAGGTGCACACTTACAATGACTTACTTAGTTGTGACACATTACAGGTCTCTCGGTAGTCTATGATCTTGCTTTGTTTTGTGACAAGGTCTTGCTTTGCAGTTCAGGCTGGAAGACTCTTTGCCACTCTCCCAAATGTTAGGATTGCAGGCATGCACTGCCACACCCGGATCTCTCTGTTTCAAGAAAGACCTTTGCAGCTAGCTAAAGATAGGGCATTTCTTGAGGTGGTCACCATTTGCAAGTGTCCCAGCACAGATATGAAGGCACAAGTCTTGTAGTGCAGTTCGGACTCTCCCTGGGGAAATACTCCCACCAACTGCAGACCGAAGCTGCTGCAGTACCACACAGGTTAACCCTGGCAAAACAATTAATTTGTTGAGCTGACAGAACATGAGTGAGGGGTGGCCAACGGGAGCACGGATCACCCCAAAGCACCTGTGTCAGTGGAAAGGCTCACCCCTTCATACATGGAGCCCTCCCTTCAGTTAACTGCCTGCATGCACTCTAGGTACTTCTGAGTGCAGGTTCAGTCAACGGGTGGGGTGGGGCAGACAGGGGGAGGTGCTGGGATCTCAGGGTAAGGTCTGGTGACCTTTCCTAACCCATCCCCTTTCTGTGAGGCCTCATCATGAGGGACAAGGGTCTCAGAGAGCAGCATCTACAATGGCGCTTACACACCTTCACACACCAACTGTGGGGGCTGAAGGCTCAGAGCTCTTCTGGGACAAGGTGACATTGTCATTGACAGCCTATTGAAGAAAGATGCTAATTTTCATTGAGGCCTAGGCCTTCCATAGTAACTTAATTAGGCCATGCAGTAAAACCTTCACTAATAACTGTCTGAAGGACCCCTGAGTCACCAGAGAATGACAAAGCTTGGCAATCAACCAGCCTCTGGGGGAGGGAAAGGGTGACTTCACTCCTTCCTCCCACAACTGTCCTCACGGGTCACCAAAGACCCCAGACTTTGGTCTGTTCCCCACTCATTGGCAATGGCAGAACATCATTTACATGCACATGTGTGCAGACTGCATACATGCAAACACGCCCATCACAGACTTTTAGTTTAATTTAATTTTTTTTTTTTTTAAACAGGGTTTCTCTGTGCAGTCCGGGCTATCCTGGAACTCACTCTGTAGATCAGGCTGGCCTCTCTGAAATCCACCTGTTCCTGCCTCCCAAATGTTGGCATTACTACATCACCATATCCGGTTTGTGTTTAAGACTGAGCCCAGGACCTCATGCAAGCATTCCATCTCAGCTGCATCCCTAGCCTACAGCACAGCATTTCAGGAAAAGAGAAACAATCTATCCCAAGACAACCGCCTCCAGCTTTGTAGTATTCCGTGCCTATCCTATACACCTCTTGGGTTGACTCTTGTCTTCTACTGCCATTTTCCTGTAGCTGTTCTCTATCACCTACTAATTTATAGGCTCAGAGCTGGGGCGTTAGGTTTAAAATCTGGTACCTGTGCGTTGAATGAAGACTCATGGATGTAGCCCAGACTGGCCTTACATTTGGCATCTTCTTGCTTCAGGCTGTGTGGCATGTTGAACCAGTTGCTTGCACACACACACACACACACACACACACACACACACACACACACACACACACACACACACACCTAAGCAGAGAACTGAGGAGATGTGAATCTGAACTAGCTGAGGGCAGCACCACTTTGCTGGGCTGCAGGGAGTCTGGGGTAGCCACCCGCCAGGCTTTGTCCCAGCCAGGTATCATGGAGAGGCATTTCAGTCCTTAATCAGAATTGAGCCGCTCTCAAGAAACCCTCAGACTCCAGTGCTCATGATTTTACAGGAAGCCAAGTCCACACTTGAGCTCCAAACCACTTTGCTGTTTCAAACTGGTTTAATATAACACGGCGACACCTTTATTCACGAGTGAAAGATTTTTTAAAAAAGGAAGCCGTCATATTTCACATCATACCCTGCATCGAGCCTTCCACGACTCATAAATCTTTGTCCTTCTGCCTTGGCCCACATCATGTCTGTCCCTGTCTTCCATTTGTGATTTACGGCCGAATTCCTTATTTTGCCAGATTCATAAACTGTGCAGTACTCTACGGAGTGCCCACTTTGTACACCAGCCCACAAGCCAGTAAATTTATTGTCTATGAACTGTTACTTTGAAAAATTACATCAATGCAAAGTGATTGCCTTTTTAGCCTCCCTAGCCAATAATTTCATTCTGTTGTTTTGGAGGGGACATCTGAGGTCACAGGATGACAGATAAAACGGGCAATCCCTCAATGAGGAGAGTCGGAAGTCTTCTGGAGAAGCCCAGCAGGACCACTCTCTGTCATCATGGATAGGCTGGCCTTCTGCTGCCTACTCTTCACAGGACTCCTGTACCCACTCCTGTCCCTGCCCGTCACTGACACCGGTGAAAAGACCCTTCAGCTTCCAGGTGAGGTGACTGGCTTTTTGGGTATCGGTTCTAGGTGCCACTTGGGAGTAGGAAGGGGTTCTGGCTAACGGGGGTCTGCTGTAGGTGTGACCATGTTCTGAAGAGAGGATCTGGGGACCTTACTCTGTGTCTTAGATTTAGCAATGTCACAGTTTAAAGACAGACACATAGCATTGCTTACTTCATGTCACAAATGCAGTTCAAACTTTAGTAGTGCTCAGGTTTTGTTTATAAAAACTGTACTGAATTTAGAACATTACCTTCAGCTACAAACTATCAGGGTCCTTATTTTATCATCTGAGTTGCATGAAACAAAAAAGGCTTAATTAAGCACCATGGCAGCTGAAGCTGGGGACCTTGTAGATATCCAATATGTTTTATGTTTTCCTTATGACTTAATTTTCTATTAAAATCCAAATTAAACTTTAAAAAAATTACCACAACCCCTTATTTTGACATTAGCTTTGTGTATTAAAGTCTGTAAGAATCTAACTGGATTTAACATTTCGTCTGGCTACTTAAAACAGAACTTTATTTACGTTCATCATGCGTGCATGCACACACACCCCGTGGCGGTCAGAGGACGACTGGATGGAGCTGGCTCTCCAGCTTGGCAGCGAGCGCCTTCCTGTGCGGTGCCAGTCCCCTGACCCCGCTTTTGGGTACTCTCAGACATTTTCTTACGTAGGTTCTCCCCCAAGCTGCTGCCGCTATGCTTCCTAGTCTGTGCTGCCCCTCCCCCCCAGCATTCTCATCATTTTTGAGCATCACTCACTTCATGTCAATCAGCCGCTGGCGTCACTGAATTCATACTGGCACTGAGCCTGTTGGTCAAAACCGGGCAGGAGCCGATTCTGTTATTTTAGAAGAGCCAGTACACACTGCAAAAAGAAATCGAGAGTGTTCAGGTGCTGATGCCAGTCCAGACGTCTACCAAGAAAGAGCTGAAATGAGGCAGCCTCTTACTGAGGGCAGCCTCCTACTCAGGTTCCAAACAGGTGGAAGGAAGCTCAGAGTTCTTGTCAGAATTTTCCCTGCGTGGCTCCTCCACAAACACCCCTCAGCACAGACATCTACACATTCTCAGTGTGTGAGGGTTACCATCAGAACTCCCAGGGAATACCGTGAGCGCACCCACGGGCCGTTAGGAGGCTTTGCTCAGTCTTCCCATCAGGGCTGCACATGGATGTTTGTCAGCCTGTGGCTTTCCAGCCAGACTCCCCGGGCATCTCAACATGCTGGTGCCCACCCAAGACGCCCTGCCAGCCTCCTCCGGCCACACACACCTTGCATGCACCGTGTGCTCAGTGCACAGCGTGCACGTAGGTAGCACACGCCTCATACTCGCTCTCATCCCTCACATACATTTGCCACACATGCTGCACGCACTTACACCTCACACCACACACTAACCATACAGTTTAGTTTGCACATAGCACACGCCCCAAGTATACTTAGCCATGCATACCTTACATGCACGGGCCACACTTCCCTCCCTGATACACGCTCCAAACACCTTGGGTGTCAGTCACATTTCACACAGGAGGAGTCACAACGCAGCCTCTGAAGCCTCGGCTGAATCCCCATTGAGACGTGCAGTTGAAGGGCTGCCATCCTTTCTTTTTCTTCCCATCCACAAACCTCAGAGTAAGGGGGCCACAGGTAGCAATGGGTAAGTGGAGATGAGACAAATCAGACTTTCTGAGCCGAACTGGGATCTTATGCCACGACCTTCCCCTCTTGCTCAAGGCAGTTGGTCCTAGGGTGGTGAAATAGCAGGGTGGGGTGGTCCAAGACTTCCTCACTTTTGGACTCTGGGTGGCTTGTGTAGCAACTTTACTTTTGCTAAACTCTGCTGTGAGAGATCACCAGTTACTCATTTGGAGTTCTGTCATCCACCTCCCTGTCCTGGTAACTCAACAAAGACAGGGGGCAGAGATGGCCAGGGAGGGCTACTTGTCTATCTCTACCCCACAGTGCTTGAAGAAGATGCTCGCCTGGCTCTGGAGGAGCTGGAGAGGACCGCCCTCCTGCAGACGCTGTTGAAGCAGACATTGGGCACTGAGGCAGGTGAAGGACTCAGGGAGGCAGGTAAAGGCATCTTGGGCTTATAGGTGGATTCCATAGCTGCTAAATTTGCCTTCTAGTTATCAGAGGAAGCTCTACAAAGCTTAATTATATGAAAATGAAACAACATTTCCTTATAAAAACCCTTTCTTAGCCTATCTTCCTCCACCATCCCCTTTCCACCACTCTGGCTTCAGCGAGTGCTTCCAAGCCCAGGCTCCCCATGACTGCTTAAGGCAGGCAGTGCTGGCTACCCAGTGCCACTGAGGTCAAATGTAAATCTTTGTGTCTTACTTACTACCGTCTTTACAAACTATTTAATCTCTCTGTATCTGTTTCTTAATCAGTACACAGGAATGGTAAGGGCAGTCTATGCCAGGCATGATGGTACACACATGTAATCTCAGCACTCAGAGACTGAGGCAGGATTGTGAGTTCGAGGGAAGTCTAGGCTACCTATGATCACACACACACACCAGCAGCCCCCCCCCAAAAAAAAAGAAAGAAAAAAGACGTCTTTGAATGACTTTGAAGAAGGAATGCAAACAAACAAACAAATATGCACATAAAATGCTCAGCTGTTCTGAGTGATGAACAGCACCAGACATGGGGCTCACACTCGTAAGACCTGGAGTCTCCAGACAGCCTGCGTCCCTGACTCACACTGAACTCGGGTACAGGATGGACAGCCTCTTAAAAGACACTGCCGACTGGCAGTCCAGCTGGAGTTCTGACAAGCTGGGAATGGTTAATGCAGAAAATTGAGAATGCGGAGGTCAGAATACTCGTCTGCATTCAATTCCGCGTCCCTTGGCGTGGGAAGAGCTGGAAACTAGACATAATTTAGGGATACTGTTTTTCTGGGTTTCCCCCTTCTTTGCATGTGTGATGTGCATGTATGTGTGTGGGTCCATGTGAGGGTGTGTGTGTGTGTGGGGGGGTGCTGGCAAAGAAGACACTGGCTGTGTTCCCTCAGCTCTCTTCACTTTATTTATTGAGGCAGGGTCTCTAACTGAGCCTGGGCCTCCTTAACCCGACTGTTTTAGCTAGCCAGTTTGTCTCTACCTTCTGGGTGCCTATAGGATCAAGGCGGCCTCTGCGCTTGCCCAGCTTTTACATGGGTTCTGGGGATTGGAACTCTGGTCCTCAAGCCTTCGAGACTAACGTACCATGAGCCTTGGAATCTTAGATTTTGTATGTTTTAAAATAAGCATAAATGCTGGGTATGGTGGCAAATGCCACAGGTGGGCCTCTGAGGCCAGCTTTGTCTATACAATGAGTCCCTGCTTTAAAAAAAGAAAAACAAGAAACAGTAGATCTGATGCCCCGGTGTCAAACTGTTTTCCAGACCCCAGTGCTGGCACTCCAACCCTGCAGGGAAGCCTGAGAAAGGTAAGGAAGTCTGGGCTTTGAGAAGGAAGAGATGAACTTGACATACTCAATTTTACAGAGCCCTTAATTCATGCCCCAAGAGTGTTCTGGGTGGAAATCACATCTTCAAGTAACTGGCCAGTGTTCTTCCAAACTTAATTTCCCTAAACGGACTCACAGAATATATAACTGTAACAGGAACGCAGCAAGCACCTGTGCTGGGTAAATCTAGTGACATGTAAGAGACGGGAGCAGCAGGTGAGGCTGCCACTGCGTTTGCTACCTACTGTGGATTCAGTGTGTAGCTGGGGAAAAGTCATGGCCCAGATGATTGCCTGCTTCTAAACAGAAAGCAGCGTGGCTAGGGTGACAAGACACCATGACCAACGCAACATTCATCACTGGAGGAAGTCAGGACAGGAACTCACACAGGGCAGGAATCTGCAGGCAGGAGCTCATGCCGAGGCCATGGAGGGGTGCTGCGTACTAGCCTGCTCTTCATGGTTTGCTCAGCCTGATTTCTTATAGAACCAAGCACCACCAGCCCAAGGATGGTACCGCCCATCATGGGTGGGTACCACCCCCATCAATTTTTAGTTAAGAATATGCCCTTCAGGCTTGCCTATAGCTAGATCTTACTTACGAAGGCATTTTCTCAGTTGAGGCTCCCTCCTAACTGATGACTCTAGCTTGCGTCAAGCTGACATAAAACTATCCAGTACAAGGATTATCCCTAAGGCCTAAAACCATATATGTAGGGTGTGCCCATTTTATTCCAGAATAAAAAGAAAACTACAGCTCAACCTTTAAGACAAGCCGATTTTAACAGGGAAGGTCTATGTTACACACAGGTTAAGTGTCCAGACCCTACCACCGACAGAAGCCCCACACAGAACGGTTACCAAGAGTATAGGGAACTCAACCACAGGGCTAAGCAGACTGGACGGGGAACTGAGAGAGCTCCGAGGAGCCCCAGGGAGGGCTCTGAATTTAGGGTTATTTATCTGTTGTCCAGGACTTCCCGTCTCAGGCGTTGTCTGGACAACACTCCAGCACCATGTTGAGTCGTCTTCTGGCAAGAACCAGAAAACAACGTAAGCAACATGGGACTGTCTCAGAATGCTTCTGGAAATACTGTATTTGAAGAGATACAAGCATCCATCCATCTCCTCAGAACCACCACTTTAGAGAACTAAAAAGGAAGAATGCCTGAAGAAAAATCAGGCTAACTACACCCCACCCTTCATTACTATGAGAAATAAATCCTCTATGTTTCTCAAGGATCACATGTGGTCAAGTTCACTTGCATACATATCCTGAAAAATCTTTGACTTCTCTCCACCCCCCACCCCCTGCCCGGTTATCCGTTATCCTTAGCTCAGTGGCAGAGAACTTGCCTAATCATGTGAGCTCTCTGGTCCATCCTGGGCACTGCAAAAATGTCTAAGTAAAGTAATAAATGAGCACAAGCACACAGCACAGCGTAGCAAGAAAAAGGTACAAAGACAAATTTATCTAAAAGTCTCTCAAGTCACAAATGATTTAAATAAATTACTTTGTTATGACATCTTCTCAACCCTTAAAAAATGAATATATAAATGGGTTTTTGTGTTTGGGGCAGGGGAGACAGGGTCTCCTGTATCCTAGGTTGGCCCTGAACTCAGTCTGAGCCAGCAATGACCTTGAACTCCTGGTTCTCCTGCCCCCATGTCCTGAGTTCTAGGTGTGCAAGCACTTCACTTTCTGTAGTACTGAGGAAGCACCCAGAGCTTGGTGCTCCTGAGGCAAGCACTCTGCCGAGTTACTCCAACACAGAAAGGAGTGCCTTAGTTTGAAAAGCTCTAACACAAAGGTGCCTGGCAGCGAGGGCCGGGGGATGGTCTGAACTATTTCTTGTGGGGAAGTCTGTGTGCTGATTCTCACTTTTAGTAGGTCACAGTACTGAGCACTCAAAAACTTCCCTGCTCTCAGCCTCTGTGAGTTAAGGTCACAGCCTTACTCATACTAAGTAATGGAAACTCACTTCCCTTCAGCTACTAAAGGCAAAACACACTGTGTTCTTAGAGCTGGTGCAGGGACTCAGGCTGTGCAATGGAATGGACAGGTTACTAATCTTTAAGATACACATATGTGTAAACACACTAGCATTCCATGTACAATTGTGGCAGTCTGTGGATGACTAGACACCTTGTCTGAGTGCCACAGGCCCTGTGACTGCCCACAGAACCACAGACTGGGAACAGTAAGCTTCCGAAGAAGCAAACTTCCCTGTGAGACCAGCCATTCCACTGAAACCTGCAGTTGAGTAATATATCTGCACCAACTATGAGACATTGTGTGACTCTTACCTTTGTCAGCAAACATCACCAATGCCTTCAAAGCTCTGATAACGCTTCCTAATCTAGACATCAATGACAGCTTGGAAGAAGGGAAGCAGGCATCTAAACTCAAGCATTCTGACATCGAGTCTGGCTATGAGAATTATGGTTCTTCAGTATAAGAATCAAACTGGAGCCTGGTGGTGGTGGCACATGCCTTTAATCCCAGCACTCGGGAGGCAGGGGCAGGTGGATCTTTATGAGTTCAAAGCCAGCCTGGCCTACAGATCGAGTGCCAGCAAAGGCTCCAAAACCACACAGAGAAACCCTGTCTTGAAAAATAAACTAAACCAACCCTTTCCCCAACCCCCCCCAAAATCAAGCTAGCTCTAACTCCCTACTGGCAACCCCAAAAGCCTAAATGGTTTCTAGTGTACTAATATAATCTAAAAACCATCAGTAGGCACAGTGACTTGGGGGCATTCTCACGATAGGTCCCTAAGCCCATCCTATCGGCTGTGCATCCTCTGCTGCCTCAGCAGCCTATTCTGCACAGTGAGAATAACAGCTGGGCTGTGCAGAGAACGGGCTGCCATGAGGAGAGGCTACAGAGCACCTACACTGGCCAGCCAGAGGCAGACGCTGTCTTGTCATCAGAGGAAGTAACAAAAAACTGGAGAGGTATGGATTTATGGCTTTGCTGGCCCTAGGGGGCCATATTTTGATGTCTAGATTTGGCTGCTTTAAGTAACAATCACACTGTAAAATACAAGCTCACCCTACAGAAGCTTCAGGAATTAAGTTTGACAATTTTATTAAATTGGCTTAATAGAATTATACATGTGCATACACACATAAACATCTAGGGTCCAGTGAATTCTTCTCAGGGCCCAAATGTGGACCAAACACATTGGGAAAACGCATCTTTCTTCCAGAGTAGGAACAGAGGCAAACGTATGCAGCAAACACTTGTGAGAGTGGTGATGCTGAGCTAACTCAGGGACTCAGGGGATGGAGGGTGGTGATGCTGAGCTAACACAGGGACTCAGAGGATGGAGAGTGGTGATGCTGAGCTATAACACAGGGACTCAGGGGATGGAGAGTGGTGATGCTGAGCTATAACACAGGGACTCAGGGGATGGAGGGTGGTGATGCTGAGTTAACATAGGGACCTCCAGGGGATTGCAGGAAGCAGCTCTGGCTGACACCACACATGCTCAAGGCTTGCTTACACAATCAAGAGCATTCTCCACTTTTACACATACACTCTTTATTGTTTTTACTCAAAAAGAAAAAAAAAGATACCCAATGAAAAGATTAATAACCATTAAGCACAAGCAAATTCACAATTAATTATAAACAAATTGCCAATTTCATTGAAATTCACCACCTTGTAAATTATAGTGATGTTTCATTTAATCCATTCATACGACATCTTGTTTTCTTAAATTCTGACATGTGACCCAAAAAAATAAAGCTTTGGGGGAAAGAGTCATGTAAACACTGAAGTCTACAATACATACTTTTGTTATTCAATAGTTATTAATACAAAAAGTTAATAAGCTTGAACAAGAGTTTCCACTGGGTATGGCCCCCACGGGGGGCATCAAGCTCTGCCCGACCCACCTCAGCAGCAGGGACTGGATCTGAGTGTACTGATGGCATCTCTGGCAGAGGGGAGACTTGGGTAAAGGCTTTACAGACCCGACTACAAGCACCAGTTTCAAGTCAAGCCTGGATAAGACATACGTACTCTACAAGATGAAACTAAGGCAGAGAACACAGGAGCGGTAGATAAACACGTGCCCAGAACAGACAGGAAAGTGCCTTACCTTCCCAGAGAACATCAGGTCTGGTGTATGTGTGCACAGATGCAGGATGATCCCTGAATCACTGGAGAAGGCCAGCCTGACCAACACAGGACTCCCTGTGACTTCATTTAACTACCAGGATGGAGTAGAAGTCTCTATTCACACAGCAGGAATACTTGTGTGAAACTGCATAATAGCAGAAAATTCTAAGACTGTCATAGGCAGCCCTTGAGAATGCTTTTGACACCTTTCGACAGGACTGCCATCCAGAAAAACCATTATTTTAGAAAAGAAGTCTAAGCCACAGAGTTGGAGCACAGGGCCAACAGTCATCACGACCTTCTCATGACCAGAATGACAGTACTTTTATCAACAGCTATCAACTGTCAGGGAAAAAAGTATTTTCCTAAAACAAAACAAAGCAACAAAAAAGAAACACGTGTCAGACCGCTGGAAGTCCAGTCCAGGGCAGGCTACTGCAGACTTCTTTTCCTGCCAGTTCCATCCTCTGAGCTGCACCGGGCGGATCCCACAGTCATCTGAGGTTGAAGAAGGGATCTTGGGTGTCTCTAATCTAGAGCACCGGATGGTGAGTGCACACACAGGTAAACAGGCACACTCACTTCCCGAAGGCTGGGGTCACCGAGCTCCCCTCACTCTGCAGGCCCCAAACACTTACCCTATTCAAGGGCAAACAGAAGGCAGTGCCAATCAGGCTCTGGTCGGCATGGAGACCTCTGTGTGATCAACTGTTAGACTGAGCACTTAAGTACATACATCTCCAGTATAACAACGACATCACTTTAAAACCTACTCACACTTATTTTATAATAAAAAACAAACAAACAAAAAACCTTTAAAAACACTATTGGCTGAGTAAGCAGCTCTTTCAACATGCAAGGCTTAACTTCAATTCTCCAGAGTAAGCCCTGCTCAAGCAGACAGATCTACGGAGGAGTTTCCGTGAGAGGACCGACATTAAAGGAAGTGCATGGACAAGAACCAAGGCAAACAACCAAAACCAGCACTCCCACATTTACTAGAGAGCGATGCACTCTAACATTTTGTGAGAAAGGTGGAATGTCCTATCATATTCAGGAAGGGAAGCACCATGCTGTACAAAGCCTATGGAAAACATCGTGTGAACCACACATCTTGTAGACAGAATTCAAGTATTCTAATGGGAAAATGATTTTGCAATAATAGAACAAAACAAATGAGACTAAGGCTTGGGATTCATTGTAACTGTAACTTACACAGAGTGACTTCTGAAATCAAGTTTTACAGAGGCACTCTGGTGCTGTCAGAGGCAGCTACGTTAGAGAAGGCTTCTCAATGGCCGTTTTAATACCAGGAACTAGAGCCTATGCAAATGCTTGCTTTGGGAAAAGTCAGCTACTGAAGATGGAGAAAGGAGGGCTGGGGTACAGGTCAGCAGCAGAGAGCAGCACCCTGGGTTTGATCCCTAGTGCTACCAAAAACAAAACAAAACAGCAAGGGAAAAGCTTAATGTTGATGACTTTGCCATTTAAGAGTTAGGAGTTTAGTGAAGATGCCTCTGTGTCCCACATGACCTTGAAAAGGTGTGAACAGAAATCTTCACAGTTGCTCAACTGGTGTCTTCTCCTGGGTGCTGCTCATGGGTCTCTGCAGTGTTACCAAGTGAACCTCTGTCTTCACAGGTGACACAATTCTCCAAAAAAGAACAAAGGCAAGTGTGTTATGTGATGCTAAAGATGTACTGGTTGGCTTCTGCCAGCCTGACAGAAACATAGACATACCTGGGAAGAGAGCATCTCAAATGAGAAAATACCCCCAGCAGACTGGCCCGTGGGCAAGCCTTCTTGACTAGTGACTGCTGGGAGAGGGCACAGCCCACTGTGGGCGGGGCCACCCTGGGCGGGTGCTCCTGGGTGCTGTAAGAAAGCAGATTGAGCAAGCCATGGGGAGCAGCCCAGTAAGCAGAGCCTCCACAGGCCCCGCATTAGCTCCTGCCTTCAGTCCCAGCCCTGGCCTTCCTTGTACACTGTACAATCTGTGCGGTGAAACAGATCCTCTCCTCCCCGAGCTAAAACAGAAGGCAGAGAAAGAAACAGCATCAATAAGGAGGGTACCTACAAGGAAGCCAACAAAAAAATCCTGAGAAAGACAAAACTGATAAAAACAAACAAACAAACAAACAAACAACAACAAACTCACTGGAGGAATTCAAAGGGAAATTTGGGGGAAGTGAGAACTGAGATCTCGAAGGCAATGGACAGTTGTCAGGAAGGAGAAAGACAGACTGAATGAGCACCGTTTAAAGCTTCTGTGGTCCAAGAGGACTCTACACAGCCATCAGAGGAACCAGAGGCCGGGAAAGGAAGGAAAAGGATGTACTGGAAAACATAAAGGCTGAAATCTTCCACATTTCGAAGCTCAATGCCCTCCAAGTGGGATCAGCTCAGAGGCACACACCCAGGTACACACAGACACTCCCGGACACATTATAACCAAACAGAGGCACCAAGGCAGGACAGGGCGTCACACACAGGATTCTTAGCAGGATCATCAGCAGTGCCTCAGCAGAAACCATGAAGGACAGATGGCAGTAGGCAGAAAAAAACGAAGTGCTTAACTTATTTCTTCACCTAAGAATCCTTTATCTGGCAAAACTTAAAATGTAAGGGAGATATCAAGTCCAGGAAAACAAAGGCCGGGGAAGGGGCATGATCTCATGTCTGCAGTGTAGACATGATGGAGGTGGGGCTGGAGAGATGGCGCAGTGGTTAAGAGTGCTGGCTGCTGCAGCAGCAGAGTGGGGGGAGATTTTCAGCACACAGGTCGGCTCACAACCACGCCAGCTTCAGTTCTGGAGGACCCGGTGCCCTCGCTTGCCCTCCCAGGGTACAGGTATGCATGTGAAGGCACAAACATACGCAGGCAAAACACCATACACACAAAACAACAGAAAAACAGAAAGGAACTGGCAAAGGAAACACTGCAAGCTGACGGAGGATAGTAACTCAAAGCCGTATGACACTGCAACCCTGGCTTGCCAGTCCGTCATATAATTTAAGACATTAATGCATAAAAATGACTGGAGTCTGTGTTTTGGGGCTCTCAGGGCACCAACAACGGAAAGAAAATGGTTATGGAGCTCCAGAGGAGCAGAGCTCCTGCAGGCTGAGATAACTCCCTGCAATGCGGGCCTTTCTTACATGCGGAATTTCAACTTTCAAACAGGGATGTGTGTGAACTGTGTACTGCTGATAACTCTTTCAGCTGGTCACACTTCAGGTAGTGCCCTTACCACCTAACACTGAGCCGGTGAAGAGAAGTACTTCACCAGGTTGCGGCATGCTGTCTGACAACTGTAAGGAAAGAGCTGTGACGCTCACAGTGGATACTCCCTCACCCGGGCCCCTCACTTTAGACCCCAGCCTCTTTCCTCCCAGTTCTGTGCAATGTCACCTAGGTGTCCTGTGCTCTAAGGAGGCGATGACAGTCTATAGCACACAGAAGGCACTGACAGGTGGGGCTGCTGCAGGGAGTGGAGCTGTGGAACTGTGGGGCAGCTATGAAGGTATCCTTCATACTGGGATGAGATGGTTCTGGTCACGTGGCTGTTTGGGGGTCACCTGTGCTTTGTATGTAGGCTCAGTCAACTCACTGGCCTTTACCCTAACAGTACTATAGTCTGTGGTTGTGCCCTTTCTGGTATGAATAGACGTTTGTTTATGCCTCTGAGTAACTTCACCAACAGTGTTAGCAAGACCGGTACACAAAACCTAGTACACACTGTACTAATTATTTAAAACCTAGAGCACTGTACTGTGCCCTCTCCCAGCAGTCACTAGTCAAGAAGGCTTGCCCACGGGCCAGTCTGCTGGGGGTATTTTCTCATTTGAGATGCTCTCTTCCCAGGTATGTCTATGTTTCTGTCAGGCTGGCAGAGGCCAGCCAGTACATCTTTAGATGGCATTAGCGTCACATAACACACTTGCTGTGGTTGGTAGTTAGACTACGAAGGTGATGGTGACGATGAGGACTGCCGCTGGTGGGTGATTGTGTGCTTACTTGGAGGTGTCTTCCTTGAGGGGCCGCTGGCTGTGGACCGGGAGTGCACGGTGGCCAGCTCCTCCTTCTGTGCAGGGGAGAACTGAGGCTGCTGCTGCTCCATGCTGCTGAGCTTCTCCAGGTCCTGTCTCAGCACCTCTTCCCTCCCCCTAAACACAGCAAAGGCTGTGAGAACACTCTTCTCTCCTAGCGAGACGCAACGCAACGCACAACTGAGCTATCTGCCACAGTGACACAGCAGGCCTCTGCTTCTTGGTGGAAAACTATATAAAAGAAGCACATCAGGACTGCATTTCCTTAGCTCTCCTCTGCCAGGGCCAATGGGAAACTTCTTGAACATTTGTGCCCCAGAAGCACAGCCCATATACTCACATCCTGTGGTCTGGGTAACAGCATGTTTGCTTTGTAAGGATCTGCACATGTGCAACTGCAAACATTCCTTAAAGAACCACTTGGTGCTTAAATTTAAATGCATACATTTGTAAGCACATTTTTCTATGACGGTGTACACTGCATTTAAAAGTCACCTTCCATTGAAAAATCACATAAGGAAACAAGCAAGCGAAGCCAGTGAGATGGTGGAGAAGGAAAGGGCATTTCTGGCCAAGTATGATGACTGGTGCTGTCCCCTGCCGTCTCCACACCCACACACCACAGCAGTGAAGGTGCTTCCCTTCCCCTTCACCAAGCTTGAGTCTGATCCCTGGGACATACATGGTAGGCAGAGATCAGGGTTCCACATGTGTGCCGTGGCGCACTCACATATGTACACACAACAAAATAAATAGACTGTAATATAAACTGTCTTGAATTATAGAAAGAGATCACCCAAACACACAGCTGGGTTTTCAGAAGTGCTTCCGTACCTCTTGGGCACCTGGTATGTCATGAGAACACACTCTGGTGTTTGTTCTATCATTCTCCAGATGGACTCTTCAGCCACCCTGGGAAAGGCTTCATCTCTCTGTCTATCCTGGGACTTCTGCCTGTTTTCAGAAAATCCAGAACAGTCGCTGCTACTGAAGTAAATTCTGCTGGTACTGCTTCCTACCAAAGGCAAGCAAAGCGGAAGACACCTGTCACAAGTTTATTTGCTAAAGAGTTCAAACTCTGGCAACTACCTGCCCATCCCAGCAGCAGCAGTTTCTAAAGACATTAACCCACCAGAAACTGCCCAATAACCACCCATACAACGTAGTCCTCTTGAGCAATGGGAAGGAATGGACTTGGACTACTAGTACATACAATAAGGATGAGTCTCAACAGCATTATTCTGAGACTCAACACAAAAAGCCTTCACGCTGTCTTATTCGGTGAAATCACAGAAACTGAAGTGGCAGAAAGCACACCATCAGCATGCCGAGAGACAGAGAGAAGACCAGGGCAGCAATCGGCTGTCAGCCTGAATATAAAACACCCTCATAGGCACAGTTGGAGCATTTGGTCTCTAGCTTGTGGCACTGTTCTGGGGAGTAGTTGAACCTTTGGGGGCAGGGAACACCAGGTGGGTCCCTGTGTGTGTGTCTGTATATGCATGTGTGTCTGTGTGTGTGTGTGTGTGTGTGTGTGTCTGTGTGTGTGTGTGTGTGTAGGATTTTGAAGGTTGTAACTCAGCCCCACTCCAGGTCTGAGCTCTGTGTTTCCTGTCTGCTGTGCCAAGGCCCCTCCACTTCAGACCAAGATGCTCTCTTAACCATTCCTTCCCTACCACGATGGACTAGACCCTCTGAACCCTGAGCCAAAACAAATCCTTCCTTGTCTAAGTTGCCTCTCAGTCAGGCATTCTGTCACAGCAATGACAGAAGTCACCAACACAGATTGTAAATGGCTACAGAACTTTCTAGAGCAATAGAAATATTCTAAGTGGTGATTGTAACAGTTACTTACACCAATGTCAACTTTGTCAAACAAAGCCATGCCCACAAGAAAGCCACAAAAACAAAGGGGGAACCCCCCAAACTTTCCTTATTCATTGGTGTCCAAGCTGGAAGGCCTGGACACAGCGACCCTGGTAATAGTGTGAAAAGCTGATTGTCCAGGTCAACTACCTGAGGCAGCTGCAGACAGAGACTCCTGGTGCACTGATGCTGTGGCTAGTTCATCGGTGGCACAGTGACTGCTCCTACTGCCACTGTTCCCTGTGACACAGTGCTGGAAAGGAGGGGACACAAAGGCACTTAACACCCCAAGTTTTAGTTAGCAGGCAGATCTCTAGCTTTACATACTGAATAGAGAGAGACGCTTAAGTCTGACTTCAAGAACGTGGTTAAAATTTCTTTGGTGCCACTGCACTGCATTCCGAACACTGCTGCAAGTGTGGGCTTTTATTTCTGTCATCTGACAAGCACAGCTGAACACTTTACATGTTCTAAGCACAGCGTTTCAGACTCTAGGAACACAAGGCAGATAAAACAAAGTCCCGGTCTTCTGAAAAAAAAAAACACTGTATCATTCAAACTGGGCTTAGGCCATAGGGCAGCCATCATCCCAGCCCTCTCTTAAATGCCCCACTGAAGCTAGCCCATCTAACTAGTGACAGAGCTCTGTTGCGCTCGGTGGGTAAAGGCACACCACTGTCCAGCCCCATGACCTGAGTCTGATGCTAAGACCCACCTGGTATAAGGAGAGCACCGATGCCCTTCACATGCACACTGTGGCACATTAGCACCCACTCAACCCTCACAGAAAGTAAATGCCATTTACTTAAATTAAGAGTCTGTATCATGTGTTATATACAGGTGACCAAGTGTCCGCAGAGGCCAGACAAGGACTTTGGATCCTTTGGAGCTGGAGTTACAGGAGACGGCTGATGTGTGCTGGAATCTACTCTGGCCCTTGTGGTTACACAGCAAGCACTTAGCCACTGAACCATTTACCCACTGCTGAGCTACTGTCTCGATCCCTATCTCCCTGGCTTTATTCACTCAGGCTAGGGACTGGGGAGATGGCTTGTCAGGTAAGATCACTTGATGCTCTACAGAGAACCTGGTTTCAGTTCCCAGCCAGCTCACAACTGTCTGTAGCTCCAGCTCCAGGAGATCCAGCTGCCTCTTCTAGCTTCTGAGGGCATAGCACATACCTGGTCATACAACATTCACGCTGGCTAGACAGTCATATGCGTAAGATAAAACACTTACCTTTGATTCTACACCTAAATGCAGGAATGGCAGACTCTGAAGATTAAACTGATAAATAAATATGGAAATGCTTTTTTTAAGTAGAGTTTGTAAAGTTATAGGAAATTTACCTAAAAATTTTCAATTTTGAAAATGACATGTGTAAGCATGGCAGAATAAGCTGCCTACTTTCTGATGAGGTCAAACAGTGGCTCCTACCACATCCACACTTTCCTACTCTATGTGTTTATACAGAAAAGCATGAATTCTGCTTCTCTAAAAGGAGGTAGTAAAATTTCAAGAGCCAGAGGAATAGGATGTCTGCTGTGAGACTATACATCCTAAAGATGTCAGGGAAGCCACACCCATAAATTCTCAACAATATGGCTGCCTAAACCAGACACGAACAAGGACAACACTAATAGACATGTCAACATGGAAGGAGGCAAAAAAAAAAAAAAAAAAAAAAAATCACAGGGCCCCAACCTTAGACAAAGAACTATGAAGAACTAGCGATGCCAAGAATGGGAGAGAATAGTCTTCCCCAGGAAGAGTCTTCCAATTTGTTACCCAATATCAAGCCCTTAAATCATATACATCAAAGTAACACTACATAGACAGAGCACATTGAATTTACGTATTTAGGAATATGCATATATAATATTTATATATTTAAGAATATATGTATTTTTTATATTTATATATTTAGGGGTGCACACACTTACAATCATATTAACAACAACAACAAGGCAATAACTATGAGGAGAATAAGAGGGGATGCATGGAAGGACCTGAAGGGAAGGAAAGGGAAGAATGATACAGCTATGTTTTAACTAAAAAGATTTTTAAAGTACGAGGTGGGCAGTGGTGGCGCATGCCTTTTATCCCAGCACTTGAGAGGCAGAGCCAGGAGGATCTCTGTGAGTTGGAGGCCAGCCTGGTCCTCAGAGTGAGTTCTAGGACAGCCTCCAACGCTACAGAGAAACCCTGTCCTGAAACCAAACCTCCCTCCCCAAATTGAAAGTATGAATTCTAAATTCATATCCTGTTATATGGTTTATTCCCCTTACTATAACTCCAGCTATAATTTATGAGGAATGAACATATTAAGTTTAATATCTGGATATCAAGAACAGAAGACTCTTTTGTTTCTGTCTCACAGGTGAATAGGGATACACTCTCACTTACACTGAGCAGGGCTTAGTCTTAATCACAACTATATGGTTTATTCCCCTTACTAGATCATAACTCCAGCTATAATTTATGAGGAATGAACATATTAAGTTTAATATCTGGATATCAAGAACAGAAGACTCTTTTGTTTCTGTCTCACAGGTGAATAGGGATACACTCTCACTTACACTGAGCAGGGCTTAGTCTTAATCACAACTGTGATGGGCTTATCCACTAGTGATGAGGCTGTCAGTGCTGAGGACCCAGATTTTCTCACTCACTCAGGTAGGACAGCATCACTTACACACTCAGCCTCTGGGCCAATGCCTCTTCTCACTGGATCTGGAGATTCAGATGGTGCAGGCACTTCTTCCTGGAGCAAATTTAACTGCAATGGTGAACTGCTCCTTGAGCTGATAAATGGATGCTCTTCACTGTGTGTCTCCCAGCTCTCTTCCTCTCTCCTTTGACTGTGGTCTGGAGAAGTCGATTGCAGGTGTGGAGCCATTGCTGGTACTAAGGGTGTCATTTCAGAAGAAGCTGCAGCCCCCAGGAATGGATACGGGGAGCATGACGCTGACCACAGAGGAAAGATGGGGGAGTTGTGCAGGAAGATGGTCATGAATGTATCCAAGTAAGCAGAAGGGAAAGCTGGGGCAGACTGAGGGCCAGCGGACAGAGGTGGACATTCAGTGGCAGCTCCCCAGCCTGCAGAGTCCCCTACTCCCAGAGAGGACACATCTGGGAGGGGAAATGATGAGAGAAGGTAAGGGGCCTGGCTGGGAGCTACCAGGGCTGCCGGGAAAGCTAGGCTTGGAGCATGAGGAGAGCAGACCACAGAAGGGCTCCAGGGCTGTACATCGGGAAGGAGTCCTCTGACGTGGGAATGGAAGTCAGCATTGGAGTTGCTGGGGTCCAAAGACACTGGCAACTTCTTCCTTTTGTGCCTCTGTCTCTCACTTCCAGCACATCTGGTCTGCTTAGAAGGAGAGCCTGGTGAAACAATGAAGAAGGCATGTTATAGAAAAGTAACAACCAAGAGAAAGGCATTATGGGTGATTTTAAATACTTTCTAAGGAATCAAATATTTGCCAATAGTAACTTTTAAAAATACCAAAAAGTTGTTCTAACTCAACAAAATTTCGAGGTAAAAGTGCACCACGGTAAATCAATCCCAGCACCTTCACAGGTCCCCTATAAAAACTCCTCTCGGATCCAGACTCTAATAAGGTCCCAGGTAAACTGTGCAATAATAAATGACTGGAGCATCTCAGAGTCTTCCGGTACCAACCCCCACTGTTCACCCTTCTCCCTGGTACAGCTGGCCCTGCACAGCCACAGGTACCAGCCACAGGTAGCTCCAGCCAACTACTGACTGAAAATATACATAAAGAAATGGTCACTACAGACTTCCCATTATAATAATGTACACTGTACTGAGTGTTAAATAAAAGACAAGTTAAAGGACATGGAAGGCACGACTAGGTCATATACAAATATGCCTTTCGATACGAAGGCCTTTGGGTGTCAGTGTGTCAGGTAGTTCTTCCTGGAGGCAATCTCCCATTGACAAAGAAGGACAGTTCAACCTGCATATGACTTATAATAGTTCAAGGATGAGAGAAGGATGTGTTCTAAAACATAAGCACCTTGAACAGAGGAGTACTTAGCACGGTTTCTGCTCTCTCGCTGAAGATAGCAACTGTAGGGTGAGGTCAGGGTCCTTTCCCGGAATCTGTCAATGTAGTTCTGCTCTTCCTTCTGCGTGTGTGCGGAGAGGACAGCTGCTGTGAGACCCACATGCTTAAATTCTCCCGCAGTCAGGGGAGATGGCTGTGTTCTCGGGGTCCAGGGCTTATACACTAAGGCAGCACCTTCTGCTGAGATCACAGAAAAAAAAGATTCAAATAAAAAACAATCAATTTTTTATTTTGGAACTGTCTTTAAATAAATTTATACAAATATAATTGTTGGAATATAAAAACTTCATCAATACAGTACAAAAGTGCTTATCTTTCTTTACACTTTTCATGTATATGTACTTTATGTTATAATAAAAGACATTTATTTAGATCTTGCTATTATAAACATTTCCATGTTCTTACATTTTCAGATTTTTGTTCAAAATTATTAATTTAGAAACAGAGCTTAGAACTTACTATGTGACCAACCTGTCCTGAATTCGTGACCCTCCTGTGCCAGTTTCCTGAGCACTGGGATTACAAGTGCGTGCCATCACATTTAGCGTTTGAATTTTTTTCTACTTGTTTCTTTGAGACAAAGTCTCTCTATGTAGCTCTGGCTATCCTCAAACTTGCTACACAGACCAGGCTGTCCTTGAACTCTGCCTCCAGATGGGCTGGGATGAAAGGCATGTGCCACCATCCTTGGCTCAATTGGTTATTTAAATAGGTAACATTTTCACGAGATTCAAACACTAGGTTTTAAAAATCGATTTAGTAAATTCTTCCTGTCCCTTTCACTATCTACCCAGTTCTTCTTTATCCTCCTATAGAAAACCATCCTTTCCCTCTGTCTTTGTGCATGGATAATTAATCATGAATACAGAGGCCATCTGCCCACTGACTCTTTTCTCCAAAAAACACCAGCCTACAATTCACCTCCACTTCCTACTCCTTGGGGAATTTAACAGTTCACAGCCTTCTCATACTCTTTACATGAAGCAGAGCATCCACTTCATTCACACATACACCTGCATGCACCTGTACACAGGATTCTTCACATGTACATCTGCATGCACCTGCACAGATTCTTCACACATACACCTGCATGCTCCTGTACACGGATTCATCACACGTACACCTGCATGCACCTGTACACAGATTCATCACATGTACACCTGCATGCACCTGCACACAGATTCTTCACATGTACACCTGCATGCATCTGTACACAGATTCATCACACATGTACACCTGCATGCACCTATACATGATTCTTCACACATAAACCTGCATGCCCCAAATGTTCTCAGGAATACCAAACACTGTGACTCATTTAACTGTAACTAGCATCCAATAAAAAAACCAACAATCACACAGGTGTGGTGGTACACACTGTTAGTCCCAGCACTCAGGAGGCAGAGGCAGGAGGATCTCTGTGCTTGAGGATAGCCTGGTCTACAGAGTGAGTTCCAGGACAGCCAGGACTACATAGAAAAACCCTGTCACAAACTCCACTCCTCCCAAAGATTATTTCTCTATTATTAGCATTTAGAGTTGTCTGTTTTGCTGCTGTCTATAAATTTTTAGTGTGTTGTACTCTCATGAGTATTTATTTGAAAATATTTTTAACTTTTTCTTTCACCCATGGATAATTTAGAAATGTGTTGTTTACTTTTTAAATTCTTGGGCTTTAAACAGTATTGATTTTTAATGTAATTCACCCTAGCCAGAAAACACATTTTTATATAACATCAGTCCTACATCTGAGACTCACAACATATTTTATATGTTAGCATGCCTCCCAAGTGTGCTGGAAAAGAAACTGCACTATAGTAAGCTGTACAGTGTCTGCTAAAGATTACTCAGGTCAAGATAGCCAACACTGTTACTAAGCCCAGCCACTTCTATGTACATTTAAAAAGATTTTTACTGTTTTTAATCACGCACACCTATATATGCCTTGTGTCTCACACTCCATCTTCGTTAGTCCCTGTGGTACTATAAGGACGACGACAGCTGGAGAACAATTTGATACCCTGCTTACCACTCACAGGCAACTGACTCAGGGGATGTTACTTCTTGATGCCTTAGTTGTCACACATTTCCTGTGATCACACAGGAGCTCACTCCAGGGCAAGGGTGTAAACTGAGGTACTAAGCTTTCCAGACTGGAAAGAGGCACTAAGATTAAAACCCAGTCAAGTTGGCGACATCAGTTGTTACTAACACGGTTTCTCCCAACAGTCCTCTGAGGCAGGGTGTGTGAGAGCTGTGTGAGAGCAAAGCATGCTCCAGTTAGCCCAAGAGGGCTCTGTTGGCACTGAGCTAGGCCTTCAGGACAGGAGCAAATGTGCCCTGCTTGGGCATTGTTGGGGTGTGGGGAGGGGTCTGTTGTTTTTGTGAGGACAGTCTATCACAGTGACGAGGCAAGGCAGCTGGGCTGTTGGGATGAGAGAGTACAGCTCTAAGAATGAAGAACAGAGAGCCACCACAGCAGCGACTCCACCCGTTAGCCGATATGCCACCGAAGATTAGCAAAGGTGAGCTAGAGACCACCCCAAACCCCAACTTAAAGAGATCTGCCACCATTTCACCTATCAAGTCATTATAAAAACCAGAACGCCAAAAGGACAGGACGGAATGAAAAAGACTAAAACGACCAAGATTAGAATAATAATTGAGTTAGTCATCGTAAAGGACACGCTCTACTTGAAGGGCTCTAGCAGGCCCAAGCATGGCAAACAGAGTTCCCACAGGTTTTGCCTTGACCCTTTCTCCCCCTTGCTAAAAACAGATGACATTCCTAAAGCTAGCCACCAAGGTCCATTCCCTTATTTGGCCACTTCCTCTTCCTGAGGCTGACTACCAAGGTCCAGCTATCAGAGTCTTTAAGTCCTGCAATCAAAAGTCCCCCTGACAATCCTAATTAACATACCCAATCAAAATTAACCACCTCTTTCCTTTATAAACAGCCATCTGTCTAGGGCCCATGCCTATCTCCTCTCTATCCAGGGGCAGTCTTCTGTCCCTCCTGGGCAAGGATCACCCCCCCCCCTCTTGGCCCCTTTCCCCTTCTCCCTCATCCTCTAGCTCCCGTGTTTGTCTCTTATGCCCTGCTCTGTGTCTCTCTGGGGCAAATAAACCTCCTTTGTGCTGAGAATTTGGTTTCTGGGTGCATCCTGCTGCCAGTGTACATTCATCATGTGAAAGACACTTTTCTAAAAGACCAGTGAAAGGGGCTGGAGAGTCAGCCCAGAGGTGGTGGCTCACAACCACCTCTAACTCCAATCTCGGGGGATGTGGCACCCTCTTCTGGCTTCTGTGTTCACCAGGCACACACATGGTACACACACATATATAAAGGCAAAACATCCATACACACAAAATACATATCTTGGAGGAAAAAAGTCAGCCATAACATGACCCAGTGAGGTTCACAGGGAACTGCATTAATAATAGTGAACACAGAGAACCTCAGCACCACTGTTCCCAGTATCTCTAAGAGCTCCACATGCACCAACTGACCCTATTAACACACAGCATGCCTAAGAAACACAGCCTGTAATACATCAGCAGTACAGACATGCTGACATTTCTTAAGTAAGTTTGCTTAATAAAAGACAGGGGAAATGGTTTGGACAGAAGTTATAACTAAGCAGACAGTATTAATGTTTCTTCCTCACCCACAGGTGGTACCTGAGTGTGGGGGTGGGGCATGGACAGCAGGGTTGCTGCAGCTGCACTGGCTTACGTCAGGGCCCATGCTCAGTGCAGAAGTGGGCAGGGTCCACGAAGCACCTCCTCCAGCGTCAGCATCTGTGGATGGTCCACTTGTTGGTGTTTCCTGTTTAGGTATGTTCAGGATCCGTTCAGTATCTGGTGATATATGAGAAACTGATGGTGAAAAATCCTAAACAAAAGCTTACAGGAAGTCAGTAACTGACAAATTAAAGCCATTAGCCCAGGATTCTGTAACCCATCATATAAACTGAAACGGAAAAAAAAACCCATATGTTCATTCTCATTAGATTCTGAAAAGACTATTCACGAAATCCAACACCTTTCATGATAAAGGTCTTGGAGAGATCAGGGATAGAAGGAACATACCTAAACAAAGTAAAAGCAGTACATAGCAAGCCAATTGCCAACATCAAATTAAATGAAGAGAAACGCAAAGCAATTCCACTAAAATCAGGAGTGAGACAAGGTTGTTCACATTCTTCATACCCATTTAATATAGTACTTGAATATAGCAATAAAACAGAAGGAGATCAATAAAAAGCTAATCAGCCAATAGTCAGGCAGGAGGTACAGGTGGAACTTCTGGACAGAGAGGGCTCAGGAGAAGAAGAAAGATAGGATGGTCAGGCAGACATGGAGGAAGCAGAGTGGACAAAATGGAGATGAGGTAGCGAGTGTGTGGAAGAATGTACATTAAAAAATAAGGGTTAATTTAAATTATAAGAATTAGTTAGAAACAAACCTAAGCTACAGGCAATCTCTGGGTTGTTTTTTATGTGAGCTGGAGGCCCCCTCAAAAAATCCAACTACACAAATAACCTTTGACTCACAGTCTGTCCTGACTATGGGATATGCTGGGATAAGGGTGGCCTAAAGACAGAGCTAGTGGACAACCAATGATTGGTCTAGCCTAAAACCCATGCCTGGTGAGTAAGCCCACGCTTGACACTGCCTGGAGCATAGGACCCACAGGCTGGATGACCCAGGGATTGAGGATAGAACCAAACACTACTGGAGAAAAAAAAAATGCCAACATAATGACACTTAACGATATTCTGCTACATTCATAGATAGATGCCTAGCCCAATAGTCATCAGAGAGGTTCATCTAGCAACTAATATAAGCAGATGCAGACCCACAGTTAAACATTAGGTGGAGCTTGAGAAACCCTACAGAAGAGAGGTAGGAAGGATTGTAGGAGCCAAAGGGGTCAAGGAGATCACAAAAACAAAAATCAAACAAACAAACAAATCCACAGAATCAGCTAATGTAGGCTCATAGTGGCTCTGAGAGACTTAACTGACAACCAGAGCGCATACATAGGACTGACCTAGGCTCTCAGTATATTTAACAGTCCTCTTGTGGGACTCCTAACAGTAAGAACAGGGGCTGTCTCTGACTCTTTCATAGGACTTTGAGACCCTGCTCTTTATACTGAGTCGCCTTGCCCAGCCTTAACACATGGGGAGGTGCTTAGTCTTCCTGCAACTTGATGTGCCGTGTTTGGCTGATAGGCATGGGAGGCCTGCCCTTTCCTGGAGAGAAATGGAGGACAAGTGGATTGGGGTGGGGATAGAGCGGGTATGAGGGGAGAGAATGGAAGGAGAGGAGGGAGGGAAACTTTACTTGGGATGTAAAATAAATAAATAGACAGACAGACAGACAGACAAAAAGCAATGAAGTTATCTACTCTGAGGACACTCAGCTACCTTGCAGTGCTGTGGCGCAGTCTGCCTCATGGTTCTGCTTGGCTTCTTCTGAAGATGAAGACGTGTTTGTGCAGGATATGCACTTTCTTTTCAAGGCTGGAAGACTGTAGCTTGTCAGGTACCTACAACAGAATTGGACTTTGTATTGCTTTGTCTTGGCTCCATCAAGCTATTCCCACTTCCATTCTTTGCTTATGCCACTGAGGCCTCAGAGACTTCTTCCTTCCTGGACGAAGTCAACCCTGCCCATCCCAGCCTGGGTTAGTGAGTTACAATCTCTCTTTCACTGTGTTCCTTAACTGGTCAATTCTGGCCAGCACAGGTGTTCACTATGCCACAGCTCTGCCACCAAGGTGCGGCAGCGTCTTTTCTGTGCCCTCCATAAAGTTCAATCAATTGTGAACTGTACAAAATGCATTCCACAGCAAACAAAGGACTCCGCACTGTTGCCCCCAGCAGCTGTACGAGCTCCACAGGCACCAACTGATCCTATCACTTATAGTAGGAAACCAATACAAACATCTCTGAAATGCTAGAGGACGGGCCAGGCTCACGGCATTTCTTACCTGATGACACTGTCGATACAGTTCATCTGCTGGTAGGATGAGCTGTGCTGCTCTCGACTCAAATCATCACAAGAGCCAGTACACACGCTTTTATTTTTCAATGTCTCAGAGGGAGAAAAGTCCTTCTGTTCATCTGAAAGAGAATGAAAGCATATACAGTTAAAATACTTAGCATGTATTAAGACAATAGTAAGCTCATAACAGTTATAAAATGTCATGCAGCTATTAACCATGAGCTCAGATCTAAACAAAATGACACAGAAGTATCAGTACAGTGAATAAAACAAGGCACAAAAGCAGGCTACACAGCATGAATGAAACATGCCACTATCAGATGGGGAATGCCCCGTGTCAAGCTAACGAAGACACCTAAATGTTGTGTGTCACCCCACCTTGTACACCATCTGTCTACCGAGCACCTGTGGAACTGGTCAGTGCACACAGAGACCAGAATAACTGGATATCACACATATCTCCTGTGTTACAAGGGGAAGCAAATAGCCCTGCCTGTGCAGAGCCGCGATGGTACTGACCCATTCTTATTTGTGGTGTCCCACATCCTAGCTACAATCACACAAAGCACTTGAAATAGATCACTACAACCAGGGAACAAAAAATAATATTGCACTGCTTTGAATTCGCACTTAAAATTTTCCAATGTGACTAGTGGCACAGGTGTGAAGAGAGAAAAGCCGTGAACCTCCTGAAGAGAAAAGCCAGACAGTCCTACGGAGTCAGAAAAAGACACGCAGAGGAAACCCTGCCATTGGAAGCAAGAAGGGCAGTGAGGTCAGGAAGGAGACTAATTATGTCACGCTGTTGACAGGTATGTGGTGTTTGCTACTGCTCTTCTTAGTGATGGGCATTTTTAGCTGACCTGGACAGGCCTATCTTAACAGTTTTATGAAAATGTTACTTCTTGGTCAGCCTCATTTCAACTCTATACAGAATAGAATATGGAACATTTCCACACCCTAACCTGTAGCTCCCACTGGCACTCACGAAGAGACATGACAGAACCATGAGACACACAGGGGAGGAATGCTTTACTGGGATGAAGACTTGGCTCTAGATTTTCTGGGTTATCACTAACCCTAACCTTCATTTCAGATCTCAATGAATCTGGTGGTCACATCTTAACTCTACCGTTGCTTGGTCCCTTGGTCTTTGCTCACTCTTCCAGTCATTTTGCAGTATAGACTCATGGTTTATTTAGTTTGGTGAGTTATAAAGTAACACTGTTATGATGAATTTAGTCACTCAAATTGTCCCAGTGTTGGATACTTGTAGATCTTCCAAGCTCTGTCCTGTGCCCTTCTGATCCCTATTTGTCTCTTGAACATCTTTACTCTCTGGCCCTGGCTCCTTTTCTTGGAAAAAATATACCCAGAAACCAAGATATTAGTGTTAGGTGTGTGTCTATGCTTGTAAGTTCTCTAAATCGTCAGAATTGATATGCAAGTCTATATATTAACCAGTATCTGTCTGTCCACCCATCCAGCTGAACACTTGAGTTCTTACACCTGCTTTACCATCAATCCAGGACAATTTACTCTAGAATTCCTCCTTTGATTACTTGAAACTGCTACAATACTGAGAAATCTTGTTATCATTATCCACAATGTTTGTATACGCTTGTTCAAACTTAGTATACATACAAAGTAACTTCAGAATTCTTCTGAGGATAAACATACCAACCTGGATACAGTGTTTATGCACATACGTATTCTATAATTGACATCTAGCTAAAATAGATTTTTCTTCTTCTCTAAAACTACTTAACCTACCTCCTTGAGTATGCTTATGCCATCCATACTTGGCAGATTTATCCACACACAGCCTTGGTTCTCTCTACATTCTGGAGTGGGATTAATGTTTATGGATCTTGGCACATGCGCAGCTACCCCTCGTAGTCAGCTGCCCTCCCCTTTCAATCTCAGAAAGTGCCCCGTCACTGGTGGCTGGTTTTGCTTCCTGTGGTTTCACTGTATTAAGTTTTTAGTTTTTTGGAGAACAGGATTGAGCCCAGAGCTTTGCATATCCTAGGCAAGGATCTACCACAACTCCATGGTTTCAGTTACCCATAGTCACTTGTAAGAAAGAAAGAAAGGAAAAAAAAAAAAAAAAAAAGGAAAGAAAAAAGCAAACAGATAAACAGATCAAGTGGAAAGATGCAGATGTTTACTATTCCTGTTTTAAACTGTGCACTATTCTAAATAGTATGATGTAATCTCACTGCTCTGTTCCATCCCACATGGGATATAAGTCATCTCTGTCCAGTGAATGCACTGTCTCACCCACCCAACACCATCCTGAGCTGAGTGATTCAGCACCACCAGAAACAACTGATTCTTCCTGAGTTCTGTAAGGTCAATAGATTAACTATGTCACAGTGCCTGTTCATTCACCATCCTTCATCTAATTTATATGGGGTTCAGGGTTCACCTCCAATTATTACATCATTTCAAAGGCAAAGGCTGACAACAGTGAATTTCCCAAAACTTCCCCACCATCTCAAAATATTTTGCCATGTTTTAATTGTATGTCACAAATGCAGAATACTATTATTAGTTATTTTTCAAATCAATTAAAAATAAAATATTTTTTTTTTATTCCTCATCCAGTATTTTTCACTCCTTAGTGTAGATAGGTTTTTATCATATTTCTTCTATGGTAAGAAGTTCCCAGGGCTGGAGAGATGATTCCATGGTTCTGAATTAAATTCCCAGCACTCCTGTTGGGTGGCTACAATTACTGCCATTCCAACTCCAGAGGATCCAACATCTCTAACTTCCATTGTTTAGTATGCATACTCATGTGCATGCATGTGCATATACACACACAAAATAAATCATTAAAAAATAAGAAATTCCTAGATATTTCTGGTAGAAAAGTGTGCTTCTCAAGTCTGTGTTAACAGTATGTTCTTTGATGATGTAGTTTCCTGTCTTCCTCCATAAATTGTTTCTAGAGAAATGCATGGTTTTGTCTTACCTGTGGCGTGAATGGTTTCTGGAGAAATGTGTGGTTCTCTTATCTGTGGTTGTTTCCCCCTACCTTCACTATGGACTCTCTGCTTTTATTTTCAGCAGTTTGAACAGGGTATGTTCAAGTAGGTTTTGTTTTTGTTTTTTTTTTCTTCCCTGAGACAGGGTGACAGGGTTTCTCTGTATTGCTTTGGAGCCTGTCCTGGAATTGGCTTTGTAGACCAGGCTGGCCTTGAACTCACAGAGTTCCACCAGCCTCTGCCTCCCAAGTTCTGGGATTAAAGGCATGCACCACCAATGAACACCTGGCTTCAAGTAGGTTTTCTAAAAATAACTTTTTTTAAAAAAACACTCATGTTCTTTGAATCTGCAGACAATCTTGATTGTGTTACATCTTCAAATACTTCCTCTAGGATCCCAGTCAACTCTGTGTTAGGTAGCTTGATGCTGCCCCTGGACTCGATGTGCTTTTCTGCTTCTGTTGCAGTCTGAGGAATCAATAGGGGAGCTTTTGATTCTTCTGTGTGCCGATGTCAATCACTTTTCATGTCTGATTTGCTGAGACCTTTTGTCCCCAAAGTATGTAAACATCACTGTTGGTCTCTTCTGACTTGCATCATATGAACATTTTATATCACAGAGAAGTCAGTGTGAAAACGGGCAGCAGGACACACCCAGGGCCTCCAACATCTCTAACAGTTCCCTGTGGCCCCTTCTTTCAGTCCCTTCTCAGAAGCTGGCTTTGCTCACGGCCCATTTTGCCCATTAGCCTGGCAATGGACCATTCCCAGTTACCTTACCTTGTCAGGTATCTTCATTGATATGTGTTTGAATCTTCCTTTCATGACCACTTTGTCTCTTGGGAGGTCAGTTTCCCCTTCTTGACTTTCCACAAACTTCATTTATCAAAAGCTCAGTGGCCTGTTGTGGTGATACTGTTTATGATCTAACAAATACAATTTGCCTGAAGATCAGAGTGGAAAACTAGCCACACTAGCTAGCCATAGAGGCCAGGCAGTGGTGGCACACACCTTTAATCCCAGTACTTAGGAGACAGAGGCAGATGGATCTCTGTTAGTTCAAGGCTACCCTGGGCTACCCAAGATTGAATCTGTCTAAAAGAGACACAGAGCTCATACAAAGGTGATCCCAGCACTTGCACTAAGGAGGTGGAGACAGGGAGGGGTACAGCTGGGAGGGGAGAGGAATGTGAGGTGGGAGCTCACTACAGTCAGTCTGAGCAGCAGTTAGTCTGAAGCAAGGCATTTTGAGGAGACAATCAGAGGAGGCTCACAGTCTGAGGACAAGAACTCTCTAGTGGCTGGCCGCTCTGCTTCTCTGATCCTTCAGCTTTCACCTGGATAGCTGACTCTGAGCTTTAATTATTAAGAACAATCAGAACTCGTGCTACAGCCTGTCAAGGACAGCAGAGACAGAGCAGCTATATCCTTGGAATGACCTGTGCTAGGTTAATGTAACCTTAGGCCAGGCCTGCTGTCTGTTATCACTATGGTTTTATGAACGACTCACCTCCCAAATTCCTCCAGCCAGACTTGTGCTTCAAGTGGTGGCTGTTGGGAGAGTTTGTTGTGAACATCTGTTCTCCTTTCATTTATGGTCATCCCTTTGCATTTATCTCAGTGATGATTTGTCTTTTTTCAAGTTCCTTGATTCAGTGAGCCACGCACTTCCTGAGCTGGCCAGTGTCTGAGCCATGCACTTCCTGAATCAGTTAGCCACTGTCTGAGCTGTGCACTTCCTGAGTCAGTTAGCCACTGTCTGAGCTGTGCACTTCCTAAGCTGGCCAGTGTCTGAGCCATGCACTTCCTGAATCAGTTAGCCACTGTCTGAGCTGTGCACTTCCTGAGTCAGTTAGCCACTGTCTGAGCTGTGCACTTCCTGAGTCAGTTAGCCAGTGTCTGAGCCATGCACTTCCTGAGCTGGCCAGTGCCTAAGTCTGTTGTGCTCTTTTTAAAGTGCCTCTGCCTTTTATGCCTCTGCTGTTGGAATCAGCAACTACAACTCCCTGGCTATCAACAGTGCTTAGGCTGCAAGAGCTTAAGGCTGCCTGAGGGAATACTGTTCCTTCAGGCACCAACTCTTTCACAGCTGCAAGGAAACTTATCTAAATCTGTCCCTCTAAAGAACTCAAGATGCAAGGGTGAGGTGGGATTCTGTTCCTCAGAGAGGCTGAGTAGCAAGTAGCTCACACCCTGTCCTCAAGTGCCCTCCAGAATCTTCATGCTGCTCCCTGCCCCTCCTTAAAAACCCTCCTCCACCTGGCTCCTCACTACCACTTCCTGTCAGCTAGTTGCTGACCCAGCCTCCTGACCATAGATGAATTTTATTTAATCAAACACATCTTTGCATCATTAAACAAATGTTCCTGAGCACAAACCCAAGTAACACACCTTAAAATAACATTCTACGACAAGAGTCTTTCCTTGGATTATAGAACTACAATACTCAACTGGGTAAGAAAGGTTTGCTCTTTTTCACTATAAGGGTGGGTCAATGTTCTTTGTTTAGTCCTGAGCAGAAACCAGAAGCACTCACATATCCCTTTGTGAATGGGGTTAGTGACCTTATTAAACAGCTAGAGGTTGGTGTGGTGGCATGCATTTGGCCCTAGCATTGGTGGCTGTTACAGAAGGGTCATTTTACCTCAGGAGTTTGAGATATACCTGGAGTGACAAAGCAAGGCCCCACCTCAAAACCAAGGGCGACAATGGAGGGAACTAGCTAAAGCCTTTAGTTGTTTTGTTCTGTCACATAGGGAGAACTTTTCCCTTTCCTTTGGAGAATGTGGGGGATTCAAGTTCATTCTTGGAAGTAGTCGGGCTCACAGTGAATACCGTGCCTTCCATACCTTGACCCTACCTTTCCGCACTGTGAGAGATAAGTGCCTTCTTGTTTGAAAATTACAGCATCACGCTGGGCTGTAGTGGCGCATGCTATGTAACTAGGTAGCTTTCCAACATAATATCACTAAATACAATCAACTGGTCCAATACTTTTGAAGTGGGCCTTACCTCATGTTCAAGAAAGGCTCAAAAGGCCAGTGTTTTCCACTCAGTTTAGAGTGTTCTCCATTTATTTGAAATTACAGGGAAAAAAATATTTCAATATAACTTACTATCTGAAATGTATTAAAAATTATTTTCTTTGGGGTTTGGATAGCTCAGAAGGAAAGAAATTAAGAATCTGATGGTGTGGTGGTTTGAAAGAAATGGCCCCAAAGGGAGTGGCACTTAGGAGGTGTGGCCTTGTTGGAGGCAGCTTTGAGGTCCCTTGCTCAAGCTTCCCTCAGTGACTTTCAGTTGACTTCCCGTTGTCTGTAAGGTGTAGTACTCCAAGCTCGAGCACTGAGTCTACCTGCACACCACCACACTCCCCACCATGACAGAGGATAAACCTCTGGAACTGTAAGTGAGCCCCCAAATAAATGTTTTGTTCGTAAGAGCTGCTGTGGTCATGGTGTCTCTTCACAGCCATAGGAAACCTAACTACGAAAGATGGCATTAAAGTAGTTAATTCTTTATTAACGCACACTCATCTACATTTTAAAACTACTTAGCCTCCAAGCGGTATGGTGCAGCTAGTATATTACTGTTGTCAGTATTATTACCATCTTTTGGGCAATTCAGCAAGCTAGAAAGCAGCACAGGGCTCAGGGCTTTTGCTCGGCATGCACACATGCTGCCATCTGTGAAGAGATTCAGGGGCAGCTGAGTGCCAGTCTGTTGACTTACCACCACCCTGCAGCTCCATGCATGTGTCTATCACGGGCTTCACTGATCTGGTCATCGACTCAATGTAGAGCTGTTGACCCACATTCTTAATTTTGTTTACACTGGCATAGACCTGCTGCAAGGTCATCTTAGGGAGAAGAAGGATAAGATAGAGTTTAAAAATGTAGAAGTGTGCGCTAAAAGACACACAATGCACGCTTAACTCCTGGGTCTCTGAGACACCAATAAAAGCAATCTTCACTTTAATTCCACTTCTCACTGAGCACTGTGCAATGATGCCAATCAAACTGTACATCCACCTATCCATGGTCAAACCGCACATCCACCTATCCATGGTACACTGCTTTCAGAAAAGAATGATTCTTTTCCTCCAAGAGACAGGCCCTTACCACGTAGCCCCACTGGCCTCAGAACTCTTGCTTTCACTCCGACTACTGAAAATATAAGCACTGCCACTAAGCCTACCTCAGATTTTCTTTTTACAGACATTTGTCTATATGCATTCAAGTCACTTTCTAAAGTAAACTGAAATTTGTGAAATGACAATCCTAAGATGTCACCAGGTGAGGACCAACACTGACACACAAACAGCATCCACAGGAAGACACATGAGCCACATACCTGCTCCTTCTGTGCCTCTTCAACACAGTGTCCACTGGCCTCACTGGAAGAGGCGATGCTGATGTGCTGCTCCTGTGAGCCGCTGCTGCCCAGGCTCCCGTAACCACTGGAAGCACTGGCATGAACCGGCTAGGAGGAAGGGCCCGTTTAGTTACTGCTGCATAAGTGGTACTGACATTATTCACCCCAGAGCTTCTGGTCTACAATCACCACAAAGCTAAGAGCTCCTTAAATGCTACAGTAGGTATGGGGAGGGTGAAGCTGTTAGCCTGGATGCTGTTGTGAGACATGCCTCAGCACTTTCCTATTCTCAGGGCAGTGCCTAATTTTCTAGTCTAGGTGGGGATTACAGCAACACATCCTTTTAGAAGCTGTAAGATAACTGATTTTTGTAAATCATAAATAATGTAATAAACTAAAAATTTAGTTCTTTAAATTTAGAATAGACAGAACACATGAAATAAAAACATAGAATTTTTTTTTATAAAAATTCAAACATTAAATGAATCCTAGAGATTTTTATAAAAGACATTTCTGGGGACTGGAGAGGTGGCTCATTGGATAAGAGCACTGACTGTTCTTCCAGAGGACCCAGGTTTAATTCCCAGCACACCCAGCAGTTCACAACTGTCCGTGACTCTAGTTCCAGGGGATCTGACACCTTCACACCAATGCACATGAAGTTAAATTATTTTTAAAGAAGACATTTCTGAAAACCCCTGGGCTCACATTCTATGTGTGTGACATACTTGACTTTATTTACTGACAGAACCCATCTTTGGTTGTTCTTTCAACAGGTTAATTTCCCTCTTCTTCCCTTATAATGACGAGAAACTGAGACCAACTGCACATCTCTACTACTTTTAAAAACTGAGTTTAAAAAAAAAAAAACAAAACAAAACAAAACACTGAAGCCCAAGCTCAGGAGCTGAGCACCCTGCTGGTGTATGAAGTGTGAAAAGAAATCTTTCATGAAGAAAACCAGAAAACAAGGTCTGCCCTATCAGTCTGCTGTCTCTCTCACACAGAATAAGGAACAAGATGGACAGAACTTAATCCATAGATGCAGACAAGAAAGCAAACATTTCTAAGATGTGGAGGTAAAGGTTCCTCTCCCCTCAGTGTGTTCTTGTGGTCTGATTTCACTAATACCGAACTAACCATAAAACACAATTTGGGGGATGATGTGCTTTTAAAGCCTCTCACTTTACCTGTAAGAGAAGTTTGTGAATTTGTTCTTGTAATTCTGTTATATCTTTGTCGTTATTAGTTGCCTTTTTTATTCCAGTGGCAAAAACATCCTCATTTAATGGACTCCTACAAAATGCCAAGAGAAACAATGAGCCAAGCAACCAAATTCATCTAAAATGAAGACTAAAATGCTTGCAACAGACCATTTAAAGAATAAGCTGTGTTTTGATGAAACAACTCTTTAACTCTAGATAAACAAAATATGGAGTTAAAATTCCCAAAGAAACAAACTAGATATAACAGTCTCTAACCCACATGGTCCTTGGTACAGAATACAGGACCTTGTACATGCTAGGAAAACACTCCACTACTAAACTACCTCCCCAGCCCCTGTTTTTTTTTTTTTTTTTTTTTTTTTTTTTTTTTTCTGAGTGAAAGTCTTTCTCCAATTAGCCCAGGCTAACCTGGGACTTTTGATCACCCTATCTCTATCTCCTGGGAACTAGAATTACAGGCAAACATCTGACACAATTTAAGTTTCTCTACAGCACTGATCTTTATATAACAGGTCCTGGATGTGCATGTGTATGTGTATAAATTTAGTAAATGTATGTGTATAATAAAACCAGTGACAAGCTACTTCTTTTGCTCCTAAGAGATTCAGTAAGGACTGGTTTTAAAATCTGACTGAGTGAACCTCTGTAGGAATGTTGATGCTGAAGTTGCCAAGCAGTAAATGCTTAAAACTGGGCTGGACATGACTCAGGGGTTAAGAGTACCTGTTGCTCTTCCAGAGTACCTGAATTTGATCCCTACCACCCATGTGAGGAGACTCATAACCATATATATCTCCACCTCCTAGGAGATGTGGTGCCTCTGGATACTTGCACATACCCAATGTGCAGGCATCCAATCTATACATAGATAAAAAATAGTAAAAATAAAACTAAAAACACTTAGTTGAGTGTGGTAACCCATGCCTTTAATTCCAGCACTTGGGAGGCAGAGGCAAGAGGATCTCTCTGAGTTTGAAGCTAGCTGGTCTACAGATCGAAGTTTCAGGACAAGCAGAGCTATATGGTGAGACCTTGGCTTAAAAACCCAAAAATAAATATGTGAAATTTAAAGCTGCTACTCACTTCTGCTACCTGCTAAAGTTGACTCTACAGCCTTACCCTGGTGGTGAAAATGAGGCTGTCACAATATTACCTCCCTATCTCATTGCAAACTTGAGAGATTAGAAATCTACCACTGAGATGGTTCTGTGGTTAAAATCATTTGCTGTACAAGCCTGATGCCTGGAGTTTGATCTCAGGAATCCACAATGAAAGGTGATGTTCTCTGAGCTCCACAAGTGTGTGTCATGTTACACATGTGGTTGTTCCCCCATTTTACATGATTTAAAGTAAAAAACAAAATAAAAGTTACTACCTGAACATAGTGAACGCCAACAAAGATACTAAAGACACTAACATTTATTAGGATCTTCTCCTAAAAACTGTACTAGTTTTTAAGAATATATACATAACATCTTCAAAAGCCATAAAGCAGTGGTTCTTAATATGAGGGTTATGACCCCTTTGGCAAATTCCTGTCTCCAAAAATATTTACATTATGATTCGTAACAGTGGCAAAATTACACTTATGAAGTAGCAACAAAATACTGGGTTCACCACAGCAAGAGGAAATGTATTAAAGGGTCCCAGCATTAGCAAGGTTGAGAACCACTGCTAAAGAGTGACAGTCATGTTCCAATTGCTTTACAAATATCCCTTCATTGGGATCTCAATCTTCTCCAGGTCCCCGAGTTATTAAGGGGAGAGAAGAGATAGAGGAAGGGACCAGTCTAGGTACCAGGGGTCACACACTCATCATGGCATGACACTGTATCTTGGGACCTTGGTAGAGTGGGCACCAAATGAGGAATATTAAATCAGATATATCACCTCATCTTATGATGTAGGCATTATTCCTGACATTTAGTGTGAGGCTGGGTGATGCTTGCCCAGCTCAGGCTGGATGGAAGAACCAACCAAGAAACAGCAAAGCCAGAGGTTGAAGAGATGGCTCCATGGTTAAGAACACTTTCTGCTCTTGAAGAGGACCTGGGTTTGGTTCCCAGCACTCATATAGCTGCTTACAATGGTTTTTAAACTCCAATTCCAGGAGACCCTGAGTCCTTTTCTTGCCTCCATAGGCCCCAGGTATGTATTTAGTACATTTACATACATGCAAGCAAAATATTTGTACATAAAACATGAAGTCTTTAACATTTTTTAATTAGTTTTGTATGTGTATGGTGTCTGGATGTATGTCTATGCACCATGTGCACGCCTGGCACCTGCACAGGCCAGGAGAGGACACTGGATCCCCTGGACCTGGAGTTACAGATCTATAGTGCAGCTACAGTGACCTAAGAAGCTGAAACACCACCCCAAGACTGCAAACATCAGAAAAACCAGAATGCTGGTAGTGCCATGAAAGGAACAGCAAAACCCGAATTCAGGACTTTATACATAACCATGTCCATCTTCCCATGACAGGTGACGGCTGCCCCACTCACCTCTATACCCCACAGCAGCAACTGATGAACTTACGTTCGAACTTTATGCCGACCAATGATGAAGGAAACCTTCCGGCTCCAGGGGTTCACAAAGCTGGACCAGCTGGAATCCAGAATGATGTAATCTCCATTCTGAGTGCAGAATCTGATAGGTGAGTGTTCAAATGGAGGATGGCCCACATACTTTAAAACTATGTAAAGTAACAAAGATTAAAACCAGACTTTACACAGATGAGAGTACAAGTGTCCTGCTTCAGTTATCTATTTGGGACTTTTTAGCACTTTAATGTAGGAAACGATTACTTTAGCAGTTTCAAACATTTCTTATTTGGGTAAAGAAAAAACTCTATTGAGAAATGGACTGAAAAATTACAACCAATCAGTAGCAAATAACAACTTCCATAAAGGAGCAGGCCCCACCTTTTTGGTGTATGGCAACCATCAGAGGCCGATCTTCTGGGTGCAAATATGTTAAGATCGATGTTCCAATCAGATCCTGAGGTAGGTAACCCAGCAAAGGTACTGCCCTGGGGCACAGGCACACAGCACAGGAAGCACGTTATACTGAGCAAGTAATTAAGAAGTTTTTTATACACTTAAAAATACCCACTTGGGCTGGCAATGTGACTCAGTGGGATACTATGTGCTGAGACTATGTAAGAATTCTATCCCCCGCTCTGCAAAATAAAACATCACCACTAAACCCTAGGTTCTCTATTTAATTCTAAACAGGACGAACATTTACAAAAAGGTGTCCACTAATGCATCCATGGAAGCAAAAACCTGAGTGGCTGTGCTGTGGGAACAGACACGGCTATCCATGTCAGCAGTCATCTGATACCTTCTCATTCCCTAACAACAGGCTTGCAGGCTCACGTGAACTTAGGAATCAGAAACTCTGGAGACTGTGGTGATATTTTGTTTATGATCTGGCCTGAAGACCAAAATGCAAAGCTAGCCACACTAGTTAGCTATAGAGGCCAGGCAGTGGTGGCTCACACTTTTAATCCCAGGACTCACAGACAGGCAGCTGGATCTCTGAGTTGAAGGCCACCCTGGGCTACACAAAACTGATCCAGTTTAAAAGCGCACACAAAGGTGATCCCAGCATGTGGAGTGACACCCCTTTAATCCCAGCACTAAGGAAGTAGAGACAGGAAGGGATATAGCTGGGTGGAGAGAGGAGACGGGAGGTCATGGCTGTCTGAGGAGGCAGTCAGTCTGAGGCCAGGATCGCCTCTTCCGTCTGCACATTGGCAGAGGTAAGACTCACTTTGCTTCTCTGATCTTTCAGCTTTTATCCCATAGCTGATTCTGAGTTTTTATTATTAAGACCAATTAGAATTCATGCCACAGAAGATAACCCAGGGACATGAATTTTCAGCAAGTTCCTCCAGGTCCTGTGCTCTGTTACATTGTCATTTAGAAAGAGCACACGGTAACAGCAGGGTACGGTGATAAAGTGGGCCATGAGCTTAATCAATATTGATATAGTTTGGAGCTTGACTGTCCCCCAAGATTAGTATATTACACTGAAAGCATGGCCCCCAGCCCCTCAGCCCGTGGCACTATTGGGGGATGGTGCAGCCTTCCTTCAGGAGGCAAAGTTCTCAGGCCCTGCATTAACTGTCAACTGGACACAGCTTAGAATCACCCCATGAAGGTTCAATTGAATAACTGCCTTCACCATGCCGTGTTAGTCTGTGGAAGTGACTGTAAGGGACTGCCTCAACTGTCTTAGTGTTAAGAGGGCTCTGTTCCTCCACAGCTCTACACTCAGGTCCCTGCCCTGCCTTCCCCCTGCTACCTGGTCCCAGGAAGTAAGCAGATTAACTTCACTCACCATGTGCTCTCCACCGTGATGCCCTGCCACACCAGAGGTCTCAAACCAATGGAGCCAGCCAAGTAATCATGGCCCGAAACAGCAGCCATTAAACCTTTCTTTCCCCTTACACATTGCTCACTTCCAGTATTTTACTACAGTAACAAAGGCTGACGGACACAATGTAATGTCAAAATCAAATATAGTATCCAAAGGCAACTATCACCCTGAAACTCACAGGAACGTTTTCAGGATAAAGAGGCCTTGGAAGGATGACTTAAGACAAAACCTGCTCCGTAAACATTTTCTGTGCTTCATTTTACACTAACACATGGCTCAGTCCTGTTTCTGATTTCCAAATTTTAAGAATAAGTAAAATTCTGAAATAAATGTGTGGTTGTATATACTAATACAATACAAACATTTACTTTTTTTTTTCTTTTTTTCCCCATGTTAGGGTATCTCTGTGTAACAGCTTTGGCTATCCTTGAACTCACATTGTAGACTCGCAGAAATCTGCCTGACTCGGCCTCCTGAATGCTGGAATTAAAGGTGTGCAACCACTACCACCCAGACAGCATTTGCTTTTGTTTGCTTGTTTGTTTGTTGTTTGAGGCAGGGTTTCTTTGTGTAGTTTTGGAACCTGTCCTGGAACTAGCTCTGTAGACCAGGCTGGCCTCAAACTCACAGACATCCACCTGCCTCTGCCTCCCAAGTGCTGGGACTAAAGGCGTGCACCACCACCACCCGGCTTTAAAAATACAAAACCAGGAGCTAGAAAGATGGCTCAGCAGTTATAAGCACTGACTGATTTTCCCAAGAACCTGAGTTTGATTCTTAGAACCCACCCTGCACACATAAAGGAAATCACTTTTTTCTAAAAAAAAAAAAAAAAATTCTGAAAAACAGCAATAAGCACAAAGTACTATCACTATGTTCAAAAGTAAAGCCATTTTAAAATTGCAGAAAAACAATGTAAATCAAAATGGAGGAAAAAAAATCTTTAAACATTTGCCTTTAAAAAAAAAAACCCATAAGTTCTCTTTTTTCCTCTTCAGACTAATTAAAAATTTAGTATAAATTGATTTGAGCAGCATTTGTCAAATGAAAGTAGCAGGAGAGTGAGTGCTAAAGGATTTGAGTCTTGGTCCTAAATTGAGTACAGTCACAATTTCTTGTTGAACTGGTCCTTGGTTTATGTAACGTACGAGTAATACACCTGAACCACTTATGCGTCAATGTAACGAAATATTGTAAGGTGTCATATAAATCACTTTAAAAAATACAACATACAAGATGTTTACAATAAAATTCAGCCAACAGGTACAAGTACTTGCCACCAAGCCCGCTGGCCTGAGCTGGATCCCAGACTCATACAGTGGTAGGTGAGATCCAACACCAGAAGGGTGGCCTCTGATCACAAATGTATGGACTAGTGCACGTGCATGCCCAGGCACAGACACACACATACACACACACTCACACAAGCACATACAGACAAGCACAGACACACACACACACACACACACACACACACACATCACACATACAGACAAGCACAGACACACACACACAAATGTGATTTGAAAATATATCTGAGAAGACTCGGTTTAAGGTGCTCTGTAACCAGCATGAACCACACGGGCAAACTGACAGTCTGACATAGGATACAGAACAGTACACAAAGTGTAACACACACCTGGAGTACCTTGGTTTGTCTTCCAAAACAAATTCCTTTTAGACTCAAAGAAGTATTTACCTGTCATCTACTTCAAGAAACACACATCCTGGGGTGTGTGTTGTGGTAAAAATCCTTTTATCTACAGGGATTCGAGGAGCTATTAAAAAAGGAGAAAGACTAAATAAGGGTCAAATATGCAATTAATCATCTACTAAACTAGCTACTAAACATACAAGGAATAAAATATCCAAATGAAATGGCAGAAATCTAACTGAAATCTAGGGTCTGACTGTCATGAAGTCAGAGATACAGTAAAATGATAGTTTTCATTATTAATTTGATTTTAATGAGGTCATATATGTGATGACTATATTATAGTTAATTTTAAATACATAAAGTCTATTGTAGTCTAAATAGCTAACTTCTTTATCACGAACACCTAATAGTTAAAGTGGGAGTAAGGGAAGGGCTGAATATTCTTTGATGGCAGTATATAACTAAATGAAAGCATTTGAGATAGCACTATAGCAATCTGTTAGGTAATAAAATTGGTACCATCGAGTGAGGCAAGCTCTGATCTAAAATGTGCACTGGAAAATTGCAGGCAACACTCTGACTTATACCAGTTACTTCAGCATGACCTCAACATCAAGAAATCGTAGTGAATTTGGAAAAGGGCATCCAGTGCTTGGAGCTACTCAGGAATACATACAACACACACACACACATTTCAACTCTCTGTTGCTAGCTACCTCAGTGCATCCCAAGCCACATTTACAGAAGTGCTGGTGTTAGTGTTTAATGTATAAATCAATGGTTTTATTATTTCCTTCTAAAACAATTTTTATTTGCATAGGTGTTTGGCCTGCATGTATGCACAGGTAGTCAGAAGAAGGTGTGAGATTCTCTAGTCTGGAGTTTCAGAGAATTGTTGAGCCCTCACATGGGTGCTGAGAATTGAGCATGGGTCTACTGAAGAGCAGCCTGTGCTCTTAACTGATGAGGTATCGCTTTAGGCCCTTTATCCTTTTTTTTTTTTTTTTAATGTAACTAATTTTTTATCATTGTTCCCCTGAACTAATTTTCCCAACAGTCAGTTTTTATTGTGACTTACAGGGTGGTAATTTGTAGGAAGCACATATCATGTCTCATCATAACCAACTGTGGTTCTAAGTAGTAAATGGAAGCTGCCTATATACAAGTTTAGTTTACTGACTATGCATACTGTAATTCCTGGAAGTTTCAAAACACTTCTAGAATATGTTGTTTCCCCCCTCTACCAAGTGCTGAGAGTCTAACTCACAGCCTTGTAGTTCCACAGCATAACAAGTACTCATCAGTGTGAAATACCTCCAGCTTTTGGTTTGTTGAGGCAGGGATTCACTATGTAGCCCAGGCTAGCTTAGAACTTGTTATGTAGCCCAGGGCATTCACACCTCAGTCCCTCAAGACATGTGCTACCTGGCAAATTCCATCATTCTTGTGACCTCTTCAAGTAAAGATTTTAGTGCTCTTATTTCACACAAGATAGATGTAAAAGGCCACAGAACAGATCACCAACAGAGAAGGGACTAAGTACTACATATCTATCGGAGTGTGAAGTATAGACCACGAGGCCACACTGTGGCCGTGGTAACAGCCCAGGAAGTCAAGGTCAGTAGACAGGGACATCAGTAGACACCAGCTAGAAGTGCTCACAGAGTTTATGGCCCACACTGCACATGAGGCAGTCTTCTGTCCTAGATCTATAGAAACAGCCATGCCCACACTCCTGTTTGGACTTCTTCTGCTCACTGAGCACAGGACATCCTGACTTACCTTCATAACCAGAGTGGATCTTCTCAGCCAGTGCTAGACAGCAAGGCTCTGGTTCTGGCTGGGCAGAGTTCTGAACATGAACCAAATAGGGGAGGATCCGGAATGGATAGCAAAGCTTCTTCTGCGCTCTGTCCCCACCGCCACTGGAGAGATCAAAGGTGATTAGAGCTGGTCCTGCTGCACTCAGCCCAATGCTAAGAGCTGGGGGTGCTCCACAGGGAGTCCCCAAGACACAAAGACCCAAAGCTAAAATGTTTAGACATGTCTGTTTCCCCAAAAGGAAGGTCAGCCTAAAATCTTAGCACCCCTGGGCAATAACACATATTTGCTATTCACTGCATAAGAGGTTTTACAAGAGGACTGCTTACATCTCCGTGAGAGTCATCCCACCCATGACCTGTTCATAACCATACCCCCAAATCCGTTGACTTTTACCCTTCCACTGTGAGGTACACCAAGCACTACAAATAGAAAACGGGGTCCCATTGTGATCACATGGCCAAACCCAACTCTAGAGTACTCCTTTTCCCCTTTTAAAGAACTGAGCCAGTCTCAAAGCTCCAGCTACTTCCTTGGCTACTGCAGGCTTGGCCTTTTACATCTGTCCTGAAAGTACCTGGCTGGGGAAAAGGCATTACAGCCTAGCCGCCAACCTGGCCTCTGGAGTAGAGTCAGACCCCTTCCCAGTTCTCACTGAGGTAGCTCTGAAGATGAGCAAAAGTTTTCTTCTCTACTGCCACTGGGACACACCACCATGCTGTGGACTCTAAGTGCCAAGAGTGAGCCTCTCTCCTAATGTAATCTAGATTAGTGACCCTTAATCCCAAGGCAGTCTCAGGGTCATTTGGATGAGGGCCTTCCCCCAACACACAAGTTCATGCTCATAATTGCTCCACGTCTCTCCTATTGCTATGAAGAGCTTCTGGCTTGTCCATGCCAAAGGTTCTAAATGTCATTTATATACACTTGTCCTACATATTGCCTACTGGCCTGTATCTCCACATACAACTAGGTTCTCATACAGTCTCAATGTAGACCCAATTAAGTCAGGCACACTAAGCACTTTGTTACATGCTCCTGGGCCTTAACTATCTCCACTCAAGATTGTTATTGCCATCCCTTACTCCATTTATATCATGCCCCAGCTCTAACCCATGAGTAAGTCCTGGGTAAAGCATCCAATTTTTTTCTTTCCCCACTGCACTAGTCTTACTGTACAAACCAAGCCTTTCAGTGCTGACCTGGTCCTTCACACAGCAGCCCACACAGTCCTTTCAAATCAAAGTATGGTTTCTTGATAAATGAAGCCTCCTAGTACTGTCGACAAACACTGGCAGTAAGGACTGACCCCACATTCAGACTGGGTCCCAATGGTAATGCCATTTCCCTCCACCTGCAACAGGGGATGCCTGGAGAAATCATGACTCTTAAGTTTGGGGTAAGAAAGTCTATGTTTAGTCTGGGATGGTCTCATGACAGAAAGCAAAGGAGGCTGTCAAAGATCACGTGGATATTGTTGCAAGGGCAGGCAGCTACCCAAACAGTATTCCTACTGGTCAAAGATGGGGTAGCTTCATCATTGTAAGGTGAATGGCAACTTTGCCTTTTAGAAATACATTCTAAAATACTAAGGGAGGGAATGCCTGAGACCTGACATAAGAAAGCAGAGGGGAGGAGCTGGGGAAGGCACAGATAGATGGTACCGGCTGGCCATGGCTTATAGCTGGGCTAGCAGAACGTATTAGTTCATTACACTATTTTCTCTGCCTTTCTTAGGTTAGAAAGTCCTCAGGAAAAGGTTTTGAAAGTAATCTCAACAAAATGCTTCCTTCTGAAAGTGATGTAGTCCCTGGCCTCTCCACCTACCCCATCTTCCCTCCTGTCCAGCCAGGTTCCTCGTTAACCCTTCCACTTCAGGTGCATTCCAACCCAGGCCTTTGCACTTCTGTCCCTCCTCAGCAACTTCTTTAAAGTTGCCTGGCTTACTCCCTCACCTTCTTCAGGTCACTGGCTGCAACTGGGATTCCTAGAGAAGGGTTCCTTCACTGCCAGCTTGGATGTGCTTTGTCACCACCAAAGCACCTGTCAAAAGTAAACTGCCAGTGCAAAGGTAGGGGGCACAGTGTGGGCTCAGAGGTGACAGGAGCACCACCACAATGAAGGGATCGATGCAGTCCCTGTCCAAGTGGGTTAACCTTGGTGACAGCTGGTGGTTAGGTGTCTGGCTCCCTCTGCCTTTTGTCCATGCCAGTTTGCCCATCATGGGGCCCTTGCCCAATCAGAGCATGTTCTCTGGCGCTAAGAGCTACAAGCCCAAACACTTCTCTTTTACAAACTAGCCAGTCTTAGAGCTCGTTACAACAGAAAACAGACAAAATGACGGAATAAAACAGCAATTTCTCCACTGTCCAGAACTAGCTCTCTTGTCCACATATTTGATGCTAATGGGCACATTCATATATATTTAGTTTCCTGCTTACAGAACTTAAGTGCATGGAAACAAAACTTTTGCTTTGAATAGTCTGATTCAGATAGGACCTAAAGGTATTTAGTATAATAAACCTGTGTGTCATTTACGTTGGGAGCACAGCCCGGAGATCCTAGAGGAACCAGGAATGCTAAGTATACAGGATTGTCTTTCCAATGGGAAGAATGACAATACCAGTTCTTCCCTCCAGAAAGCTGAGAACTGGACGTGATTAACAGCCTGGTGATCTGTGTCACCTGTGGGCCAGGCTGTATCAAGCTCCTACAACCAGGACCAGAGGTGGCTAGTATCTAAATGACCCTTACAGCCAGAGGCTCCCCCAAGTTCCCACAACCAGGACCAGAGGTGGCTAATAGCACAAATAAACTCCATGCTATCTGAATGACCTGACACCAGGCTAGACCCTTAGGCCCTTAAGCTAGTACAGACAGCCTGTCTCTAGAACCCACTGTGGAGGGTGTGGCATTCCTGAGTTGAGTTTCAATGTAATTATGTTTCTTTGTGCACTGCAGATTGTACTACAGCAGGAAACTTTTTTCTAATTGTACTGGGCTTAAATACATTGAGAACAAATCTACTATTAGACTCCATGAAGTCTGATCCAGACTGACAAGACAAATCCCAATTGACACCTGCAGGGACACCCCCCCCCACATTTACTGCAATCCAGGCATGTTCTTGATAAACACACTTGCAAATGCCTCAGTAAACCACACAGCCCTCCCTCCTGTGGACTTTTGTTGTGTTAGCTTTCCTGCCTATGCCTACAGACACATTAGCTCAAATTCCCCCCCCCCCCATTTTACAGCACATCTGGTTATTTCCATTATACACATTTTCCCTTCTATAAACATCTGGAGTAGTTACTAACTTCAATACTAATGTTTTTCCTTGCTGGGCATGGTGGTACACACCTTTAATTCCAGGATTCAGGAGACAGTGACAGGTAGAATGCCGTTATGTTTGAGGCCAGCCTGGTCAAGTGAGTTCCAGGACGGTCAAGGCTACACAGAGAAACCCTGTCTCAAACAAACATTTATTTTTCCTATGAGACCAACGTTATAGTAGTTTGTTCAGAGGGTGACAACTACCTACAAGAAGTCACTCCTGTTAAAGAATAGTCAATTTTCTTCTCGATTACTTTCTTTTTAAGCCCTGCTATTAAAAATTCTAAAAGCTGAGAGGTAGATGTGGGAAATTTTAAAAATTAATTTTAAACGTGACTGAAAAACAAAAAGCAAGCAAAATGGCCTCAAAACATACTTGTTTTATTGTCCACTTCAAACCAGGGGCTCTGCTGCCACACGGGGCTAGCAATGATCTTTCAGTCTTTATTTTTCTTCTCATCCCACAGCAAGAATCTAGTGTTTTTGTTTTATTTTGTTTGTTTCTCTCGTTTTGTTGTATCTGTAACAGAATCTAGCTGAACACAAAAGACCTGCCGTAAGGGTTGGGTGGAAATTAGAGAGCCACATTTTGAGCCTTCGTGTCCTTTACTTACCAGATTCTGCAGAAAAAGGCTTTCACTGGTGCGTATTCACACTGTGAAGCTAGAAGGAAAGAAACACGGTCACTGTGTCCCTCTCAGGGCAGCTCCCCTGTGAGGCAATCCTGCCCCACCGCGCTAACACGCAGGCATTTCTGAAAGCTGCACTCTCCTCTCTTCCGTGTGAGCGCTGAGCTTTCCTTTGTCCAACCCCTCGGCCTTTCCCGCACACTCCAGCTAAGCACACTCGATTTCTATCGTCACCATGATGACCTCATGACAGTTACGCTGGGACTAGCAGTCTGGTCCACTGTAATAGTTTATTTTCAGACTTCAGTTCTCTGAAGTATAAATGTGATTGTTTTCCTTCGCTTCAGTTCCATCCTTGGGGAACCTACAAGCTGTGTTCTATGTTATATGCATGATCCTCTCTTGACTCTCATGTACTGCTAAAGTCATCTCTAGAGGACTAGACGAATTTACAGCAATGGTTGTCATCAGCTTAACGTGGTAAGGGAAGGATTGTAGGAAGAACCAGAAACTGCCTTTTGCTCACACCATTTACACACTACACAGGGCTTCTATGTTCACAAGCCACTGCAGAGCCATGAGCCAGACTCGATTCCAGTGCACATAAGGTGCTTAACTAGCTGAACAAGAGTCCTTACTTTTGCAAATGAGCTCTTAACAACGAGTCTACACAAACAACGTAAGTGGAGGTGTGTTCTAAAACATGACCAAACGGATGGGGGGAGTGGGGTACACTGCATTCCGTGTCCACGTATGTCCTCTAAGCTCAAAGGAGAAGACTGAAGCAGAGTGGGCACAGCCTGAGCCTGAGAGATTTACAGCAGGCAGAAGTGCACTATGTGGAGTAAACTAGACGCACATCAGGTCTGCCAGGCAGAATTAATGATTTCAGGACGCATTAAAGTGACAAGATTTAAAAGGCTGAAGAGATGGTACAAGCACTGTTTGAAGGAAAAAAAAAAAGCAAAAAACAAAAATAAAACAAAATGGAAAAAGCTGGCAACATGTCTGGCATCCCAACATCTAAAACGGTTCTGGCCAAATCTAGAACAGATCACTGGCCCAAGTGTTGAATGTTCTTATAATGGGTGACTAATTGAAGGCGAAAGACAAACAACTGAAGGTTGAAATGTATATTTAAGAAAGGAAGATGAACAATACCAGTATTTTTAAGATAGGAAAACAAAGATAATGGAGTTAAAGGTAAGAGAGTACTTGACTTAAAAAATCAGAAGAGTAGAGGCTGAAAGATCAGAAAGTTGTAGCAGTGTGTTTCACTAGAATGTAAACATATTTCGTACAATTAATCCCTGAATTTAGAAATGATTAGACATGGCAAATCTTGTGCTATACTTTTTTAGGGTTCCTCACTACGTAGTCCACAATGGTCTTCAAAGCCATACCCTGCCTCAGCCTCCAGAATGCTGGGGTTAACCATCATGCTCTCCTGTTTTCCAAATAAAAAGAATGTTTTTAAAAACGAGAGAAAAGGAGCACTGGGGGATGGCTCAGTGGTTAAGACACTTGCTGATCTTCTAGAGGACCCAGATTCCGTTTCCTCCACCCACATGACGACAGTTAACAACTGTCTGTAACTCTAATGTAACCTAATGCCCTTGTATGGCTTCCATGGGCAATGAAATCCATGTGGTGCACAGACATACAAGCAGGCAAAACACCTATACACAATAAAATTAAAAAAAAAATCTTTTGATACACAATTAGATGAAAGTGATGGTTCTTCAGTCAGGAGATACTTGCCTAGCCTTGCACACCAGGTTCCATCCCCAGCACCACATAAGTTGCCCTGGTGGTATATGCCTGTAATCCCCATCACTCAGGTAGAGGCAAGAAGATCACAGTTTAAGGCCATTTTTGGTTGTATAGCAAGTTTCTGAGTAGCCTGGTCTACTGGCTGGTTTTGTGTCATCAAAGAGGAAGGAGCCTTAATTGAGGAAAAGCCTCCACAAGATCCAACTGTAAGACATTTTCTCAATTAGAGATCAATGAGAGAGGGGTCAGCCCATGGTGGGTGGTTCCATCCCTGGGATAGTGGTTCCGGGTTCTGTTAGAAGGCAGGCTGAGCAAGCCATGTGCAGCAAATCAGTAAGCAGCAGCCCTCCATGGCCTCTGCATCAGCTCCTGCCTCAGGGTTCCTGCCCTGCTTGAGTTCCTGTCCTGACTTTCTCCAATGAAGGACTGTGATGTGGAAGTGAAATAAATCCTTTCCTCCCCAACTTGCTTTTTAAAGGCCACGGTGTTCTGTTGCTTCAACAGAAACCCTAGCTAAGACATCTGGGTCACAAAAGTAGATACATACATAAATAAAAATCCTATTAGAGAAAAGGAATTGAAATCAAAGAAATGGCTGATATATACAGTGTATACTGAGCTCTTTAAGATATAGTTCCCTGGGGGCTGGAAAGATGGTCAGAGATTAAGGGCACTGGCTGTTCTTCCAGAGGTCCTGAGTTCAATTCCCAGGAACCACATGGTGGCTCACAACCATCTGTAATGAAATCTGGTGCCCTCTACTGGTGTGCAGGGATACATGCGGGGAGAATACTATATATATATATAATATATATTATATACATTATATATATATATATATATATATGTGTGTGTGTGTGTAAAGATATAGTTCCCAAAGAATATAAGGCATACAGAGTGGCTTTAAGAAGAAAATCACACAGGACTGAACACCATAAGAAAACTGTGCTTTTGCATATCTGGTTCAATAAATAAGCACTTCATATGGAAACAAAGTTACAGGAGCTGTGAACTTTTAGGGCCAGCAAAACTGTGTAGGAACTATCAGAATCTTATCTATAAAGTCAAAGCTATTACACAAAGAGATCATGGAATCAACACAGGAAGAAAGTATATTGTATTAACTCAAAGGGAAGAGTGCCTATATAGCAATCAACCACTGTGAAGTAGGCTGGTAATCAAAGCTATTTTTCATACAAAACCTGTGAAATTTCAGTAAATGAAAAAAATGTCTTGGTTTGTTATGTTACTAAGTGACAAAAATAGAATTTTATTGTGTTCTTTTTAAAAAGAAGAATAAAGCCTGTTGTGGCGCATGCCTTTAATCTCAGCACTCAAATGTAGAGACAGGATCCCTGAGTCTGAGGCCAGTCTGGCCGACAAAGCAAGTTCCAGGACAGCCTTGGCTATAGGGAAACCCTGTCTGAAAAGTAAAATAAGTAAATACACAAATCAAGTAAAACGATATGTTCTACAAAATAGCACATACATATCTGTGCTGTTTCTGTAGGAATGACCCGTTCCTAACATTGGTACCATTACCTCTTTGGGTCCAGTTGTTCCAGAAAGGAAGCTGACTTCGAACAGTGTGTGCATAGAACACACTCACGTCTTGAGGGGCAAGCAGGTCAACAAAGTGTGAGGACTTCAAGGTATCTTTCTTAGAATTCAGGATCAAAGCAGCCTGTTCAGAAATGTGCACTAACCTTCCAGACAGAAATGAAAACACTGCCACAAAGGCATCCTGTGAAAAATATTTAAGACAAATATTGAGGAACTCACAAACGATACTCTATGAAAAGTCAATTTCTTCTGGATTTCTACTGGATCCCAAGGCTTAAAAATACAAGCTCCTATACACATGTGCCCCCTGTAAAGAAAAAGTTTCCTAGTTTTCTCCAGTGTGCCCCTTAAAAAAAAAAAAAAAAAAAAAAAAAAAAAAAAAGACACCATGCCTCCTGAAAGCATCATCTGTATGCCAAAAGCCCACACCAGCTTCTATGCAGACTAAATATATATGCATCCACACACTTTTCTCCTCCTCTGCAAACTGTGTTGTCTAAGGAGGGGCCATCTCCTTGTCAGTAATGAAGAGTCTGTGTTTAAAGACCGAGCTCAAGATCTGCCTCCTTCACAAGTTGTCCTCAGCAGACCTCATTACATAAGAATTGAACCTCTGGTCTGTTTTATAGTCACTAACATAATTTGTAATCAGCTTGCTACATGGACCTGTTTCCCTGTCTAGACTCACTGTAAAGATTTTAGAGGTTGAATGTTTTTTAAAACTTGTTTTTTAAACGCCCACGACAGAAGTATGCACCTTAGTAGAATGAGCTCTATTATGTAACACTACACAACCCCTGCTGTAATACTATAAAAACATTAAGTTAAAAGTGATGTTGAAGTCTAAACATCTAATTAAGGAGTCTCTACCATCGGGGTTGGGGATTTAGCTCAGTGGTAGAGCGCAAGGCTCTGGGTTCGGTCCTCAGCTCCGGAAAAAAAAAAAAAAAAAAGTCTCAATAAAATATGAGGCTTAATTACTCTGTCAACAAGAAGAGATTTAAAAAAATATATATACACACACATACACTAAAGGTCTCTTCCAATCTTCCAAAAGTTCACCGTAAAAATGACATCTCATCTCACCTGTTCTACAAAATCTACTTGTTACAACTTGAGGAAGTAGGTATTGAAACTAAGAATGATATAAGTAGAAAGTAACAATTTGGAGCCTAGAATAAGATGCCAGACCAGAATTACTCTACCAATTCTATTTGCTGCTTTTTCTTTCTTCCTTTCTTTTCTTTTTTCTTTTTTTTTAAATCTGGGAGAACATGGGATGCTGAGGGAAAGTACCTGACAGCCACACACATAAGACTATGCTAGAGCGCGTAAGTTGCTGGTCTACCTTCAGATGCTCTCTGCCACGACTGAAACCACACAGGACCTTTTCAGCAGTTTCGCCTTCGTTTACCACATGGAGGAGAGCTCTCAGTGACTGTCTTAACACCCAGAGCAAGTCCTTAGGACGTGACCCCAGCAGAGACGGCAGCACTCATGAAATCTTACTGTGTTCTTGGAAGCAAGTTCAGAAGCAAGTGAGGCCAGCTCCTCAGGACTGTACACAGCCACGCCCATCTCAGGTGCTCCACGTGGGCTGAGGTTCAGGAAAAGTCCACCGTTTGCTAAGAAACACAAGGAAATAAACTGGTAATCCAGTGACCACAGCATCTTCGGGAAGTCATGTTTTGGCACTATCAAGCTGGCTCATTTTCTTAGATAAGGACACCTTAACTGTGTCTTCCTCAAAACCATAAAAAATATGGTTATGAAAATTTAAGACTATGGATTTTATGACTCCTGCATGTTCTAGATTATAAGGAGCAAGATTCACTTAAAGTTCTACAGCTAGTTAAAGAAATCAGACACACACACACATTTTATGGAGGAACATTTGCGTGCACAGATTACCCATTTATCACAGGTAAAGCAAGGAGGTTTGTAATAAACTCACAGCTTTATGGAATACTTGAGAAGGACAGTAAGAAGGAAAGGAAAAACATTTATCGTTTAATTTAGTCAATTTTTTTTTTATATTCTGTAACTGCATTTCTAAAGTATGTCCATGACAGGAAAATATACATGTATTTTCTCTTGTAACCTTAGGGAAGGCAATGCTCCTTGGAAAAAAGTCTTCAAGTTTTACTTAAACTGCTAAATTCCACTCTTGCAACAGATCTGCAAGAGACTGCAGTTTCTAAACTACCAGACAAATGCCACCCTCCTGGCTTTGGAGAGCCCAGAGGCGGCAGCTCCTTCAGTGTCACTAGCTTGCCTTGGCCACAAAGCAGCTCAAGCCTCCTGACAATTCCCAGTGTACCTGAGTGCCGGGCCCAGGGCCACCCTATTCTCCACGACTCAGTTACCTTGCACGCTAAGTACGCAGCGCAGGGCATAATTAAGGGCATCTAGGGTGCTGGGTTTAGTGTGTCTCTCGGCTGGAAAAGACTTTTTCATTTCCTGGACAAGCATTATAAGTTCTTCAGACATTCTGTTCCTGTCTTCATGTGCACTGAGTAGAAAAAACACACACACAGTGAGTGGTAATGGTGGACACTCAGGAAATACCCTATTTTTAGGGGTGTTCGGGTGCATAACTCACTCGGATCACTGGGCTAATGCCCTTTCTCTTCCAGGTAGGGGACATTTTACACTTCCGTCTCCCTTCAGCCCGCACGCCTTCAAATTCCTTAACCGCTTTCCCCTGTCTTTCCGCTCCTGTAATTTACTCTAGTAACATCCTCCTCCCATCAGTTCTCACTAAACTGTCTAAAAGTTCCCTTTCTGGTCGCCGCCCGCCCTACCCCGCCCCCGGGGTCAAAAAGTTTTCAGCGTCGTTTCCCAGCTCCAGGGAAGGGCAGTAAACACGAAGGCGGTAGGCAGGGTTCCTAGCGTCAGTCACCTGCGGCTGCCGCCCGCCGAAGAGCCCAGCGGCGGACCCTCCGGGTCAGACGCCCCCTGGGGCCCCTGCCCCCTGCTGTGGGGACGGTCGCCGCCCGGCCCTGCCTGGTCTCCACGGGAGTCCATCCCGCCTGGCGGCCCTCGGCCCGCTTTCCTCAGTTTGCAGGTAGCAACCAAACCCGGCTTGTTTTGGTCCCTGCCATCGCCTTCGGGAAAACCGGGTCGCCGAGCACGCTCATCTGAGGGGCACTTTCCTCCTCAGCATTTTCACGGAATCTGCTCGGGGGACGAGCCGCGCCGGCAGCTCGACGGCGGAAGCGGGCTGGTCGGACCCCACCGAGGCTCTCCCGGAGCTGGTTCAGCCCGAACCAACTTTTCCACCGTCCACGCCGGGGAGTCGGCGAGCATCAAGAAACGCCTCGGAGCGCAACGTTCCGGGGCGAGCGGGCGGAAGACAGGGGCAGCAGCGTCGGGCCGTGCGGGCTGGCAGCCGCCGCCCCGCAGAGCCCTCGCCCGCAGCCCCGCACAGGCCTCGCCCACCCGCGGGCCGCCGAGTCTCGAGGCCGGCCGCGTGCGGAGCGGCCGCCGGCCCCGCCCCCTGCGCGCCGGGGCCCCGGCCCCGCCCCTCCGCCGCGCGATTGGCCACTGCGGCCGGCTACGCGAGCTCCCATTGGCCTGGGGCGGAGCCCAGCTCGGCACCGCGGGGGTTACATAACCGCGGGCGCGTGGGCGGGTGCAAAGGCCCCGGGAGAACCTTACATAACGCGCGGGTCGGGCGAGGTCGGCTCTTGGCCAATCCCGGCCGCGGGGCGCCCGGGTCGGGGGCGGAGTGGCCAGGAGGACACTAGGGCCCAGCGGCGCAAGTGTCGGGCTGGGCCTCCCGGGGGCGGGGCCCGGGAGCTGTCGGTCAGGAGAGGGCGGGCCCGGGGGCGTGGCCTACAGGTGATTGGAACCCGGTTCGCCCGCGGTAGTGCCCAGGGACGCAGTGCTTTGGAGTGGAGGGTCTTCTTGGTGTCCCTTTGTTTTAATCTTCCCTAAACTTGCTTTGTCCTCCCTCCCGCCAGCTAAAGGCGAATGAACCCAGGTAGAATCCAATCGAATTTTCAGAAATAGAAGTTTAATGATACAAGGTAGATCCATTTGGCAACAGGAGGAAGACAAACATGTAAACGATGCTCCCTTTTCGAGGAAACAGCGGGGGCTCTGATTTTTATGACCTTCTCTGCTCTTGGGAAATGAACAGGGTAGATAGAGCTCCAGCCCTCTGCTGCCTGGGTACACCAAGAAGACACTGTGTGTGTGGGGGCGGGGACAGGAGACGGCGCAGCGTATAGAAGGCAGCGCCTATTGCTCTTCCTCTGGAAGGATCCCAGGAACGCTCTATCAGGGAATCCAAAGCCCTCATCGACAAAAGCACTTGTATATACGTGCACATTCATGTATCCAGACATACACACAACACGATTAATAAAAATCTGGAGGAAAAGTACACTTAGTATTTTTTGGATGAACGAAAGGAGTTCTAGGTCAAAGAAGGTTAAGTTGCCTGAGGGCAGTTAATCCACATTATGTATTAGACAAATCACCGATTTTTCCAAGTCTTTCTCCACACCAGAGCACTCTACCGCTAAGCTCTTCATCGAGCAGCACTCATTATACAGCTATTGAGTGCACACCTGGGCAGGGACAATTGCATTCTCTGAAGACAGGACAAAAATCTCTCACACCTAACATGCAACACAGTGACTCCTGAAAGGCATCAAAGTCTCTGAGATGGTAATAATAATAATAAAAAAAAAAACCCTAATGGAATGGGAGGGGTAGAGGTTAAGGGAGGAGGCAAGAGGCCTGGGAAGCGGTCTGGAGGAAAAGGGGAAATGAGTCACCCCTCGGGGTGTGTGTGTGTGTGTGGGGGGAGGACAACAGAACTGAACAGCACTGGCACCTGCCGGGCCATCCTGGTGCTAAACAGTATGAGAGCAGGTGAGAAAGGAGGGTCCAGACTGTGGTGAGACTTGACCTTAAGGAAAAGCACACTTCTATGTTGTAAACATACACAAAAGCTGTCCACATTACTTTGTTTCCAAGTGTGGAGGAATGAGGGAGGGTGCTTGCAAATGAAGGCAATCAGACAGGAGGGCCCGCATTTGGAACATCTCACACCTATCCAAATTTACCTATCTGGCTGGTGTTGGTGTGGTGTACCAGGGCCAACTTTCCAGAGGACAATATTTACCAAACCCACAGGGCACATTCCTACTCATCTCTGCACTGAAAAGCACTTTCCATTTGAGGAATGTGACGGTTTCAGTTGTGGACTTCATTGGATCTGGAATCAACTGAAATGCAACCTTCTGGACATTCCTTGTGGGTTTTCTTGCTCAGATTGTGTGAAGTGGGGAAGACCTACCTTAAATTATAGGCAGTTAACTTTTGGTGGCAATCCAGTTGATGATAATGGAAGACGGAAGCTCTGCTCTCTGCCAGTGAGCCGTTATCACAACTCAACTTTTGGGCTGCAGACCCAGGAATACTCCAGGAATACTCCAGGTCCGCAGTACCAGATTGGAACTGCTCGAACACTCAGCCTTGCGAACTTAGTGGCTACCAGGTTCCCTGTAAGGAAATGGTGCTTCAGGATTGGATTGGCTCAGTAATCCCAAAGGTCAAGCTCTCAGCACAAAGGAGATATATTTACCCCAGAGGAACAAAGGGCAGGGAATAAAAGACAAAGACAGCCTTTAGAATGTGAGGGAGACCGGGAAGGGAACAAGGTCAGGGATGTTGGTCCTGGAGGGACAAAGGACTGCCTCTGGATACAGACCCATAGGAAACGGGCAGTTGAGGGGAAAGCCCATGTTTGGATGAGGTGTTTAATTGGGCATGTTAATTAGGTGAGCTGAAAGAGGCTTTTGATTGTTGGACTTACTTTGATAGCTGGACCTTGGTACTCAGCCTTAGGAGGAGGAAGTGGCCAAGTAAGGGAACAGGTGTTGGTGGCTAGCTTTAGGAATGTCATCCAGTGGTTTTCAGCATGGCAGGAGTGGGAGAGGACAAGGTCTGCCAGAGCCATGGTTGCCATACTCAAGCTGGGTGGAGTCCCTTCATGCTCAGGCTCTCCAGTGTGGAGCAGACCATATCACAGAAGCCCATCTAATACATCTTTTACTTTATACTCATCAGTTCTGCTCCTCTAGAGAACCCTAACACAGGATGGGATCTACAGCTACACACAGAATCATGCGTTCCTTGTGGGGGTGGGTAAGAAAGGAAGGCTAGTTTGTGGGGGTGGGAACAGCAATACGGATGAAGTGTATCCACCACACTGCAAGGAACACAAGACAGGATCATGTTAATATACAACTTTATTCAGGACATCACAGCGGGAAAGTTCCCAGCTAAATGCACAGATAAGCGAGGTATTACTGTGTTAATGCAGGAGCCAATGAGCTGCATGGGTCTGAGTCTGCAGGAGACAGCACCAAGGTTGTGTGGTCAGACCAGGACAGAAGCCCTAGGCTGATGCTGCTTTCCCATAGTGGGGCATGCTTTCAATATTTATATTGTTTCAGGAATGTCAGGGAACAAATACAAAATTGGAACCAGATTCTGTTACATCTTGACTGACGCCACTCTACACGCAAACACAGATTCCAGGATATTCCAGTGGCACTGCCACAGGCAAAAATGACCTGTTTCTTCCTCTGCTTTCGTATTTACATTCACGCCTGAACTCCCATCTCTGAACCACACCTTGATGAAAATCTCAGATACACAAGGAAAGTGTCTCAGATGGCATCTCTGGAGAGCTATCCACTTGGAGGTGACCAACGCTTAACCTCGAGCATGACACAGAGGCCTGATTTAGGAATGGATTATGAGTAAAGGCATTCAGACGCTCTGAAGTGAGACTGCTGAGCTGCTGCTCACAGTGCACCAGAGGCCACGGCTAGTTCAGTCTGCAAACTGCTGGCTAAATGTCTTATCTACCGTGTGCCTTTAGCTCACCCCTACAGCTCTATGGAAGAAACTGAATGAGAAGGAGTAGCATTATCCACAGCATTTCACAGGAAGGACTGTGAAAAACGCTGAATGCTCACACAGTTATTAACCCTTTTTCTTGATGGGTGCCTTGAGTTACATACATTTGGCACGTATTTGAATAGATCTATGAGGGAAAGACTTATGGACATTTTATTTGTATTTAACGTTTGGCAAAAGAAACTTTGGTCATAGTTCTATAAAAACTTTAAAGAGTTATTTTTTGATTAAAATACTTTTAGAAGTGATGCACAAGAACAAGAAAGCAAACATCTTGACACCTAACACGAGAGCATCTTAAATACAGCAGGGTCAGTAGTGCTTACAAAACCGAGGGTCCTCCTAAGGAAAAGGAGCCAAGTATCAAAATAAGGCACACCCTGTTATTGTCACCAATTTGTACTAGGCAGTAGTGTTCTTCTCGGAAGGCGCAAGTTGGGAATCTAATCACCCAAAGGTTTAAAATGTGGGTTTGAAGGCGATGTCAGATGTGGGGATAGCTGACTTGAACAAAATCCCCTTCCTGGAATCCACAGCAAGTCATCAGTGACAACATCCATCTAGACTCCAGCACTCTGGAGCATCAGAAGTCCTCTTCCCTGGTTGGTGCATAAATCTGTAAAGGCACTGTGCAAATGTGGGCAGGGTAGGTCACACCTCCCATTTGGAGTATATATTAAAACAAAGGCACATTTCCTAGGCACTGAACTGTATGTAAACTAACAAAAATAATCACTTGGAAAAAAAACAGTAGGTAAGCTCGGTAACACAGCAGGTTCTAAGTAGAAAGTCTCCAAGACGCTCCTGAACAGTGGTCTTCGGTTTCCCGGGTTCTTCATTAAGAGACACACCACACTAAGAAGCAGGGAAGATTTACAAACAGTGAAGAGGGCAGTTTAGTCTTTTTGCATAGAAACTCAATATAGATTTCTGTTGTCTTATTTGGCCAGTTGGGATAGTCAAAGTGATCTCAGCTAATCACTATACTCCACAAAGGGAACATAAAACTGCATAGGAGAGAAAAACTGACCAGTCAGTAGCAATGAGATTCCTTATTCCCAAAGGATGAATGTCTACATCCATCCATCCACCCACCCACCCATGTATCGATCCACTCACCCACCCACCCACCCATCCATCCATCTAAACAAAATACCAGACTTTAATCACACAGCGTCATGAAGTATGGTGGCACATGCCTATAATCCTAGCACTTGAGAGGCTGAGGCAAGAAGAACACAAGTTCAAGGCCAGCCTGGGATGTACATTGAAACCCTGCCTCAAATTTCCTTCAACATCACCACCCGTAAACACTCTCAAGTATTAAAAGTATTTGATAAGGAGAAATATTTAAACCTCGGCATAAACTAGCCTTCACCCTTTGCTACTGCACATGCAAAGATCAGTGAACAAGGGGTTGGGGGGGTAACTCACCAATAATGATGATGACAATAATCACCAGGACACTGATCCCTATCGCCCACATCTGCAACAAGACAGGTCCATTTAACATTGCAAAAACAGACAGAGCTTGATGGGAGATATCATTCTGCAAATATGTTTCTCTTACTGGTTAATGAACAAAGCACTGTTGGCCAATAGGGAAGCAAGATAGGTGGGATTAGGAGAGGTGGAAGATTCTGGGAAACATAAGACAGAGTTGCGATGTGATCTTGGGAGGAAAGGTCCCATGAATCTGGCTTTCTCAGTAAGATAAGACCATGTAGGAATACATATATTAGTGATTATGGGTTACTTAATACAGAGCAAGCCAGTAAGAAGCTCCAGACATTGGCTAACAGCATTATAATTAATACAGTGTCTCTGTGTGTTATTTAGGGCTGACACAGCAATGGACCAGGCCGGTGGGAAAGCGTTTGCTACAACAAGTACAGTGTGGGATAATTTATCATTTCTGAAACCTAAATTTAATTCTTCCAGTTGAGACCTGACATTTAGTTAAGCACTTTCAAAAGTGTGTTCCAATCCTCTGTGGCCTCTGGAAAGACAGATTTCCACACAGGACACTGAGTTTGTCGCCCATATCCTTTCTAAACAAAGCATGACAGGAAGTACTTTAGATATGATCACAGATGGTTTCATTTGCTAACATGTAAGCCTGCTTTGAGCAATATTCCTATGTGGCTTTCTCCTCTTTTGTTGAGCAAGATGGACCTTCTTAGCATTTAGCCTTCGAAATTGGAGCCATTCCCAGAATGGGCTGCACACTGAGCATCAAAGCCAACACTCCTCTGTCAGTGTGTGCTCAGGTACCTAGGCAGGGTCTAACACCCAGGATTGATTTGGGACAGTCATATTCTGCATATCTTTTAACTTTAGCCACATAACATGGGACTGGATTCCTGTGGGCAAGGGAAAGGGGCGTGGACTCATGGTTGGCCCAGACTCCACCCACTTCCCAGAGTTCCGGAACACAACACCATGGCCCTGTAGCTCTGGCGGGTCTGTCAAGAGAGCATTACCTTGCAGTTCTTCCACCAATACTTCCTCTTCAACTTGGCAGCACTAGTTTCAAACTGAGAAGCACCAGCCTGCAGTGCATCAGCACGGTCATCGAGCTCCGAGAGCTTCTGGTCTCTTTCTAACACCTTATCCACGTTGACTCTCATGATGTCAACCACCTAATGGACACGGTCACAGTTACACAGAAGGTCAGCATTTATTACCTTGAGCTAAACCTTTGCTTAAAAAGAAAATCCACTAGGCAAACCAGGGATAGATGGGAACTTCAATAATGGGCACTTGTGGAAACCCACACTAGTATTACATGCCACGGTGAGAGACTCAACTTCCTCTAAGGTCTGAAACAGAACAGGGTGCTCACTTTCACGGCTGTCTAACACTACACTGGCAGTCCTGGCCAGGGCAATCAGTTAAGGGTAGAAAGACATTCTGGTTGGAAAGGAAGAGGCTACCTACTACTTACCTGTAAGAAATTCTACAGAACACCCTTAAGCCTCAGCAGTTTGATGACCTGAGTTCAATCCCTGGGACCCACATGGTGGAGAGAGAAAACTGAGTCCTGCAGTTGTCCTCTGACCTCTGCACATGCGATGTACTGCGTCCTCCCCTACCAGATCCGTGCTATGAGTCAATCCTGCTCTCTTAAGGCCAGATGAGAAGTAGTGACAGGAGAATCGCCTGGATGTCCATGGGCCAGTTAGCCTGGATTCACAGCACAGCATGGCAGGGACAAGACACAACCTCAACAAGGTGGAAGCGAGCCAACTCCAACAAAGTTGTTCCTGACCTCCAACACATATGCTATGGTACCACAGCATATCTGTGCCCACTCAAGTACCTCTACCCCTTCCGCCACACACACACACACACACACACACACACACACACACACACACACACACACACAGGCTTTAAAAGAATCCTTCAAATTCTAGTATAGTGATTAAATTGAGTCAAGTTGTAGCATCTAAGATAAACATACACACAGTTATTTTTCTAAGTGCCAGCAATGAGCAATGTGAAAAGGACATTAAGAGAGCAGCAGCATCCTCACCAAAAGATCTGAAAGAATAAAAACCTATACAACATCACACTGAGCAGGTGGCCCAGTGGGTAAAGAACCTGCTGCATAAACATGAAGACCTGGGTTTGGATGTGCAGCACTCACATAAAAACAAACAAACAAAAACGGATGTGCAGTCTGCTCCTGTAATCCAGCACTGGGGAAGGCAGAGAGGGGAAGATCCCAGAGACTCACTGGCCAACTAGTCCAGATAACAGACAGTTCTGCATTCAGTGGAGTACACTGTCTCAAAGATTAAGGTGGGAAGAAAATAGAAGGAATAAAAGAAAATTCCTGACTTTGACCTCTGGCCACCTCATGTGTACATATACATGCCTACACCACACCCACTCATAAAGAGAAACCAGAACAATACATAACACTTCTGTAAGCTGGGTATAACAGCACATACCTTTTAGCTTTTGGGAGGCTAAGGCAAGATATCGTGAGTTCAAGGCAGCCCGAGCTACACCTTGTCTCAAAATGAAGCAAAACGACACAGACACACACATACTGCTATGAGAATTAAAGTCTTAGTAAGTGGGAAGATACCCACGCTTGCACATTGAAAGACTTAATACTGTGGAGATGGCAGGATTCTCCCAATGACCAACAAAGTTAATGCAATCCAAACAGCTGTTTTTCCCCTCAGAAAAACTGTCATGAAATACCAATTCCACAGGCCCTTTTTTGTATGTAATTTCAAAGAACTGAGAATAAGCAAACCAATACCAAAATAAATAAATAAAAACCAAAACCTTACAATGGTCATAGTTCCCAATTTCAAAAATCACCCCAAAGCTGTCGTAATGAAAGCTGTGGTACTGATACAAGCACAAAAGACAACCAGCAGGAAATAATTGGAAACCTGAAAAATCTGCCTACACATTTGCAGCCAATTGAGCGGATATATTTATTGACTGATCCATTCTGGTACTGGAGATGGAACCTAAGTCCTTGTGTTGGTTAGGCAAGTGTTCTACCACTGAGCTACATGCTAAGTCTGCCAACTAATTTTCAAAAAGATGCTAAGACCATCAAATGGAGAAAGAATATTCTTTTCAACAAACAGAGCTGGCACAACTAAATAGCCATAAGGAAAGAGTAAAGTTGGGTTCCTGTTTCATTTCCTATACAAAAAGAACTCAAAGTAGACCAGTGAGTTTAAGAGCTAAGAGTATAAAAACTCTTAAAGACAAAAGTAAAGTTTTATAGCTTGTTTTAAGTTTCTACTGCTATGCTAAAACACCATGACCAAAAGCAACTTGGGCGGAAAGGGTTTAATTCATCTTGTAGCTTGTAGTCCAACGTCCAGGAAGTCAGGGCAGGAACTGACGATGTAGAGGTCATGGAGGATGCTATTTCCTGGCTTGCTCCCTGGGACTTGCTCAGTCTGTTTCTTACACCATCCAGGACCACTTTCCAAGGGGTAGTACACCCAACAGTAAGCTGGGTCATCCCACACCAATTATCATTCAAGAAAATGTTTGCCCATAAGCAAATCTGGTAGGGCTATTTTCTCAATTGAGGTTCTCTCTTCTAAAATGACTAGCTGAGATCAAGTTGACATAAAACTAGCCAGCACACAGCTTCAGGTCTGGCTCTAGGCTTAGATTTGATATCAAAAGCAAGAGCAACAAAAGGAAAAAAAAAAAAAAAAAAGGTAAATTGGAGCCAGGTGGTGGCAGCACACACCTTTTTAATGCCAGCACTCAGAGGCGGTGGATCTCTTGAGTTTGAGGCCAGCCTAGCAAACAAATCAAATTCCAAGACAGCCTAGGCTGTTATACAGAGAAACCTGCCTTGGAAAGAGAGATGGAGACAGACGAGGTAGAGATGAGACAAGGGAGGGAAGGAAATTGAGCTTCATGAAAAGTAAAACCTCTTGGCATCAAAGTATACTATGAAGAATGAGACCAACCAACCCAGAGGATGGAAATATTTATGAACTATGTATCTGATAAATGTTGAGTGTGAGGAATACAGAAAAGAGCCTTGTAAGTTAACAGAAAGACAGCACAACAGAATCATCTACAAAGGAAGCATGTATGAGACACATAACTGTAATCCTAGCCCTAGGGAGGCTGAGACAAGAGGATCTGAAGTTCAATAGTAGCCTGGGCTACACAGTAAGTTCCAGGTTAGCCTGTGCTAACTAACAGCTGTAACACAAAAGGGGGTAAAAGACTTGATCAGTCACTTCTTCAGAGAATGGCCAGCATGCACTAATCATTGATCAAATCATTAATTAATTAAAAACCACAAGGAGATCCCACCTCCTGCTTGCTACGATAGCTGTAGTCCCAAACTCAGAGCACCAGGGACACTGGCCACTGCTGTCAGGAAAATAAGCTAGTGTAGGTTAAGTAGCCACAGAGTTATTATATGAACCAGCAATGCTACTCTTAGGTCCACACTCAAATGAAACAGAAATGAAGACATATTTAACAGATCTGGCTCTGGGATACTTATAGCAGCACCAGAGAAGCAAGAACAGCTCAGCTGCCCACTCACTATGACTGGATAACAAATCATGCCTTATACAGATCATGAACTAGCACTCTGCTTCAATAGGGGACACAGTGCCAGCATGGACTACAGCCTGCATGAATGTGGAAGCACACTCAGGTGAGGGAAGCCTGACACTGATCTTTGAAGATGCTATACCTAGACTAGGCAAACCCAAAGCAACAAAGTACAAAGAGGGAGGGGTGAGCGAGTAGGAAATGAGTGCTGGGTTGCTTCTCAGCAGTGCCAAGAGTTCTGAACACAGGAAGATGTCATAGTTGTGCAGCCAGTGACTAAACAAGTTATGCATGAAATGAGAGACTTTAAAATGCTTAATTGTGTTATGGGTATTTTACCTCAAAGAACAAAAACTCAATTTTCTTTAAAATTCATTTAATTTCTTTAAAAAAAAAAAGGGGGGGGGGAGGTACAACTTGAGTTTGCAAATGTCAAAATTGGTGTAAAGGTCTAAAATGCTCAGAATTAAGTTCATAAAGAAACCATCCTATTAAAATATTCCTGTAAGATTTAGTAACAGTAGCTAAGATAGCTAGTTTTAGGACAATTAAAAGCAGAAAGATTGTGCCAAGTGTTGGTGCCTTTAGTTCCGGCACTTGGGAGCAGAGGCAGGCAAATCTCTTGAGTTTGTGCCAGCATACTGTACAGAGTGAGTCTGAGGACAGCCAGGACTACAGACCCTGTAAGAATATAGAAGTAGGGAACTGGGAGAACCTGGGTTTGGGGCCCAGAACAGACACAGCAGCTGTCAACCTTCTGCAATGCCAGTTCCAAGGGTTTTGATGCCCTCTTCTGGATTCTGCAGGCACTGCAGCACACAGTACAGGAACGTAGTACAGTGCACAGAGTACACAAACACTCACACACAGATGAAATAACAATAAATCCTTTTAAAAAAAGTTCCTATTCCTACCCTGCCTTTGCTCCTGCAGAGGCGTCTGGCACTGGGCTGCAGCAGTCATGGTGACCCTGACTCAGCTCGTACATGACCACTAGGTTCACATACTTGTCCCCGTGGCATTTGTCTTTGGATGCTATCTAGACAGAAGATGATGAAGAGCTAACGGCCTTTTGGAATGAGAATATGTGCTTTCAAAGGGAATTGAGACCCAATGAAGAAGTTACTTGGCAGGAAAGCCTGTGGCTAAACCACAGAATGTTCACATTTTTAAAGTTATTGGAGAAATAAAAATGTTTGTTATTGTAAAAAAAGAACATGGAAGTATCAGCCTGAGGTTCTCACAGAATCTTCACTGTGTTTTTACATGTACACACTCAAACAAAAGATGCCAGAAGAGTTGTCTAGCTCAAGAATTCCAGAGGGAGCTGCTGGGCTACAGCAATTGCCAGACAAAGCTCTATGAAGACCTGCCTATACTAGCTAACTGGTAAAGCTGGCTACAGGGCTCACAACAAACACACACATAAACGCCAGATCAGAAAGACTTGTCCCTGGTTTGAACAATCTAGTTACCCTATTCTACAAAGTGGCTCAGGGAATATGCTTTCAGGGTTTAGGTATGTGATTTGATAGTAAGTGAAACCAGGAAGTGTTTGCCTTGTGCTTAAAACACAGCTTCTAAAACACACAGGCAAAACACTCATTCACATTTGAAAAAGAAAAAACAAACAAACAAAACTTAAAAAATATGAAAATACTAAATTTTTCACAGAAACTCCACTGTGGTCCTCTCCTCTAAATACACAATTAGAAATAGAAATGTAGAGTCAAAATTGTACTCACACACTGATGATGCCTTTTCTTTTTTCTAACATTAACATTTTTAAGAGTGTGTGTTCGTGGGTGTGTACACACAGATGCAGATGCCTTTGGAGGCCAGAGTTAAAGGCAGTTGAATGGCCCAAATATGTACTCGGCAGCCCCAATGACTTTTTCTGACGGAACCCCACAGAATGCCCATGCTTGCTTAAAATCCACTTCTGAGAATTTTAGAGTAGTACCTCATCGACTTGATTCTGTGTCTGCTGGAGTCTTCGGTTACTGCCGGCAGCAGCACTTGAACTCCCTGAAGGCACACCTGTGGACCTGAAAGGCGTAAGGCACATGCATAAGTATATTGTGATTTCCAATGCACTTACACAAGACAGGCTTGGAAGGCGGACACGGGAACCCAGTCAGTGCTCCTACAGTGAGATGGGAGGAGCAGATATGAGGGTTTGGGGCACTTGAGGGCCAGAGAGCCTGACACACACGGTACTGAATGACAGATACTGTCTCAAATAAGGCGGGAGACAAGAACTGATATCTGAAATTGTCCTTGAACACATACCATGACACATGTATGTGCGCATAAAATGCCATGCCGGGACATAGACTTACTAATTTCTTACATTGAAATTAAAAAAAAAAAAAAAAAAAAAAAAAACGGCCCTGCAGTTAGAGATAAAGGCAGTAATGCATTTTTTATGATCCCTCAATAATTCCCAAGACTGTACCAGTGGCCAAAGTCTGAAATCTTTGTTGTGTCAATGAAGTGGCTGAATAATACCTCCACTTTCTGCATTTTTTTTTTTTAACTTGCTTTAGGGGCTGGAGAGATGGCTCAGAGGTTAAGAGCACTGGATGCCCTTCTAGAGGTCCCGAGTTCAATTCCCAGCAACCACAAGGTAGCTCACAACCATCTATAATGAGATCTGGTGATCTGGTGCCCTCTTCTGGCCTGCAGGGATACATGAAGGCAGAACACTGTATACATAATAAATAAATCTATAGAAACAAAACAAGAACCACCTTGCTTTAAGACACACACATGTTTAATGGCACTCAGTATTCTCCTGATTCTTCTGTTGTGGCAAAAACTGTCTTAGAGTTAGAAACGACCACAAAATAGCCAAAACGGAGAAGTAGCCTCCAAGTGCACGGAAGGGTTTGTGTCAGCGACAGGTGGGCTGAAAGCAAATCTTTGCTGCAAAGTCACTCATCCTGCACAGGTTCATCGAATGCTTTATCCGCCCATGCCCACTTTTCATAACTACTCTTGCTTCGAAGTCAGTACCTCCATTAAACTCTTCCCTGTATCTAAGCCAGCACTGAGATGTGCCTCGCAGCACAACACTCGTTCTAGCGTTGATTCCGCAGCCTTTTAAGTGCACGGTGTCTATCAGCAGGGCACGAAACTTCTGGTGGCTGTCTCAGAGCTCAGGGTCTGAGAGCAAAGCAGGCAAACATTGCTCTGGGTCCAAACAGTATCCGTGTATTTTTCTCTTTGAACCCTAATACCCCTTTGAAGAGGATACTACCTTCATCTTCCTAACATTTGGACTGGACACGCAGCTGGCTGAAGTGAAGCCAGGTCCAGCTCAGGTCTTTGAATGGCTCTGGGCCACTGCCGTTTGCACAGCATCTTTGGTGGTGTCAACCCTGGGTAGAGGGATATATACACCACTAGAAACCAACTTCAAAACAAGTTTTTTTTTCCCTCCCTTCAAACGGAAGCGAAACCCACGGCCAAGCTACGGTGCGAGCGCGGCAGCTTTGAGCGGGCACCACCTGGGCCGGCACCTGGCGCCCGCCCGGCCGCCCCGCACTTTGGGGAGCTCCGGCGCGCGGACAGCCGGCGCTCACGGTCGCCCCCGGGGGCCTCGGGGAAGGAACCGCGGGGCGTGGCGGACGCTTCCTCTGGAAGCCGGTGCCCCGCCCTCGCCCTTCCGCGTCGGGCCGCCAGCCGCGCGCGGGGCACTCGGGGACGTCGCGGCACCACGAGCCGGCCCGCAGCGCCCGAGGGCGGAGTGCAGCGCGGGGGCCCCCGCCCACCTCGGGCCCAGGGCGCTGCGCGCAGGCCCGCGAGGCCTCCCCGCGAGGCCGAGCCCCGGTCCCGAGCAGCGGCCACCACGCCTGACGAGGGTCGCAGGAGGAGCCCGCCTCGCCCCGCAGCGCAGGGCGTCACTCACATTTTGGCGGCGGCGGGGGCGGCGGCGGCGACTGGGCGAGCGTCGGGGAACCTGTGCAGCCGGCGACCGGGGATGTGGAGGTGGGCGGGGCTGCGTGACGTCACGACGGGGGCCGGACAGGAACCGACGAGGAGCTCGCCGCCGCGAGGGCGCGCCGGAAGTGGGCGGGGCAGGAGCCGGGCGCGGAAGTGGCGCCTCCCCCCACCCCGCGGAGTGGGCGGGGCGCTCTCGGTGGACAAGTGGGCGGGGCTAGGGCGCGGCGCCTGCGCCTTTGGACCGGCTCCTCGCCGCCAAGGAATCGCAACCGCTTCCTCGAGTGTCGCCGCGGCCCTGTCTCTAGCCCTGGAAAGGCAGTTCAAAGTAAGAACGGGTGTGTTTGACATCTCTTTGAGTCTGCACACGTCGCCTCTGGGTCACTATCAGAAACAGCGTGCGTGCCCAAAGTTCCAGAATAATCGATCTAGTGGGCCCAGAGAGACAACCGAGGTTCTTTCCCCAGAAAGGTAAGGGGCAGTAGGAAGTCTTGACCACAGGGCTTGGGATAAGTCTCCTCTCGAGTTCTCACTAGCGATGACAAATACTTGCCATTGCACGGACATTACAATCCCTGAAGGGGAGCCTTGACGTTGAGAACTCTAGTTTCTTCGTTTCTGTAATTCTCTGGCCCCAGCAGAGTATTCTCTGGCCCCAACTTTTGCTCAAATGGGGTGAGTAGTATCCGTTGCAGTGTAACCCAACATGCTTAAACAGACCAAATAAGGTGAGCTGGTGGACTCCTAAGTGAAACCACTAAGCTGTCTTCCACTTCCAATTCCAGTGTGCTAATTCCAGAAAGTTCGTGTGTATTGGAAACGAGAGAGTGCCACCTAACTAACTGGGTATTGGGTTGAGTGGTAGCCATGGAGGATGTTCTAGGTTAAGAGGGAGTGGAGCAAGGAACTGGAGTGTGTGGGGCTGGGTAAAACAAGAGCGAAGGCAAGCAAGACAATGGTACATAAATGCAGTGGGCTCCAGAAAGTATCAGGAACTCCCCGTGGGACACTCACAGTGTGGAACTGTCTGGCACTAATTCTGAGATAGATCTGAAGTGAGGTACTCCTAGATAAGAAGAACTCTGCAGAGAAGAGGACTGGAACAATGACTAAAAGTTCCTAGAAGGGAGCTAAGCGAGCTAAGCTGGAAAGGGGCTCAAAACAAAACAAAACTACCCAGTAGAGGTGGGGGGTTTAGCCTAGTTGGTATCATGCTGGTCTCACATGCAAAACCCTGGGCTTGATCCCAAGAACCACAAAAACCCAGCCTGAGGAGGATCTCTGTTGAGTTCCAGGCCAGCCCAGTGTACAGGCTGAGTTCTAGGTCAGCCAGAAGTGTTACACAGAGAAACCCTGTCTGAAAAGAGCAAACTAGCAAACAAACAAAACCACCCCAGCCTGTTGGCACCCATAATCTCAGCATTTCAGGTAAAAGGTAAGAGGTTCAAGGTCATCCTTGGGGTTAAACCGGGAATTTAGGGGGTACCCTAGGCTTCACGAGAAAAGGTGAATTTAGAGTTAAGATCCTTACTTATCTTTCAAGTAGCTGCACTTAAGACAAATGATTGATGTGATGAGAAGCGAGCCATGTAGGAGGAAAGCAAGTCCTTTGGGGAAGTGGCTCTAAGTGAACACTGGCCCTGGAAACACTGTAGTCCCAACTACGATCTCAGCCTCAACACCCTGGGTTTCAGGTCAGGGTAAAGCAAAACACAGATAGTATGGGGAAATTTTCTTCATTTTTAATTTACAGCAGAAAGAATATAAAGCATTCAGAAAACATTTTCCATATTTTAAGGGCAATTCAAAACATTTTGCATGGTTTCCAGCAGCTGAGTTCTTCAACAGATCCATTGAGTCAATGATGCTATACATGCAGTTACAAAAATAAAACTTACAAAAAGAAGACATCTAGACTAGTTTACATGCAAGTCTCAGGGACCCCCCGTTGGGCGCCAACTACTGTGTGGGACTGCCACAAGCGGCCGTGCAGCCAGAAAGGGTTCGCCGTAACATCTTTATTTCATTCACACAGTACAGCTGATTTTGAATGGGGTAACAAGGGTAGCAATTAAATCTTCAGGAGACAGAATAAGATTAGCTATTAATTTTTATAATGAAATCCTACTCCTGGCACTTGGGAATTCAGATTATCCAAGAAAGCTGCGCCTTATCTATATCACCTTATGTTCAAAATCAAGAGTCACGATCAAAAAAGGTGGTCAGAAATGCTGTTTCAGTGGAAGTACGCTTCGACCTCACCTAGAATTCACAGTTGTACTGGTAGGTTTTGACCCTACTTTATCCCCTCCATAATAACTTCCTAATTCTATGTAAGTCTCTATCTTCCAGAATGTTCTAACTTATTGAGCTAATAATGTGGCATGTGAGACATTTAAAAAAATAAATGTGAGGGTTGAAGCAAATCCACCGAGGTCGTTACTCTGGTCAAATGGTCAGTTATCTGAACCATAAGCAATGGAGTAAATGTATCCAAATCTAGTATTAATATAGGATACTCTGAAAGAGCTGGCTTTATGTTCTATTCCCTGTTATGAATACAGTTGTGTTTTTATGAATTACTCAGTGTCCTCAGACAGGTCACATTGTGTAAAATAATAGCTATGGGGGGTAGGAGGCAAGGGTTACAACAGCTGCAACATAACCCACACATGTAAAAACAAAATTGGGTCAGGTCAGCTTACAGATGTGCAGGTGGCTACTAGTCGTGGGGCTGTCACTGTTGTCCAAGCTGATCACAAGCAGAAAGACATACACTGTACAGTCATTTGAGGTTGGCAGTGAAAGGAAGTAATTAAAAAACAAGTACAATTATAGAAAAGGCACCAAGAGCACTGACCCCAGTTTTTATTATTATTATTTTTTTAACCACAATCTTTTTGTTTCTACCTTCCTTCTGAAGACACCAGTTTAAAGCTTATTTGTGAATATTTTTAGGCTTCACAACAAGCCTTGAGTTTTAACTCACAGTTGGCAGCCAGAACCATGTTTTTTTATTTTTATTTTTTAAATAAAATCTCATACCAACCACTTCTCACACTTAAGCTGGGATTTTTAAACTGGCATTAGCAAATGCAAAAATTGGTTCTCTCTGTTTGACATGAATGGTTTAATTTTAAAAGCATCAGATTTCTTTGGCTTCTCATTACATGGAAAGAGAAATATACCACGGCAACCCTTCAACACCAGTCGCCATGGAGAGCAACTTTTATCCATCTTTTGATTTTCAGCAGGAGATATGAAAATGTCATTTTTCTAGTTTCACACTAATTCTTCTGTCAAATATGAGCACTCTAACATTCTTTGTTGGTGTGAGTGGATGGTGTTAAGTTCTGTAAGGATTCATCTTATGATTATCTATTTTGCAAAAGTAACTTAATTTTCTTAAGCAGTATTAGCATTCACGTTACTTGGCACCTTTGGCAAAAAAAATTTTTCTTAAATAAAATAAAATAAACTCCTGGTAGCCAAAATTAAATGTAAACATATCCTTTTTTTTTTTTTTTAAAGTAATGCTACTCTGCCTTTTTTTCCTATTCTAAATACAGTAGCTCTTTTTTACTTTTTTGCAGGTTAGTCATGCTTTAGCAAAATGTTCTTCTACAGAACATTTAAAATAAAGTACTCTTATAGTGAAATAAAGTTTTTTTGTTTCATTTTACAGACCATAGCCACTAACGCTTTGCTTTTGTTCTTTTTCTTGATTTCATGCACATCTTTGTTTTAATATATACAATATATACAAACAATACATCCACATTGTTCTCGCTCATTCAGACAAAACTATACAAATAATTTCATCTTGCCATGTTATTGACCTTTGTGAATAAAATATTTAGCAATTAATATAACCCCTTTCAAATATTTCCTCACTTTTTTTCATTTCTACCTTTTTATATGTACACAGAAGCCACTCTGTTTGGATGAGATAGAGCCAAAACATGGAATTTACTGGCCAGAATGCAGCACCACACTGGTCGTTTAGGTGGCAAATGTCCAGGCAAGGTTTATGATTCCTTGGAATTACTACAGTTTCCAAGGTTACTAAAAAAGGCTACATGCTTTATCATTCTTGAGTAATTCTCATTGCAAGTGAAAGTAAGGCAAACAAATTAAAGTGCTGAACATGAGAAAAGGGACAAGATGATCACTACCCTCGCAGGTTCTTGGGAGGAGGTGGGGACGAGAAAGTAAATTTAAATTCTGTGAGCTGTTTCTCATTATTTCCCGTGCATTAGCTGTTTACCACACACCCTCCCTTCTGCAAATTTTCACAAGACATTAAAAACCTGCAGATTTTAAAAGTTGCATTAAGTGTGCTGTAGAGATTCAAACAAACATACGAACAAACAACAACAACAACATCAACAGAACAAAACAGTGAAGGAAATGAGAGCACAGACTCAGTAATGACTCGGGTGATCTAAGCCCTCCACTGAGAGCCAAAGCTTCAGCTTCTTGGAAGTAACCGAAGGTGCAGGCACAGCATTCCTTGTGCTGCTACCATCGCCCCACCTGTTCGTTTCTGTATTTTTGGTATAAATATTAGTACAGTTCCACACGATGTTTGAGTACAGCCCTATTGACAAGGAAAGCGGCTTCTTCCTAAGATGAGGAAGCCCTTCCAGTTCCTTCTGGTGTCTTGTTTTCCTGTGATCCAACAGAAGATTGAGTTCCAAGATGTCTTGCTGATCAAATTAAAAGTTGTCCATGAAAGTGCAAATGCAATGACCAAAACATTCTTGTTAAAATCCTGCAGCTGACTCCCCAGAACTGCAGAGGGAGTGTGTGTGTGTGTGTGTGTGTGTGTGTGTGTGTGTGTGTGTGTGTGTGTGTGCATGCGCATGTTTGTTGTTGTTGCATGTCTCTGCTAAAAACAGAAATGAAAACAGTCTGAGAAGCAATGTCACATTGCTAAGGGATGCTGCTGTATGTCTTCAAGTTCCTTGGCCTTTTTCAATTCTTTCACTCTGGAAGAGAAACAAAACACAATACCAGGTGATAACTACAGAGTGAAACTGTGACCAAATAAAGGAGAGGGCTGTCACCCCGGAAATGAGAAGCCCAGACAAGCCCCTTTGAAGACTAACAAGAAAACTTGAGAAATCGTTGGGAGAATATTCCAAGAAGAAAATGTGACCTTGTGTTAAAACATGTAAAGTTTTACATGGGGTGCTCCAAGAACTGAATAAAGCTATTTGTTCTGTTGTATTGAATCAAGAGTAACACTCACAAGTTGGAAATGTTTAATTATTTGAGGAACTTCTTCCTGTGTCTGATGAACTGTTATGAATGCCCCACAATTACTTGTGATGTAAACTAGGGGACTGACACACACATTTATTTAGCTCTAAGTAGACCCAGGGACTGAATGGTTGTTCTACTTGTAGACTCCAGATTGCTGGCTACCTTGAACTTGACTCTACAACTTACACCAAGCTCCTCTTCTCCACTCCTCTGCCTAATTTTAAGTCTTGGATCTTCATAATACTTGGTTCCCTACCATTCCACACAGCAACTGTAAAGGTCATGTTCTTTCTCAGAGCTCCTGTGACAGGCAACAGCAGGCTCAGGACCAAAAAGGGACTCGGTTTTACTTATCAGAGATACTAGAGTAAATAAATTTAAGCAAGAAACCCAAAGAGAGTCATGGAGGGCTCATACTGGCAATTTATAAATTACCACTCCAATTTACATTTTTTAAAATTTAAGACTTTGCCTTCAATGTGGTGCCCCGTAAGATGAGGTGAAGGGAGTGTTGTAGGTTCTGAGACCATCCCTCTGCACTGACAATGCAAGTGTATTAACGGCAGAATGGCCGCGTGCAAGATGCTGCTTGTGGAGTCACACAGTGCAGAGTAACATCTGCTTTCCCAGAAGTCTGCATGAGAGGAAGGCTTAGCCAAACCGAAGCAGTTGGAGGACAATTCCTACATTGCTCTAGTGACAGAACAAGTAAACGTCAGATTGGCAGTGCGCTTATTAAGAAGTCAGTCAAATGTGGTCTCTGATTCTAAGGTCTTTCCTACTGTTTTTGCCAGTCCACTAAAAGCTATTCGAGATGAGTGCTAGTATCTTCTAAATATACTTAATACAACTCAGGCAAATAGGAACATTCTGGAAAACAAAGCAAAGTACTGCTGTTATTACACAAGTTGAAAATGAATGGAAAGGACAAATATATTCTGAAAAATTCAAGAACTTTTCTATTTACAACCTTGCAGAATCATTTCTCAGTAGCATATAAACTGATGTGATATCTTCAGAGAAAGGAGATGTGCTCTTTTGAAAGATAAGTTTTATCTTTTATATTACTATTACATATGGAAGCTTGCTTGTCTAACTTACTGCATATACCAAGCCCAGCTAAGCATGGCTTATTTACAAACAGCAGTGTGTCTCCCAATCTGTCATGTCCTCCTTTCTTAAAGCTACACCCTCCCACCCCCAAGGCGGGGTTTCCCTATGAAGCCCTGGCTGTCTTGGAATTCTTCTGTAGCCCAGGCTGGCCTTCTGTAGACTCAGATACGCCTACCTGGGCCTCCCTCACGAGTGCTGAGGTTAAAGGCATGTGCCACCACCACCCAGCTTAATATGCATTTAAAAATTAACGATACCATAGTACATTAGGTCCTATGATGTGGCATTACATAGCATAGAATACTGTATTATTATAGGCCCCTGATTTTGGTCATGCATACTTGATAAATGGCTCCTTAAAAATTGAAACATGCTATAGTCTGTGTTCAATTTTTAAACATGCAGCATCTAAATAAATTAATACCCATTTTGGCTGGAACAATGCAAGGCATGCACAGATGCCAACCTTCCTTGCAGACATGCAGTTCTGCACTCACGCAGACCCATCTGCCAAAGTCCTGCAAGATGTGCATGCTATGTCAAACACCATGTTTGTTTGTGCATTAGCACAGAGCTCATTCACAGCATCACTGCTGAGATTTCTAGAGTTTCAAGAAGTCTGAACTCAGAATCTGATAGCATCACCATAAAGACAGCCCTTCATCTTTCTAGAACCATCAGAAATGCTTTACACACATTAACTTCATCGCTGAGGTGAAGTAAAAAGGACAGTGAATTGTTTTTGGCAACTTCATACCGAAGAATCTATAGCCACTTGATCAGGGTGGCGTAAGTTAGCACTATCCATCTAGTTAAACTGGTCACATTGGGTTTCTGAAGTCACCCCCTGTATCTGCCACCTACTTCTTTCATAACTAATTAAAACATCAATAAAGTTTTCACAAAGGTTTAAATTAATGCTGAATTAATTATGAATTAATGGTGTTCTCATGAACTACTAAAGAGGGGCTATGTCCACACAGAAAATCTATATAGGAAAAATAAGAATATTCCAATTTTTAGATAAATTAATTTCATCACAGAGTCACCACACCACCACATCAAAGGATTGGGATGCCATAGAACTTTCCTTTAAATAAGTCTGTTAAGGGATGAACTAGAGATAAGGGAGTGGGACTAACCATATTCCAAAAGCTTTCAAAGTTACTGAGTACCTGTGACTTTATGCAGTCATTAAAAGAAAACCACCCTCTAACTTATAAATGAGGAAGGCAAGACTCCTGTAGCTGATAACTGGCGGAGCAGCAGCTTGAACCCCCGTCTGTTTGACTTCTAAGCCTTTCTGTCGCACTCCACTGCCTCTAACAGACAGGTTGTTTCTGTTTGTTTGTTTGTTTAATCCCTACTATATTGTATTTTCCAAAAGACTTTAATAGGAAAAATAAAATTGGAGAAATACCATACTTTGGAGGAAGTCGATGACTGTTTTCTCTAAGATACCATCCTCCATGAAGCACTGTATTGAATTTAATTACAATGTTATGAGGAAACACCCTCATACAAAATGCGCCTGGTGTAACATAACCCTGGAACCCCAAAACATGCATAAAGAATATGCCCGTAATCCCAGAAGACAGCCTGCAATGAGATGCCCTGTTGACACCAATTCACCCAAGACAGCAGGAAACAGACCTGTGCTATCTGTCCTACTGACATCACAAAGGGGCTTCATGGCACTTGAACAGATAATGGGGATGGACTAGCTGTCTACATTTTCCTTGAAATCAAATACCAGGCAGATAAAATCATGTATTCAAGCTATATTGCCTCCAAAGAAAGGTTATATCTATAAATTGAATTATTAGGGATGATTTCTGAAGTACTAGAATTTTTCAACAAATTCTAAGAAACAAATTTCAAGTCAGTATTTCAATGATATTTAAAAAAAAAAAAAAATCTATGTTGCCTTATCAGCCACAGACACAGATAATCACTAAAGCTTTATCAACAAGAAAGACAAATGAAGTCTAAACATCATCTGTCTCTGCCTTCCTCCTTGCTCATGTGGTCTCTGTCAGCTACAATAGATTTGTGCTTCTATATTAAGCATCATGCCTGTTTGGCATTCTTTAAGACATTTCTTTAAAATGTCTGTGTGTGCACGGACGTAGGTACCCCCCTCCCCCCAGGGAACAGCTCTCCAGAGTCCACTTTCTCCCTCCATCATAGATTCTGAGGACTGGGCACCAGTTAGTGCAGCAAGCACCGTTACCCACCGAGCCATCACACTGGCCCTAAAAGGTTCCTAAGATATTTTTCTATGCATCTGCTACAGCTTCGCCTTATAAATGTGTTCATATGATGGGAACTAAAAAATTCAGTGAAAACAGTAATTCATTTTTGTTTTACTCAAACCAAAATAAATTGTCTGAACTGTTTTGCTTGGTATCTCCTGTGCTACAGACATGTTTCGGTACAAGAACTTGGCAAACATAGACCTGAATTTTGGAAGCTGGATTCCTACTTGAAAATACTGTACTTGTGGTTACCACCTACACAACTTAAAAGCACAGGCACACAAATAACCTTTTTATATTTCACAGCAGCTGAGGTTTGGGTTTTCTTAAAGAATTACAAATATGAGGCTCATGTAGGACTAAGAACGAAGTGAGCCTAGAAATGCCCTGGGTGGGTGGGTGCATGGGTATGTATGTATGTATGTATGTATGTATGTATGTATGTACGTACGTATGAATGAATTTTACTTGTTTCTGAATCCCATTACACAGAAGACAGCCAAACTAGTTTCCCATGACATAGTACAGACAAATACAGGACAGGAGCTATGTGTTATTATTATTATTTTGGTTTTTTAAGACAGGGTTTCTCTGTAGCTTTGGAGCCTGTCCTGGAACTCACTCTGTAAACCAGGCTGGCCTCGAACTTACAGAGATCTGCCTGTTTCTGCTTCCCGAGTGCAAAATCTATGGTTTCCTCCAAGGAGAGCTACAAGGACCACATTTCTTTCTATTTTTAATCATGCATATGTGTGTGTATCTATGTGAGGGCATACGCACAAAGTATAGATGCTCTCCCCTGGAGCTGGAACTACAGAACCCAACTTCCGTCTTCTGCATGAACAGCAAGTGTTCTTAACCACTGAGCCACCTCACCAGCTCTGGGACCATATTTCTGACTTTCCTATCAGTAATTTGGAAGGTAGCTGACTAGCTGGGAGGTACAGGAGTCAGGACATCAAATCTTTGAATTGTGATCATTCAAATATTAACATTACCAGACAATCCCAGGATCTTCTCCAGCACTCTAGGCTGTAAATAATTGACACTGAGATACCATGACAATCTCAACCAAAAACAAAAAGAAAGTTGCGTCAGAATGGACTTGAGAGATGTATAAGCAACAGCCCTGAATGCCAGCAGAAGCCCACAGGGTTGCCTCCGTCAGATGTCCAATGAGAATTCATGAATAAATGAAACAGGCCTGCTTCAGGGACTCTAGTGAACAATGGCTCCATGGGCAAAGCGCCAGGCAAAGCCGCTTCATTACAGCTACTGGGTGACGCTCAGCCAGAGGGATGCTTCGTGACTCAGAGCCTTGCAGTGCTGGCCTGCAGAGATCCACTGAGCAGCCAGATGCTGCTTCCGGTTAGTTACCTGTTGCTCTTGGGGGCTTCAACAACTTGTGGGGGGGGGGTTAGGAAAAGAGAGATCTTGCCATATTCCAGAAATTTCATTTGGGTTGCAAAATAAAAAAGAGAAGCCCAATAAGAATGACAGAGAGCATGTTGTCTGCAATTTAACACACACCACTGTGTTCCAAAAATATTCATTTCCTAAAAGAGGCAAGTGAGACAAAATTACTTTGAGATTCATGACACACCCTTCATGACACATTCCACATTCATTCCTGACTTCTTGGAGGCATTGGGCCACCTGGAATCTAACCCTCACGCTATGTTCAACTACTGCTGTAGCTAGCACATCTGTTGGCCCTTGACCAACTGTTGACCTTTCTACAACAGTACCCCTTCAGGTGGGTTCAGAGAACGGTCCCATGGACAAAAGGATACAGCAAAGCAAATGCTGATTTGTAACATTCAGAACCTGGTGACAACTTGCTGCAAAAATACAGTGAAGGGTTTGAAACCCAGTTCTCAAACAGGGGAAACCTGTGGCTTGATCATGTGTGATTGAACGTGCTCTCTCTTCTTCCTCTAATGAAGGAGAGCTGCACCCATCGGGAGCAGTAATCTCCAAATACAGGTTATTTAAACAGCACAGACGATCACAAGGACCCTCCTTAACTGTATGCTTTCTGAAGCCATCCTTGTTACTCCATAAGGAGAGAGGGGACACCTGTCTGAGAAATATGGAGTACGGCCTCTCTCATTTATGAGGGACACAAAAGGACTGTCCTTCAGACAGTAGGGCAAAACCACTTTGTATCTGGAAAGAGACTGCTTTGTGTTCTCATGCATTTTTCGGCCAATTGTATCTCAATTCCTTACCGTGTATCTCAGTGGTCCTGCTGGGTACCACTGCATGAGACCTACCGGAAGTCCACATGGAAAATGGTACTTCCCTTATACACCTTCAGAAAATTTCTTAAACCTTGACAGAAAACTAATGTGTTTGAGAGAAAAAAGAAAGAAACCGAAGCCCCAAGCCAAAAACCTTTCCACGGGCTTACCAGACATTGCTAACTCCATTTTCAGCTACCGTTAAGTCAGGAGCTAAGCCTGCACTAGAAGAGTATTGGTGTCCTTTCCCAGCCCTCCAGAGGTGAAAATGGAAAGACACAGTGGTAATTTTGGGTCACCTTACATCTGGGATACCCTGCCGCTGGGATGAGACTGCAGTATCCTGAACCTGCTGATGGTGACGCCTACCTTTGTGGAGGTCCTTCTGCTGTGGACCCAGGAGTTTGGTCAACAGCATGTTTCACACTGCATCACAAAATGTAACTGTTCATTTTAATTGAAGTTTTAACATGTAACCAACCCTCTAAGTGGCTTTCTGTACTTTACAAACTAACAAAGTAAGCATGTTCTCTTTGACATGCCATCCCAGGACTAGACTGAGGGAATGCTCAGCTCCCAAGGAGAAGTTCAACTTGGGGACTAGAAAGGGGGTTGGGGGTGGGGTGCCACTGCAAGTTCTTGAGGAAGAGAGAGGGAGAGGAGACCTCACTGGCAACCTCATAAAGCCAAAGACGAGTCATTCCTCTACATAAAGAATGCATAAATGTCCCATCCCAGAGGGAACCTCAAGCCCTCTTGGCTCCTCTCTCTCAAGCTCCCTGCTGACTGCGTGAGGCATGAGGGATGTTATGAAAGTCCAGCTTCCCATGCATGAGTGCGAGTCTTAGAGTTCATGGCAGAATGCAGCAGGCACTGGAGAAATTAGAGTAGGGACTCTGGCTGGCAGTGAAATCGCCTTTAGAAAATGTGCTCTTGACAACGATCATCATTGACATACCAGACACTAACAAGCTTCAAAAGTGCGAAAGCAACCACTTCTCATAAAATGTCAGTTCCCTCCAGCAGGCGCTACGGACCGCATTTAACATGCAAGACACTACCACTGAGTTAACCGAGTGCTAGGACATGCACCTGTTCTGTGGCGGGTTTGTTGCTGTTTCCAGTGACAAGAAGTGGGTGACTTCAGGCACAGACGTCTCGGAGAGCCCCACCTCATGGGACCTGAATGCTCTTTCAGCTGCCTAACATCAGGGAGTGGAAACAGCTGAAGTTACCAGCAGAGCTGTGTTTCTGGTTTCGTTCCCAAGTTCCTCCTTCAGCAGCTATTCAAGGTTGGTTTGGTTTATTCCTGATTTTAAAGCAGTCACAAGTGTTCTACACAAGTCACTACTCAGGAAAAACTTACAAAAAAAAAAAAATCGCTGTCATATCATCAAGTTGGCATGGCAGCAGCCTGTAGAGGCTGGCAGAGGTAACCTCCATGCAATACTGAACGAACTTCCTCTCCAGTGTTACATATGAAAAAGCTGCCCAGTTCCAGCCCAGTGCTGGTGAGCTTTTCCAAAGGTTTCTGACATTGCCTTACAGTACTTACAGATTGATGACCCTGTGCACATCTACAAACTGGGATCTTATTCTCAGACCTTGGGAACACTGGTAGTGTCTACTGACTATTTAGCCAAGACATCTTCGAAATACAAATGCTTTTAGAACAGCTACTTCCAAATGCAACATGGAATCTCTAGGCTCAAGATACTTCACATGTTCTTATTAAGATTTACAATTCAGTGTTGCACACCTAGCATGCCCTGTTGTATGCTTAATTGCCCTAAGCAGGTTCTGAAGGGGCAGCTTTGTGTCCTGACTTTCCTCACAGCACAAGGGAAGAGTGATTTAAAAACTGAAACTCTAAAACTCTAGGGGCAGGGTGACAGGGAAGTAGTACCTGAAAAAAAAAATTTTTTTTTTCAAGATAGGGTTTCTCTGTGTAGCTTTAGAGCCTGTCTGGAACTAGCTCTGGAGACCAGGGTGGTCTCAAACTCACAGTGATTCACCTGCCTCTGCCTCCCAAGTGCTGGAATTAAAGGCGTGCGCCACCACCTCCCGGCTGTAAATAAGTTTTTTGTTTTTGTTTTTTGTTTTTTTTTTTTTTAAAGCCTAGTACTTCCTAAGAAATGTTAACAATACAAAAATTGAGAAAATCTGATGTGGCCAACTACTGTAATTACAAAACCACTTGCTGAGTTTTCCCTGTCATACAGCCGTGTGCGCTCGCGTGCGTGTGTGTTTGCATGCGCGCGCGAGTGTGTGTGTGCGTGTGTGTGTGTGTGTGTGTGTGTGTGTGTGCGCGTGTGTGTGAGGCATCCCACCTGGTCTGAGCATGCTGGGCAGTAGCCTCAGAAGGTCCCTCCCTCACACCTCCTCATGCATAGGAACCTCTACTGTGACTGCTTTCCTGTTGCAAAGAACGGCAGTGTTAGTAGTCAGGGTTAGTTTGTATTTTCATTTTATTTTTCATTCAGAATGGATGTGAAACTTACTGGCAAACCTACGCTGCAGCCCCATGCAAGCAAGCAAAAAGCAAAATATTGAAAATGGAAGGTAAGGAGAAACTGGCTAGCAGGCAGCTAAACTCACCCTTTTGTACAGCCTATGGTCCACCAGGGGGCTTCAGACAGTAAAACAACACCAGAGAGCCATTAGCATGTGAGGGTCACAGCAGAGATCTTACCAACAGCTTTATGTCAACCAAAGAGACTACCAAGTGCTTTCTTTCGTGGGGAAGGGAGAGAAGGGAGATGGCAGGGGACGTGAAATGAGCAGGAAGGGAACCCATCAACTCATTTTTAAAACCATTGGGGTCACACGACAGAGAAATGGGACGCTTGTTGATTTCTGAGGCCACTGTCTACCTACCTTGTTGAGAGGATATTTTGAAGTTTTCTATTTAATACATACTATAATGCTTCTAACAGTCAGTAAACATGACAGTGTTGCTTCTGAAAGTAATGCTAAATGAACCAAACGGGTTGCACACATCCAAGGGGACAAGGGAAAACACAAGTTAAAATAACCCTAGGAGAGAGGTCCAGACTTCGTCAGGCTCCTTAATGAAATATGTTAAATAAACACACAAACATGGAAAGTGAGTAATACTTCACAGTCAATATGCAAAGGCTCCTGCCACTGGCTTGCACATTTCTGTATCACCTGAACCACAGAGGGCCAACCAAAGAGCAAACTGAGCAGGCAGAGCCGCAAGCCTGACGCTCTCTTCAGAGCAGACCTCGCCTCCTCACTGGTTAAAATGTAAACTCAGACAGTGAGGTCTCCAGCAAACCCCTCTCATAGATTCACTTTAGGAATAGGATTCCTCTGTCCAGCCTACGTTAGGAAGCAGTCTTTCATGCAGTTGTATTTTAAGTATCTTACTTTTTCAACCCACACACTACAGATACAGAGCGCACCCTCAAAAGGCACTCACACTGGGAAGTCAGTGAAGGGTTTTAGGTGGCTTTGCTTACACTGCATTTCTCGTAGACATTTGGACTCGAGAAGCAACACAGTTGAGAAAGCAGCACAGTTTAATCTTAGAATGTTCTAGTTTGTCGGAAATTGCCTTAAGAGCAACGCCAGGGGCTGGATGGGCCAGTCTCATGAAGTAGAGTGGCGATTCCACACCAAAGGGGCTAAGTCTACCAGGGTCTGTGCTGGACAGTCTCCTGGGGGCTCTCACTCTACAGGCAAAATAAGGGAAGAAGGGGCCATACACATACGGAAAAGAATGTAGGGGTCCAAGGTATTTTACAAACTGGAGAAACTCAGCCATTTTACCAGGTCGTAAGTGCACAACTGAAGCCATGGTGGAGCAACAGAGGCAGAGACTGGCTTTGGGAAGATGTGCAGAATCACTTTCATCGTGTACAGGCATTCCCTGTGTACAGGCATTCCCTGTGTACAGGCATTCCCTGTGTACAGGCATTCCCTGTGTACAGGCATTCCCTGTGTACAGGCATTCCCTGTGTACAGGCATTCCCTGTGTACAGGCATTCCCTGTACTGTAGCACCCTCTCCCTGCCAGGACGTCCTCAGTCAGCTCATTCACACTGGTGTCTCACGCACTAGCTTTTGGGGCGGGAGCAGGGGAGGATGGCGGTGTTGGAAGTGGGGAAGACCTTGGTCCAAGGCATGAAGAGAGCATCCAGAGAGCATGCCCGATGTCCTATGTCCATCTAGAGAATGCCTAGCACCCTAAGGCCCACTCTTGAAGGTTTTATACGTTTCTTTCTGTGGTCACACAGATTTGTGTCTGTGTTGACTTAAGTAAGAGCATAAGTTCCCAGTTAAACTTTAAGTCTAAGAGGCAAAATACTTTCAAATACCAGCAGCGTAAATGGCTCTGAGAGTAAGACACCTGAAGTGGGAGGTCTGCTGAGGGAACTGAATGGAAGGCTTTGGGGATGGTTAAACCAGGAGAAAGCGTAGACAGCAGAGAGCCAGCTCAAGTCTGCTGCTCTCAACCCCAGGGAGACAACACATTCACACGATGAGAGACTCAGAGCAGCTCTAACAGCCGCTGTTACAGACTCCAGACTCGACCTACAGCAAGAAAGCAAGACTCTCCACTCCAGCCCCCAGAAATCTAAGTCTTCCCCAGGAAAGCTCACATCTGAGGAGAGATTCCTCTAGCACGGCTCCATGAGAAGATGCTATAGCCTTCCTCTGTGCTCCCCACTCTCACCTTGGACCAAATCAGACTGGTAAATTGAATGGGAATGCTATCTTCCACATATCCAGCAGAGGGCACCAACAGCTAAGTGGAAATTCCACATGTGAAAACCTAGATGATGTTTAAGGTGTTTTTTTTTTTTTTTTTTTTTTTTTTCCCCTCCTTCCTTGATGTCTAGTGGCAGAGTAAACACACAGTGGAGACCATAATTCGAACTGGTGTATAAATACGTTAAAGAGAAAATCTGAACTAAGAGCCAGTCCAAGAAAATTACACAAATGCCCAAATCAAAACAGAAAACAGTTTTGAGTCTCCATGGTCAGACACACCCTTTCTCAAATCATTGCAGCCCAGTGGCAGTGCCTAGAATTAGTTCAACATCCTGTTATGACCTGGAGTGTTTACCCCATGTTTGCTGGAGGTTATCAGCATTACACAGAGCCAGCAAACAGTTAGGAAGGTCAGGGCCGTTTCATTATCACTAGTGAGCACAATGACACATAAGGGCTTGGTGTACCTGTGACGACAGCGGCGTAGAAACCTCATTATTTTCCGAGCAGCCTGGTCCTGTTTTTTGGTCAGCAAACTGCTCCTAAAAAAGCCGGATATTATTGTCACAAGAAAGGTCCCATAAAGCTCCCAGTGCAGACACTGAGGACTGAGCTGAACCACAGTGGGAGACTTACAGTTAAATGGTTTGTGTCATTGTGTCACAAATCCAACTGCAAAGCACACGCTGCCCCCACAGCGCTGAGACTGGCTTGGGGACACGGTCCCAAGCCTTTGTTTTCTTTACTTGTTTGACCCAGGGTCTCACGTACCTCAAGTTGGCAAAGCCACAATGTAGAAGCTTTCTGATTCTCCTACCTTCATCTCCCAAGTGCTGGCACTACAGGCATGAGCTACCTTGAACAGTTTATGTGATGATGGATAGGGAGGCTTAAGACAGGGTCAGCCTCTAACTCATGATCCCTGACTCAGCCTCTAGAGTTTTGAGAGTACAGGTATTCACCACAATATTCAGGGGTCTTTTCCAGGTTTTGGCTTTTGGTTTTTGTGGGTAGGCCTCCCAGCATTAGGCAGACCTCCTCAGTTTAGGAGTTTGAGTCTGAGCTTAATACTCTCTTTGGGCTATTTTCTGTTTTTAATCTTTAGCCTGCTACTCTCCAAAATGGAATCACCAAGCCCTATGTTCTCTTTCTCAGTAATCAGGGAGTTCAGAACACTGCAGAATAACAACACCTCTTCAAAAGTACACGTTATGACCCTGACAAATATTAAGCTGTACCCGTTAGCCAGTGACATTCAAGTAACAACATGTGGCAGTTACAGAAAGGACCTCAGACAGAGACCAACAAGACTGGCATTGCTAGACAGAGCCACCACACCCAGAGTAGCTGGGGCCATGCCATGCCTCAGGCCCTGAACCCCACAGGCCTGTGACCCACCTGAGCTTCTGCTGTACAATGACTGCTGTCCTTCGAGCCGGCCGCCTCCTGCCACATTTCTTGTAACTCCGGTAGAAGTTCTGGATGAGCACTGCAGCTCGCCGGCTCTGCTGGAACCGTTTCTGCTCATAATAACTTCGGAACTTGCTCTGGATGAGAATGGCCGCCTGGGTCATCTTTTTGTAAAGTGCATACTGCAGGGGACACAGAGGGACAGGGTAGTAACCAAGGGAGCCGGAAGGCCTCTGAGCTCAGGAGGTAGGAGCCCCTCCTCCCTCCCCTCATCTTTGATAGGGCTGACCACAAGAATGCAACAGCAACCTTTCATCCATTCTCCCAGACAGCCTGCAGGCAACATGCACTTCCATCCTCAGACAGCAACAATGTACACACACTTTACCTCCTGAGGATTTCTAGCTACCTAAAGATAATTGAGCCCCAAAGCATCGAAATGCAACATTTTAAGCTGTTTTAAGGTAAGAATTTACTATCCACCTTTGAAACACTTTAACCCTTACTGCGTCTCCTGCACCCACTCCTACAGCACCACCTCAGCGCCTCTTCAACTAATTTGCTCCATGTCACAAATTTCTGTTGGAGCTACAAGGTCCCAAATACAAGGGTTATCATGAAACGCTGACACCTTTAAGCCATTTCACCCTGCAAGAGATTAAACTTCATCGGACACAGTGGCCATGTAATGAAGCCTGGAAGGCTGCCAGAGAAGGGGACTGCTTAGGAGCCAATGTCAGAGGCCCCGAACCCAACCTGCTCCACAGCCACAGGGCAGAGAGGGAAAGGCCCAGGAGGCAGGCTCGGTTCTGAATCAGTCCCTATGCACGCAAAGCTCAACACTGTGCTAGGTGGAAGTTTGTAATGCAGTGCAGAGGTCACGTGAAGAAGGCAACTTCCTATTGTAAGGGGACAGACTACTCAGAACCCCACCCTCCACGCCTAACTGCATCTCTAGCTGTGCTGTAACACAAGGGAAGGAAAACTGACTTCTCAGAATGTTCAAAAAGCAAACCTCTCTGGTCTCTCCTGGCCTGCTTTAGTGCATTCCCACCCACCCAAGTCCTTTAAGGTAAGAATATTGCATCCTATGGAGCTTTTGTAGGTCTTGCCATTGTGGCTGAACAGGGCATGTCCTGGTCCCTGGAGCCACTGTGAATCCCATCATGGAAATAAGGTATCTGCTTCATATTCTCTAGGTTCAAAGTCACTGGCTTGGCCATAAAATGTCTGAGCCCAGTCCGCTAGCAAAGCCACAGGTCCCCAAGGATAGATGTGGCATGGCTGGGTGGCCTGGCAAAGGGGAATGTGTTTGGTGACTGAATGGCCCTCCTTGCAGCTGGAGATGGGTGTGGTCTGAGACTCTGGTGGAATGGTTTGTGCGAGGACTTGGTGTATCATTACCTTCAAGGCTATCCATGTCAGCTTGGGGGAGAAACAGAAAATACAAGATTAACGTTAGATTACTGAATATAGGAAACCAACCAAAAAACCCCCAAATCAGTACAACTCCCAACCAAAACGAAAACCAACAAAAAAGGCAGCCTGGCTATATTAATGCCTTCCATCTTCCAAAAAATAGCAATCTTACAGCTGCCACCATTTCCAAAGATAATGGCTTCCATCTTCCTAGCTGAAGACAACATTTACTCAGCAGGGACTTTTCTTTCTCTTTAAAAATAAGTACCTGTTGTCATCACAGACTGGAACCCTTGATTCTGTGTGATCTAATCTAGTGCTAACATGAAGCCCGTTCGCTGATCTAAGAGACACTGGGACTGACTGTGGTGTCAGCGTTTGCACAATAAACCTTCAGGGTCTGGGATCTTGGACTCAACTGGCCAGAGCTGGAGTCCTTGCTTCCCTGCCTACTGGTAAAAGTTAACAGGAGAGGCTTGAAAACCAAAAGAACAAAAACAGCAATTCACATCAGAAACCAAAACCCTAGGTCTCAAGGAGAGTACAGGACCCCAGATTTCTCTGCAATTATTATAGTATTATACATCTCAATGCCCTATACGTAGAATGTAAAGCTTACCCAAAGCCCAATAAAATAAGGCATTCGAAACTCTTTTACAGAACAGTGTGTGTGTGTGTGTGTGTGTGTGTGTGTGTGTGTGTGTGTGTGTGTGTGTCTAACAGTGAGTCCAGGCTGGCCTTGAACTGAATGCTGGAATTACAGCCTGGAGCCATTGTTCCCAGTAAAATAACTGAATTTTTTTTTTTTCCTGATTTTTTTGTTCGTTTGTTTTGTTTTGAGACAGGGTTTCTCTATACAGCCCTGACTGTCCTGGTACTCGCTCTGTAAACCAGGCTGGCCTTGAACTCACAGAGATCAGCCTGCCTCTGCCTCCCAAGTGCTGGGACTAAAGGCTTTTGCCATCAGTGCCTGGCTAATAACCGAATTTTTAACATGGAAACTAGTCTAAACTCAGTAAGGAAAGTTTCAGTATTTTATAATCACATTAACATCTATAAACGCTAACATTTGCTTAATTTCTCTGAGCCTGCTTTCTTCCTTTGTGAATGGAAATGAAACTGCTTGGAGTAGCTCTGAGGCTTCGGTGCGCCTGGTGACCAGCATATCCTGCCCTTGGATGCAATTCCGCTAGCCCACAACTGCCCCGGCAGTATGATCTCTGTGAGACAGGCCGCTGACATCCATGCCTCTGCTAACTAAAGCTTAGTGGCAGGATGCTTTTTTCTTTCCCTCTGGTTCTTAATCAAGGCAGTTCAAGTCAGGCCTTAGCTATCAAGAGTCGGATGTTTGCCTTTTAGCCTGACTACACAGCAGCGTCTTCTCTGGGCTTTGTGAACAGGTGCCCTCTCCTCTTAGCTCACAGCTGAGGGTTACCTGTTTGTACTTTCTGTAGCAGCGCTGAATGACGGCAGCGGCCACTTCCTGCTGTTCCCGCAAGGGTCTGCCCTGAAAGGCAGAGTGAGGAGATCGCAGTGAACTAGTGCAAGAACTGTTACACACAACATAGGAGCCATTACTCATGTGTAGGAACTATCACACACACTTGGAACTGTTACTCATGTGATGCTACTTTCCAAGAAATAAGACCGACCCACCTGACAAGGATAACTATGAATTAAGAAAAATGAATTTGCAGAATAAATCTCCAACTGTTTTTCCTTTAAAAAAAAAATCAAATAATATTTGGACGTTAGGAGGCCTAAAAATGTGCATTTAAAAGGTTTTGCTTTTAACAAATCAGGTATTGTGACACTCATCTTCCAGGCTCTGGGCCGTCTTTCCTAATAATCCAACTGTTTCCCTGAACACCTTCAGGCAGAACGGTCAGATTCCTTTAGGAGTGTGCAGGAGACAAGTCCCCCCTAGCTCCCACACCCTGGTAAAAAGCACACGCAAAAGTTTTGTCCCTGAGTTCCCAGGGGCTCAGGGGCAGCCCACAGTCCTCAGAGCCTGACTTATGATTTAGGCCATAAATCCTTTGTGGCTGAGGTGTCAACTTATCAACAATAAGGTAATGACAGCCATCCCACTGATTTTATTTGACTAAAACTCCTGAAAGTTATGATAATACTACAACATAACGTAAAGTCTTCCAATAAACATTTTATCAAACCACAAACCACAGGGAAAAGGGGACCGGGACACAGACACCCCTGTTTTACCTTGTATTTCCGGAAAGCTGTCTGGACAAGCCTGGCGGCTTCATAGAGTTCTCTCTGCTCATGGTCTGACAGTGTGAGCTGAGCGAGCTCGCTCTCTACCTTCTCGCTGGTGGACGCGCTCAAAAATTCTGACCAGTCTGCTGCCGAGGGAAGGCTGGGCTTCTCAAAAGCTGCTTCACTGACAGGGGACCCTGCCGGGCTCAAGCTGGCACTAGAAGAAGGAGTTAGGGGCTCAGTGTACGCAGTCCTGAAGCAAAAAGAAAAAGACAAGATGGTTAACAGCGCTTATGCTGTCCACTGCCCAGAAATGGATGAGACAAGCAAGACAGGATCTACCTGAAGCCAGCCTGGGCAGGTCAGCTGCCTTCATTCTGCTTATGGGTTGCTCACCACACTCAACATGCTGCACCTCAGTTAAGTTCCTACTGAACACCTACCATCAGTTTAGCACCGTGCTAAATACAAAGGCCAATAAGGACAACAGCTTGCCTCTAGGAAACTTCACCAGAAGAAGGGCACATCCCCAGACGCACGCACGCACGTGCCACTGGCATGGGGAGGACGTGACAGAGAGAGAGATGGCAGAGCCGGGGTTTGGAAGTGGCCTGAGGCCATGCGCCCTCCTTGGGGAAGTCTTCTCTTTACACCTGGCCTCCGGTTAAAGCCAGGACTTTACCCTGGGCAGAGAGTCCCTGACCCCAGGTCTTCCTAACCTGATGTGGGCAGCACTGGGCAGACGGTCGGCATCAGCTAAGTAACTGGCCAGCCAGCTCATCGTACTGATGGTGGCGGGATCTGTCCTTTCCAGGGCCGAGGACTCCATGGGCACGAAGTTCTCCTGCTTGATTCGGTCCGGTGTGGCCTCAATAATGTGCTCCGCCAAGGTCATCATGTTCACCTGCAACCAGAGACCACAGCACACTGAGCTTAGAAAGAAACCTCCAAACCCGTTTCACTGCCACCCTTCCTCGTAAAGGAAAACGGAGGCGGGGCAGGGGAGTGCGGGAAGACAGCCAGTTACACCTCAGTCCAGCGCACTCAGGTAGCTTAAGTCGCTGTGACGCACCTGAGCCCTGATCACCTCCTAATCCTAATAGTTTGGCCTCACACCTTACAGAGCTTCTGTCTTGGGCCCACTGTCTACTCTGAGCAGCATGAACCAGTTAGGGACCTCATACCTGGGAGGGAGGGAGGCGTTTCCAGGTAAATCTTCATCTTATTTCAAAAATATTACTATTTATGTGCCTTCTACCATGTGGTCCTGGAGACCACAGGCACATCATGTTATCAGGCTTGAGGGAAAGAAAGCACCTTTACTTGCTGCGCTGTTTTGTCAGCCCTAAATACACATACACACACATACATATATATATCTGTATACATATATGTATGTGTGTGTGTGTATATATATATATATATATATATATATATATATATATATATATTTTTTTTTTTTTTTTTTTTGAGATAGGATTTGTGTAGCCCTGGCTGTCCTGGAACTCACTCTACAGACCAGGCTGGCCTCGAACTCAGAGATCCACCTGCCTCTGCTTCCCAAGTACAAGTACTGGGATTAAAAAATGTGTGCCACCACCACCTGCCTTATTTTTATTTTTAACTGTGTGTGAGTGTTCATGTGTGTGCCTGTGTGTACACATGTGAGAGCAAGTGCTCAAAACGCAGGAGCTGGAGCTGTCAGCCACCCAGAATGGGTACAGGGAGCCAGACTAAGGTTCTCTGAAAGACCTACACTTATGAATGGAGATATGGTCTCCTCTTTTCAAAATTCTGTGCACACCTCTTAAAAATGGTAGTCAAAATGCAACAGCTTATGTTTCCACCGGATCCTCTGGCCTCGGAAAACGAGTGTTCTGACAGGAAGTGTGCGAGGCGGAAAGGCCGGTCTCTGCGCTAAGGGACTGTGCGTTGCACACGGGCTCCCCAGCTTGTGGAGCCGTCTGGGGATGGGAGTGTTGAGGCCTTCACTGCTCTGTGTCTTGGCTGTGGAATGTAAGGGGACTGCTGCTCTAGGTTCCTGCTGCCCCAACTTCCAGCTCAACGGACTGTCTTGAACTAAAATAAACCCAGCTCCCTTAAGTTACTTGGTCAGAGTATTTCATCACAGCACTTCGAGAAGAAGCTAAGGTACACACTGTTAACCACAGGCCTGGGAAGGCAGAGCTGCACTTCTGGTTGCGTGTGTGCGGTGGGTCCCTGCCGTACCCTCTTATGACCACAAACTCCTTATCTGGTCCTGGGTTAGTTATTTTTGGTCACAGCAACCCCAATTCAACGAAGTTTCCAGACAAGCACAATTCTGAGACTGAAATCAGATGCGGGTGAATGACTCAGAGGGTCACTGGGAGCTGAGAAGGAAGGCTAACCTAAGACCTTTCTGACCAGCCAACAGCTGCCTAAAGATGCCTAACGTGGGCTTTACAATCTAAACACCAGACCTCTAAAAACAAAACAAACAAACAAAACCCAAAACTATTTTAAATGTCTGCTTAAAGTAATTGTTCAAGTTCACTTCATTGAGCAACTATGATTGTCTCCAGAAAGGTTTAATTCAGGAGAGAAAATCCACCCTGCACGGGTGGCATCATCCCCCAGGCTGGGCCACAGGTGGGCGGCATCATCCCCCAGGCTGGGCCACAGGCTGAAGAAGCAGAAAGCAAGGGGCACCAGCAACCAGCTCGGCTTCCTGACTGTGCTACACTGCTGAGCAGTGACCTCACCCCTGCTGCCAAGCCTTCCCTGCCACAGTGGATCAGACCTCACAGCGGAACCAGATATAAGCCCTCCCTCCCTTCAGCCGGTTCCATTATGCAAAGCAGAAAAATAACCAATACAGGCCCCAGCAGAAATCGTCCACACCAAGGACTGGGCAAACTGTACCAGGCAGAACAGAGCCAGCTACCTGTTTGTGTAGTTAGAGCTTTGTCAGACTGCAGCTACAGGCATCCCTTTGTCCACGGTTACTTTTGTCCTCTTACGGCAGATCCAACAGCTAGAACAGTTTCTGTATGAGCCACAAAGCCTAAGAAATATTTATTCATCTGGCTCTTTACAGAAAAAAATTTCCAGCCTTTATCTACATTATTTGACCTAGGCTGGGCACGGTGGGACAAACATGTAGCCCCAGCTACGTGGGAGGCAGAGACCGGAGTACTGCCATTTTGATGCCGGCCCAGGGAACTTAATGAGGCCATGTCTGGAGATAAAGTTTAAAGGGGCTGAGGACTGTGCTCAGTGGACAGAGTTTGCTTAATATGTGGGAAGCCAAAACAACATTGTGTGATTTAACTTGGCAAGCATCCTCCTGGCTACATGGCTGTTGGTAAATCAGTGGTGGGGTCTCCCATCCCGGGAGAAGGGGGTATACTGGCAATAAGCATGCATAAGCATGTATAAGCATGCCTGCTTCTCACCCTTCACGGAATACGGGGGGCCAGGCAGCTCCCCCAGGGTGCAATGCTCAGAAACGACTCGGCGGTTCCTTTTGTGCACCTGCTGGCAGGGAAACCACCCTCCCTGCCCAGCATCACTCCTTAGGCATGGGTACCCCTGCCTTCTCCTTTCGTTTCAGGCTGTAGCAACAAGAATCTGGAAAGAGTCAGTCCATCCCAGGTCTCTGGTTTCCCTTTCGACTGCCCCTGTGACGCCTCACTTAGTGTAGAGTTTAGTACCCTCAGGACTCTGCTTCCTACATTCACTACAAGGGCATCTCACCACATGCCATGTGAGCCTCCAGCCACAGATGTCCTTCACAATGGCTTCAGATAATCCAAAGCCTGTCTGCAGGCTTCCCTGCTGGCTATTTTTAGGGCCCTGACTCTATTATAACCAGTACTGAGAACAGTGGAGCTGTCATCCTGGATGCAAGGGAGCAGGAGACATATCAGAGGGGCTTAAGTTGAGTTCTGAAAGGGCTGGTACCAAGAGGAAGGTTTTGTTAAGGGCCTGCAATCGGGTCCTATTCCCGGTGCCCTAGTCACAGAAGGAGAATGTGGCCCGAGGGAAGCAGATACTCAACCTTCCCTGAGCAAGAGCAGACTGCAAACCCTTCCTGGGTGGGGGCAGGGATGGCACCAGGGGTCTGGGGGCGTAAGAATTACATGACTTTCAGAAGTGAACCGTAACGTTCACAGCCACAGTGAGGTTCCAGCTTCGGCAGCTTACCCGGTTAGTCTTACCTGAATATCATCCATGGGCTGGGGGCATTCCTCGCTCTCTGCACTATCCCGGTAGGCCCCCATCTCTGTATTCACCACCTCTCGGTTAGCCATCATCAGGACACTCATTGGTTCCCTGGGACGCACCTGTGGAGGTGCCGCGTCCTTTACTACACTGGTCCCCTTCGGATTTCCAGTCACCTGCACTGTAGACACACCAATGTAAAGATCTTTGGAACTCCACTGTACTACAGGCTGAGGTGCAGAGGCTTGGAATGCTGCGGACTCTGGAGTGGGAGGGGAGGCTTCCCGGCTGTAGTCCCTCACTCCTTCACTGGGGCTGATTGTCTCAGGGGAAGACTGCTTAGAACTAGGGCTCTGCTTCCTGGCATTTGGCTGCTCCAGGCTCAGTGCAGGGCAAAGCAGTTTCTCCTGCCTTGCCTGGAAGGACTCGGGGTTCAATTTATGCTTTTTGGGAGCTGGACAATCTTTGTGGCTCTCACTGCTGTAGTAATTAGAGGGTTCAGACCGAGGTCTTCTCAGATCTGAAAAGTACAGTAGAAAGGACAGTCAGGACAGGCGACCGAAAGCAGGAACCCTAAAGAACCAACATGTTATGCCTGAGAGGTAAGAAGTGCGAAGCTGGAGCGCAAGACATGTTCCTGAGCTGTCGATATTCCCCAGTGGCACTGAAGCACTTAGGTAACCCTCCTCCACAGGGGCGTGTTTCCGTACAGACAGGCTTTCCATACTGGGAGGGCACTAGCTATTTTCAAAGGAAAATCAGAAACACCATGGAACCCCACCCCCCTGCCTCCAACCCTTAAATGTATGTGGGTGTCCTACGGACTCTTCTAAGGGAAGATGCAGAAAGCCGATGGGGAAGCTGGCAAGTTTCGAGAGGAAACGCTTGTGAATTTGTACCTGGATTGGTGCTTGCAATGACGGTGACTCCTTTGGGTATTTCTGGAGAGCTCATGGCCTCCCTGTGCCATTGGGCCATCCAGCTGTCTGCACTTGGCTCTTCACTCGGGGCACAGTGGATCCTGGGGGTCTGTCCCAGCTGGGCCTGCTCGTCCCTTTGCAGGTGCTCCAGACACTCTGCTAATTTCACATGGCCCCTCGACCTGGCAATTCCCAAAGGCAGCCTTCCCAGGGAGTCTGGGATGGAGATGGCCCGGCGGTCCCATTTGTACAACACCACTGCAGCTTCCAGGTGCCCCAGGGCACAGGCCCACATCTGAAAAGTCACCAGTCAGAACAAGGAGCTCACAGGAGGCGGAAAACAGATGCCACCTTTGCTGCTGATAGCAGCAGGCACACAGGCCTTCGTCGGTAATCTCAGTGGGGCCCTGACAATTATCTCTAACAGATGCCCAATTCCAGTAACACAACGGTGTGCATGTCCGATAGTTAGCAGAGTTTATAAATTCACTCTGCTAAATCAGTTTGGAATTTATCTTTGTCTTTTTTTTTTTTTTTCACCAAGGGTCTTATACAGCCCAGGTTGGCCTTAAGTCACTTTGTAGCCAGGGATAACCTTGAACTTCTGAACCTCCTGCTTCCTCCCCAAAAGCTAACCACCATCGTACCCTGTTTTGCACTTCTCTTCTTTTCTTTTTTTGAGACTGGATTTCTCTGTGGAGCTGTGGAGCCTGTCCTGGAACTCATTCTGCTCTGTAGACCAGGCTGGCCTTGAACTCACAGAGATCTGCCTGCCTTTGCCTCCCAAGTGCTGGGATTAAAGGTGTGCGCCACCACACCCAGATAACAAGCCTCTTCCTTACCAGAGGAGTACAGGAGAAGTGGTCCACATTCAGGGGGTCGACTTCCAGTTCCAGATCAATGCTGTCTGCATGCTTTGTGCTGCAGGGATAACGTGGAGTTACCACAGGTTAGCCCACAAGAAAAGGAAACAACAAGGTAACACGGAGCCCATGAAAATGAAGGCAAACTGGGCACCCAGCCTTGCTGGTGTGAAGAAGCCGGATTCTGGACTTGAGGGGTAGCTTGCACTCTCCACTCGACAGAAGCCCAAAGAAAACAAAGTCAAGCATCTCATATCTCACTCAGTAGTCTAGGGCATACGACAGCAAGGATCACTTGGGAGCCGTCCTGGGAAAAAGCCCCGGCTCCCGGGCTATGACATGCACTGAATGATTGGTTTCCTTCCCCCCAGTGGGAAAGCCCAGGAAACTGAGAAGTGAAAATGGCCGAGTCCTTTGCACCTGGCCTTACCGCCATTTGATGAGGGTCTGGATGAGGGTGGCGTAGCCCTGGGCAGCGGCCAGGTGTAAGAGGGTCATCCCACGGAAAGTCTTTGAATGGATCAAATGCTTGGATTTGGCCCAGCAGGCTCGGCTCATCATCTTCTCACAGACAACAACCACACGACTCTCGAAGCAGCTCCCTAGGGTCCCGGCACCCGATGCACACTGTGTCATGAGAAAGTGCATGTTAACACCCAAGGCCACAGGCCCTCCACCACGCCAGAGACATGGATGACAATCTGCAGTGCGCAGAAAACATGTTAACTGTGAAAACAAAGAAATGCTAAGAAATAGAGAAAGAGCTAGCAAGATGGCTGAGGGGAAAGGCACCTGCTGCTAAGCCTGATGGTCAGGGTGTGATCCCTGCGACCCACACAGTAAGACGCAGACACCAGTTTAAATTATGAATGTGTGCATGAGTTCAGCTGTGTGCCTAGCGTGGCTAGAAGGCGGCGAGGTTGACAAGTGCGCTGGGAACTCTAAGACCAGTGTGAGGTCTCACCTGCTCAGCCATCTTGCTAGGCTCTAATAAAAAAACTTTTTTTAAAAAAGAAATATAATAGACATGCCAAAGGCCTCAACCCTACACAAAGAATTCAGACAACTAAGGGACGCTGAGAGAGGGAGACGCAATCCTCCCCAGGGAAGTACACACTAATTGGGTAAGTGGTCAGCCCCATAAACTGAGCAGGTTATATTTAGGAATATACATATATATGTGTTTATGATGTATGTACATGTATATAAGTAACTACAATTAATGAAAAGAGGCCATGAATTTGAAAGAGAATATGCAGGGATATTGGGAGACTATGGAGGGAGGAAGGAGCAGGGAAATAAACTAATTATATCATGATCTAAAAACTAACTTCATAGGATGGAAATAAGGAAATTATATTATGATCTTAAAATCTGTAACTTCATATGGGCAATAATGAATTAGATATATGTGTGTATACATACACACATTTTAACTTCTATTTTACTGAAACTTTTAAATTTTTAAAAGAATTTGGTTTAAACTAAGACACAGAAGTAAAAAAAGAATAGGTAACAAGGGAGCAGCGGTTCTGTGCAGCTGGGGTTCACGGACTCCGCTTCGGTGCAGCTGGGGTTCACGGACTCCGCTTCGGTGCAGCTGGGGTTCACGGACTCCCGCCACTGTAACAGTTATAGTGACTGTGACACACAGATATGTCTCACGCCGACAATTGATTCTTGCTTCTTCAGAAGCCGAGTTAAGTCACTTCAGTGTGCCTTTTCCTTTTAAAACAATGCTTAGGACTATCCAAAAACATCATTTTTTTAAAAAAAAAAAAAAGAAATGTTAAGTGTTTGAGTGTCCTGCCTGCAAGTACTGTGTGCGCGCCAGGTGTCTACAGAGGGCTAGAACTAGCTACTGCTGCTGTGCGCGGCCCTGTGGGTGCTGAGATGTGAACTCACATCCTCTGCAGGGCAGCCAGGCTCCTATAACCACCGAGCCATCTCCCCAGCCTTCAGTTTTTTAAAAAAAGTCTTTACAAAGTGAAAAGGGATACTTGGGAGAGCATGGCAGACATGAGCTGAAGGGTTACTAATCATATGGGTGATGGGCCCACAGGAGATGGTTCATCAACGTTGGCCACACGTAAGAGGGATACAAATCAAGGCTGGTAACCATAACCACTACAGTCCTGTGTTCAAGGCACACTCAACCCAGTGGCACGTCTAGCCTAATTTCCTTCTCTGGTCTTACTGGAAAAGCATTTTTTTTTTCTGGCAATAAATTCCACATAATCCAATTAGTACAACAATAACATTGCTCTTCATCACTCTTATTTTTAAATATGGAAAACATGTTTCCAAAAATTATAAAGGCAGCTTATGGATGCAATGTCATTCACAACTAGAGTTGTCAAAACATCACAGAGAAGATGGTTGGGTCGTCCAACACACAGCACACTGACCTTGACCCAAGCAGAAAGGCTGTTCTATATATGCCAAACAGACTACTGTACGGAGACATGAGCATCATCAACCAGTGAATAAACAGGGAACGTTTCCAATTAAACACAAACAGCCCCGTCTCTGTCATTATGTAGTAGATACCACCATCTACTGGAGACACAATTTAAATCAGCAAGCATATCCCATAGTAGCTGTACTTGATACTGGATCAAAGAGGGCCAGCTGCCATACGGCTGAGCTTGAAATATGATATACTGCCTCCTTTATGCAGTGTTGGTGTGTGAAAAGACTTTCATGGGAACGTCCTATCTGGTCCTCAGATCAATTCCACAAAGATTACTCGGCTTATAAAACTTAGCAGTATCAGGTGAAAATGAAAGCTATCTTTGTAGTGGTGTGGCCATCAATCCCAGTACTTGGGAGGCAGAGGCAGGAAGATCCTAGGCCAGCCTTAATAATAGTTTCACCACATGTAAGACAGAAGTTAGAAGAAAATCTGAGATTAGTGTGGGCAGAGATACTACGCTTTGCTTTCATCTATTATTAATACGGGAAACACTGGTGCTGGAGGGATGGCTCAGCAGTTAAAAGCACTGGCTGCTTTTGCACAGGACCAGGGTTCACTTACCAGACCCATGTGGTGGCTCACAACCATCTCTAAGTCCAGCTCCAAGGGGATCTGATGCCCTCATCTGGTCTCTTCAGGTATTGCACGCACATGGTGCATATACATACACACAGGCAAACACCCATGCACATAGAAGTAAATTAAAATATTGCAGTGCTTCATATTTACAAGGTTTCCCAACAAACAAACAAACAAACAAACAAACAAAATGTACTTAAAAAGAAATTCTAGGGGACTGGAGAGATGGCTCAGTGGTTAAGAGACTGGCTGCTCCTCCAGGGGTCCTGAGTTCAATTCCCAGCAACCACATGATGGCCCACAACCATCTGTAATGAGATCTGGTGCCCTCTTTGCAGGCAGAACACTGTGTACATAATATATAAATTAAAAAAAAATTCTGCTGGACATGGGGATGACCACAACTTTGATCCTGACACTTAGAGGCAGAGGAGGCAAATCTCTATGAATTTGAGGCTATCATGGTCTACACATAAGTTCCAGACCAGCCAGGGCTACATGGTGAGACCCCCCCCATCTCAAAAACAAAGAGAGGTATGGGAGGAGAAAGAGAACTCTGCAAAGAGAGACTATCCCTCACATTGAAGGGCAGGAAGGGGCTCCCTGAGGAGGCTTTCAGGAAAGAAATTGGTAGTGAAGACAAGAAGCAGCATCCAGTCCTCGATCTCAATCTCGGGAGTCTTTGTTTGTTTGTTTTGTTTTGGAGACCGGGTTTCTCTGTATTGCTTTAGAGCCTGTCCTGGAACTAGCTCTCTAGACCAGGCTGAATCTTGGGAGTCTTAAGTAGTTTATCCTTAGACTTTCTCAAGATAAAGCTCCTAGACGGATGTCCAGAGAAGCGTCAAGAACAATAGTTTTAAAGTAGTACTTGGTCATATGATAAATTCTCGGTGCTGCATATGAAAACAATACATGTGAGGCTGGTGGATGCTGATGGCTCAGGAGCTAGAGGTGTTCACCATCAGCCATCAGTTCTGACAGCCCGATTCAACCCCTGGAGACAGGGTGTGAGGAGAAAGTTGCCCCTGCCCTCCATGAGACTGTCACTTACACATACACTAATGCAAATGAAGAAAATCAAATTTAAAAGGGAAAGGAAAGGTATGCGTGAAAGATGAGAAAATGGCCTAATGGGATGCCGTTTCTTATTGAATAATATTCCAGGAGCCGTTTCTGAGTTCACCTTCTGGGGGCTAGAAAAGGCTTAAGAACTGCGGAATTACTTGCAATCTGTATTTCCTAAGATAGTGATAAGACAACACCAAATATGAAGTAGAAAGACCGGTTTAGTTCAGAGTTCCAGCACACATGCATCAGCTCCTGGCTGTTCCTTCCACTGCCAGGGAACACAGTGGCATCTGAGAGCAGGAAGGATAGCAAAAACCTGGGGTGATGACCAGAGCCCTGCACCAGGGTGTCTTCCACACTGCAGACTGAGCACGGGTACCACGAAGCAGGCCCCTGGACATTCTATTCCAATCTCTGAATGGCAGCAGCAGCAGCAGGGGAACTGGGACCGGGTGCCTCGTGCGTGAATGAAACACTAAGCAAACAGAAACTGCCAAGGGCAGGGCCTACCTGGGCCTGGCCCCCTCCAGCGCCGCTCCCGCTGCCGCCTCCGCTGCCGCCTCCGCTGCCCGTCTGCTTGTGCTGCTGGGAGCCTGTCATCTCCGCCATCCTCCTCTCCATCTGCTCCAGCCGCTCCAGGATGGACATCCTGAACTGGTTATCTAGGGCAGAGCAGGAGTGAGGCTGCATTCTAGATGAAAAACATTTGACCTGTGGCCTATGCCAGCTTGCAGGTCTGGCGTCCAAAAGCCTGTCAGTAACTGTCAAAGGAGGGGCTACAGCAGACTGGTTTCCCCAGCACAGCACACAGGCTGTCTTTGCACACCAGAACGTAACATTTACAGCAGCCCTCGGTCCCCAGAGGAAGCACCAGAAAAATCCCTTTGTGTCAAAAAAATCTCACTTTTGGGTTCTTGCTTCTCTATTTCTTAGTGGAATTCCCCACCTTGAGGAGATCCGACAGACACCCCCTCCGCACCCAGGGCAGGCATAGGAAGTGGGTATGGTGAGTTAGTGAGAAAGGAGGCAGGCCATCACCTCGAGAGCCGGGATTGTAATTCAGAAGGCATGATTCTACACTGCTGAGCACGTCTGCACCCTACCTGTGTGCATGCAAGCACACGTGCAGAAAGAATCAGGATACGTCACAGGAGTAAGAGGAGCCCAAACAATTTTAAGGTCATCAGCGCCTACATTAATGCCACAGACTTTGTGCCAGGGGCCCAGCAGTGGGGAGGGCAGAAAGGGTCTCTTTCTGCCAGAGGCCACTTGAATGTGAAACACGAGGCAGCTATAGAGTATGGCGAGGAATAGTGGGCGGGCACAGAACCAGGAGAAGATGCTCCACACAGGCACGAAGGAGTAAGTGCAAAGGCATGACACAAGGCATTCTCGGAGAAGACAGGGCAAACGGGAGGGGGAGGCGGGCTGCTCAGAGCCCTGCGGTGCTGTAGGCTCACTAACTGCACAGTAGGACCCGCCTGCTGCACCTCCAAGCCTCGCCTCTTCAGTGGGAATCGCATCAGTGCATACGAGTCCACGCTCACAACATACTATGCCCTAGTAGAGTATGCTCGCCATCAGCTTCTGAGGATGAAGTGTGGCCTTCAGGACCTGGCTGAAGACTGCTACAGCACCTCTCTCCCCAAAGGGAGAAAGGCACAGACAGCTCTGTTCAGAGCACCGCATCTCAGTGATGGGAAAAAAGCGCAGCTTGGAAAGGGTAGATCTGCCAGTGCTCCCTGTTACCCCACCAGCGACTCCAGGGTGGTGAGCGGGGCAGTGCTCACACAAACAGGAATGAAGGACAGTACCACTTCAAGTCCCTGCGCACAGGCAGACATCGTTCGCTACTTCCCTTGACAGACAGGGACACACAACAATGCCTCCCCTCTCCGGCCCCTCAAAGTCCCCAGGGAGGAAACATTATAGAACAACAGAAGCACAGGTTTGAAGTGCCCGGAAAGACGCTTTCCTGGAAATTTTAAATACCAACCTGCCACTAAACGCCTTTTACTTTACAAAGCTGAAACCTCTGTACAAGTTCCGACACTGTCCCCACAAACACCATTGGCTGAAACAATGCCACTCACTCAGGTGAGACACTCTGATTAGGCTCCAATTTCACACGCACAGGTGGATACGGCCATCTTGGAGGATTTCACTAGAGCTTCATGCAGGAAAACCTCAGGGTGAAGACAGGGGACGGAATGACCAGGGGGGCCTTGAGCAGATCCCACACCTCTTCCCAGGAACCTCAACACCACAGGAAACAGGTCCCTCCACCAGAAGCCAGCTAAAGACAGAACTCCGCCCTTGGGTCTCCATCCTCTGGGCGCTGCAGAGGCTCCTGCTTCCTCCCCACAGTGCAGTGCTCAGCCTGACCTCCATTCACCTCTGGATCTGCATGAGGCTAACTCACCTCACTGAAGTGATGGGATTAATGCTAAAACTCCACAGACCCAGCTGCTCCTTCACATTCCTGCACTTTCCCAGGCACTGTGAACCCAGCAGCCAGGATGTCACCCGCCACGAGACAAAGTCACAGAGACACTGAATGCCCCGAGACCTGGTCACACCCACCCTGTGGGGCACAGCTGCAGTGGTCACCTACTCCTCCCTCCTCCCATGCCCAGGCACCACAGACACTCTCCTGACAAACACTACACACACCACACTGGCTGCTGATCTCTAGGAACAGGGCTGTCCAGTTGCTATGCACTGAAGGCTTCCATGTTAACAAGCCTCTCCGAGGAGCACTACATGAAGATTCCTGGCCTCTGAATCATGAGGCAAATAAACATAGACATAAATCAGCCAGTCTCAGACAGAGCTGCCTCTGTATGTACATCCTCTGCATCCACGGGCTCATTTGAAAGATGGGAAATATTCTTTAATAAAGGTGGAGGGGACTGGGGAGATGGCTCGGCCCATAAAGCACTTGCCATGCAAGCATGTAATGTGAACGTGAGATTTCCAGTAACCAACCATATGAGGTTGGAGCAGATACGGTAACTGGTCTGTAATCCCAGCACTTGAAAGGTAGAGATGGGATCTCTGGGGTAATATGGTCCAGCTGAATCTGCCAGGCTCATAGTCTGAGTGACGGAGAAAGATGGAGAGTTGGGGAGGATGATACCCAATGCCAACCTCTGGCTTCCATGCTGAAGCACTTGCGTGTACACACATACAACAAAACAGAAAGCCCAGGCCCGGTATCACAGCAACCTAGGAGGATGAGGCAAGAGAGCAAGAGTTCAAAACCAGCCTGGGTAATTTATCAACACACTGTTTCAGGATTTAAAATGCCCGAGGGCTGGGCAAGGCAGTTCATGCCTTTAATCCTAGAACTGAGGAGACTGAGTCATGCACATCTCTGGGCGTTCAAGGCCAGCCTGGTCTACACAGCAAGTTCCAGGCCAGCCAGGGCTACACAGTGAGACCCTGTCAGAGAAGAACCAAAAGGCAACAAAATGCTTGGGCTGTGCCTAGTGATAAGGTCTTGCCGTGTGTTTCTGAGCCACTGCTGTCCAGCCCACCAAACCATTCACACTGAACGCGCACGGATTCCTTGTTACCACTCCCTGACACAGCACAATTACCGGCACAGCATTTATCTTGAATTACACATGGGAAATATACGTGAGATGGTAACATGCCTGGGAAGGTGAGTATAGGCTCTATGCAAACACTTCCTCTAAGGGACTGAACAGTCTCAGATCCTTGTATCTTTGTGATGTCCTGAAGCCAATACACCGTGGGGACCAAGGAGACACCAATCTTACTATCTCCATGGAAAACGGCCTCCGACACCAGCGGATCTCACTTTAGGAGGGTGTAAGAGCCTGCTGGACTTTGCTCCTAGAGCTTCTGACCCCACAGGTCTGGGTGAGGCCCAGCGGTTGCATTTCTAACACGTTCTCAGGGGATGCAGGGAATGCTAGTCTGGACCACATTTCAAGGATCCTGGCTCAAGCCCTGGCTTGCTTCCACTGTGAAAGAACACCCCTCTCTCTGCCTTCCACCCAGTGCTTGGATGACCGACTGACAGCAGCAGATTCCTCTGCAGCGCAGCCTTGGGTAAACGTTTCCTGGCCCCATCCACCGCAGCTCTGTTGACGAGAACTGGGATCCACACCTTCCTCCAAGTGCAGAGCCAACTCAGATCTGCCAGTACTGCAGATCACTAAGACCCTGTCCCCCAGCCCACCCCCTACATTGTTCCCCACATCCAGCCATGTACTAACTACACTGCTTTCTTACCAGTTTCGGCTCAAGGTGGAATGTACTCCCAGGCGTTTGTCTCTGCCCTCCCAAGTCTCAAATTGGTCAGTTTACTTGTGTGGCTTCAGGAAAGGAAAGGGACTTAACCATCACTCGGCTCCTCCCCACAGAACAAGCACACACGGGGCACACTTGCGCCTGCAGCCCAGCCGCAAGGTAAGTAACTCTGGCTCCCGACTCACCCAGGCTCTCACTCTCACGCAGACTACATTTTTCCTAAACCCACTTTTTGCAGAGGCAGCATTCTTCAGCCAGGCAACAGTGACACAGTAGCTCTTGGCTGGGCCCAGCTACAATGTAACCTACCCGACAGTTTCTCTCATCTGTAAAGTGGGTACACCAATGTCTACCTTGTCTGTGTTACATAAACCAATTACATAAACCAACGTGAGGTCTAAATGAGGGGACTTCTAAGTGTGAACTACTATCACAATGGCATCATGGGCCCCTCCCCCCTCTATATATATTGTATATGTTTTAAATGCAATATATATATATATATATATATATACAATATATGGGCGGGGCAAGGATTATAGCCTCCATAAGCCAGTTATTCCTAATACTAACATCTCATTTACACCTTGTTAAGATGAAGAAACTAACATCATTGTGGCCCTACCATTAACCACAGCCCTGAATCTGATTGTAACTTGCTGCCCGCAAATGTGCCTTTTCTGTTTCAGGCCTTAGCCCGGGACACACTGCATTCAGTTTTTAAGGCTCCTTACATTTGTGACTTCCACTGGCTCTTACTCTTGACTTCTGTAAGTCTGGAGAATACTAATTGAATATTCTGCAGATGATTCTTCATTTCAGGCTTGTCTGCTCACCAGATCGGGGCTCTGGGATTTTTAAGGAGACACTACCAGAGGTAGACCGTCCTGCCCCTCCACGACATTAAGCAATATGGTTTTGTGTGTACTTATTTTCCACCCTGGGTCACAATCTAACACTGAATGACTGACTTCTTGTTCAGCGGTCTCAGCTGTAGCCACAGCTCTTCCGGGCCGGACTCCATGTCCCCCTGTTACGTCACCATCATTTTCCTCTTCCGAGCACTTCCTCGACCTTCAGGGACTCCTCACAAGATGCTCTGGGTTTACCTTTTGTTTCTGCTGCCCCAGTTGTAGAAGCCACCATCCCTGTGAGGTGTGGAGCCTGGTTCCTTTCCCTGGAGAACAGTATTTAGGAAGCAAGACTTGGGTGTTCTGTGAGCTCACTATGCCACTTCTAGGCTCGGTCAGATGACAGAGCTAATAAACTCCTGTATGTACACAGACACATGCATCTACATATAGCTGAGAAAGCGTTACAATGTTCATTCATATCCCCTGGGGCCACTGCAACATAGACAAAAGATGAAAAGAAACAGTGTTACCTAGATATTGCTAGGCAACCTGAGACATGCTGCAAACTGTTCTGGTGATGGGTTAGACTGCAAAAGGGGAGGGAGGGAATCCCACCGTTATGCAGGACAGGTACAGTGGCATGCCTGACCACTGTCTTACTCCAATTCTTACAGTTTCCAACAATATTAGAAAATATAAAGAAATAACCTCATAACCATGGATAGCTCTGATGGTTACAAAGATCAGAAAGAAAACATGACAGAACCAATCACTTCAGAAGAATGTAGAATGGCTCCTTGGAGCCTGATATGGTGGTGGTACACACCTTCCAACTCAGTACTCAAGAGGCAGAGGTGAGCAGATCTATGAGTTCAAATCCAGACCTGTCTACATAGTGAGTTCCAGGCCAGCCAGGTCTACATAGTAAGGCACTGTCTCAAAAAGCACAAAACAAACAAGAATGGCTACTTGGGGCTTGATCTACCTGATTCTACCCTTTCCCATTAAGCAAAACACCACAGTCAAATGTCAGATCTCTATCTCTCTGAGAGGAATTCCCAACTCTCAAGGGGATTCATTTAAAAATATTTCAGTTTGATAGTTGCCTAAATCTTGAAAGTTACCAAGTCATACCAAAAGCTTAAAGAAAAAAAAAAAAATCAAGAAACCAGACACCCACAGCATGTTCTAAGTTTAGAAAACATGGGATGTGCTGCTAGAAGAGAGACATCTCCCAGGGGTGTGAGCATCTTCTGGGAGTGAGGTGCTGTCTTTGCCCGGCCCCCAAACACCCTGAGCCTGCCACCTCTCTTGCTTGCTCCTGAGTTTGTACACCCCATTATAAGTTTTAGAACCCAGTAATTTCCATGGCTGTACTGGATGGTTTCTGACACAAGACCACATAATCTAAAACATTGGGGCAAGGGATTGCAGAGATGGTTCTGCAGTCCACATGGTTCACAATGCTTCTGATTTGTCTGTGACACCAGACAAACGGATGATGCACAGACAGAACACCCATACACCCAAGATAAAACTTTTTTTAAATTACAAGGGTGAGAAATAGCTCAGCAGTTAAGAGTACTTGCTGCTCTTGCGGAGGACCCACGTTTGGTTCCCAGCACCAATATGATGGCTCATAATCATCAGTAACTCCAGTTCCAGAGGATATGGCACCCTCTTCTGGTAGCCACAAGTACTGCATGCAAGTGATGCACAAACATACATGCAGGAAAAGCACTCCCACACATAAAACAAATCCCAAAACATTCCTTAATTAAATCCTTCTCCTTGGACCTATAACAGAACCAAACTCTTCATTGTTGCTCTTTAGCAACCATTCTGGGTCACATTTCTGTTTTGGTTTTTTGTTGTTTCCTAATTCACTGTGCTCTGAGCACACCGGCGACTTTCCATGCCTCTGGGCCACAGTTAATGTTGCCCTTTCCCATGTCCACCTGTGAACCACTAATTCTGCATGCGCCCAACCGTCACTCTGGACAATGTGCTCACAGCAGTTACCTGCTACACAGCCGCCCCACGTGTGAAGTCCCATTTCCCCAGAGACTGGAGGGTTCCGCTCTTGACTTAGAGGAGAAGGCTGAGGCTTGGAAGTCTGCTTACTACCTACCCAAGGCCATGCAAGATCTGAACAGGGGCTGGGATCCAAAGCATTGTCCTTTCCGCTGCACCCAGCCACCCTTCCCTGTACTGCCCTCTGTCCTAAGAGACCTCAGCAAACACATGTGCACTTATTTTCCTGTATGTCATCCCACTACGGACAAGACTGTGGACTTTGGGAAGCAGGGTCCCGGCACCACAGTGGATGAGTGTTCAGGGGAAGGAGCACTGTCTTCTAATTTATTGGTGAGGTCATTTGCCGACGGGCCAAGGACTCGGCAAATTTCACTGCCACAGTGGATCTATTCGCCAATCAGCCGGTCTTACTGTTGACTTCGGTGGAGAGGGATTGGTTGAAGCCAAACTGTAGAGTGGGTGATTTAAAAGGCTGTGTTTACCTGGCTGCCTTTTTTTTTTTTTTCCAACTCAGGTAAAGAAATGATGTCATTACACAGTGCCAGCCGAGAATTCTGGCAGCAAAACATAACCGTCTGGCGTCCTCAGACACAAGCTGGAATTTCCCAGCAGAGCAATGTCACTTTTCTGCAGCCGCTGGCGCTGCACACTAAAAATACCACTGACCCCTAACTGTTAGATGCCCCCTTTTCACTTGGGAAATGGGCTATGCAAATGCCAGCCGCAGAGCCTACCCTCATGAAAGCAGAGCCTGTAACCAGTGGTTACCAAAGCGTTAAACAGGTCCATCAGGTTAAGCTGCTATGTAAACATGAAATTTTAATTATGTGAAACAAAAGAAGTCCCTTCTGGAACAACCTCAGAAGCATGCTCGGGCATGGACGCCTGCAACTCGGCTAATGCGCGGTGCATGCGGAGACGCATTGTGTGCACTGAGTCAACAGTTCGAGTCTTGTTGCCAGAGCAGGAGAAAGTTTGCCTTGGCAGGTAAATGAATGAAGGAGCAATCATCGGATACCATCTGCTATTTTAAAACGCGTTATTTGTGTCTCAAGTGCACATGTGCCTCCTGTTGCTATTTGGACAGGGAACGAGGAGCCGTCTGTCATTCCATTTACAGCCCTTGGCTTCAGTGGCAGCAAGAGCTGACAAAGCAGGAGGAGCATGGGTCTAACTATTTCTGTAAAGAGCTGTAATTGCTGCTTAGGAAGTGTCCTAAAGGGTTCAGGAAGCTGGGAAAGATGGGAAGTGAGGTCACTCCATCCCTTCCCAGAATAAATGGGACCTGCAGTCCATTAAGCTGCTCCTCCCTGGCAAGCGGGTTAAGACGTCTGAGTGCAGAGGCAAGGGTAAGGGCCAGCCTGAGATAAGGCACACGCTGTACCACTCTGATTTTCCAAAGCAACTGCTAAATTTAGCCTTAGGAAAAAACTGCCATACTCCACTTTTTAAAAGCCCTCCAACTCTGCAGACCAAAACGCTAGAACGGGGCGTTTGGGCGCTTCCTCCAGCTCGCTCCATTTGCAGTGGTGTGGGGCTCCAGTTTCTCCTCCCTGTCTGTGTTCACACACTTGTGAGTGAGTCTTAGGAATGCCCAAAGCTCTTTCGGAAGACTGACTGCTGGACAAAAACGGGCAGCACTAGGAGCAAAGCAAACCGGACGATCCTCTCCTCCTTGCAGTCGTCAAGTATGTAAGCCAGAGGTGCTTGAGGAGTGGCAGCAAGCTGATTCTCCAAGGACCGCCACCCCCTCTCCCCGGAGAGGCTCAGCCGATACTGCAAGGGCATCAGGCAGGGGAGAGCCCCAACTTACTGCAGAAAGTGACCTTGCCGGCAATAAAGGACAATCCACCTGTGGTTCAAGGTAGCAAAACAGTATCTAGTTAGGACCAAAGAGAACAGGACCCCAACTGCAGACTGGAGGGTCAGCGGCCACTGTCATATAGTCCCCCTTTATGTATGTTAACGTTCCAAAAGGCAGAGGAATTGGACCGGCCCCAGTGCACTGTGAACATGCAATATACAGTGAAGTCCATCATTCTGGACATGGATGGATGCTAATAAAACAGGAATACAGTAAACAGGAAAGGAGATATCAGACAGACTTGAGGGACGTAGATTACACTGAGGCCTGGGAGGTTTTTCAAAGACAGAGTTAGCCTTAGACTCAGGGCACAGACAGGAAGACACATGGGTGGCAGGAACACTAACTGGCTTGCATGAAGGAAATTCAGAGCAAACCCCCTAATACCTAAGGACTAAAAGGCAAAGCATGAAGCAGGCAGAAGCATCAAAGGAGTGAACGTGGTAATCAGAAGAAGGCAGTTCCTTAGTTCCCCAGTTACAGGTGTCACCAGAGGCCATTTCAATTTCTTTGGGAGTCCCCGGGAAGCTTCGAGGAATGCTCAGCTCAGCCACAGCCTTACAGCACACAGAAATATGCACCCAGCTGAGTGTGGTGGTGCTCACCTTTAATCCCAGTACTCAGGAGGCAGAGGCAGGCGGATCTCTGTGAGTTCAAGGCCTGCATGGTCTACATGTTGAGTTCCAAGACAGCCAGGACTATGCAGAAAGACCCTGTCTCAAAAAAAAAAAAAAAAAAAAAAAAAAAAAAAAAAAAAAAAAAAGAAAAGAAGAGAAAAAGGAAAGAAAAACTGAGAAATAGCTGGCAGGTAAGTGATTTCACTGACTTGAAAAACAGCATGTGAACTTTGTTTACAAGCTATTGTAAATACGATGGCCCATTTTTCTAACCAAGTGATTAAAAGCAATTTCTTCCTTTGTTTACTGCTTGCTTTGGTTTTGGTTTGTTCTTTGAGACAGGGTGATGTGTAGCCAAGACTGGCTGTCACCTCCTGACCCTACTACCTTCACCTCCAAGTGCTGGGGTTACGGGCGTGTGGCCACTTTTTGTCCTTTATTTGGGATGGCCACCTTTAACTGCCATATGGAAGGTATACCAAAGACCAGGCCTCTGAAACAAGCAGGACACCTCTCCGCGATGAGACTATGAAATAACTTCTCCTGGGGCCCCTTTCAACTCAAATGCAGTGTTCCCCTAGGTCGGGAAAGGTGCCGTAGGAAGCACAGTAAAAACTCGGACATTTTAGGAGTATAAACCTGGCCTGCAACTCCCAGTCAGGACGTCCATCCAGAGGGGCACTCAACTTCCTGTCAGGACATGCATCCAGCAGAGACTCTTAGTCCCAAATTCCCGGTGGTTTCCAGCATGAGAAACCATGCATTGCACACACCGTATGGAAGGATCACCATGCTGGCTCCTGACTCTATGCGTTATCAGAGGCCTTTAGTTGATAAGGCTCTCGGGCTGGCTGCTAATTTGAGAGGATGTTAAAGTCCAAGATGATTCAAAGGCATTTTATTTGTTTGTTTTTGAGACTCGGTCTCTCTACGTAGCTGTGGTTGGTGGTCTAAAGGTCCCTATGAAGACCAGACAGGCCTTGAAGTCATATAGATCCCCTGCCTCTGCCTCACAAGCACTGGGATTAAAGGTGTGCGCCACCGGGCCCAGCTTACCCTTTTATTTTTTAAAACGGAGTTCTACAATGGCATACTTCTACCCCACAACCTGCACATTTAATAACTGTATTTTTTCACAGTGCTATAAACTGAGATAAATATAGGCAAAGTCCCTTCTAGATTAATCAACTGTAATAATACATTTAGAAAGAAAGGGCCATAATCCTTAAAATAGTATATTGCAGGTTAAGTATCAACACATAAAATTACTTAAAGATGATATTTTATAATCCATCACAGTTCCTTCTGATAAAAGAATAAACATTTGTTAAATTCAACTTAGTTCTGGAAAGATTTCATCTGTGAAGGGAATAGCTAGTTTTCGGAAGTGCTCGGTCCTCAGAATCCTTCTGTTTGGCCCTTGGCTCCATCTGCTGCATCAGAACAAGGACAAGTCCACGCCTGCGCAGTGCTCATCCATGTGGCGAGTGTGGGAGGAAACTGGACTTGGTGACCCCCAGAGCTCGGCCCCCAGGCCAGGTCTGAACAAGTTCTCGGCAGAGGCCTGACTAGGAGGGAGATCAGCCGGCGTTTTTCACGAGAGCGGTGCAAAACTGGACTTCAATCCAGTTCAATCTGGCCTGTTATCTTCATCTAAGCCCCCAAAGTGAACTTTCTGAACCTTTCCATTCATAGTATGGTCCTACAGGTGTGGGGCACGCTGAAAACTGAGACCAAGGTTAGTAACGACTCCAGCAGCCATGGACGCCAGCCCTGAAAGTCTCTACTGCCAGCCCAACACACGGCTCCTTCCTCTCTCCCCACCCCCATCCCTGGTTTTCCCTCTCTGTCCCATTCTACTCCCTCAGAGTCTGTTTAGTCTGTCCCTCACCCTTGCTTAGCTGGTAGCTGTCCTGGATACTACATCTGTTTGAGGTGGCTGATGAAATATATACAATTAATGGCAAATTAAATGAGGCCAAGTCAAGAATCCGGAAAGAAAAATGCTCAGCTGAGGCAGTTATACAGAAACAGCACAAAGTGCTCCAAAGGGTTAAAAGGTAGCCCTTGATTCCTTTCATTTAATGAAGCACACGGAACAGAGGCCACCAATTTCAGGGTCACACAACCTGGCACTTGCCTGGATGCATGACTCTCCCTGTTATCAAGATCCAGGAGGAGGGCTGGAGGGGCTGCTCAGCAGTTAGCTCTGCTCTCAGAAGACACGGGTTTGGTTCCCAGCACCCATGATGGGCAGCTCACCACTGCTGATGACTCTAGCTCCAGGGATCCAGTGACTTCACACGCACAAACCTACACACAGACATACACAATACACAGAAGCACACAGGCATGCAACCTGGAAGAAACTTCTTCCATAAGAATCACTGTGATTTCATATTCCAGCGTCCCTGTAATACAAAGAGTGCTGGGCTTCAACAAGTCCACAAAAAGTCCAATGTGATCTGACTTCTCAATTGTCTGCTGACACGGCATAAGCCAATGACAAATTACCAGGACTGCAAATCAACAAACAAGCAAAAAACTGCAAAAAAATTTTATAATGCTTAGGTAAGTTTATGCTGCCTTCATAGCTATCCTGGGCTGCATGTGGCCCACAGGCCACAGGCTGGACACCCATGGTATACTCTGCCATGAGAGGTGGCCACCCCAATACTGCCCTTGATTTAGACCAAAACCACAGGTCAAAGTGCACCTCCTTTTTAAAAAACTCTTTATCCAGTCTGCGTTTTGTCATCAGCAACAGGCATTGACTCTCAAATACTAAGTGGGGATAGCTGGGCTCTGTAGCCCTTCCTTACTACTCATCTTCCATAGCAGGAGAACCCATCAGTCACCATAGGTCCCCTCCGGACACCGGCTGCCACACAAGGACCTCCTCAGCCTCCATCCTCTTTCTTTGTCATGATTTTTACTCTAAGGCACCTCAAAAATATGTCTCAAGCTCTTGCTCCATTTGGATAAAAACAAAGAACAAGACTGCAACTATAACAGTGTCTCTGCTGCACGCTAGCTTTGGAGACATGAACACACACACACACACACACACACACACACACACACACACACACACCCCGCCATGATGGGCCTTTACTGGCCTGGAAATCTACGCCCGGACAAACTCTTCCCTCTCTGGAATGCCTTGGACATAATATCTTATCACAGCTTGTATTCTTTTAGAGTTATTAGTTCTTCCTATTGTTTTGCGTTAGTAACCAAAACACCCTTTACGCATTCCAAAGCCAAGGGCATTGATTCCAGCTAGAATAGAATCAATGGTTTCTTTCACAAGAAAAGACAGCAGGGTACTTAAATACAATCTACCATGGGAAGGGAAGTCCAAACCACAAGTGTGTAATGTTAAAAAAACTGAATCATACTTTCTGGAAATTGTCCTAAGGGCCATTTGTCAGCCACTCCCAAGGAGTCAGTAAGCAGTTACGGGTTCGGTGTCCCCTCACTTAAAATGGGACAAGAAGAAGAATACACAATGCTGAGTTTCTGTGGTTTTAGAGTGACAATCTGGTGTAGAGGCCAAAAAGTGTCAGTTCCCACACAGTGTGTCCATCTGACCCCCCCCCACCACCACAATGTCCGAGACCCTTCTGCAAAGCCTTATGTTCAAGTCCTATGGTATTAGGAGACAGGGCCTCTGGTGTCTAGGTGGCTCACAGTGGGGTCCTTCTGAACACTCTGCAGCCCTTTACAAAGATCCAGAGAACTGGCTTGCTCTCCTGTAAGGCAGTGACACAAAAGGCTGGCCACACGCCACCCGGGAGAACCAGGGAGGTGGGCGCCCTGACCTGGCACTTCTAGTCTCCAGATCTGGGCAAAAACTGGTTTATAATCTGCCTGCTGAGGGTGATGTCACAGCAGCTCAGGCTAAAAGCCATTCTTGTCATAGACTCAGGGTGGTGCTGGCACCAAATCTTCACTCCAGGAGTTAGTAGACAGTGCCACCCCCTCCTCATCTAAGAGGCCGGGCACTCTGACTCCAGCTGGGCCAGAATCCAGTAAGTGGTGCATCTGGGCCAGTAAGAGACATTTACAGGGACTTCTGGGAAGAAAGAGCTGCTTTTCCAGACAAGTATGCTAACCTGGAGGGGTGTGAGACAAGCTCTGAGCGTCTCTTCAGAACTTCAAGAACACCTGCCAGAGAATAAAGCCAAGACACTTGTGACATCACTTGGGATCCCAGACCCAGAGTACTGAGGAAAATACCAAATGTGGGCTCACTACGAGTCAACAGACTGACTCCCTTTATACGTCATCAGCTTTGAAGAGGAGCTGTCATTTGCAGCAATAAGGGAGGTTGCAGTGGGGCCAGTGATGGCTCAGTGAGTAAAGGTGTTCTCCTTGCAAGCCTGGTGATCTGATTTCCATCCCCAGATCCCACAAGAAGATGTGAGGAGGGAACGCACTCTACCTCTACACCTGTGTCACAGCATGTACACATATCATATACAACCACGCTCACCCTATACTGTCTCATTTTTGGAGGAAGAGCTGGGTGATGGCTAATCAGTTAAGAGCACTGGCTGCGCTTCCAGAGGAACCAGGTTCCAATGCCAGCACCTACGTGGTGACTCATACCCAGTTCGAATTCCAGTCCTAAGGGATCTGTCTAGCTTCTGAGGGCACTAGGCAAGCACAGGGTCCACACACATCCACGTAGGCAAAAAACACTTATACACATAAAATAAAGTTTACCTTTTTAATTTAAGGAAAGGTGTGATGTGACTCTATAAAAATGTTGATCTTTTTGCTAAATACCAAAAAATTCAATTTTTCATGTATAAGTAAAAATATTCTTTATCATTGATTATATATTAGCATTACCCTAGTACTGTTAGATTTTTCTCTTGAAAACTGGGTGAATTACGGTGGAGACAAGCTGTCGATTATGTGGAACCCAACTTAATGCTGATTATCCACAGAAGTTAGAAAGATTGCAAAGGCAGACTGTGCTCTGGCCTAGCTGGAGACCATCTGCTGTCAAATCTATGTCTCAAAGAATCTTAACTCTTCAAGCCTTGGGTTACTGCCGGTTGTGGTGGTACAAAGACACACCCCACAGAGCAGAATCACTGTGAACACCAGAAATGAAAGATGGTCTAGGAATTTCCGATCCAATGGCTTCTGACATTTTCTGACTGTGGCCCTATAGCAAGCAACAGAGCCTACTAAGCAGACAGACAGACAGGCAAGCAGGCGCGCGCGCGCACACACACACACACACACACACACACACGCACACACACACGCGCGCACACACACGCGCGCACACACACACACACACACACACACACACACACACACACGAAACAAAAGCATCCCAAATCCACACTTACCATATGCAACACATTGTGATTTGAAAAACTGGTGGTGCTACATCAATTGCTTGAACCACTTTCAGCTTTGGGAGAAAAAGGACTATATTCAGGGACACAACACAATGTCCCTATTAGTTTAGTTAGTGGTAAAGCGGAGACACAAACCAAGTACCCTTCTTATTATTGATGACACAAAACAGCTGTCACCTATACACAATCCTTGACAGCAAGCTCCCCCGCCAACCCTAAGAAACCCAGGAAGATGATCCTGTGTGGCCTGAGCTATCTTACACCGGTACTGTGTCCAGGGTTGTCAGGGCCACCTCAAGACTGTGTAAGAAGGAACTCGTACCTAGCAGAGACCTTGAACCGACCTCAATGGGAAATCACGTGACGTCTGTGTCTAGACTGCGGGAGACAAGACCAACCCAATGCATGGATAGGAGTAGGTTGGTCTCAAGCTTAAAGAGTATTCTCACTTGGATTCTGGCATTATTTATCGAGGAGCCAGAGGCTGAATGATGTCTTTATTAATATGTATCAAGTTCTAACTCCTAGATTGTATCACGGCAGGTACAGTCAGGGAAGCAGGGTAGGAAGGGATAGCTCACATGCCCCCCCCCCAGCACACCCTAACAGCCACTCATCCCATCCAGATGCTGGTAAGGGCTGCATCAATGAGGTAGGTCCGAGTGGAGCTTGGAGAACAACAGACAGATTTTAACACTGTTGACGTGTGGAAGCCAGACTGCAAATCTGGATCCCTGTTCAGTAAGTAGTCAAGGCAAAGACCTGGATGGTGGCAATGTTAATAGGTGACAGGTGAGAGAAACAGACAGGACACAGTTGATCCTGGAAGTTAAAAGGTATTCATTTAAATAATACCCTTGCTTTCCACATAACAAAATGGAAGTGCATCAGCAGTTTAATTACTGTAACTATCTGCTCTTCCTTTATTTACTTTCTGCAGCTTGGCACTCCCCACTTACAATTCGCTTGAAACACTGTATATAGGAGGTGCTTTCCACATGGACAACAATGCAAAATTCAACAAAGAAAAGGTATCACGACCTCTTCTTTGTGCTGAAACTATAGTTAGTCCGCAAGAACAACTTTACTAAAATGAAGCATCAAGCAAGTTCGCACAATTAACCCCTTCAGCCCTAGCGTTGTCTTGTTGTTTTTGAAAGCCACTATTTATCAGCGGTCGTGTCGCAGTTTTAAAGAGTCACTTGCCACACATTTAGGATAGCAGGGAGTGACTTTCCAGACGACAAAAACATTTGCTTGTCTGCCTACTGTGTGGTAACCCAGATGTAAGCACATCAGGACAGTGAAGTCATCTGACTTTGCTGGGGAAGAGGCTAAACCTATTCATACAGATCTCTGGAGATCTTGAGCACCAAGATTCTCATGACACAAGGTGACAGCACTCATATGTGTTACCCAGTATGCTAAGCACTTTCTACATGCTAAATGTGGCTTAATGTTAAAATGTGCCCATCAGTTTAACAACGCATATCATCAGGATCTCTCCCACCAGCATTTAAAATTATCTGATGACTGTCTGACCTCCCATAAACACATTTTTAAAAAGGGTAAGAAAGACAAAATAACCCACACACGGCTTTAGTCTACAATTGCTGGACAGCCTCAATTGGAACTTGTGGAAGTGTGTAAGATTTCATGGTATTGTTTACTAATTCCAAGAGTTTCCGTTGCCCTGTCCTGTACCTTCACCTCCCTTTGTCTAATCCTCTTTTATTTCATCTATTTTTATCTGTATCTCAGCAGCCTTCCTTAACACCCCCACCCCCCTTTTGGAAGGTGAGCTACGCACAAATAAACCACACCACACATGGCTGCCAGGAGCTTTTTGGCAAAGGCATATGTAATTGAAATGAGCTCCCGAATATCAGGCTCAGGCACCGTGACAGATGCTCGGCTGATGTTTAATAAGGGAGACCCAGACCCAGGCTGAGAGCCTCCCCTGCTGCCAACATGGATGGGACACAAACACAGAAAGGCTTTAAACTAGAGAGAGCAGAGCCCTCTAAACACGAGAAGACAAGAGCACACTGGGGGTGGGGGGTGGGGGGTGGGGGGAACAGAGGAAGGCAGGTGCACTCTGCCAGGGAAGGGTGAAGGACTTCCATAGACCGTGCAGGACTGTGCCGAGCTTGACAAAATGGTCTCCACTCATTTTTACTGGGCAACATGGAAAGCTATGCTCTGCACGAATCTATTCAATTTTCTTCAAATATTCTCTTGAAAAGGCAGGCTACACACACAGTACTGTAACTCCCGGAGTTCATGAGAAAGACTGACACACCCGAAGTCGCTATGACAGATTTCCAAAGGAAACTCTAGATCCCCCAAGCACATGCCCCACACTGCCAGAGGACAGACACTCTAGAGCTGAGCCTGGAATCCTAGTTGTCAGTAAGAGCTTCACGCCTTCTACTTCAGATATTTTCACTGTCAACTGATTCTTCGGCTTGACTTGCTGTGTGAAATGAAGAATTCTCAGTTCCACCTGTTATTCACAAATTCTGTAACAGTCCGAGCAATTACACTGCAGCCGTGACAGCTATCCTAAGTAGGAGGACCCAGCTCAGCCCTGAAAAGAGGGCTGAGGCAAAGCCGGAAACGCCATGCCTGAGATTTAAAACCCTCAAAAACGTAACAACACTAACTCTTCCCTTAAGTGCTCTACGCCCACCTGGATGGACTGTCCAGCATGGGACTAATCAAACCCACCGAGGGTTCTAAACAATTCACGACACTCCACTGGTTTTCTTCACTGCTAAGCCAAATGGACCCTGCAAGTAAACACTCCCTAAACCTAATACAAAGGAGAAAGTTCCAGAAGCTAATTTGGTATGTCCTGATTCTGGTTTTCAAAAAACCAATGATTTACCTACACAAACCCATCGGTTTTGTTTACTGCCTAATGCCTTTGTTTACTGGATTTCTGAGCAATAGTTTCTGTGCACACAGATTCTGGAGGGAGACTGCATTGCCAGTTCAGTCAAGGTAAGCGGCACTCTGATGTGATCTGAGAACCTTCCTGGTTGTTTACTGGGTCCACTTTCCTCATTAGCTACCCCAGGTTCGCCAAAAGAAAACAATAGGAAAGTAAGAAGACAATGAGCAAGACTCAGAAATGCGTTCTGATGTTCGACCCTAGCCTGTGGGTTTTGACAAAGGTAAAGTGATACCTCTAAGCTGCGCAAATCACGGAATAATCAAAAAACCAAGAGGCACCCTGGGGTGGGCTACACGGGTGGTCGTGAAGAAAAAAAAGTCCACCATCTCCATCATCAGCTGTCTCCTGCTCCCCCCACCCCGCCATCCCTGCTTCTGTGCTGCAGATAAGCCAAGCTCTCAGTAAGTTCTTCCACACCTTCCCTCTCAACTTTCCTTGTGCGCAAGGAAAACAAAGCGGCCTTCGCTGTACTCTTGTGCACTTGGCTTGCTGAGCTGAGCCGGGCCGTGGCGCGCGCACGGGGACCGGGCGGACGAGGGGCGCGGGCCCGCAGCCAGAGGGGGAGCTCAGCGCAGCGGCAGAGCCGGAGCGCGCCCCCCGCCCGCGCGCCCCCGCCGCGCCGCACATAAACACGCGCGCTCCAGAAACGCGCGCCAACGCCCGGCCCCGCGCGCTCCCCAGCTCACGTAAACACACTCCGTTTCCCACGAGCCCGCGTGTCTCACACCTGCTCTGCGCACGCTCACCCGAACACACGCCCTCCTGTAAACACAAGCCTCGCACCCATGATCGCTCCAGGAACACGGTTCGGTTCTCCGCGCTCCTCCGCCATCCGCACACGCTTCCCCACTCGCCCCCAAAGCACGCGCGTCTCACACGCAATCCTCAAACGTACTTGCTCAGGCGACCGCACTTCCCCCATTCGCTCCAAACACGCCCCCACAACACCAGGTCCCCGTGCACACTTCAGGCTTCACTCGCGCCATAAACACGCGCGCAGCTACTGCCCGCCTGTAAAAACACAACCCGAAGGTCCCCGCTCCCCCACGCACTCTAGAATCACGCGTGCCTGCACCTTGCTCCTCCGACGCTCTTCTCCCTCACTCTCGATCGCGCCCCCGCGAGCACGCGTGCCGCCCCCACGCCCGCCCGCCCGCCCGCGCACCAGCCTTCGCCCTCGCCCCTCCGCCACGCGCACACTCACTGGGACGTGGGAGCACAGTCACCCTTGGTCCGCCCGGCGCCCAGCCGCCCGTCCCCGGCTCTCTGCCCCGCCCGGCCCCGCCCGAGTCGCTCCACTCCACACGCCGCCGCTGGAACGACGCGCTGGGCTCTGGGTACCGCGGTCTCCCCGCCACAGCCCCGAGTGCGCTGCCACCGCCAATGGAGGGGCGCGGCGGTGAGCTCACCGGGCTCGGCTCCGCCTCCGGCGCCACTAGGGCCAATCCAAGCGTGCAACGTCACCCGGAGCCGGGCAGAAGCAGGTGTGGGGCACCGAGCGGCTCGGCGCGCGGACTGCGCCGGAACTGCGCCCAGCCTGGCGGCGTCGCGCTGGACGGCGTCGGGCCGGGCCTGGAGGGCGTCGCGCGCGCGTGGGGCTTGTGGGGCCCGAGCCACCGCCCTGTCCTCCCTGCTGCTCCCTCCTCCTCCAGCCTGGTTGCACCTCGCAGGCAGGGCGTTTCCCAGCACGACGGGCCGCCGCGGCAGCAAGTTCCCCGCAGCTCCTAGCTGCTGCGCAGTGCCGTCGGGTGGACCCTGTTCCCAAGGGCCCTGCGGTCTTGGCGTCTGCAATGCAGCGAGCGGGGGCGGGGAGAGGGAGAAGGGGCTCTGCACTGGCCTAGGTGAGTCCCGATGACCGCAGGCTATGACAGTGACTTTGCACCCCTTGGGTGTTCAAGGCTCTTCCCATTTCTGTGGGCAGAGCTCGAAGTCCTTAGCTTAGAGTCAAAGGGCCTCCGCCTACTCAGATCTAGCTCTGTTCTCTACTTGTAGAGCTGTAATTACCCACTTGGATACTTTGCCAAAATGCATTCTCTTGACTCCTGCCACAAAGCTAAAGACAACTCTCAAGGCTCTTTGTCCCTGCACGGCCTTCTCAGGCATCCCAGGGGGATGCCACTGGCCTTCAAATTGATATCTTATCGTTATTCACTTAACCACTCACCCACCCAAGACCTTGCACATAGAAAGTGTGACTCACACACCCTTCTGAAGGGCTATCTTATCTTTCGTTTGTCTTTTCTTTATATTGTCTGTTGGCTTTTAAAATGCCACTATGTCTTTCCTGGCATCTGGGTTAAAAAAAAAAAAAAATCTCTACAAATGAAGATAGGAGCCTGTGGACCCTGCCCAATCACACTATGAAAACGACACACCTTTGCATAGCCCTTAAGTTCGAACAACCAATGGGAAACCTATGGCTAAAATCCAAGTGAAGTATGTCCTGTGCTCACGCTTCTAAAGCGCAAAAGGCAAGTAGGTGGCGGGCAGCCTCTTTTCGGGTCTGGCCACAGATAGGAAGTGACCAAGTGCTGTCTGGAAGCCTGCTTTGGCAGTCAGGACTCCACAGCATCGCCACACTCCCACTAGGTCCTTCAGAGTCCACCAGCCTCTACTCTGGTCCTACACAGGAGCCTCACAACTTCCCAACTCCCCTTCACACGCTAGGGGAACTTCTGTGGATCCCTAAGGCTTGGATCAAACCTCACCACACTTTGTTTTTTCCTGCCATCGTGGGCAGAGCCATGCCGACAGCAACTCCAGCACACGAGTGGGGTCTGCCTCTCTAAGGGACACAATACATGGACAGTAGTCAAGGATACTTCAACTTTGGACAGGAACTGCCCAAATTCAGGGCAGATGCTGCCGCTTGTCACCTATGCACTCGGCACTGTTTCTACGTGTCTGTAGGGCAAGTATTAAGATGTGATGAAAGGCACACGAGTCATGGACACTCCATGAACTTAGCTGTTGTTACTTGCTGAACTAAATCAGGATACCTTGAGCATTCTGAGCAGTAACTAGAAAGTAAGAGGCTGATAGTTCTGAATTTCAAGTAATGTTCTGTTGTCGGCCTGAGCAGTTTTGGTTTGTACATATAACCTGTGCATTATTCAGTACACTGTACATTCATCGGGATCTTAAAAGTTAGCAAGGTAGCCCGGCTATCTCCGTGAACAACCAGAGTGTAGCTGGGTGCATCGTGTCTGCAGTTGCTTTGTGTCATCTATGAACAACACCGACACCCAACTGGGTGGATAAGACAAACATGAGGAGCCACGCCTGCCCTGTGCTCTAACATGCCAGGGAATGCATGACGATGAACGCTCATGCACCAAGACCGAGCTAAGAAACAGGGATCCCCAGGCTGCTCAAGGGAGGGGCAGAGGAGCAGAGTTCACCCCTGGGTATCCCAGCTGTCTGGGGAGAACCCCCAGGGAGTGTATGACTGATCCTCCTTTCTCTTTCCAGCAACCCCACGTCCACATGGTATGAGCAAGTGAAGTCAAGGGCTGTGGCAATCCAGGGGCGACAGTTGAGTTCTCCTGCCTAGGCTGTGGTCTACAGGCGGGAGCTTCCCATTTAGGCAGCCCGCAGTAATGGCCCTGCAGCAGGAATGTCCTCTTACTATCCCTCTAGTGGCCTAGTCTCCTAGGAGGCACTTCTTGCCACTCTGAGTCGCCACTGCACTACAGGAACAAGAATCCTCCTTGCCCAGGGCATAGGGTAGAGCTCGGGTAAGCTGCCTGCTTCTGTAGCTAACTCAGAACTCTGAAAGCGGTTGTTCCTTGAGGGAATTTGTGTTCTCCTCCGAGTTAAAAGAGGGGAAGGCATGGGTGTGACTCTTAAACTATTACACTGGGGTTCTCTGAGGCTTTTGTTGCACCCTGGTCATTTTCTGAAAATGGAGAAATGGAAAGCTCTCATGAGTGAGCTGTTAGTCCATTTGGCGGGACCCACACCAAGTGCAGTCTTTGTTCCTTAGGCAGATACAGTCTGCTGTTATCTCAGCCCAACCTCTGCTCACTGGGGACCCTACGTGCCGACAGGGAAGAAGGGAATGAGAGTTTATTGGGCATGCGTTATCAGTTGCTGTTCTGCTGGGTACTGGTATCCATTACTGTTCATTCTCTGCAAGTAGGACAGAATAAGACAAAGGCTTCAAGAAGGCAGGTAACTTGCTCCAGACTAGGCAGCTGGCCAACAACAAACCTGGATCTCAGCCTCTGAAACTGCACCCATTTTTGTCCTGTTCCAGGCACTTAAAAAGGAGCGGTCTGGAAGTGACTATAAAAGGAGTGAGTTTCTTTACAGCAGTTAAAGTTTCAGGGGTACAACAGAAAGGCCAGATCGGCCAATTCCGTTTCATATGCCCCAGGGAAAATAAATGATCATTCACATTTCTGTTTCCACCCTCAGGGATGCTTTGCACTGGCTGGGATCCTTTGAAGTTAGATGTGACCATGTGACTTCTTTGGATGACTTGTGTTGTTACAGACAGGAACTTGAAGAGCCAGTGATGTGTCCACCACATTCATTCCCCCAGCCCTGGTGATTGGGAAAGCTTGTTTGTATAAAGTGGTAGCCTCTCTCTGCCGGTCCCTTGAAGGTGTGTCACAGGCAGAGCCCTCCCTCCCAGCAGCATGGGAGCATAGCTGACAAGCCACTGACATTTACATGGAACTGTTTGTTACGGCAGCATAGTTAAACCTCTCCTTTGTGATAACAGTTGCTTATGCTTTTAGATAGAGCAACTTCCAACTAATGAAAAAGCAAACGAGAACAAAGTGAATATTTTAACATGAGTAAGGCTCTGGAGAGTTGGCTCAGCAGTTAAGAGCACTTACTGCTCTTCCAGAAGACCTGTGTTTGATTCCCAGCACCCATATGGTGGCTCACAATGGCCTGTAATTCAGTTCCAGGAGACCCATCACCATTTTCTGGCCTTCTCAGACTCCAGGTGTGAACATGGTGCACATACATACCCGTAAACACTTACATATGCACATAAAGTCAGATCTTTTTAAAAATGTAAATGTAAGTAAGTGCAATGTGCATATCCATGTCTTCAAAAAAACACAGCAGGAATGATAAGGTAATATAATAGTCTTTTCAACAAATGGGTAGGAAAGCTGGATACCTCCATACCAAAAAAAAAAAAAAAAAAAAAAAAAAAAAAAAAAAAGAAAGAAAGAAAAAGAAAAAAAGAAAAAAAAGAAAAGGGACCCTTCCTTACCTCCTACAATACATAAAAATTAACTCACAGTACAACAAAAAAAATCTGCAATCTATAGTCCAAACTATAGGACTCCTCAAACATGTCAGTGGTAAGTCTTCATGACTTGGGGTTTGCTAATGGCTTCTTAGATATGACCTCAAAAATACAAACCATCAAAGGGACAATAAACTGAACTTCAGGAAAATTTAACATGGTTGTGCTTCAAAGAACATTGCAGGGTGAAATAGCAATTCATTGAAAAATAGAAAACAACTGCAAGCTAGATATTTAATAAGAAACTTGCATCTAAAATCAGGAATTCTTGCAGCTTAAATTTAAAAGAAAATAACATATTTAAAATGAGTATGGGACCTGGATGAGCTTATGATAAGCAAAAATGACCAGTGAAGACACGAGAAGGTGTTCAAAACTTGGTGAAATCAATACCACTGAGGAATGCAAATCAAAACGGCAGTGCACTGGATGAGGTGGCCCACCTTTAACTCCAGCACTGCACTTGAGAGGCAGAGGCAGGTGGACCTCTGTGAGTGTGGGGCCAGCCTGAGCCACATACTAAGTCCCAGGCCAGCCAGGGCGGGATAGTGAGAGACTGTCTAAAAAACAAAACCCACAACAACTAAAGGACACGGCGAGACAGCGCGCCTGAAGCAGCAACAGTAACAAGCACCAAGAGGGCAGAGCTGAGGACACTGGTGGGGACGCAGGATGGTGCGTCCTTGGAAAGCGGCCTGGCGGTTCCTCCGGCCGGACCTTCAGTTACGTGGTTCAGCAGTTCCCCTCCTAGCCATGGACCCAAGAGAAAACAGATGTTTGTACATGTGGGTGTTAGTTTGGGAATAAGACAGAAGAAAGGATATATACACACTACAACACAATGTCCCAGAAGGCAGCATGCTGAATAAAAACAACAACACAACACAAGCTAGGCTCAAGGCCACACATAGCCTGATCGCATCTACAGGCATGCCAAGAACAAGCAGGTTTACGGAGACAAAGTTGTGTAGGGCTCAGTGCTGGGAGCTGGGGACGGAGGGGTATTGACCATTAAATGAGCATGGTGGCTTTGGGGGGATGAAATGATCTAGAATTAAGGTTTGCTGGTGATGTACAACCCTCTGGATGTACTAGAGACGTCTGAATTGTGAACTTTAAAAAAGTGTGATACTGGAAAGCCGGCTCGGGTTAAGAGCACTGGCTGCTTTTCGAAGACCTGTGTGTTCGGTTACCAGCACCCATGTGGAAGCCCCCAACCATCTGTAATTCCAGTTCCAGGGGATCCAATGCCCTCTTCTGGCCTCTGGGTGGCATGACACCCACTTGGTACACAGACAAACATGAAGGCAAAACACCTATACTCATAACAATACATAACAATTTTCTTAAATTAAAAAAATATGTAGTATGTTGACATTACAAAAAAAGTTGTGAAACACACACACACACACACACACACACACACACACACAGAGGAGGAAACAGTGGTAAGTCTAAGTTTTAGAAAGAAGACTGGGTTCAAGGCTAAACCCATGTCAGGAGGGCCCAAGGCTAACCCCTTTAGGGGGGGGTAGGGGGAACCCCGTCAGGAGGATCCAAGGCTAACCCCACACAGGAGGGTCCAAGGCTAACCCCATGTCAGGAGGATCCAGGGTAACCCCAGTCAGGAGGCTCCAAGGCCAACCCAAACAGGAGGGCCAAGGTAACCCCATGTCAGGAGGGTCCAAGGCTAACCCCATGTCAGGAGGATCCAAGGCTAACCCCATGTCAGGAGGGTCCAAGGCTAACCCCATGTCAGGAGGGTTCAAGGCTAACCCCATGTCAGGAGGATCCAAGGCTAACCCCATATCAGGAGGATCCGAGGCTAACCCCATATCAGGAGGATCCAGGGTTGACCCCATGTCAGGAGGGTCCAAGGCTAACCTTTCTCACCGAATCTTTCATATCAGTCCTCTATGTCGGGCAGCAAGAGGAAGCCTCTAAGTAGACAAGGCTGTCCTTCAGGACATCTGTACCTTTTAGTGAAGAGCAAAGACTAGTGTCAATTGGGGGAGGCTCCCTGTCACATGTTGGAAACTTCCAGGGCAGCAGGCCAGTAGGGGCCCTTTGGGAGGGTATGAGCAAAGCCAAAGGTGGTCAGATGTGCCAAATCCCTACTGTGATGGCCTCCTTGACCTTGACCACTTCCTGAACTTCAGTCTCTTTCATCACCCCAGTAAGTGGATGACTTGGGGAACACTACAGGGACACTTACAGACTCCCACTGCCCTGCCAAGTCCTCGGTTAGGGTCTCTGGACTGTTCACTAGGAGCCAGGCCCTGGCCTGGACCAGTAGCCTGACTTTGGGGTCCCGTTCCAACACTAGGTCCCTGTGCAGCAGGCTCTTCCTTTACGATGCATCTCCTTCGCCCTATGTAAAATGAGGCTAGACTAGAACTCACCGGGATTTGTAAAACAATCTGACCTGACAGCACGTGCCTCTGAGCCTCCCTTCGGGGAACCTGGACGCTACCGCTGAGTGAGCAGTCCTATGAGGCAGCTGTACCGGTGAGCCTGGCCAACCCATAGTGCTCGGAAAAGAAATGCATTTGGGTTATTGTGAACCCCGCCCCCAGCTGTGCAGTGGTTTGCCTGCTGCAATAGCTAGCACAGGCCATGGGCAATGGAGGAGAAAGGCATTTACTGCCTTGGCGGGCGTCAGGAGGCAAGAAGAGAGGCACTTTCCGTAAGAGTGACGACACGCGGGTTTCTCTTCATGGACAAAACGCACAAACGTGTCCGTGGTAGCTTCTATGGTCTCATCTCTTCCCAGCACTGCCCAAGCCCAGCGGTACAGCGAATGATAAAGTTCATGGCTATTATCCATGCTCAAGTGAGGGGAAGTGTGCAGAGGCATCTCTCTCCGGGACAGTGGGTGTAAGATTAGGAGGTGGGAGTGACTAGGGATGAGTACCCTAAGAGTTGACGGCCAGATACCCTGGGTCACCGTTCCTAGCCCCTAGCCTGTACTGCAGGACAAGTGACTAGACCCACCCCCCTTTGAGATGTAGCCTCCTTTTTAGATGAAGATAGAAACAGCTCCAGCAGACTCAAGATGGAATGAAATGCATATAAAGGAAAATCCTGGGGGCTGGTGGCTAGGTGCTCAGTAAGGCTCATGGACCAGCAGTGGCGATGACACCATCACTTTGGACAACATACCCTTTTCCACTTCCTGTGTACTAAAACAATCGTGCCCTCTGTGTACATGTTACGGGAAACTGGCAGATACCTTAGCCATGGCTGATAATCTCACACAGATGGGAGAGAGTCACCCTGAGACCTACAGGATAAGCTGGAGTTAGAGGGCCCAGGCCCAGACTCTGGAACACTCCACGTTAGCTCAAGAAGTCTTACCCAGCAGGGATTGCATTGGCGAAGACAAGTTCAGCCCAACCCCACAACTTTGTGCATTTCTTCATCAGACAGAGAGCTCACGGGCCTCTGTGCAGAACACACAGGCGTCACCGGCCCTCCTCTATGGTTCCATGTTCAAAGCACAGCCCACCCTCTCAGTCTTTTTAGAGCCTAGGGCTTGTGGTTTGAGAGCTGACCTTTGCACAAGGCAGATACCCCAGGGAAGCCGACCAAGAGGATTCTGGGGGGACCCACAACCATACAGGCACCACTTTTCCATAGGAAAGCCACACTCAGAAATGCACAGTTTAGCCAGCCAGATATGGAACATGCCTTTAGTCACAGTATTTGGAGACAGAGGGAAGCTGATCTCTGTAAGTTCAAAGCCATTCTGGTCTACATAGTGAGTTCCAGGACATCCAGAGCTACATAGTACAACCTCTCTGTCTCAAGCAACAACAATAACACACACACACACACACACACACACACACACAAGAAATAAATTAATTAAAGCTATCATCTTGTGCTTGCCTTATAAGGTAAATACCTTAAAAAAAAAAAAAAGTGGGGGTCTGACCAAAGAGAAATAGGCAATGACAGAGCCAGAAGACTAGACACTTAGATTGACAGCCACCATGGAAACATTGCCCTCGTAGTGGCCATTAGACACCCATGGAAATGACAGCTAAATGAGTACTTTGGGAAGAGGCAGAGTAACAGATTTAGTGCAGACTAGGTGCTAAATGCTACTATTAAGAAAATCAAAAATGGCCAGGTGGTGGTGGCACACACCTTTAATCCCAACATTTGGGAGGCAGAGGCAGGCAGATCTCTGTGAGTTCAAGGCCAGCCTGGTCTACAGAGTGAGTTCCAAGACATCCAGGGCTACACAGAGAAACCCTATCTTGAAAAACAAACAAACAAAAGCAAAATGTGGGCAGGGTAAGCATGGATGTGTTACACACTGCTGTGTGCCACTCCTGCTGGCCTTTCTCTGACACTACCATGCCGTCTCCACAGTGGCCCCTCTCCGTGTAGTCCCACACCACCTGATGACTCCTCCAGGCTCTGGGACTAATGTTAGCCAATCCTTTGTTCGGTTCTGCTGCCCACTTTTCCTTAGTCCCCTCACACTTAGGTGGCCTACACTGTAACCTATGGCTGCCCTCCAGCAGCCAGAGATGGGAGCCAGACAGCCCTGAATTGCCCCACCTGCCATGGGAACAAGAAACACCCTATCCACCTGTCCTTGTGGCTTTAATTCCTGTCCAGGCGACTTGAAATACTCACTACCAGTACACCCACTCACTTTCTTACTGGGACTGAAAATGTTAGGTCCAAGGCTGCAGTGCAGAGATAAACACACGCCAAGCATACACGAGACCCTGGGCTTGATCTTCAACACAGCAGCAACAGAGCAAAACTGGGGGGCTGGGGGTGAGGGTAGGAAGAGAGAGGGGAAATGAGGCAGAATGCCTCCGGTGCAGGGGGATGCCTTGGAGTTCCAGGCCACTCTACTCCTGTCTTCTCTACCCAGAGCTTGTTCTTTCCTGATATTTTCTAAAGGGGAGGTAGAAGGGTTCCCAAAATGCATGTCTGCTCTGGCATAATAACACATAAACTTGCAATTCCAGTGCTTGGGGGGCTGAGGCAGGGGCATTGCAGCAAGTTTAAGGCCGGCCTAGGCTACAGAGTAAGACTCCAAAACAAACAAGTAAGGGATCATCAGTGATTTCTGAGTCCCAGGGCACTGGTGGCTTCAAATGCACCACGCCTAGCCTCCCAGGACCGTGGTCCTAGCATTTCTGTGATGGCTCCATAGCCACCCCCCCCCCATTTGCAGCCCTCTACCCTGATTCCCTGGCTTTAACTGTTGCTGTTTAGCCAAGGCCCAGCCTTCTGATGTTAAAATAAACACTACCTTAAGCTTCGCATTGAACGGTCTCCATGGTAAAGGATGGCTGACTGTTGCACCTCTGTTTGCTTTCTCTGAAAGGTGGGTTACTGAGCATGGAGGGTCTTTTCCATCTATACCGGCTGGCCACTGTTTGCAAAGCCAGATCCCATTCTCATCTGTGTCTGGGGGAGTTAGAGAGACCCTGCCTGAGGTCAGCCAAACAGGACAGCATACTAACTCTAGTTCTTTCAGGGCTCAAGGGCTCCAGCTTGAGGCAGAGGGGGAGGAAGGGGACGGGGGAGGGGAGGGAGGGAGCAGAGGAGAAGCTGTTCTTAAGGCTGCTGCAGCAAAGGACAGTTTGGGAGAGCACCTTTACAAAGCAGGGGACGTTGCTCCAGCCAGGGGTGCAGTCTGTGGGATGGAAGAGTGAGGCACAGATGCCATTCAGGGTCACTGCACAGATGAGTAGTTTAAAGATGTGATTGAAGTAATATATTAGAGTAATAACCCTGGCTAACAATGCACCTGAAAGTTCTCATTTAATTTCACATCTAGGTAGACTGATCTATAATCCATTTGATTTCACATTGCAGCTCAGGGAAAACTGAGCTGTGCGTGATAGTACCCATAGAAGACGAAAGATTCACTCAAGCTATGCTTCCAGATAAAAATGTGTCCCCGAAGAGCTGCATGTGCTAGACAAGACCTTTATAGGCCCAATGCTTTAAAATAAGTGACAACACAAGGCACATGCAGCATCCATTCTCCCCTCTGTGAAGATAGACCCAAGGGATCTAATCTGTGGGGCGGGGACTAGGGGAGGGGGCGAGGACACATTGGGGCAGGGCTGGGGGTGGGGAGATCCACTTTATGCACTGAAGACGAGACGTGTAGCCTTCATCTTCACCTGCTTGGAGACGGTCTCTAAGCCCTTGGAATGTCACATCTGTGCAATGTGTTTATTTGTATGGGGCTTCTTTGATCACAGGGCAGTTCAGCAATGCCATGCCAAGAGACTAACAGTGTGACTTAGTGTCATCACAGTGTCAGTTGGTCATACAGCTTGTATGATAGGGCCTCGACACAAACTACGAAGGTCGAGGCTCTCGTGGTCACATCTCTCTGGCAATGCTCTGACGGCCACACAGCAGTGGCAGGGAAGCAATGTTGCTCATGACGATGGCATGTTCAGAAGAGGATGGGGGCTCCATGTTTAGTATGTTTAGTACTCTGCTAGATGTATGCATCACGGCTATGACTGGTCATAATGCGTACCCTTCTGTGGTAATTCGCAGGAGGCTAACAACCTTGAGCGAGCACTCAAGTCCTTTTGGTAATGTATCAAGGGCTCTTAGGGTCCTCTGAGCTTGTAGCTGGTGTCACAGAGGGTCAGTGAAACCCTCCTGGACGGCAATATGCCATGCAGCGGCTTGCCAAGGACTTGCCTGGGATGTGCCCTTCCACCCTGATGGCCAGAGAGTGGCTAGGTCTGAATCTGAAGGAAGAGAACTGCTTTTCTGTTGCTTTCCCACCTCCAGGGAGCCGAGGGGAGAACCCTCCACTCTCTCCACGTTACCTCTTAAAAGCTCTGACGGCACATTCAACCAAGTTCCATCAAGTTTCTATATTCTTGTCTTGGGTCACTGGCCTGAAGCTTGTCCAGTGAAACAGAGACCAAAAAACGTTAATAATGGGTGCCTTCCCCAGCCTGGTTCTGACATCGGACTGCTAAATCCGAAAGCCAAAGTAAGCAGTGAGGACGAAGCTTAAAGACACACACACATGGGGTCATCCTTCTGTCTGTCCATGTGTGCATTCATCTGTCCATCAATGAACCTACCCACTAATCTATCTACCTACTCACCTATCTATCTACCCACCTACCTGCCCACCCATCCTTCTAGTCAATCCACCCACTCACCCATCTCCCTCCCCCATCCATCATGATAATCTGCCCACCCATTCATCCATCAATCCACTTACATCCATCCCTTGAAGGACCAACCATTGAGAATTGCTACATTCCTACTTCTCTATGGTTACAGTGTTGTTACAGTGCTAGTTAAGATAAAAATCCCTGTGCTTGGCACTCAGCCATATTCTTGCCCTTGCCAATCCCAACCGTGTTCACTGACTCCTTCCATGTAGTACCACATCCATGCAGACATTCCACCCGTCTCCTGCTTGTCAACTTCCCTGCGCTATGTCCACTTATTACGAACTTTTCTCACACATATCCCAAAGTCCCCTCAATAAAGCTGATGACCAGTCCTCCAAGGTGAATGACATGGAGCCCACAGGCAGTCCACCCACAACTCCTACTGATGTCACATCCATCACTGTGTTTCTTGACTGTGCTTTCTCAGAATCACCATCTTGCATCAGAACAAGCAACTGGTCTACCTCGTGGGCTTCAGAGCTTCTTCAGTCTGTTCCTTGCTTCTTCAAACTGAGTGCCCCAGTCTCCTCCAGCCTGACCCACACCTCTCTCCCATCTCACGCCCTTCATCAATACCTCCCTCCCACTACAAAGCTCTTGTGTATGCTGTTGCCTTGGCCTGGAATGTTCTGGCTTTCTGTCTTCACGGAGTCAACGTCTGTTCTTCCTCTTGATCTCTTCAAAGGTTATTTCTTCAACAAATCCCTCCCAGACCTCACTGAGGAATCTTGTCCCCATCATAAACATCTCGAGTTTTTGGTCAGGTCTGAATTTTTCTCCACTTGACGGTAAGCTTGGCAAGCACAGGAGCTTCATCAACCCATTCTCACCTGTTGTGATTCCCAGCACTAGAATAGTACCGGCACCTCCTGGAGACATGCTCTATGTCAGTGAATGATTTCAAGGGGAAAGCTGCTAATGAAGGGACTGACGGAGTATTGTGAGAAGGCAGAATAGGGAGGTTTTCCTCACGGGGCAGTGAGAGGGAACATGAAAGTGCAGATGACATTCAGGCAGCTCCACAGGGGTTGGGGAGAGAATGGGAAGCCAGGGAAGAATGGCCAGGAGGAAGGCCACCGTGTCCATTGCTCCCTGACCACCTGCTCACTCTGGTGTCTGAGTCCTCCCCTGTGAACAAGGACCTGGAAGGTTGCTGGAAGGACGGGATGAGTGAATCCACATGAACATACGGTCTGAGCACGGTGAACATTTGAATTGGACTGTCGCCCCTGGCTAGGCAACAGCCATGACAGTGATTTGAAAGAGTGACAGCTCTTCCGTGTGTCTCCAGACCAGCCACTGCGGCTAGGTGTGAACTGGCTCAGGATTGATTCTCCAAAAGTCCCACCAAGTCAGGGGAGAGGTGTAGGGCAGAGTCCTCTGCACACATCTCAGGTTTCAGCAGGACAAAAGTCCCCATCTGCTGATGACAGAGCTGGTCCCTTGGCACATGGCAGCTGAGCCCAGGGTGGGAATCAGGTTCCACATCTTTCATTGGGGTGAATGCTGACAAAGACCACGGACTTCTTCAGCTAGGTCACCTCTGGTGACCCTTGACCTTGGCAAAGAAACTGTAACCTATGTTGCTAGAAGCTCTGGCCTTCTAGCTGGCTTCCTTCTCGTCTGCTTTCATGTCTCCTGGGCCTTAGGAATGTTTGGCCATGGGATGGGGAGGGGGAAGCAAGTGAAAGGGGGGACATTGTGTGGAGTGAACTCTTAGGGGGCTTCCATTTTAGTCGGCCATGGTTTGGTTTGGGTCACGGCTCTTCTGAGGCCCACGCTTCTTCAAGTGCATCAGAGATTTGTTTTTCATATATTGATGCTTTTCCCTCAGTGCTGGAAAACATCTAAGACATTTTTTAAAAAAAACTTCATGGCATTGGTTAGTTTGCGGTGTAGGAAGCTGGTCTGCAGCCTATCAAAGACTGGTTGGCATGTCCCGGTGTTACAGAGGTGACAGACAAGGTCACTGGACTATGTAGGCAGGGCCAGTCTGAGGCTGAGCACTGTCCCTCCATCCTGCCTGGAGCTAGCTGCACTGCCTGGGAGGACTCTCCGTCCTCCTTCCTCTCAAAGTCTCCAGAGGTCCCAACCTGCATCCTGCCTCTGCTTCCGGGCTGCTGTGCTCCTGGATCCTGGTCACAGGCCCATTTTTCTCTCTGCTGCTGGCATCCCCACGCTTCCCCAGAGAAAGGGATTATTGGAGCCTGACTTAGGAAAGTCCAGAGAAGCCAGCCCAGTGGTGGGTGGAGTAGACTGACCACACTACAGACTTGCTGGGCAGTCTTCCTATCTGAAGGACCCGTGCATTCATTCCGGCAGTATCCAGTGTCCAGTTGACCAGAGCTGTCTCCCCTGCTCTGGCATCAGCATACTATTTGGGAGGGGACAAATCATTATTTGTTTCTTATTTGAGTTCAACTCCAGATCCCTATGGGAAGGAGGAGGAGTCCCTCTGGGACTCAGGATGGATGCAGGGCTAAGAGGGCACCTTCCTTGTGCCCACAGACCACTGTGGGGGGCAGTGGGAGGGGTAGGGCCTTCCCACTGGGTAAGTCTGAGTGGCTCGTGCCCTCTGATGTGCTCTGAGCTGAGACAGGCTTGGCACGATCATGTCTGGATTCTTGGCCACTGCTCGGAGTTCTCCATGCTTGGTCTTCCCCTGACGCTCTAGATTCTTCCAAGACATGGGTTCCCTGGCTGGAATGTTCTTCCCCTTCTCCACTTAGCCCTGGACATGGGTGACCAAGGCCTTCTTGAAACATCTTCTTCTCTCAGCCTCCTTGGGACCCCACTCTCCATGTTGCTGGCTACACAGTGTCTTTACCGGTTCCTCTTCTGCTTATAGATACGTGCTGGGCTGGCCTGTGGTTTGTTTTGTTTGTTGGTTTGGTTTGGTTTTTACAGGGTTTTTCTGTAGCCCTGGCTGTCCTGGAACTCGATCTATAGACCAGGCTGGCTTCGAACTCACAGAGATCCGCCTGCCCCTGCCTCCCAAATGCTGGGAATAAAGGTGTGCGCCACCACCACCTGGCTCAGCCCATAGTCACCACCACAGCTTCTGTTTCTATACCTTTGAATGGAGCAATCACAGGTAGCCACTGTAATCCTACCCATAAGCTCATGATTCCGAATTCTCACTTCCGTTCTGTATTTCTTTCTCCTCTGTCTCCTTCAGAGCCAACTGTGACCTTGGTGTCCCTGTCTAATCGGTTACAGCAAAACCAAATTCTACATTTCCTCCAGCTCCCAAATGTGCTTCTTCTGAGTTCTCCATTCCAGGAAACAAGCCACTGTCTCTCTAATTGTTAAAGGCCCACATCTAAGCAACAACCCATTCAGGCTTTTTTCTCATCTGACCGCTGATTTTACCTCCAAATGCCGTCTCTGAGACTGTTACTGGCTTTGTCAGAGTCATCAGAGTCACTATCATCTGTCGCTTAAACTGATGGCTCTAGCCCCTGGGAAGGCTGGAAAGGCAGCCTGCAGATGGAGACAGGGCACATTCTCCAAACAGCAGCTGGGGTGGCCTGGCAACACACCTGGGCATGTGATGTCATCCACTTAAACATGCCCCTGGGCTGGCACCTCACCCACTCAGCACACACCTGGGCTCATGTCCCTCACCTGTGGCGGCTCCCTACCGACTTTGGCTGAAGTTTTAGTTCTCTGCATTGGATGACGACCTCATGTGGCCAGGCCCTGCTGCCTCTTGGGCTGATTCTCCCTGCACCCCCCACCCTGCGCCCCCCCCCCGCTCCCCCCCCCCGCCCCCACCACCCTTTTGTCTTCCCCGGTATGCCAGAATGCCAGGCTAGTTCCTACCTCCTGGGGACTGTGATCTGGAGACTCTTTCTGCCTAGTATGCTCTTCCCGTGAGCAGAATTCTAACCCCTCACACACATCTCAGCCTCTTGCCCCCACTCACACCCCTAACCTAGAGTACCTGGAACCTTCTCCCAGATCAGCCAGCTCAAGGCTTCTGCTCTGCACTCATTGCCAGCTGGTGTTTTTATTCGCAGCTTGTTTTTGTTTGTTTGTTTTTCCTTTTTGCCTTTCTCCCCACTGGAATGCAAACCCCAGGGAGAATTAAGACTCCCTAGGGCCTAGACCAGTGCCTGGTACCCGGTAGAGGCTTAGCACATATTTACAGGATGATGGAAGGATGAATGGCCCCAGGGGAAGGAGGCCAGGAGCCGGGCTAGGACGCAGCCAGCTATTTTGAGCTCCATGACAGCGGTGTTGGGGATGGGGAGAAGCAGGAAGCAAGTGTGAAAGAAGCGAAGGAGAGAAAGGGTCAAGGCTGGAGCTGGCATGTGGGGGAGGGGTGGTCCTCCTGGGGTCCAGGAAGGCCAGGAAGAAGGGTGGGAAGTGGGAAGCAACGGAAAACGGGCATATGCTGCTGCCCAACAGGAGTCTGAGCGCACAGTTCTAGACCTGGGAGGACATACTGATGGGTGGTGACAATGCACTGTGCTCTTGTGTTTGGGGGAGGCTATGAAACCTTTAAGACATTCCTGGCTTGCTGGGGGAAGGCCTTGGATGTCGCGTCTGACTCCAGCCCTGGCCTCGGCAGATTGCTTCCTCATTGGACACATGTTAAAATCTCACCACCATGTGTGCCTTTCCCACGCAGATGGAATGAAATCCTCTGAAGCCAACACCAACACACACCACCACCAAAATCCTTCGTTGGTCATAGCAATGAGAAGAAAGCCACTGGAAGATAACACAGTGAGCTGGAGTCGAGGTTGAGTTCTGGGAGAGTGTGGGCAAAGAAAGAATGCCAGCAACATAGGCACTTGTAGAACTTTCCAGAAGGAGGAGCTAGTGACAGGCAGGGAAGTTGGAAGGAGCCAAAAGAGAGTGAGAAGATCCAGAGATTGGGGCAAAGGGGTTTCAAAAGAGGAAGGACCACCAATCAGCAGGGATCCTAGGACCTAAGGGTCACATAGTCAACAAGGTCCTGTGACCCTGGCAAGGGCTACGCTGGTCCCCAGGTCCATGGTGCATGGATGTGGTGGGCGTCAGAAACTGGATGCCAGTGCCTTCTCTGTCCTTGTCCCAACAGTAGCTTTCTTCCCTCAAGAATAAACCAGTGTCCAGCAAACTAATGCTCACCGCTCTGTGGAGCCACGTTTCCTTTACAGACTGCTGGGAGTTCGAGCTTCTAGTGTGCAGCTGCCTACCTCACCACATGCGGCCAGCCTCGTGGAGAGCAGACCTTTCTGAGCTGAGGAGGGCGAGGACCACACTGGGTGTTCCTATTAGTTGCTTTTCTGCCACTGTGATCAAGCACTATGACCAAGGCCACTCGTGGAAGGGTTTATTTATGGACCAGAGGAAGAAGAGCCCATCACCATCACGGCAGCGGAAGGGTGGCAGCCATGATGGCAGAACAGCTGAGAGCTCACGTCTCAACCACAAGGAAGCAGAGAGCACACTGGGAATGGCGCCTCCAAGTCCATCCCTAGGAGCATTTCGTACAACAAGGCCTCCTTGGTGCCTCCTAAGCCTCCCCAAACAGCTCCAACAACCGGAGACCAAGTGTTCAAATGCCAGAGACTGGATAACTCATGCAAACCTCCAGTCTTCTTCTGGATGCCTCTGGACACAAGCCCTCAAGAGCTGGTGCTCTGGGCTGCCGTGAACTTCGGCACGTGGTCTGATTTAGAAATAGGGGCAAATCAGAGAGTGGCTAGTCAAGATGAATTCACAGTGCGCTAGGCGGCTCCTCACACGAAAATAGAGAGAGACACGTAGAAGGAAGAGGACCCCGTGACAGTGGAGACAGGGACTGGGTTATATTGTCACATCATGTTGGATGACAGAGGATGTTAGCAGCCTCTTCCTTACAGCCTCTGAGGGGAGCCTGGCCCTGCTGCCCTGGGCCTCAGATGTTCATTTCTGCCACTTATGGTAGCTAGCCATAGGACAAGAATTTGGTAGTCAAAGAGGCGTTGCTGACGGTGCCCAGTGGAGGGTCAGTGCCTCTCTCCCACCGGCTTGGGAGGCAGCCAGCTCATCCCCCAGGGGCCGGGAGCCAAGTCCACAACGCAGCCTGCACCTACAGGTTCTCCGGCTTCCTCCATGATGCTTTCTTTGCTTTCTACCCAAGTACCTGGGCTGAGGTAGCGATGGCTGTTTCTTTGGCCTCTGAAGGGGCTGATCTCTTTCCTAAATGGCCCTTTCTGGCAGGACACCATTTGCTACTGTCTCAAGAAGGCAAGGCAAAGCAGCTCCCAGGAGACTTGTCCTAGTCCCAGAGAGGAGCTCTGTACAAATCCACTTAGTGTGGCTCCAATGTAAACAGCAGGAAGCTACTTTCCCTTGGTCCTGGGTACAGGGGCAACAGATGGCTGACTAGGATCCTCAATAGCCCAGATGCCCCTCCATCTGGGTGCTGACATGATTCTCACCCTCAGTGCTAACAAAGCACGCAACAGAGCACAGGGCCCAGGCAGGCGGACCTGCATCCCTGTCCTAGTTGGCTTTAACTGCCAACCGGACACAGCCGGGTCACCTGAGAGGGGACTCTTAGTTAAGGGATCCCCAGATCAGACTGGCCTGTGGGCATGTCTGCACAGGACTGTCCTGACTAATAATTGATGAAGGATCACCCAGCCCAGTGTGGGCAACATCATCTCTTGGGCAGGTGGCCCCGGGCTGTAAAGAAAGCTAACTAACATAAGCCAGCAAGAAGCCTTCCTCCATGGATTCTGCTTCTAGCTCCTACCTGAGTTCCTGCTCAGACTATCCGTGATGATGGATGGTGACTTGAAGTAGAAACTAAGTAAACACCCCCCTCCCAGCCCCAGTTGCTTTTGTCAGAAGAAACTAGCTCCTCAGGACCTGTGATGTGAATCCTACAAAGAGTAGGAAGGACCGACAGCGAGGAGACATGGAACGTGATGCCGGCTGGGCTCAGAGGGGATACTCCTCTTGCCATTCAGCTCTGAGACCCTAGGATAAGCTGACTCAGACCAATTCTGCTGCCACCCGTGACCCCAAGGTCACTGCTTTTCACAAAAGCAGTCAGAGACCCGAATACTAATAAGCATTTGCTTGCTCGATGCCCATCCCAGATGGACTTGGAAAGCTCCAGGTGGGGTCCTTATCACTCATTGGCCTTTGCTTACTTACTGTCCAGCTCTGGCGATGGTTAAGTCTACTAGCATTCAAAGCTGCTAAGTCAAGACAATCAACCATAGCTGCCTTTTCTTTAAAAATCATGTCGAGTGGCCTCACACCTTTAGTCCTACTGCTGGGAGGCAGAGGCAGGTGGGTCTCTATGAGTTTAGGCCAGCCTAGTCTACAGAGTGAGTTTCAGGTTAGTCAAGGCACATAGTGAGGCCCTTCTTAAAAAACAACATCACAGTCTATGCTATGGTTTACAAAACTAACTTTTGTCTCTTCATCCACGGTGTGGGGAAATGACACCTTTGGACTGTTCTGGGTCTCTGCTTACCCAAGTCTGTTCTCTTCCATGTCACCCAACAGGCCCCATGGGGATGAATGGTGTCAAGGAGGGCTGGACAGTGGGGAACACAGACTGGTCTAGGATCCGGGTCCATTCATCAGAAGGCCCTAGAGTGTGTTTTGTGAAGAAGTATCCCAGAGGCCTCTCAGGACCACGTGACACAGCCAGACTGCACACAGGGCCTCTAAATCCCTACGTTTCTATCGTCTCAGGATTGCATGCAGTGTAGCTACGCCTGTGTGGTCCCCCAGCTCTGGAGGGCACAGGCTGGAGTTAGAAACCAGCCAGGAGGGAACCACATGCCAGGGTCAAGCCTGTCCACAGCAATATCACGGCTCAGAGGCAGCTGCCCGTCTCCCATCTGTTTTGTACAGAGGGCGGGTCAGACAGACTGAACTAGGCCAGGTCTTGCCTTTTCTTCTCTCTCTAGACAAGGTCGGCGTCTTCTGGATGCCAGGCCAAAGCCAGAGTGCTAGGAGAGGGATATGAGTCTAACCTCCTCTGCCCTGTGAGCTGAAGGAGACCTCTAGCCTGCTTGAGGCTGGCTTGGGAAGCAGCCTCCGGGGAAGGTTGAGCTCCCAGCCCCAGCTTCCTCCATTCCTGAGATGACAAGGTCCCTCCCTTCCTCCCTAAGGGAAAGGCATCAGGCTTGTCCAGGGGACCAGTCCAGGAGAGCTACATCCAGGTCTCATTCCAGTCCTCTTAGCTGTCAGAGAAGCAGTATAACAACCTAAGCTGCTTAGCGAGGTTCAAGGAGACAGCAGGGTTAGGAGTGGGGGCAGGGAGCCCATGAACCCGCCCACCCTTTGGGAGAATCAGATGGCTACAAGGAAAAAAAGAGAAGACAGGAGTTCTACTCACTGTCCCTTCCAGGGACAGTGGTCACCTAGAGGTACCCCAATATCTGTGGCCAGATGAGTGTCTGCCTACCATGTCCTCAGCTCCAGGGTTGGAGTGGTGATAGCCCGGGCTTATTCTCTTGTGAACACAAATACAGATAAGATAGCCTTAGATCTTCATACAGCACAGCAGGCAGAGGAGACACTTCCCAGAAGCCCTACCCGACAGTCTCCTGAGAAACAAACCTAGCCGCTTGCCTACCTCCAGCCTGGAGCAGTGCTCTCTTGCAGATCCTATTGCTCTGACCATCTTGGGGTCCTAGGGTGCAAATGAGCTGGGACACTTGTTCTGGATCTGGATCTCGGGGAGAAATGGTGAAAGTGGCACTATTCAATGCCTGGACAGACAAAGATGGAGGCTTTCCTCCGCGCTGATCTCTCCTCCCGGGATACACCTTGCATCTCTCCTAGCCTGGCTGATGCCTGCCTGCTCAGCCTTCAAGTAGCTTTTCCTCCCGTGGAGCTTTGGAGCTCTAGGGTGGATTAACGCTCGGTTTTCCTTAGTCCTCCCTGCACCCACTGGCGTTCATGAATACTTTCATGACACAACCAGGTATTTGTTGCACGCTAGATACCACAGGCTGCCCTGTGCAATGGGGTCTCCAGTAGACAAGGCTTTATTCCCAGCGCCCAGTGGGGAAACTGGTCTTGAAGAAACTCCCTAGGTCTTGTGAGGGTGTGGCAGTTCAAAAGGCTCCTGCCTGCGGCCTCTGTGCCTCCCCCCTTCTAAAAGCCCCTTCCCTCCTGCCTGTTGTGTTGTCTTAGCGAAGGTTTGGGAACATAAGGTGTTTGCGCCACCGGACCCCACCTAGATAAAAATCGCTTTCTGCTGGGCGGGGTTGCGCACACAAAAGCTGCACAGCAGACAAAGATGGAGCATTGGGGGACGCAGACTGCGGCGGAGACAAAGATTGCTGTAAGGACAAAGGCGGAGCCGCAGCTGCTGCGTGCACGCGCATCGTTCGTGCTAGTGCTCTGCGCTGAGGGACCAGGCGCCCCCACCTGGCCTTGACTCTGGTAAACAAGTCCATTGTTTAAAATCGGTAAAGGCAGAAATTCTCGTCCCCAAATAGCCCTTGGCTCTGAGGCAGAGGAGGGGTGAAAAACGTTCCCCAGAGTCGGAGGAGGGCGATGCCTGTTGGGACAGCAAGGTTACCAGCCCGCAATCCCGGCGGTTTTGCGCATCCCGGTCCCTTTCCCAGCTAGGAAGGGCTTCTCACTCTTCGTATGAACACCCGCCCGTTCTGCGGCAGCCGGCGTGCACTGGAACCCCACGGGACCGCGTCGCCAGTCGCTGCATAAAAAGACCCCGCATTGCGGCTGCGCGCGAGCGCGCGCTTGAAGGGAAAAGAGTGTGTGCACGGCGCGCGCTGCCCGCCCGCCCGCGTTGCCCCAAATCTTTGGGCGCTGCAGTCTCCTCGCCCCACCCCCGCCTTTGCACACACGTCCCCGCTGTCTAGTGAGCTGTGATGGAGAAGGTGCCCGGTGACCGTGGCAGGGACTGAGCTGCGGAGACGCGAGAGAGGGAGGGAAGGGAGAAAGAAGCTTACCACCGCCCGGCCGCTGCAGCATCTGCCTGCACATAAAGCTCACTGCCAAGCCAACCGGTTGGCAGGAGGCCAGGAGACCCCCGCCCTCCTACTGGCTGTCTCAGCTGTCTCCAGCACTGGGGCAGATTATGTCCATGGCAGTCTCGGCGCTGCCCCCTCCCCCACGAACCCTCACATGGGAGAAATGGTGGGCAAACCATGCTCATTCGATTAGGAGCTCTAGAAGCAAGCGCCGGGGAAGCCCCTGGGTTCCCAGGCAGGTGGGGTCTCACAGTTCAGCTGACCCCACCTCTTCCCCCCTCTCATTACTTGAAAGAACAAAGGGAAAGGAATGCCAGGTCCCTCTGTAGTGCTTCTGGGCCTCAGTGGATAGCAGGCTGGCATTCCCCGGCCAGGTAGGACCAGAGTTCCTCAGAGTGGCTCCCATAGGTGTGGGGCTAGACTTCTAACTGGGTCCCGAATGGTAACAAAGCCAGCGTTGCTCAGGTGCCCAGATGCTATCTCTCCTGTCTTACTTAGCCAAGGGGTGGGGGGCATTTCAGCATGGAGCCTTCAGAAGAGAACACTCAGCCTTGGAGCAGGAGGTTGCAGGGAAGCAGGTGCCCAGCTTGGCAGCAGGTCCACTCCCAAAGGCTAGGACTCAGGGGTGTGTTTGTTATGAGGTGGCCAGGCTACTCCTCACAGCACCCTCCCCTGCCTTCATAAGCACCAACAAGCATACCCGGCTGTCTGCACTCCCAGGGACCAGCAGACGTTCTGTGTGCTTGAAGGCCTTGCTTAGCCTGAGACTCTGCTTTGAAGACAGGGCCCTACCTACTGTGTTGAAAGACAGGTCCCAGCACCCTTAGGTTCTACTCTAGCAAGGCTACCTGGGCCACTCTAGGAGAGCCGGGAGTCTGTAAAGCTTCCTGCTCCATTCCCCATTTGTTCTGCAAAACTGAAACCGGATTTCCTGAATAGGAGCCCCTGGTCGCCCTGCCCTTACACACTGCGGGTCATCAGCTCATACTGGCTCCAGTCCCAGCCAGGGATGCTGCCAAGACCAGCACGGTGCTCCCAGGCATTGCTGCCAGGGTGCAGAAGCCTGCTGACCCCAAACCACCCCTGGGAGTAGCTCTGGAGAGTCCATGGGCCAAGGAGAGTTCAGCTGCCAAGCATCCTGTGACCTGGGGGCGGGGGAGCAGGGACAGGGATAAGGTTGGGCTGAACACATTGAATTCTAGAAAGATCTGTGTGTGTGTAGGGTATGAACCAGCAGCCAATGGGAGGGAGGAATGTTGCGGCCCCAACAAAGGTACCCATGACCCCTGTGACCTCCCCAGGTACTTAGGCCTAGGTACCTGGATTTGTGCCCTCTGTACCAGTTCACCCAGGCTTGCACCATGCCCAGGTAGGGAAGGCAGGCAGGCAGCCTCTAACCCTGGAGCGCTGTAGCCTGTCTTTGTCTTTTTTTTTTTCCCTGCAGAGACTGTTGCACCCTGGGAGGAAGAAACTTACCCACCAACTCAAGGCCCAGGCCACCGATTCTGGAAGCCTCTGCCCCTCCAAAGCCAACAACTTCTACCCCCTCCTTTGCAGTATACTTTCAGCCACAGTCAAGAGCCCAGGCCTGTCTTAGAAGCTGCACAGGGCAGAGACTTGAATAAAAACAGCCAAGAGGCCAGGGTGGTGGGAGTAGAGCTTTCGGGAGGAGACAGGGCTACTTATCTCAGGCACACAGCCTGGTGACCCAAGCCTCTGAATCTGAACAAAGCCTGGGCCTGAGGTAGTCCCACAACACCCACACTGCTATCCATCCAGGGGGTGTGGGGCTGGGCCACGCCTCCAGGACCTTCTGCCTGTGGGAAACACAGCAGCGGCATTGGAGGGCATAGTAGCTGTTTGGACTTGCTGCGGCGCTCTCGCAGCTCCTGGAAGCTTGTTTGACTACACGGACACCTTGGCGGGAGTGACAGCCATAAGCCAGCCTCACACACTCCAACTGTCCCCAAGAGGGGCTGAATTAAGATGGGGCGAGCCAGTAACGAGACACAGGCTGACGGATGGCACCTTCACAGTCTGATGGGAGGACTCAGCGGGTCCTCCCTTGGCCCACCCTGATACCCGCTCCTGCCCCTCTCTTCCAGCTCCTTCTTTCTTCACATCTATGCACCAACCCTTCTCCCTCTGCACCCACAGGGTAACCAGAATGCCATTACTGTTCTTACCGTCCAATGACAGCCAGTCGTGCTGAGAGGAAGGGAGTGTGGGCAGAGCCCGAGCTTTGTACTCAAACACCACTGAGTTGGAGATGATCTGATTGTTGAAGGCAACTTGTAGGGTCACAAGACCAGTGTCATGGGCTGAAAGTCAGAAAGAGGGAGGTCAGGGTGAGGTTCCAGTTAACAACCATTAACCCTGCCCACGCCTGCCTATCCCATAAGGCTCAAGGGTGACACTTTTGGGGAAACTCTGGGCTGCGGATTCAGCAGGAGTCTGGCTGGGATCCCCAGAGGAACCTCTGCTTGTTTATTGTCTTGGTTTTGTTGTTGTTGTTGTTTGGTTTTTGAGACAGAGTCTCACTGCAGAGCCCTAGTTTGCCTGGAACTATGTAGATCAGGCTGGTCTCAAATTCCCAGAGAACTGCTTGCCTCCATCCCTGAGTTCTGGGATTAAAGGTATGCGCTGCCACACCCAGCAAGCCTCTGTGGTTTTAATCCTGCTCCCTGTGATGGGCAGGGACCTGAGCTCAGCACAGGTGGCTTGGCACATCCATCCTTCCCAGGTTCGGGAACATCTGAGGATTTGTATTTATTTCGCCTCTTCCTGCAGTCATGCCCTGACTCACTTCATGTAACACCCTCAATGCTTTAGGAGCTCCTGGGCCTCCTACTGACAGCCAGCATTTCATCTGTAGCTTCCTGTGGCCCCTGTTGGCCCGAGATGCTGTGGGCCAGGGAGGTACTGAGCTAGAGATGCAAGTGAAAATCTTGCACTGCCTTCCAACGACTGGGAAAGCAGGGTCTTGTATTCTAGTGCACACTCAGGGCTCGGCTTACTTATTCCTGAATGAGCTGAGTAAAGTGCATGAAATATTCTCATTAGGCAGAAGTGAAGCCAGCTGGAGGTGGGGACCTACTTCTGCTGAGGTGAGGCTGCTGTATTGTGGTCCCCAAAAATGTCCACAGGCAGAAGTGGCTATGCTATGGTTTCTTCCCCTAATAGGGGTCAGGTTATGTTTTCTGGGCACTGCTCTTCTGGAGCTGGGACACCAATGCTAAGGGCCACCCCAGTGGGCTGGCCGGATTTCCAGGGAGGACACAAGGATCGTGTTACTGTTTAGGCTCTTGGCTTTCAGAAGCCTACGGGTATGAGGAAGCCATCCAAGTCAGCTGCTCCTAGGACAGGGTGAAGCTCTGGCTTCCCCCAGAGGACATCTGTAGATCCCACTTCCGATGGGAAACCCATCGGCCGTGGCTTCTCTCCAACTGAGGTGTGTGGAAAGCAGGTTTGGGGGATATCACTCTCCGAATGTGACCAGTAGGTTTTCCTGCTCTGATGCAGGATACAACCTGGAAGAATGGGCTTCATGGTAGTGGGGGTCATGCAGAACTTCCCATGGCATGTCTCTGGACAGGGATCCCCCAATGGTACCCAGAGTCTTCTGCCATCCGACTACATCCCTGGGCAAAACGCCAAGGTTGTGGTTACTATTCTCTCCTACAGACATGCCTGGTTTACCAACAGGAAGGAAGGACTGTGACCCCACGGAGGAACTCTGTTCTCGAGGTGGGGAAGCTGTAGCCTCTGGTGTCCAGAGTCCCAGGGAAGACCCCTTACCATGGCTCTTTTGTCCTGACAGCTATACAACTTCCAGCACTGCTGAATGAAGCAGAGTCTCGGGCATCCTCACCACCGTGCGGAAGGTGTCAGGCCCAGCTCCCTTGACTCCCTCTCTCCCTCAGCAATCCTGGCCTCCTGTCTGTGAGGGTTCTGCCTCTGCTCTCGGCAATGACCACGCCTTCCTGTGCTGACACTCACGCCTCCTGCGCAACAGTGTTCCTGCTGCAAAGGCTGCAGGGAAGGGCATGGGTGGGGTTGTTGTGTGTGGGGCTGTTGTGTGTGGGGCTGTTGTGTGTGGGGCTGTTGTGGGTGGGGCTGTTGTGTGTGGGGCTGTTGTGGGTGGGGCTGTCTTGGGGAGGCTGTCTCGTGGGGGGGTTGCAGCACTCTGAGAGGAGGTTAGTTTAGTTACCTGGGGAGTCTTCTTCCTTAAAGTTTACCTTGTCCCCCTGACTTTGCCATCCATCCATTCATTTTTCCTCCAACTAATTCTCTCAGAATAATCTTTTTTTTGACATGGTCACACTATGAGGTCTTGACTGGCCTGGAACTCGCTATGTAGGTCAAGCTGGCCTTAAACTAAGAGATCCACCTGCCTCTGCCCCCACCCCACACCCCAGTGTTGGGATTAAAGGTAGGCGCTAACACACCCATCTTTTAATACATCTTTTAAATACACAATTTAGAACAGATCACCCCGCTGCCTAAAACCACTGACTTCCCAGCAAGTACAATTAAATTAGACTCCAATTTGCCAAACCTGTGCCTGCCTCAGGGCCTCTGTGCTCCCCTCATCGTCTGCCTGTTGTCCTGTTGTGACTCTTTATTCCACCCTTCCCAAGACTGGCTGGGTGCCATCCTTCTTCTGCCAGCCTCCAGGGGATGCGCCTCCCATGTCGGAGAAGGAGCTGCCACTGTGTATATCCTCTCTACTTGCCCCTATGGCATCTCTTAGCTCCTTTGTTACTTTGTCTCCCTGTCAGCCCCCAGCAGCTGAGACGTCAGTCAGTCCATCCACAACTCTGCTAGCTGAGCTGTCTTAACACGGGTTCTGCTCACTTTTGCCTTCTGAGGACTTCCTAGGAGACCAGGTGGGACGTGCAAGCCAGCAGACATCTTGGTAGACTCCTCCACCTCTTGCCTCTCTGTTCCACTGTGTCGCTTTGACCCGGCTGACTGCCCCTGAGCTCGGGACAGTCCCAGTCCAAGTGTCTACTGTCGCAGTGACAGTGTGAACATGGCAGAGCTCTGTTTTCAGTCAGGGCTGGTTTTGGGCAGGCAGGTGCACCAGGCTGCCGAGTAGTTGGCATTTGTGTTCTCCAGATCTCTCCCTTCCCCATCTCGGCCTCTAAGGTGGCCTGGCTTGTGTCCACCTGCCTTTGAGACCCTTTGCGTTGGCAAGGCCAGTTCGGTTCTAGTGTCTGGTGCTTCTCCTTTAAGATCAGCTTCTGTTTCCCCTGGGAGATCCTGGGCTGACATCCCTAGCCACTCTATTACCTCCCAAGGATATAGTTGGTTGACTGACCACGCCCATTGGGGGTGGGGGACATGGATATCTCCCTATACTTGACCAGGCCTCTCTGGACTAGAAGCTCTTTGAGTCAGGTGCCCCTAGGGACTTCAGCCACCTACAGAAGACTCTTACAAATGATTTGGAAACGATGAGTGAGTGAACTGATCAATCAATACACCCAACGGGACCTGTTTCGATCTGGATGTTGAAACTGAGACATCCTCAAAGGACATGCTCTGTGAGGTTGGCTGCCAACAGGAGGTGCCCAGCAGCCAGACCATGGCACTCAGCCTCTAGTTTTGCAGCATCTGGTTGGAGATGGGGTATTTCAGCAGTGTCCCAGTGACTAGGCAAAGTGGCATGGGTGGACTCTGAGTCCACTGGGACCCAGGAAGCGGTGAGGTCACGAGAATACCCAAAGACATTGGAATAGCTCTGGTTCTGTCCCCTCACGGCCTTTTGTGAGAGGATCACTAGAGGCAAGAGCTTCAAGACCCTTTGTCATTTCCTGTTCCCAGACATCTGGAAGGAGGGCTCTAAAGACTGAGGTTCAGAGACACCAATCTCCAAGGTGAAGCTACACAGATGGCTTGTGACTAACCAGGACGTATCTGCATGGGATTGATTCTAGCTACCAGAATCCTCTGGGTCCTGAACTGGGATACAGAGGTCATACAAAGCCCAGTCCTTTGTCAGGTATAGGGATTTAGCCAGGTATAGGAAGCTACGTCTATTTATAGGTCGGGCAAGTCTCCTTCCCGGTGGACAGATTATAGCATGCTGCCCTGAATTCTGTGCTGGGGTGGGCTGTCTAGGCCCAGGGTGGCCAGCTGGATGGGACCTGGCTGCCTGAGACATGTAGGGTGAAGGAGGCACTAGACTGAGCTGAGCATTTGATGCCAACCCCCTAAAGCAGGGCATTCTAATCTGGTGGGTTGTACAGGAAGGCGGGGGCGGGGGGGGGGATGAGCTAGGAAGGGAGGAGAGGTCAGGAAGAGGAGGGAAGGGGAGAGGAGGAGCGGTTGGTTTGTAAGCTCCAGAGTGTCACAGGGGCCAGGGGAGCAAAACAGGCAGGCACTGAGGAGACCTCAGAAGAGTGCCGAGGGTCCCTGTTGGCCTGCACAGCCCTGGCCAGCCTGCTTCGACCTGGGAGACCCTATTTCCCATCCCTATCCTGGCCCTCTGCTACACGCACCTCCCTTTCTCAAGCTCTCTGGCTTCAGACAACGTAGGATGCCCCTTGGCCTTTGCCCACCCCATCTCATCTCTTCCTTATGCCTCTCCTGTCCCTTGCCCCGGCCAGGTAGACAAGCTGTCCACACAGCTGGTGGTGTGCAAGGCTGGGACAAGGATTTACCCAGTCTCGCCCAAGAAAACAGGAAGCTCATGTTTTCCAAACTGCTTTCAAACTCTTGGAGACTCAGTTACTCCTTCACAGACCTCCAGGACCCTAAGGTGCTTTGCTAGCCTTGGAGACACAACAGTGTCTAAGAAAGACACAATCTTCTGCCTTCATGGGGCCCACAGGCTGGTGGGAAAGTAGATATGGTCAGAGATCAAGGATGAGTTAGCCAGACAGAGATACCAATCCAAGTAGATCATGGCTCCCTAAAGTGTAGGTCACGATACCATAGGGTGTTGCCAGATGGAATGGCACAATAAAAGGTTTCTAAACATTCAATAATCAAAAACTCAACATACATGCATAGTGACTCCTCCCTGCTCCTGACAATCCTTTCCCTGCCCGGGTTGGATTGAGTGACATCACTACACTTGGTTCTGAACACAAAACGTGTGGTTCACTCTGCCATGGCTGCCACGGCACATGTCACCAGCAAACGCTGCCTGAGACGTCTCAGCTCTGACCTGGAATTTGCCTGTTATGAACTGCAGTGTTCTCTCTGCTCTGACGGAAACACAGCTTAATTACTGACAGCAGAGACTAAATAGTTCCTGTCATTTCTCAGCACATAAGTATCAAATTAGTCCATTTGGATCGTGTTGTACTAGAATGTTTGCTTGTAGAGGTTGCTTTTTGAGTTGCTCATTAGTTTCATTAAAACAAAACAAAAAAAATCATTAAATGAACTATGCCTTGGGATTAAGACAGAACTCTTCCAATAATTTCTAAAGTGGCTGTAAGCAAATTTCTGCCATTTTTCACTACATATTTATGTAAATTGGCATTCTCAGTATTGACGATTATAAAAATCAAGATATTTGTCAACTGGAATGTATTGATGTTCTATGCCCTTTAGTATCAAATAGCCAAGATTCCCCCCCCCCCAGGACAGGATTTCCCTATGTAGCCCTGGCTGTCCTGGACTAGCTCTGTTGACCAGCCTGGCCTCAAACTCATAGAGATCTGCCTGAGTACTGGGATTAAAGGTGTATGTCATCACTGCCTGGCCAAATAGCTAAGATTTAATATTTTGTGGAAAAATAAACAAACCCATCCATTTTGTTAGTATGCAAATTTGATTTCATCTTTAACAGGTGATAAAATTATATGAATACTAAATAATAGTCTTAAAATAATTTTTTTGTTAAATGGTTTGTTACCAGTGACTGACTTATTTACCAAGTTTACATGTCTGGATGTCTGAGGCCCCTTAGAAACTTCTCAGGTAAACAGGGGTTCTGAAGACCTCATGAATTAAAGGATGCTGAAGCCTGGGGGGTGAGGGAGCGAGAGGACAGACCCACAGAGGTATGGCATAGAGCTCTGACTGGCTTTCCATGAGGAAAACTTATTATATGTGCTTATCCTTTTCCCTGGGTGAATCTCTTAAGGGAGGTTGTGTTCTTTATTCTGAATGTGCTACCCCACCCCACCCTACTCCACCCCACCCCACCCCACCCCACCCAGTTGCCCACAGTTCCTACACACAGAACGCTTCCCTGAATGTCTCTGACCTGCTCTGAGCCCCAGACAGACTAGTTTTGTGAATGCAAGGCCTGGAGCTCCCTTGCATTAGGCCGGCCTGGGCTGAGGCAGGAGTGAGGTCAGCCCTGCCGTAGACCGGATCTTGTCTGTTTCCTTGGCTCAGCCCCAGCTGGGGCCACCTTGGCTATGTCACCTGACTAACTGGGTCTTTAAATAGTCCCCTTGCTATGTTTTCTCCACAATCCCCACTGAGCATGCCTGGTGTTCCCAGTTGACATGGGGTCTGTGAGCCTCAACGGATGATGTAACAGATTGCGTGGGCATGCTTCTTCATGGCTGAGGAAAGCAGAGTAATGGCCTGACTTGCTCAAGGTCACCCCGAGGAGGCTGACTCAGAGTCTACTGTCCCCGTTCCGTCTGTCCCACCCCCGCCCTTGCTGGGCACAGCCTCCTCACCTGGGCAGTAGCAACGCAGCACCCCAGGCTGAATCAGGGATGCGGGCACGGAGATCTGGTCAAACAGGCAACTGTAATTATTGCTGGCTTCCTGCCATGGGCCTGTGATGAGGACCTTCACTCCTCCCTACAGAGAGAGAATGGAGATGAGCAGCGCCAAGGAGGGGACCCCTGCAGCTGCAGGCTTCGCTGGGGAGGGAGGAGGAGCATGCAGATTCCCAGCCTCACCCCGGCAGCCCAGGCAGTCTGAAGAAAGGCCTGCAGCTGTCCTGACCCCCAGAGGCCTTCCTCAGCTGGCACCTAGCACCCTGACACTGTCCTGTGCACCTCAGGGTTCCTTGGCATTAGCTGGGAACGAGGGTTCCCATTTCACTTCAGCCCACTGGTGTGCCTGGGAACCAGCCAGCAGGGTCCCCAGGAAGGAAACAGGGAGGACACGGGACTTTCAGGCATGCATATAGGGAGAGGTGGAGGGGACTCAGATTTGAAAACAGTGTCGTCATTGCCCCCCCCAAGGGACAGATGTTCCTACGGGAAACAAGGGAAGCCCAGGACCCCAGGGTGTGGTAGGAGGTGGCGAGGGGAGCAGCTCAGGAAGTGGGTGGGGTCAAGAACGGGGAAAGAAAAAGCACAGAAGCTTTCAGAATTCATATGCATTCATATGCAGCCCTCCCTCAGAACTGAGCTGAGGCCTGGGATCCAGGCCGAGCTTCCCGCTCTGGGCCTGCTGTGTCGCTCAGGGTGCCTCGAGCGCTGTAGACACGAAGAACGGCCCCTGGCTGGCACCGCTGCATCACACATGCAGGCACCAGCCTGGAAGCCCTGCCAGCGCCTTAGCTGACCTTCCTCAGCTCCAGTGGATGGAAAACTGTCTTCACAGACCCAAGGTGCCAAGGGTGAGACGGATCAGAGAGGCTCGGCCCTCCCTAACCTGCTCTGGCTGGCCAGCAGGCATACCCTAGAACAAGTAGCCTCGTGTGGCTGCTCCCAGCAAAAACCCGTTCAGGACCATTGTTCCCGCTTGTGATTAATGGCACCTCCTCTCTGTCTCTCTCTCCAGAGCCCCAGGTGGAGGAGGCTAGAGGTCCCCTACTTACGGCTTAGCCAAGAAGAGAGGCTGGTCATTCGGGGTGGAAGGATGCTCTGCCCGGGGATGCAGAGGGCAGGGGCGCTGGCCTCTGGCTCTCCTGGCTAACCTTGGATAGACCCACCCTAGAGGCTCATCCACCCCACCCCCAAACAAGTAAACACCTTTCCCTGCAGGGGGGCGGAGAGCTGTGTTGGCCAGAGTGGAGAGCGCCACCTGGTGGCCTGGCTAGAGAAGGCTGAGAGGCGCTCCAGGAGCTAAAGCGAGGCTGAGCTGAGGCCAGTTGGGAGAGTTGTGGCAGTGAGCCCTGACTTCCCCACCGCTGCAAGCCAGGCCCTTGTCCTCTGCTGCTATTTATTAGACCTTGTCTCCTATTCATTCCTTCATTCTTGTCTGCTCCTCTTAACCCTTGCCTGTCCCTGCCTGAAGGGAGCTCCAAACTCCGTACCCATCTTTGCTCTTAAGTCCCCCTCGCCCCCCCCCCCCCGCAGTGTTCCTCAGAACCCAGACTTTGGCATGGCAGGACTTGCCTTGGACATAAGAAGTAGCAGATGTTGTTTACCATGGTGGTGTTCTGGGGCCATGGATGGCCCAGAGCCAGCAGAATTGCCCTTGGCAGGAAGGTACCCTCTCGTGTTAGCAAAACAAGCTTTCCTCTGGGTGGGGATGTCCAGCTAAGGTCACTTTATTGTAGAATTCCATTCCAAAACCAGAATGCACCCTCCATTTTGGGTTATTCATGAGTATATTTTTGCCTGCATGTATGCAAGTGTACCATGTGTCTGCCTGGTGCCCTCAGAGTTACAGATGGTTGTGAGCCACCACGTGGGTGCTGAGAATTGAACCCAGGCTCCCTGCAAGAGGAGCCAGTGCTCTTAGCTGCTGAACCTTACCCTCAGCTCCCTGTGTCTGGCTCTTGCCCTCGGTAACCGTGACCTCGGTAACCGTGACCTCGGTAACCGTGACCTCGGGCAAGTAGCCCAATCCCTCTGGTGGCTGTGGCCTCCTTAGATACCTTTCTTTTCCATAAAGTGGATTCAGGGCCCTCTCATAGTGATGGTGTAGGAGTTGGAAATGGCTGCCTGGGTGTGATGTCCTGCCCACGGACCCTGGGAAATGGGAGAATGCTAGCTTCAAAAGGTCACAGGCAGCCATCATGTGACGGGGGGGGGGGCGAGTATAACAACTGCAATCCACAGCTGCTGGCGTGGCGGTGGGTTGCTGTGGGGGAACAAAGAGCTGCGGAGATGACTGGAGAACATCAAGACCTTCTCCATGGCAACTGCCGCAGGACGCCTCAGCATCCATCAGTTCCAGGGGCGGTTCCCATGGCAACCACTTGCCTGGCTGCACTGAATCACTTGTGATGAGTGCGTGTCTGACAGTTCTAATTGCGGCTTCTTCTTCCTGGTGCAGCAGGGGCCAGTGGCAGGAGCTGATGCGGGGGGGGGGGTTAGGGAGGGGCACTGGTGCGGTCTGAGGTCTATGTCCTGGGGGTCCTGGGATGCAGGGCCTTGGGTTCCAACGTACCCTGGGCAGATGCTAAGGCACACGGCCCTGTGTGTGTGTGTGTGTGTGTGTGTGTGTGTGTGTTGGGGACCCAAGTGGGTAATGTAGGAGACATGTAGCAGAGGTAGGAGGGAAGCACACTCAGAACGGAGCCAGTAGGCCAGGCTAGGCATGGCATGCCTGGGAACCATTGCAGTTTAGAGCTGGTGGGGATGGTGTGCCAAGTGACCACATAGCCTGACCCCATCTTTGTGACTTAAAGTGAGGTCCCAGCTACAGGGCTTGCTAGAGAGTTCCCCCGGAGCTTGCCAGAGCACACTTCAAACTGGGCTTCTGAGGGAGTTAGCTCACATGTATTCCTTTATCAGCTGGCAGGGGAAGAAGGTAAGATACCTGGAAATGATGCCCACAAGGGGTTTGTGAGGGGGGACATATCATATCGGGAGAGCAGTGCTTCCCTTCTTACAGAACGGCGTGACTGCGCCATCGTGGGGTGCACCATCCTGGGGAAAGGGTTCTGGGTAGAAGAGCCTGGCAAGGAGGAAGCCACCTCAGAGGCGGCTTCACCATGAAGTCTGTTGGGCACAAAAATGGCTTTTTCCTCTAATCAAATTGATTCTGCTTTGCTGCCATTTCAGGGTGCCAGGAATTACCAAGGTTTCTGGAAAATCAGGGTTGGACACCCTGACTACTGCTGCATTTGCCATCCTGGACTGCCCTCTGGTGGAGAGCTGCTGAACTGACGGTCTCTAGGATATAGTCGAAGGCTGCATAGAATTGAGGCAGCAGGGCTTACAGGGGACCTCAGCAGGGGCTAGAGTGCTGGCCTGGGCGCACACTCGCAGGCTGGGGAACAAAGCCATCCTGCCTGCTAGGTGATATGCGGTGGCGTGGTTTCAGCATGCAGCGTGCAGCGTGCAACGTGCAGCATGCCTATGTATGAGGGCTGCTCCTCCCAAGTCCTAGGACATGGCAGTCTCATGCCTACTCTTTCTCTTCTGCATTGGCAAGGGAACTGGGGCCCAAAGGGTCAGAAGGCGGATATGGCCTTCCCAGAACACACAATCGTCTCATCTCTCCTTCCCGATCCCTTTACACGGTTCCCCAAGCTTCCTGGAGGAGTCTGGGTGAGAACAGCAGGGGGTACAATGATGTCTGCTTAGGAGAGCAGGCTGACAGCCAAACCATACCAAGAGGAAGCCCAGTGGGGTTCTTCTGGGTGCTGACCGAGGGGCTGGAGTGGAGGTGGGCAGGGCTGGCTTTGCCTGGGCACCTGATGCCATTACTCTTCAGAGACTTCAGGGTCCCTTTGCTGCTTTGCATTTTTTTAATTAATTTTTTTTATGTGTATGGGCCGTTTCCTTGCATGGTGCTTATGTACCACGTGTGTGCCTGGTGCCTGAATGGGCCAGAAGAAGGGTTCAAATCTCCTGGGACTAGAGTTACAGACAGTTGTCAGCTTCTGCATGGGTGTTAGGAATTGAATCCAGGGCCTCTGGAAGAGCAGCTAGTGATCTTAATCGCTGAGCCATCTCTCCGGTCCCTCCATGGCTGCTATTTTAGAGATGGAGAAGGTGGCAACTTCTCCAGGGTCACTTGAGTATAAGTGTAGAACCAAGCTTCATACTAGATCAGCTAGCTCCAGGCCCATGCTCACGGCCATTCTCCCTGCGAGGTAGTGGTCTCTGCTTCCATCACCATCCTATGCACACTCACAAGACTGTATGGGCAACAGCTGCTCTGGCTAGAGAGCGGCCAGCTGTGCAGGCTGTGGGTCCAGAGTCTGGGTTGCAGCCTGGACCACTCTGATACCTTTCTGACCTGGGGCATTAAGTTGGCTTTACCGAGGAGAGGACAGATGAACCTGGTCCCTGCCTGTCACCTAGGCGATGTGGCCAGAGGATCAAGAATTATGGACAGCCACCCCTGGGATAAAATGTCTGATACAGAGGATGTGCCAGCATGGCCAGGCAGGTTTTCAAGCTCTGCTCCATGCAAGCAAGGTGTTTGGGGGGGGGTCTAGAGTCACACTTCCCCCTTCCTAGCCCATTCTATTCCAGTGTCCCTGAGGCAAGACCTAGGTCTTCCTACAGTCCTGTTAGAGCAGTCGTCTCTAAGGTCAGCTCCCAGGAAATCAGCCCTTGGCGAGGGGAGCACAGGCTGGATCCTGGGTCATATACCATGACCTTGTAGATGGCTGAGTGTTCCAGAGTCTCACCCTCCCTGTTATTTTTGGTGGGAAGTTTCCCCATTTGATTTAGTGAAGTCAAGCTTGAGCCACAGAGAGTGATAACCCAGGCCCCGATGTTGATTTCCAGGTGCTTTAAAAGTGGCACCAAGGCACCCTTCATCCCCAAAAGCAGGGTGGGTGGAGAAAGAGAGAGGAGAGGGCGGGAGACAGATGTGGGGAGAGGGAAAGAGAAAGAAAGGAAAGCCAAGGCTGTGGCCAGAGCACAGCAGTCTGCTCTGGTCAGAGCTGAAAGCATTTGCCTCCTGGGATAGCTGACTGGGAAACTCCTTGCTATAGTAAAGTCTGAGAGCCACCATGGGAGGGGGCAGCTTTGTGTTTCCGGTCACAGCTCCATCCAAATGGCCACATGCAAACAAGCTTTCCAGGCTGAGCCATGGCACAGGTGAGGTGGGTGGCAGGGCGGCATGTGGTTGCGCCTGAAGCTTACCTCTGGGTAAGACCATTCTGGGGAGTAGTCAGTCACCATGAACACCCGTCCACTCTGCTGCAGCATACCCAGGGCGCCCTGGGCAGAGGCAGCCGAGACCACCTCGGCGACATGCATGTAGGCCATGGTGCCGGCCCCGCCCTCGGTGCCGCTCAGCTGCAGACCGCCCTGTTGGGGGCTGCAGCATGGGATGCACATCTCCGCCTGGGTGAAGGGTGCGCGCGCCCCATCTTCCGACTGTGAGAGTGCAGCGCTGTCCCCCGACACCAGCTGGTGCCCGTAGATTGCGCCGCTGCCCCCCTCCACAGAGATGAAGTCATTGATCAGGTCTGAGAACTGATTGCTGAAGGAGATGTCAAAGTGGTCCAGGCTGAGCTCCATATTAGAGGTGTTGCCCAGGCTGGGCTGGGCCACCGGGTAGAGTCCCTGCACCACATTGCTCGGGAGGATGGGGACACCTGCGCTGCGGATCACCCCATTGGTCTCTGGTTGCAAGTAGTGCTCAGAGCTACAGGCCTGCAGCTCCCCAGACTTGAGGAGGACCTCACTCCCTGCAGCTGCCTGCGAGGTCTCCATGGTAACCTCCCCTTCTGCGGTCATGGCCTGGAAGTTGGCCTGGAATTGCATGAGGTGCAGGGAGGAAGCAGACTCTATCCGCGTTTCCACATGGCCACTGCAAGAGCTGGTTTGGGACGAGGCCTCCGTTTTCACCGTGGGCATCACAAAGGTGGCCCCAGAGTCGCTCAGGCTGCTGTGGGTATTCTGCTCAAGGGGTAGGGGTTTGCTGGCATCCTGCAGGAAGAAGCTGGGGGAGGGGGTCTGGTGGATATGGGGGCTGTGGCCCGTCTGGCTGAAGCTGGACGCGTAGTCCTTGTTGGAGTCTATGGCGCTGAAGTCCATCTGTTCAAGGGTGGTGCTGGGACTCAGACCGCCGCCCGATGGCAGGAGGCTGGATCCTGCGCTCAGGGTAAGGGAACTGGACGCTGCAGCTGCCGCTGAGGAGGAATATGCCGCCTCTTTGGCCATCTGCTGCTCAAAGGAGGTGTCTTCGGTCTTGATCTCCTTGGTGAGGACGCTGGTGAAGCCAAAGCCCCTCTCCGAAGGCGGCGAGTGCCGGATATTGGTGCTAACCATCTCAGCTTTTAGGCCCCCACCCCCGTATGTCTGGCCCTGCTTTGGATTATTGAGGAAACAGTCGGGGTCAAAGTTCATGGCGGCTTCTGGAATCTTCCGGCCACCATCGAGGGTGGTGGAGAGGGCCAGCTCTTCGGACACATTGCTGGGCAGCATGGACAGGCTGTCTGAGCTGCCCGTGGTGGGGAAGGCAAACTTGTGGCCGTCAGAGCTTACAGCCAGTACAAGGCCCTGAGAGGCATCAGGCGAGAGGAGGTGGTGATTGGGGCCGGCGGTGGGGGACATGGTGTACACGGCCTCATTAGTGACCTCAGACATGAACACTGTGGCACTTTGGGACAGTCCCCCCATCACAGAGGCCACTGCCATGCTGGACACACCTGTGACAACTGGGCTGTCTACCATGTCTGGGTCGCTGTTGAGCCCGCTGCTGATGGACACCGGGGAGCTCTGGGTGGTGTCGGGGACCTCCACCTGGTTGGTGGAGGAAACCTCCGTGCTGCTCTGGTGCAGCAGTGATGGCTTGGCCACCTTGCCGTTCCTCTTTTCCCGGCTTGTGCCCCTGCCATGGCTGGGCTCATGCTTGCCCTCTGACACGTCGTTGTGTTGCACCTCCGAGTGACCCCCATAGCCCCCAGCCCGTGGCTCCACCTTCGGTGAGATGATGCGGTGTTTGGCACTGTTACACTTATGATGCACGCTGCTGCCCGCTCCTGTGGAGATGGGAGCACAACACACACACACACACACAGACACACACATGCATACATATGCACACATGGACACACACATACACACACATGCATACACATGCACACATGGACACACACACACACACACACACACACACGAGAATAAAGTCAGAGCAGGGACTTCAGCTAATTCTTCTCCCAAGAGCTAGAACCCTTTGCAAAGTCCCCATCCAGACCCCAGGCAGGACAGACCACAATCCTTGGGCACTTCTACTCCCAGACCTGGAGCTCTGCCACGCCCTGTGTGATCATCTTGCAATGATCAAATGTTTTGATCCTAGCAGCATGTGGAAAGCTAGGGGGTGGGAGAGGGGTGTCTTCTTCCAGGAATGTTCTCTTCACCCCCACAAATAGACACTGACCGTCTGGAGGGACACCCTGGGCTCATCCCAGGGACTGTGGCTGTCTCCATGCCCAACCCAACTTCCCACACCTGATTCTGTGTAATGCTTCAAGAAACATGGCCTTGAGGACCCTTGTTCTGGGGACCGGAAAGCAGAGGCTGCCCAGGGAGGAGGAGGATGAACCCTTCTCCAGGCCAGCTCTCACACCCTAGGATCAGAAGCATTCTAGACTCTGCTCCAGGGTGAGAACTTACTTACATCTTTTATTACATTAAGTCTCTGTATATGTGGATGGGGAGGGATGCATGGGCCATGGCATTGGTGCGGAAGTCAGAGGACAACCGACATGAGTCGGGTCCCTCCATCCACAGACCCAGGGTATCAGGCTTGGTTGCAAGCAGTTTCGTCTCCTGAACCATCTGGCCACCCAACATGAAGGTATTTGAGGTAACCCATTAAGCCAGGACCTGTCCTCAACTCTTTGGGTGTGGTGATATTTTGTTTATGATCTAACAAATAAAGCTTGCCTGAAGATCAGAGAAGAAAAGCAGCCAGCCACTAGAGAGTTCTCACCTCTACCAACGCTCAGACCGAAGGGGCGGTCCTGGCCTCAGACCGCACTGTTCTCCTCCAAACCTCAGACTCACTGAGCTCCAGTCTCCACCTGCCTTATATTCCTCTCTAGTGCTGGGATTAAAGGTGTGGGATCCCAGGTGCTGAGATCACCTTTGTGTGAGCTCGGTTTCTCTTTTAGACTGGATCAAATTCATGTAGCTCAGGATGGTCTTGAACTAACAAATCTGTCTGCCTGTCTCCCTAGTGCTGGGATTAAAGGTGCGTGCCACCACTGCCTGGCCTCTGTGGCTAACTAGTGTGGCTATCTCTGCATTATGGTCTTCAGGCAAGCTTTATTAGTTATACCATAACAAGATATTGCCACAGTTGGGACCTTCCCATCTTCAGGGATCACCCCTTCCATTCCGTTAGGCAAGGGTCATTTTGCCTTTGAGAAAAGGGCGGATTCTTCCTGATTCTGATTCTGTTTCAGGCTCACCAGCTAGACTCCCAAATGGGAGTGACACAGAGGAGTGACCCAACTGATGGATGGAAATGTCTAATGAAGGCAATCAGGAGAGGGAAGAGCCTTGCCCACAAAACAAATGCCATGGTCAGAAAAGCAGAGGCGATAGGGAGGGGTGTAGGACATCTTCCCCTCCTGCAAGAGACAGAGGCTAAACATAGGTTTAGCTTGAGCCGTCCCAGACTCAGAGGATGCTGCAAACCTCAGAGCTGGCCACAGAGCCTCCTGCTAGAGTTTCCTAAGGACATGTCCCCGTGGACACCCGCAGTGAGTGTGTGAAGGCCCTGGCACAGCTGTGTGTTTTTCCTTGTCCCTACGGCCTCACTGGAAACTGCTCTCTCCTGTCCAAAGCAGGCTATGATTGTGGTGGTGGGGCAGGGCCAGGCCAAAGGGTCCACTGGGTCCCCTTAGCTGCTGTGATATCAACTGGTTCCTCATCTCTTCCCTTTCTGGATAGGATAGGAGGGGCCCTGTACCCCATACTTCCTGTTTTCTAGGATCCCCAACTCAGGATTCACAGGACAGGGTGGCCTCATACCTTCTGCCCCAGAGACCTCTACTCATTCCTTCCTTGGATGGATTGGACAGCAGTGTCCCCCCCCCCAACTGTGCCCAGTGCCACCTGGCTTCTGGAGACCCCGGCCTACCCCTTTCCTCACTGGGCAGTACAGCAGAGCCCACCACCTGGTACCCAGTACCACGTGTCCCCAGGGGGCCCAGCTCACCCAGGCTGCCGGTGCAGAGGCAGTTGTGGGTCCGAGGCTGGGGCTTGGTCTGATGGCTGTCAAGGATCTGCTGGACCAGCTGCTCCACTGAGAAGCCTGAGCTGTTGTTCCCATTGCTGCAGGTCCACTTGATACCATGGACTGCAGAGAGAGAGAGAGAGCGAGAGAGAGAGACAGAGAGACACAGAGAGAGTGAGAGACAGAGAGAGAGGGAGAGAGAAAGAAAGGGAGAGAGGAAGAGAGAGCGAGAGTGAGAGACAGAGAGAGAGTGAGAGACAGAGAGAGGGAGAGAGAGACAGAGAGAGAGAGGGAGAGAGAAAGGAAGAGAGAGAGGAAGAGAGAGACAGAGAGAGGGAGAGAGAAAGAAAGGAAGAGAGAGAGGAAGAGAGAGCGAGAGAGAGACAGAGAGAGAGAGACAGAGAGAGGGAGAGAGAAAGAAAGGAAGAGAGAGAGGAAGAGAGAGCGAGAGAGAGACAGAGAGAGAGAGAGAGAGGAGCACAGGTCTGTCAGGGGTTACTGGTGATGGGGCTGTCCTGGGGTGGGGGGGTGGTGTCAGGCTCTCTGGAAGCCCAGCATGCCGGAAGGCCACCTCTAGGACCGATTTGGGAGGCCAAGCCCGCTACCAGAGCCTCTGCTCTTGCAGGAGCTCTGAGCTCTTCCTTGCTTTCCTCCCTTTGCTGAACCGGGGAGTAGTTTTCACTTCTATTTCCCCAAAGTTAAAAGCATTGAGATGGCTCTCTGGGGTGGGGGTGGGGGAGGGAGTTCCCAAGAGGAAGTAGGGAACAAGGACCGATGAAGACAGGAAGTTTGGGAGGCTCCAGCATGTCTGGAGACTGTAGGCTTTGCAGAAGTGGAAGGATTCAGGGAGCAGGAGGGCTGGGGAGCATGCGTGGAGGGGGCTTTACCCCTACAGGGAGATTTCTGCTTCCTACCCTCCCCACACGTCTCCACTCCAAAGGGAATCGCAAGAGAGGTTGGGGTGGGAACCATGATCCCGAGTGTAGGGGACTCAGTCCCAGTTCTAATTGATAATCCACCATCCTTTGTTCGGGGCTTTTGGCTCCTATGTGTCTGCAGGCCCTAAAGTTGGGGTGAAGAGCCCAGAAAGAGGTTTCCACCTGCCTGGCAGCATGAGGCTGGAGGGACCCCTAAGACAGGCGGACTTGCCCTGTTGAGTGTGTGGAGGAAGCATTCCCTACCAAGAGTGAGTTGAGCCCTGAGGGGATGCACGGATCACCCACTCAGGTGTCTCAGACAGTGAGCCCACAGCTCTGCGCCTCCAGGAAGGAGGTGAGCATACAGGTGGGTGTCAAGGGCAGGCTCCGGAAGGCAGGCATAGGGGGTGTCTAAGCTATAGGACAGGGAGGAGTTGGGCCAGGCTCACACCTGGGTTTGAGGCAGGGGTTTGATGTCCCGTGAACTCAAGGTGCGTTAGTTTGCCTCTTTGAGTGTGCCTCCTTGTCTGTAAGTTACAGTGGGAATCGACGAGGGCGTACCTCCCAGCTAGCGGAAGGCCATCTGTATGCTGCTGTGCAAACTGAGCAAACAATAGCATTGTCACAGCTGTTACAGTGTTGGTGGTGACAAGGACAAAGCAGGTGGCGGCAGCAGGGCCCTTGGGTGTGGCTGAGGCCCACAGAGTCTGTGCATGGGAGCTTCAGACAGCTCAGCCTTCCAAAGCCATTGCAGACCCCACAGGGGGACATTCACCTCAAGTTGCCTTTCCTTATCACATCTGTGGTGGGTTTTTAAAGAGAAGAAGCCAGGTCTGTGGCTGTGCTCTGGAGGGCATTTCTCCAGGCTGTCTTCCTTTTGGGCTCCTCCTGTCCCCATGGCCAGGTGATGGTCACCTTCCTTGCCCTTTACGCCAATGTCTTCTGATGTCCCCAGTGAGTTCCAGCTTCTGGTGGGTCAGAGATGATGAGACTAGGTGTCCTTTGCTGTGAGCGAGTCTCCCGTCTGCCCAGCCTGGGAGACGCCCTGTCCATTCCGAGCTCTATGGAATGCACCTGTACAGCAAGATGATGGCGTCTGTGGTCCATCCTGCTGCAGGTGGGGGAAGGGAGCACTGTCCTTGGGCTCCCTGTGTGTGGGAATGGAAAGCCCCACAGATCCAGGAGGCTGTAGGTCTTGCTAACTAAACCCATTTGGGTTTCTTCTTTCTGATCATCACGTCCCCAGGATATTTCCAGGAGCTGGAAAGTATGGCCCAGGCCAGGAGTTGCCACGCCTCACCACAACTGTAGCGTTTCCTTTTCAAATGATCCTCTGTCTAGAGTCTGTCACACAGGCTGAACGGCAGCAGGAGGGTCCTGGGCATGGACCAGGCCACTGGCCACTCCAGATTCATTTCACAGATGAGGAGACAGTCTCGGGGAGGGAAGGAGGGCAGCAAATATCATATCCAGGGACCAGAGGTACCATGGGACTCTCCTGCTCCCTGGAAATGTGTAACAGCCTATACCAGCTGCATGTCCCCTACACCGTACCAAGATATTGTGGGGCTGGTGTTTCAGGAATGATTCAAGGCTCCCACAGTGTTCGTGTGTGCCTGTGTGAGTATATGTGTATGTCTGTGTGAGTGTGTGCATGTCAGTGTGAGTGCGTGTATGTGTGTGTGAGTGTGCATATGTCTGTGTGAGTATATGTGTATGTCTGTGTGAGTGTGTGCATGTCAGTGTGAGTGCGTGTATGTGTGTGTATGTGTCTGTGTGTATGTGAGTGTGTATGTGTGAGAGTGTGTATGTCTGTGTGTATGACTGTGTATGTCTGTGTGTGTGAGTAAGTATGTGAGTAAGTATGTGTGTCCTTAAATGCCATCAAGATAGAACACATAACTCTGTCCTGACCCTAATCCAGCAAGGAGTTCAAGGCCAGGAAGGAGGCCTTGCACCAGAGCATCCATTATGGGAGCCTTGAGCAGGCGCGGGCTGCAAAGCTATGCTCTTTGGGAGCCCCCCCTTACTTGAATTTGGCTTTCTAGAGAGATGAGTATTCTCAGGGAGACCCCAGGGCTGGCTTCTAGTCACATGCCAGTCCTAGCCCATGCTTGGGTTGGGTGGACTTGTTAAGCCCCCCGGGGCTGGTGGCATCTTCCTGAATTTTTCACCATCTCCCTCCATTTTTCTCCACCCCCACCTCATCCTCTCTGCCTCTTTCTTTCTTCCTTATGTTGTGAAAGTTATAAAATGAAAACCCAGCGGAGGGTGACAGATTGCAAGCAGCGAATTTCTGGATGCTTAATGCAAATTACCTAGTGTCTTGGTATATCCAATATGCAGAATGTCTTCCTCCTCCGTCCGGGGGAGGGGGAGAAAAGCCCCCTCCTTCAAGGTGGGGAGCTGTTAGTACTGAATATCAAATACTATCAAGACGGCTTTTAACATGTCATGCTCGGCTTCTCGACACGTAATGAGTCAGTGGGAAAGGAGATTTCTACCGCAGAAGAAAAAGTGTTTGGAAAGGAAGGTTCATAAACGAACAGGGCACTTACCACTCACCACCCCTGCCCAAGGCCAACACCCTCTCAATGACAGCTACAAAAGGAAACTCAGGAAGCGCCCTCCGTCAGATGCAAGGTCACAGTGGGGTACAGAGAGGAAGAAAAAAGGAATGGCCAGGAAAATGGCGTGGCTGGCTCTGGGACACATCCCCGGCTCCTGGCCACTCTTTTATTCCCTCTGGCTCAGGAAGATGCATCAGCTAGAAAAATAATCTCAGGCAGAGGGACCCTTTCTTCAGGTCTCCGTACATGGCCCGGTCCAGGGGTAGCAGAGAACCTGAGTCTCCAGGAAGGCAGGGACAGGGAATGTGAGAGAGAGGAAGTCAAGCAGGCATGGAGCAGGTAAACTGGCCCCAGTATAGGTTTTCTCAGGACAGGGACAGCAGGGAGACCACACTGACCTACAGGAAGCAGATGCTGGGACCTTAAAGGGCTCCATCCTGTGGCTTCCTGCTGAGTGTTCTAGGGGCCCTGTGCTGCCTGCTGAGAGGCTGTGAGGACCTGTGGTCAGAGACGCAGCTGGGGGTAGCTGTCAGAGAAACCCATTGCCTTACCCCGTGGCTGACCTGGCCTGCCAGCATGCTCTCCCTAATCAGAACTGGGACACAGCAGCTTCGACCACTATGGATAAATGAAACCAACTAGGGCACAGGGCTGTGCTCAGAGAGGCAGGCAGCTGCCATGGGACGGTGAGTGTGACGGGAGGAAAGGGTTGGTGAAGGCGGGGGACGTTATCTTATCATGGGCTACTGCCAGCCAAGGGCATGCTAGGTATAGCAGCCCCATCCATGGACCTCCAGAGGAAAGGGAGGCATGGACGCCTCCGCCAAAACCCATTTTCCCCTCTGGTGACTGAATGGTGTCCCCCACAGCTACACATGGGAACCCCCAACAAATCTATAAGCACCATTAATCGGTGAGGTCGTAAGACTTGGTGCCGTAGGCAGACGCACCACAAGTGTTTGCATGCAGAGAGAAGCCATGTGAGGTCATAATAAGACAGCGGCCAAAGGCAGAGCACAGCCAGAAAGGGGCCTCACCAGAAGCCAACCTCAAAGTCACCTTGACCTTGGCCTTCCGGTCTCCAGAACTGGGGACAGCAGGTTTCCACTGTGTACGCACCCAAGTGGCGCTCACACCCAAGTCAGTGGCGCTTACGGAAGGGGCTGGGGGAGCAGGGGGAGCGTGTTGTGGTTCACAGCTGCAAGGGAGGATGGACGGTGCTGGGACTCAGCCAGAGGGAGGCCAGTGATTCCAGTCACGGCCGCCCTGCCGGAAGCCTGGGTGTGGTGTGGCTGCGGCTCCTTGCTTATGTCCCCTGAAGAGTTTTTCCGCCTCAGCTCTCATCTACGGATCTCATCTGCGAATGGATGTCATGACACTTCCCCTGATTATGTGGCAGAGGGACAGTTGCTTCTGCTGTGATAATTCACTCTAGGGAGACCCTGGGAGGGGACAGGACAGGGGAGGAAGGAGAGGCCCTTCAGCCCTGGTGGCCCTTCGTTTCTGCCTGACAGGGCAGGCGTGTCAGCTCCCATCACAGCAATGGCGTGTGTGCACCAGGGAGAATCTGCGTTGGTCCTTTTTCTTCCCCAGGAAGAGATCCTTGGCACTGTGGCAAAGAGGTGACAAATGGCAGTGTCTTCGTCCCAGGGGCTGTTGGGTCGCCCCCTTCCTCCTCTTCTGTCTGAGTTCATCTGTACCCAGAATCTGCCACACGAGAGAGAGAGAGAGAGAGAGAGAGAGAGAGAGAGAGAGAGAGAGAGAGAGAGAGAGAGACCTGTGGCAAGGGTGGCCATTTGTTTAACTTGTCATCCAAACCAGGTCACCTTGGACACAGAAAAGGCAGTCATTTATTCAAGTATAAACCGGGACACTGACAGGCATGGGGTCACCCTACTTCCTAGCCACGTGACAGAACCAGCTGGAGAGGGAGTCCATTGCTGTGCCTAAGCCTCCAGTGAACGAGAGCCGTTTGGAATTCTTGGAGTTGTTGATGCTGGAAGGCTGTCACCATAGCAACAAGGTCAATGGGAAATGGCAGCCGTGCGTAGGCTTAATTCTCGCTGTATCCTTGTTGACAGGAATAAAGGCCCTGCTTCTGATTTCTTGGTTCAACTAGATGAAGTTTTCATTAGATTTAACGTCTCATATCCAGACACCCACGTGCTATCGAGCTTTCCATCTCAGCACTCTGCCTGAATTCCGTTGGTGCCCAGGACAGTCTCCCACAAGTCTCATTTTGAGAGGCACCGCTGTGGCTGAGAGGGTTGGGGTGGCATGCATGCCGGCTGTGTGCAAGGATCCTCTGGCTGCAGAGTCTCAGCTGAGCTTGACGGCTGGTTCCTGCTGTTCAGATGTGGGGTGTTGGGACCCCCATTTTTACTGGAGGCCTGGACTTCATGCCATGTCATGCTTCCCCAAGAAAAAGTCAGCTGTGGAGTGGAGAACTTACTCTGGCCATATTCCTTCAGATGGTGGTGAGGGGTCAGGACTCCTAGATGGGGAAATCTGGACGACATGGAGACAGCATGCCCTTGGCTTCTGAATTTGACCTCTAGGTACACCTTAAAGGCCCAGGATGACTGAAGAGTGGCCTGGGCTGAGGAAGTCTGCCTCCAGTGGCTTAGACTCCTCTCCCACTTACTGGCAATGTTGGTAGCTCCATTTGGCAGGGTGCTGAGTCTCTATTGGTACTGTGACTTCAGTCACCAGCCCTTCCAGCCCTCCAGGAATGAGCCAACCAGGGAAGGTGCAGGTGTACATATCTGGGTGTCCAGTCCTTCTGGGCCACTTGAAATTAGGGGCAGGAGACTCCTTCCAGATATCCAGATGGCTGCCTTCCTTCAGGGGAAGCCCCCCCCTCTTTTTTTTTTTTTTTGGTTTGTTTTTTTGGTTTGTTTTTTGAGATAGGTTTTCCCTGTGTAGCCCAGGCTGTCCTGGAACTCACTCTGTAGACCAGACTGGTCTTGAACTCACAGAGATACCTCTGCCTTTGGAGTGCTGGGATTAAAAGTGTGCACCACCACTGCCCAGCAGGAAGCCCCCTCTTAACTCTCAATTTTGTGCTCCAGAGATCTTGATTTTGAAAGGAGATTTCAAATCTGGGGAGCTCGAGAGCGCCACGTCTCTCTGGACCTCTCCTCTGGTGAGCTGGTTTCCCAGTCAGAATCAGACCCTGATGGTCAGGCCCATCTGGTAAGTACTGGCCACAAAAGCTGGCTGAGCTTGTGAGAAGACAGTTGGGGTACAAGTTACCCAGGGAGCCCTGAGGGACAAACAGCTAGGGACAGGCAGGAAATCAGAAGCATTTTCCTGCTGGGGGACACTGGCTCAATAGAGAGTAGCCTGAGGGGACCTGCCTAAGGAACCTGACCCTGTGCCAGGCCTGAAGATGGCCGTGGTGTGGTAGGGTGAAGCGTTCCCAAGAGTATGGCCAGGCAGAGCAGGGCTCAGCCCATCTGAGGTTCCAGGGACAACACAGTGAGTGCCCAGGCCCCTTGGGACTATTTGCTTCCCCAGCCTCCCAGGGCCTGCAGTTACAGCAGAGCACAAGGCTCGTGCTCCTAAGGACAGAGCTGCTGTTCTTGGCCCTGGGGACAAAGATGGTCTTCCTTGTATTCATAGGACCCATACTCAGGGCTTTTCTGGAATTCCAGTCAACAAGTGTTCTAGAAAGACCCCACTGGGTTATCTGGGCCAGGCGGCACAGGGCTGAAGTTCAAGAGGCTTGGGAGGCTGAGGTATGAGACCACAAGTTCAAGGCTGGCCTGGGACACTTAGTGAAATCCTGTCCCCAAACGGGAAATGGAAAGGGATTTAGCACTGCAGTTCAGGCTTTGTGTTTGCCTAGCATGGGTGAGGCCCGGGGTTTGTTCCCCAGCCCCATGCCTTCCAAAGGATCACATCTCGTGCTGGCACCAAGACCCAAACTGCAAGCCCAGAAAATGCCCCGAGTGGCAGTTCTTAACTCAGAGTCCGGGGAGACACGTTGGCTCCGGGACACCAGGTCTCCATCCCCAGGACCTCTTGGTAAATCTCCAACCCAGCCTCCCTGGCATCCCAGGAGGCCCAAGGGTGAGGGTGCTGGCCCAGCTCTTGAGGCAAGAGCCCTGGGTTAGCCTCTAGAAAATACAGGCCTGAAATCCCAGCACAAGAATTGTGCGTAAAACACCAGCGCCCTGCAGCTGGTTTCCCCTGAGGGAATCAGAACAAAGCAGGACAGCACCCCAGAGCCTGCCTTCCGAGACCTGCCGGGTGCTTCAGGGACCACCACCTGCTCACAGCAGCCTGGGCACTCAAGCTCACACCTGACATATGGGTCCCTCACTCCTACCCCAGAAATCTTCCTCCACTGCAGGGACACTGTTCCTAGCAACAGTCCATCTGAGGCCGATCCCCGGCTCTCTGCTCTTCTCATGGCTACAACCACAGGCAGCCATGAAGTGCTTTGCCACTTCCAAGGTCAGCTACCCTTCCCTCCCCAGGCCCTGCCAGACAATCCGGGTAGGAAGGCTAGGCACATCCTGGAGGCGCTCTACTACTACTGGCCACCAGGTGGCGCTAACTGACTAGGAACAGGCCCAGAAGGGCCAGAAAAGGAGCCTTTGTTGATTTTACTTCTTGATACCCCATAATCACCAGGACTACAATCTAAGCAAAAAGGCAAAACAAATATATGACCCCCCCTTACCAAATCTGTTTTTGTTTGAAAAATCACGAGGAAACAAGATCCTTTGAACATATATCCCGAGGCTCAGGGGTTGGCACCAGCGAGTTTCCCTGGAATAGGTAGGGAGAGAGAGCCTTGGGGACTGGGGATCAGGTGGCAGAGAAGCTGGGTGAGGAAGTCCCAGGGAAGGCAGGTGCCTGTGAACACTGCTCTGTCTCTTTGCCTCTGAAGCCTGGTTTCACCACGTGAGGTCCCTGTCTATGCTGGCTGCCCTGGGTGCAGCAAAGGACTGAAGCCTTTTCCAGTGAAGTCCTCAAGGCACCTGAGGACTGCTGGGAGCAATAACAGCACCCTCGAACTCTGCTCACTACGGCTGGCACCCTTTGTTTATAGTGGGCTTCACCCCACAGTCAGCATAGACTTATTCCACCCTCGCCGCGGTCTCTACCTCATACACAGTATGGCTTCTCCACTAATCACTTGACATCCGTGATGTCATTCCAGGGCCACAGGGACCTGCAGAGGCAAGGCCCATCATCATCCCTTCCCAGCAAAGAGAGCAAGGCTTCCCAGAAAGCTCGGGTGTCTTGGCCAAGTCTGGGAAAGGGGAAGCTGTCTCCGTACAGATCAACACTTCCATGATTGCATTCCTGCCTCCACCCTCTAATGGAGATCCCTTCACATGGCTTCCCCTTGTCATCACGGCCACCCAAAGCCACAGGGCCACTTCCCAGGTGTGCGTCCTGTGGCTGGTGTACCAGAGTACCCTCCGCCTTGTCTCCTGGGCCAGGAGGTGGGGTTGTTTCCGGAGAAGGTTTAAGAGGTGTGGCGTCAGGAACCCAAGTCATCCCCTTACTGGGCTCGGGTGTGTGTCCAAGGTGTCGAGGGTGCTGTATGCATGTGTGCAAGTGCGCATGGCATTATGGGACATGCAGGAGCATTGGGGACATGAGGTGGCTGCTGTCTCAGGCTAGGCTGTCTTTCCAGGCATCTTTCCCATTGGCCTTCCTTTTGTAGCAGAAGACACCTGCCACGGCCATCTATGGACATAGAGTGACATGTGGGGTCCCCAGGAGACAGTTGGGCAGAACCAAAGTTGGGCTGGCTGCAGGCTGGAACCATCTAATGCTCTCTGGAATAGTGGAGGCCTGTAGAAAGCTCAGGCCTCACTTGTCTTTGCAAGGCCATCTGGCCATCCAGGGTGCTCCAAAAGGAGTCTAAAGGCTAGGAGAGCCAGGCACGGCTCTGCTCAGGGAAGGGTTGGGGCCCTGTAAAAACTCTTGCCCATCACTCTGGCTGCTACAGCTCCACAGACTGCTAGCTGGGGAGAGGTTGGCATGCTCTTCCCGGATGGGCAGCCAGGAAGTGAGACAGGGCGAAAAGCCATGGCTGCCCTATGGGAACCAGTTTTATCTGGCTCCTCATTGGGTCACAGAAGCTGAGAGTGAAAAATTTGGGTCACGGTTGTGGTGGCTTTGGGCCACTGAACAAATTTCCCAGCAAGCTGGAAAGACCAAGAGCCAAAGCCTTGTCAAAAGCATCCCTCAGAACAGCTGTAAGGGAGTAGACCACAGGACTTCCAGGATGTGACAGACTTATGCAGATGAGCTCCATTCTCTCCCACCCCAGACAGGACCCCAGACAGTCATCCCAGACTTTGGCCTGAGATGAGCAGCTCTGCATACCGTAAGCCAGCAAAGCTGAAGCCCACAGGGCACTCAGGCATGCTTCGCACCCAGAAACCCATTTTCCCAAATGTGCCCAGCAAAACGCCATCCTGCTGCAGATGCCTGTCCAACCAGGGGTGATTATAGCGCGAAAATTCATTTCTCCTTCTTTTGTTGATTGGGATGCAAGTGTGGTGGCGAGGGCTGCAGCAGCCACTTAAGACATACAAAAGTGAGAAGCACCCTATAAATGGAAGATCCACCAGCTGGAAGGAGCCACAGTGGCTAACTCCCGTTACTGGGGACTGCCATGTCAACTCTGGACTGTGAAATTTGTAAGGGCGAGGGAGAGAGAGTATTTTTTTTAAAGCCCCTGTTATTTGGCAAGGAGGGATTACAAAAGCCAGGAAGACTCTTTGAAAGCCTGTTGGGAATTCAATCAGACATCTTAATTTTCCCTCTGTGTTTACTCTCTATGTGTGGACTCTTAAGACTGCAGGTGAAGGGAAGGCCCCTTAGTCCGAAGAATCAGATGCACAAGGAACCCCTCTCCTCTCTTGAGACAGGAGAGGCAGGGACTGTGTACGGACGGAGGCCTTATAATAACCACGGATCAGTGTCATGTTCTGATTAAGCCGTTGACAACTCTGATGGGCAGAGGGATGGGGAAACATCGGGGCATCAAACAGGGAAGTCTTTGAAGGAATGTGATTTATGAAGCTAATGTGCTTGGCTCCAGCATTCACGGCATGCCTTGTTCTGGAACCCATCTGATGGTTTCTTGGCTCTCAGCACACAGCGCTTTCCCCGAACACTGCTGGCTGGCACCTGTGTGCTGCCCAAGTCTGATCAGCAGCTAGGCACTTATGGGGCTGGGTTTCCACGTGTCAGTCCCCAGGCAGAGCCTGCCTATGTAGCAGAGTCCAGGTCAGGCCTGCACAGCGCCTTGAGTGCTGTGACCTCTTGGTCTCCTTCTCCAGGTTTTATATAACTTCCTTGATTCACCACGGGCTCTGAAGCAATGCTCACCATTTCTTCCAGTTAAACCTCAGAAGCCAAATCAAGTCTTCTTTTTGCCCCTTGGAGTTTAGGAGCCTGCGCCTCCCGCCTGGCCTGGAAGCGGCACCCTTGCAGAAGGTGTCAGGGAGCATGGCACTGTTGGCTTCACGTAGAGCCGTGTGCATTTGGTGATGAAGCCCTAGGCAGAGACCCTGAGCATAAGATTCTGCTTGGCAGATATGGCTTTCCATGTAGCATGTTCCAGGTGTGTGTCTGGCACACACAGGCTCTGACACTTCTGCCAGGACCTGGTCTTCTGCTCCGGGTGCCTGGCTGGAGTCTTTCGTGCACAAACAGGCCCTAGTTTGCCAATGGCACATGGCTTGAAGAAAAAATAGGACTGTTCCAGAGGGGAGGAAGCAATGTGCCCCTGCTGCCCGGGCTTTGGAGCGAGGAGCCCAACAACTAAGTGTCAGGAAGGACAGGGGATGTCTGGGAGAGGGACACAGACCTCAAAAGCATGGCTGACCACCTGCCCAGAGGGCTGAGCCCCAGAGTGACTGGTAGCCTCTGACTCCTGACCTTATATCATCTGCTGGCTGGAGATGGGACAGGAGATAGAGTTTTAGGAAGCTGATCCACGTCTTCTCCAGTTGCTGGCTCTCTGAAAAAAGCGGTGCTAATTCCCAGCTCTGCTCGTTGGTGGCTGGCTGTGAATGACAGACTGCCAGAACCAAATTCTAGTTTCAAGGTGGCCATAGAACAGGACAGTGGTTAGTCACCTGAGTCCCAGCTCCGGCGCCTTCCACTGTCTGGCCTGACGCATCAGAGTATGCCCTGGGCAGAGTTCCTGCCCAGCTAATCCAAGGCATTGCCTAGGAGAAGGGGCAAATGGGCCCGAGGGCCCCATATGGGGCTGAGTAGGACCCCTATTGGTATTTGTTGACACCCCTTGTGCCCTGCTGGGCCCTGAATGAGAAGTAGGATCCCCCTTGGAAGCAGGGAACCTAAGAGCTGGACCCAAGATGGGAGGGCGCATTTAGGCAGCGTTAGATCCCAGAGCCTGGATAGTGGAGGTGTGGTCTGTTGTTGCAGACACTGGACCAAAGCCAGCACAGTTGCTTTCTGCTTACACCCCAAAGCCTTTCTGAGCACTAGCCATCTGCCAGGGCACCCCATGATTCCTCCCTCTGCAGAATTAGGAAGAGGTGGTGTGGTCCCTCTGGGTTTATTTGTGTCTGATGCTCCCCTGGAGTGGGGGTTTGGAGGAGACCAGGGGGCCGTAGGGGATATGGGCTGAGCCTATGGGGAGGGGCTGAATATAGGCCGAGTTTGGGAACCCAATGAAGTAGGGAGAGGCCAGATAGAGGAAAGAAAGGCATGAAGGCCACAAGGTGGAGGCCCACGGTGGAGGCACTGTCTGCCATAACAGGAGAGCTGCAGGCCAGGGCAGACACAGTTGGAGTCGCAGCCAAGGATGAATCCTGAGCCCTGAAGGCCCCTGGAACTATCCCTGTGGTACCAGAGACAACACAGCTGAGCTCAGGACATCAGGGTACGCTCTCTGGGTCTTCCTCCAATACATGACATTTTGTCCCTAGGGACCCTCTCCAGGTCTGAGGCTGATGATACACTGGGGTCTTGGACTTTCAAGACAGGTGGGGCATGGCAACCACCCCCAGCTTAAGCTCGTAACCCACAGGCAAGGATATTTTAACGGCTTCCCTGTTGTGCCCAACAACATTAGCTCCCCCCTGGCCAGCTCAGAATGGTCCTGCTTCTGAGAGACCCCCCCCCCAGCCCATTTTCCACTTTTGCAGCTCCTGTTGGTGACCGAGAGGACAATCCGCACCCTCACAAGCTGTGGGGTCCTGCCCAGCACTGGGCAGCCTCATGGTTTCCTTTGTCTGTCTGAGCCCAGCTGGGAGGGGCAGGAGGGGCGGAGGCAACTTCAAAAACAAGGATCCTGCCTTCCTGGCCCCTCGGCCATCTGCCTCAGTGACTCACACCTGACAGATGCTACCCAAAGCTCAGCTTTGCTGATGAAATGAAATCAACTCAATCACTTGCCACCCAGGCTGGGCACCGTGGCAGCCCAGGGCCCAGCTGCCTGCCGCCATGTCCAGAGCCAGCTCGGGCAGCCAAGGGTAGGAAGGGGCCAGCTCTACCAGCCTAGTCTTCGGTTCCCGGCCTTGTCCCCCCGCCTCGGTCTCTTACCCTGCTCCTATGTGTGGTAGACACACTCTTGATCTCTCCCAGACTTCTCTGTTTGTGTCTCTGAGTCTTATCTTCTCCACCTGTCATATGAGTCTAGGTACACGCATGTCTGAGGGGTGCATGTGTATGGAGTCACAGGGCAACTTGGGATTGTGTCTTCAGATGTCTCCCACCTTTTTGTTGAAGGCAGGGTCTCTCCCCGGCTTGGAACTTCACGAGGTAGGCTAGGCTAGCTGGCTGGAGAGCTCCCAGGGACCCGTTTGTCACCCCACCGCCTCTGCTGTGCCTGGCTTTTTACACGAGTGCCAGGGATCTGGGTTCTGGCTCTGATGCTTGCAAGGTGGCACACCACAGGTTAAGGGTTTGTGCCTTGATTGCAGCGTGGAAGCTTATAGGATTAAGTGACTGTAGGCACAGGGCGGGGGATGTTGTTAACGCTAAATTCAAAGTGTCAGCACGTCTGAACAAACCGGGGCTCCATGCTGGGTCCTGCAGGCCCACCTGGGTAAGCAATGCTAGCTGGAGCACAGGGAGGTACTCACACATGGGCTTCAGCTGCCCGATGAGCTCCTCCTTGGTCCACTTCGCCCACTCCTTCTTGTCAGTGTTGATGGAGCAGAGGATGGGCCCACAGGGCTTGCCGCAGTCCTCGATGGCCGGTACATTCAGATAGTGTACCAGGACGATGTCGGGGTTCTGTGGGAAGAGCAGACACTGGCTCTATGAGGGCGTAACAGGTGTAGATCATACCCACACTGCCTGCCTGGCACCGGCATTTCACCCTAGCAGCAGGTGATGGCATTTGAGACCATGCTAGGCACCTGCGGGGTGCCAGCACCTTCCCTGGCCTCCATCCACCATGTGCCGTTAAGCGCCCGTCTTCACTGGGATACCTGGGGAAGGCTGCGGCTCTCCAGGCTCTCGGGGGAGGCCAAGTCACTCCTGATGGGAACCTCAGACCTGTGCAGTGGCTGAGGCGCATGTAGCCAAGGACCTCAACAGTGAGATGGACCTGTGCCCCCCGAGGACATCAAGATCCCAGGCCAGCAGCTGTCCTGCGTTTCTCACCCTCGCTGCTTAATGAGCATTTCTGGGTCACAATCGCTGAGGTCGCTAATGTAGGCGCTCAAGGGAAAAGCAGCTACTAGGGCTTCAGATCTGCGTCCCCAGTCCCCTGCAGCCTGGGACCCGGACCCTGCACAAACAGCACATAGCACTTGCCACACTGGGGACCTGAGACACTTTTTCAATCACTTTAGAGTTTCAGAATGGAAAGGACTGCTGTCCCGAAGACTTCAAGGACATTCGTTTCCAGAGGGTTCTATTTAAAGGGCCATCCTTCCCCATCAGATTCAGTCCAGGCACACAGGCACGCCCTTTTTGACACCAGTAGCTCTGGTGGTGACACCATGGGCTTTTCTGAGTCGCTTTGTAGCAGTGACCCCAAGGCCTTCAGGCAGCCTTCTCCCAGACTCTTGAAGGAGAGGCTGTTTATTTGATCACACCAGGCCTGACAAACGAGTTAAGGGCCACCATGGTGGGTCAGGCGTGGTGTTGCACACCTGTGATGTCAGTACTGGGCAGGACGTGAAGCAGGAGGGTCAGGTTCAAGGTCAGAGCAAGTTCAAGGCCAGCCTGGGCTACAAAGGACTATGTCGCAAGCAAACAACCCCCAGCCAACTCGACAACCCAAGCCGATCACTCCTCTCAAGGAGTGTTCCTGGACGAACTCGCTCAACCCTTCTACCCCGACCGGAAGTGTCTCTTAAGCCACACACCCTTTGCATCCTTCTCAGGAAAACAGCAAACACCAAAGAAAACTCTGGAAAGCCACACAGTAGACCTTCTCTGTGTGCTCTGCAGCCCTTACTCTCCGTTTTCCCCAAATTCAAGTCCCAGGAGTGGACGAGGTCCCCAGCAGGGGGAGGCCGAGTCCCTGCCTGCTGTTTGGGTTACACTCAGAGCAAGAGTAATACATGAAAATATGAATCAATCAACTCATTAATAAATAAAGACTCAAGACTATACCATGACCAGTGTGAGAAAGAAAACTGGCATAATTTAAAAAGATTTCCAATAAGGGTTGAAACATTTTTTTTTTTTTTCCCTGCCAATGCTCAGTTAACCAGGAAATTAAATCAACATGAACAGGAGCCCCCTTGCTAATGGCAGCTTTTCTGGATTGTGGAAATCACGCTCCTTAATAATAAGGATAATCCCTGCCACTGTGGGCCGATCCGTTCTTTTTAGAGTACTTCCACAGTCATTATCTCATTTGGTGTCCATGAAAGCCAGGGAGGCGGGCCGGGCAGGGCAGGCCACCCTCCCTCTGGAGAGGGGACCTCTGTGAAGTTGCTTGCCCAGAGCTCTGCCTGGCGAGGGACCCACCTGGGCTGGAAGCCAGAACTCTGACTTCAAACTCAGGTCCTGCCAAGACATCTGGTGGTTGCCTTCTGCTTTATTCTTGCAACGTGCCTGACAGGGGGGTGGGCTGTGTGGGTCTGCCATGCCTGCTGATTGGCTGGGGTGGCCGAAGGGATGCATACAGGGCCACTCTCTGGAATTCTAGCCCTGCTCGCCCTGAAGCCAGAACCTGACTGAGGGTTCTTGCTGGAGCCTGGGTCTGGCTAGGCAGCAGGCTTGCTGCTGAGCAAGAAAGGAAAGATAAGAGGAAGGGTCAAAGGTCAGCAGAGGCCAGCTGGCCACCTGGGGCTTCCTCTGATCTCTTCCTTGGAAGGAGCTTGGCTCTGCTAGAGGGAGCTGGAATGCCAAATGCCTGAGAGATGAAAACTGTGGCTTCTGTCCTGTCCCTACAGCCTGCTGAGCATAGTCTGGGCACCTGAGGCAGCCTGTGCATGATCCAGGGGAGACACAGTCTATGTCTTGTGAAGCTTGTGGACCCTGGCCTGCATCCTGGAGTTCCTGCACTCAGGCATCTGGAAAGTCCCCTGAGATTTGCCTGCTGCCCATTGTGCAGCCAGCCTCCACCTAGTTCTAGGTCCCGGATGTCCTCCTTCTCCAGGACTTCCTAGTCCCTTACTGCTCAGTTTCCCAAGGACTGAACAACTGACAAGTTGATTGGTTGTTCTCATGTCTGGGTGTGGGGCTCTTCTCAGTACAAGGCCCTGGGATACTATAATGTCCTGGCAATAACAGACTCATTTCAAGTTTGGAGAAATGGAAACAGGTCAAATTATGACTCTGACTTTTCCTCTTTCCAGACTTGAGGTCTGCTGAAGTCAGGCCTAGGAAGGGTAGGAAGCAATTCTGAATGTAGACACTAACATGCAAAGGTAATTATTTTATATCTATCTATCTATCTATCTATCTATCTATCTATCTATCTATCTATCTATCTGTCTATCTATCATCTATCTATCTATCCATCTATCATATACCTATCTAATCTATCATCTTCATCCATCTTCTATCATCTATCTATCTATCTATCTATCTACCTATCTATCTATCTATCCATCCATCATCCATCCATCCATCCCTCTTTGAATCAGTGTTTCACACGATAGCCCAGGCTGGCTCACTATATGTTGGCCTCAGAGTCACAGCAACCTTTCTACCTCAGCCTCACAGGGCTGACTCACAGGCATGAGTCGCTATGCTCGCCACTAAGCCTGGGTTTTCACTCTGAGTTGTATCCACTCTACTTCATTCATTCACAGAACCACAACTTGAGGGTTCTAGATCAACTCCCTTCTGGTAGCATGCCTGCCCTCTGGTCTTTTGTCAAACTTTCTGTATTGTTTTGATGCAATTAACAGGGAGCCCAACCCCCCAGTGGCCAAGGAGCTTGGCTTGGATTTGAAAGGGGGAGAGGCTGGAGATCTGGGTCCCAGATTCCACCCCAGGGAGCATTAAGTTCCCACTTCCTGTCTTGGGCCAGTTTTAAGACATAGAGTATTTGCAGTGTTTTTTTATTTTTTGTTTTGTTTTTGTTTTTGTTTTTTTTTTTTAATTTGGGGGCATACACCTCTTCTTGGCAATGCTGTGGCTTTGTTCATTAGCCATACACATTATGGGATGGTCTTGGCAGAACAGTATATTCTGCTTAGCGTTCCAATGCGTCAGTTTCATGGGAAGCTCATTTCAATGTCAGAGCAGCCCACTGCTCTGGACAGCTGCGATGTGGGCTGGGGTGGAGGGGCAGCTCTGGGATTTCCATGAAGCTAGAGGCTGCTCCTTAACGTGAAGGTGACTTTGATGCTGAGCCCGAATGTCCTGGAATTCTGGTAGGGTTTTGAACACCGGCGTGGGAGGATTCCTATGGTGAGGTCTATGACACTGCTGGGAAGCTAAGCCAGGGAGCCAAGTCAGTCAGAGGTTCTCAGGTCTCCCGGAAAGAGTCACAGACTTGAACGTCCTACCCTGACTCTTGGTACTTGTAGCATCGCAACTGTGAATGCAAGCTGCGTGTGTCTCTCTCGGTGGGGCTGAGGGTAGGAACCCTGCTTGGCCTCTGGACTAACCAAGCAGCATATGGATGGCCCAAAGTCCTGATAGTCTCAGTGGCCAGCAAAACCTAACCAAGCCCAAACAAAGCCTGAAGTCCTTCCTGAAGGGTGAGCAGCGTTCAGTGTTCAGCAGACGGGTACTTGTGGGAAAGTTCCGGATCCCACCGGCAGCCCATGCCTGTCCCCAACTTCACAGGGTCACAGACTCCCTGTGGTAGGTGGGGGGACATGGTGCTGGGTCTTTGGTTCTGTCTCTGTCCTCCATCCTCACTCCCTCCTCTGTGACCTTATCCACCCTCCCAAGCATCCCCAGGCCCTGTCCAGCCTCACTCTGTTCACTGCAGCCCGCCTGCCTGCTAGCCTGCCTGCACCTCCATTCATGGCCTCACAAACACGTGCAGTTTCTGGTGGCCAAAGCACACTGCCACACTGGCTCCTATCAGGCTGTACTCAGTGAAGGGCGGCATCACCGCGTCCCCACCCTCATCCAAAAGAGCAGCCCCTCCCCCTCCCCCTCTGCTCCCCCTCCCCCTCTGCTCCCCCTCCCCCTCCCCCTCCCCCTCCCCCACACCCTCTGTCACTGTCAACTGTGCCAGCTTCCTTGCAGCCGCCCAACCCTTCCACTTGGTCCCTAAGCCTGCAAGTCTGGAGTCCAAACCTGTGGGGAGGAAGCCCCTCCTCCTCCTCCTGGGTCTCCCCAGGTGCTCTCTTCCTTGTTCCTCAAACCGTTCTTCTAGCGCCATCAGCTGTGATCTACTGACTTTATGATGGCCCCTGCCTGACCCTGAGGACAAGACACACACGCACACACACGCACGCACACACACACACACACACACATGTTCACACACTCACACACTCACACACACTCACATGCACACACACTCAATCACACTCACATACACATGTTCACACACTCACATACACACTCACATACACATGTTCACACACACTCACACACTCACATGCACACACACACACACAATCACACACACATACGCATGTTCACACACACACTCACACACTCTCACACACGTTCACACAAACTCACACACACTCACTCACTCACACATGTTCACACACTCACACACTCACACACACCCACACACATGTTCACACACTCACACACTCACTCTCACACACACTCACACACACACTCACACACACTCACACACTCACACACATACACATGTTCACACACTCACACACTCACATACACACTCACACACACGTTCACACACTCACATACACACTCACTCACACATGTTCACACACTCACACACTCACACACACTCACACACACATGCACACACACTCACACACTCAGTCACACACACACTCACACACACTCACATACACTCACATACACTCACACACACACTCACACACACACTCACACACACATTCTCACATACTCACACACATACCCTTACACACACACCCTCACACTCACTCACTCACACACACACACACACACACACTCTTTGGTGCAGCAGCAGGCTCAGTGTATTTCTCTGCAGCCACCTCTTGTCTTCGCTCCCCAGCATGCTGCTCACCCCCTACCTGCCCATGCTGCTGTTGCAGGCTGAAGTGTACTGTACCTCAAGAAAGCACGTGGCCCTAACCAGGATGTCTTTACCACACCCCTCCCCCAAGCCCGGCGGTGTATGTGAAGAAGTGGGGGTTACTAGAGCAGGAGCTGGTGGATGACTCCAAGAAAACAGCAAGGACCCAGCATGCATGAACTCACAGGCTATGGCCCCATGCACAGCACCTGCACACGCTCAGGTCAGACAAAATCCCAGGACAGACAACGGGCGTGGACACTGGCTCTCACCCCTAATCGAGAAGTCATTTGCAATTGATACTTGCTGGGAAGGAGCTGTCAGTGTCCAGCATGTCCAGGAGGAGGCCTTTTACTCAGAGTTGCTGCCTGCCCCCCTCCCCCCATCCCCTCACTCCCTGAGCCCCTTTTCTGGTATGCCTGACTTCCCTGATTGGCCTCCTACCCAGCAGAGGCTGCTTGCATTCGCTTTCTGCTCACTGATGAGCTCCACGGTTCTTCCCCAAGGTTCTTATGGCCCTTGCTGTGGCCAGTGTCACCCCTCCTCCTGAGATGAGGGCTCCCATGTAAATAGCTGATAGGGATGCTGTGGGCAAAGTGGGTTGGAGGAGATGGGGATAGTGCTGCTGTGAGCGAAGAAGCATCCACGGCTCCACCCTCATGGAGCTGTGTGTTGTTCATGGCCCAGGCCAGCAGTGCAGGGGGGGGGTGCCCGCCAGCAACTCCTGTAACTCATGGTAACATGAAGAGGCTCTGCCACACACCTCCAGCTATGTATGTTCCATCATGCCGGCAGCTGGCGAGGGACACCAGCCCAGGGCACTGGAAGGGACCAGCTGGCTTTTTTTCTTCTTCTTCTTCTGATAGATCCTCACCAGCTTCCCTTACAAAGTCCTAGCAAGGGAGGTCAGCTCATAGCCAAACGTGGGCCTGGAGGGCTGGCCCTCAGGCCAGATGTGTGGGAAAAGGTGGTACTGAGTGGAAGAGCAAAGGGGGGGGGCATCCAATGTGGGGACAGCCAAGGGTTGAGCAGAGACTTGGGGCGGTAAGCTGCTCAGCCCTTTGAGGCCCCTCATCTAATCCCGAAGCAAGCGTTTTCTGAGGGGTGAAGGGTGGGATTCAGGGCCCCACATGGCTCACATGCTGATCTTCCCAGTCATAGTTCTCACTCTATCAGAGCAGGGAGGGCAGTTCAACAGACTCCCCCTCCCTGGGAGGGAGGGAAGTAGTCATCTTCCTGCCATCAGTGCTCACACTGAGAGCCTCTGCTGGTTAAAAGTGCTCAGTCCTCGGCCCAGGGTGTCTGGGGTGAGTTACTGGTGCAGGAGTGAGCTAGTCACCAAAGATTCACCACAAGGGACCAAAATCACCACTTGGCCACTTCCAGTGTGAACTGGGTGCCAGGTAGGCTCCTGTTTCCTGGGCCCATCCCTTCTGCCTCTGTGAGGGAGGAGGCTCACAGCCAGCACCCTTTGTGTAGAGCAAGTGGGACATGTAGGCAAGGAGTGGTTAAAAATGCACAAAGCGGTCGGTTTTGATAAAGAAAAATGCAGCTGCAACATCTGTTTGACTCTTGTTTGCAGCTTCATCAACGCTAAGTGGTCAATAAATCAGGGTGGCGTGGCGCTCCGTTTCTTCTGAGGCTCCGTCATTAATCTCGTGCCAGTTCTCATGAAAAATGAAGGGGAGCGGCTGTGTGATAGTGAAAATGCATACGTTACCCGGAAAGTCATAATAGCGTGTAATAGTGCCACACACCTCCCTGCTTGCCGTGGGGGGTTTGAGGGGAGAACCCGAGAGGCAATGGCTGCAGGGGAGGGGGTGGAGCGAGTAAATCAGCATTGTTTGTGCCAAGAGCCCGTCCTGTGAGCCCATCTGTCATATTAGTGCTGTTTATGCAGATCTAGACGACCCCGAGAGCCTGATCTGAAGAGGCACAGCTTTCTGGACCTGTGTGCTTAACAAGCAACCAGGATGGGAGCCCTTAAAACGAGAGTGTGGAGCTGGCGGATGGAAGGACCGGGCTTATTGGGAAATGGATAGATGGCAGCCGCGGGCAGCTCTGGGATGGGGGTGTCACCAGGCTGCATGGTAGGGACAAGCGCTTCTGCCCCTGCTCCCCTGCTTCTGCCCCTGCTCCCCTGCTGTAGCTGCCCCTGGCAGCCTCTGTGCTTGGAGTAAAGGGAAGGAGTGGGTCTGATGGTCCGGAGGAAGGGAAGCCGGCTCTCCTAGCATCCAGCGCGGTGGTCCTGCCTGTGTCCCCCAGGGAAGCCTGCTCATAGGCAGGATAGAGTTCAAGCAGGCCACATGGCTAGAGCTGGGAGGACAGAAGAAAAACCCTAGAACGCCACCTTCTGAGACGGGCCAGGGATGCCGCACCAGTCGCTTAGGTCCCCTAGGGTCCGCCAGTCCCTGGAGGATGCAGGCTCCTGTTTCATTTCTTGCTTCCCCTGTCACAAGAGCCAGAAGGGACCTTCTCATGCTTCAAGGCATATGACTGCCACATCCCATGGCCCTCTCTGGGTAGCTGCTGGCTCCCGGGGGGTGGGGGGTGGCAGGAATGTGCTGCCCTTCCCTCACTGGGAGGGACTGAACTGTGCTGTGACCCCGCCCAAATGCGGAGGGACGGGAATGTGCTGTGATCCCCTCCCCATGCCGAGGGACGGGACTGTGCTTCCCCCCCCCAACGAAAGCAATGCCTCTGTTTCCAGAGATGGCTTCTGAAGACAGCGCTGTGCCAGCCTTGAGCCTTCAAGCCTCAGCTTGCCTGGTTTAGTCCTCCAAGTATCAGGGGTGCTGAGCAGACACAGGATGGAGAGTATGTGTGAAGAAGGACAGAGAGTTCAGCCTACCCTTAATAGATGCCTCGTCTCCTCCCCTCCACTCTGCCAGGGCTCCTCGAGACCGGATAGATGGTGAGCGAGAGGCCTTAGTGCCCAGGGTCTCACTACCACAGCCCAGGAGCAAAATCAGATGCCAGAGGCCCAGCTGGGGGCCCCAGGGGCTGAGAAGAGTGGCACCCAGACCAGCCCAGGAGCTCAGGACAGGGCTAGGTCTCAGGTGTCTGTATGTCAGCATCAAGTACCTCCCGTGGTCAGAGCGCGGTCTGTGTCAGGCCGGGAGATCCCAGAAGGCGATGCGGGAACTGTAACTTCGTGTGGGGGGCACATATTGGGAAGGAGGGAGAGAGTAGGATCTGGAAGGGGGTCTGGTACCCCTGGGAACAGCAGGACTCTGTGATCAACTGCCCTTCCTGGGATTCAGGTTCCAGCCACATCATGTACCGGGTCCAGGACCATCATTGCAACAAGAGGAACAGGTTTCCTGGCCAGTGCCCTGCAGGGTTCCGGGAGCTGGCCAGTATGGGAGGTGCCCTTAGTTGGAGGCCAGCTGCCCCGTGAGCTCCCCACCCTGTCTCAGGGCTGCTCTCATTAAGTGAGCACATGCTAAGGCAGGAGCTGGGCCGGCAGCCCTTCCTGCTTTCGAGGGAGGCTGGGAGACTTAATTAGTTAATGTGGGTAAAGTGGCCTGAAGATGGAAAACCCTGGGTAATTGCTGAACGCTGCTGCTGTTGTTATTACACAATTACCAGAATTTTCCAGTCACGGGAATCTAGTTAAACAATTCCCACCTGGTGTGGGGTTCTGGGATCCATGCCGGCTGAGGGTCTGGCTGACTCTGACTCCCTGGTTGTAAGGTAATGGAGGAGAGGCACACGGATGTGGAGCACCCAGGCTTGTGTGGGTCCTGGCACCCCAGGGGCAGTGTGTCTCTGTTCTAGAACAGACAAGACTGTACATGCAAAAGGGAGAATCCTGCCTGTGTGGATTCCCCCTCTCCCAAAGTTCTAGAAAGTTCTACTCACTCTCCCAGGAGACCGAAATATCCAGATTCATGCTGCTAGGGAGAATTTCCTGCCCCACAGCTAGCCCTGGCTGTCTGGAGACACACTCCAGAGGGACAGGTGGGGAGGTTCACAGCAGCTCCATCAGGCTGCAGCTTATTAAAATCCTGGGTGACCAGGGAGGAGTAGTCCAATCATATTTCTGTGCTTGCAACGGCACTAAACCGTTACAGGTACCAGAGCTTGTGGGGGATAGTTTTGGTGGGAAGAGTGCCAGACAGGGAAGACAAGGCAAGGCAGCGGCTGGGAGAGTGAATGAATTTGCTCATGCATGGCCAGAGCTAGGGGACCTCAGCTGTTCACAGAAGCCCCTGGCCGAAGATTGCTGCTGGGACCAGAAGAGCACAGGCAGGGATGACATGGAGCCTAGGAAGGGACCACGGAAGGGTGCCTTTGCTAGGGATGTTGGTCTGCAAAGGTGAGGAGTGCTCTGCCCTTGAGAAGGCGAGGGCAGTCCCTGGGAAATGGAGGTAAGATTTCCTCTATTCACAAAGAAGTGTGATCCCCATTTATTTATTCGTTTGCTTATTTATTTATTGTTTTATCTTGTGGGTCCAAGAGGAGACAAGAAAGTAGCAGAGTGCTTTGTCCCCTCATAGTCCCAGAACTAAGATTAAAGGTGTCCCTGCACGCTGGAGTTTTAGGAGGCCATTTGAACACAAAAGGCCTTAACAGTGTGTGTGTGTGTGTGTGTGTGTGTGTGTGTGTGTGTGTGTGTGTGTGGTGGGTGGTGACACACAGGACTCATTGTAATGAAGGAAATAATGGCTAAAACACATCATTAGTTCCTGGATGCCTTTCCCCCAGGAAGTGTTAGCAGGAACTCAGGCTATATCTGGATTGTCTCCCTTTGGACTCTGCCAAGGAGGCGACCATGATGTTCTGTGTCCCAAAGGGCTGGAAGTGTCAGACAGTGTTCAGTGTCTGAACATTCATTTTTCAGTTGCTAGGGGATGTAGGCAGCTTGTGCCCTGTGGTTGATGGAGTCTGGGCTTGGACTGAGTTTCTGGTTTGTGTCCTCTTTGCCTCCAGTCCTCACTTTGAACTAAGCTTTGATTTATTGGAGATCATCGTGAGAGTACCTCCAGCAAGCCCAGGGATAAGAACCCACGGTTCTCTGTGGGGAGCCTATGAAGTCCTAAAGTGAGGAGTCCCTCCCAGGGTGTGCAATGCTGGCCAAGCTGAGCCCGGGGGGTGGGGGCAAGGCAGTCTCCCAGGCCTGCAGTCCCTGCTGCTCTGACATTTTCCCAGCCTAGGAGTGATCTCACCAGCCTCAAGGGAGGCCCCCCTGTTACTGCCTTTGCTCATGACCACCCTTATCTTCCCTGCATCTCCATCTCTCCTTGCTCATGGGACTACACACCAACTCAAAACCACGAACACAGTCAGTCAAGCGATTGCCACTCAAGCTTGGGGATCTAAATTCAAGCCCCAGAACCCATTTTTTAAAGCCATGGGGTAGAGAGATAGCACGGTGGTTAAGAACTTTAGCTGCTCTTGCAGAGGACACTGGGACACTGGTTTAGTTCCTAGCAAACACATGGCACTCATAAGCACCTGTAACCCCAGGTCCAGGGGTTCTGACTTCCACAGGCACCAGTGATGCACATAGCACACACATATACATGCCAGCAAAACGCTCATACACATGAAATAAATAAACACTTAAAAAGCAAGGTATGGTGTATGAGGATGTAAGGAGCCAGCATCAGACCCAGAACTAGCATTTCAAACTGGCGACTCCTGATATACCAGGCCTCCTAAAACAATGTCAATTTGTTTCAAGATATTGCTACAAAGTGTCACTAAGATCTTACAGGACCTCTATCTGGAGTAAAGTCAAACATTCAGGTACTGCCTATTCTGTGAGTTAATATGTGAAGGCTGAGCCTGCTTTATAAAGCTCTTGGCAAACACTGAGGAGGTACAGTCATCTCCAAGACGTGAGATGTGCAAGGAATTGCAGGATACTAAAAAAGGGACCATTTTTTAAAAATTTAATTAATTAATTAATTTTCCCCAGCCTGATCACAGTTTCCCCTTCCTCCCTTTTCTCCTCCCAGTTCCTTCCTCTAATCTCCTCCTTTTCCTTTCTCTTCAGAAATGGGCAGATTTCTGGTGGGGGAATGTTCTTCTGCATATATGATTCTCTTATTGGTTGATGAATAAAACACTGGCCAATAGAGGCAGGAAGATAGGCAGGGCTAGGAGATGAGGAGAATTCTGGGAAAAGTAGGCAGAGAGAAAATTGAGGAGACACCATGTGGAGACCGGGAAGGTAGGATGCATCAGGCATTCTCTGGTAAGATAAGGCCATGTAGAAATACATAGATTAGTAGTTATAGATTCATAATTAAGACAGAGCTAGCCAATAAGAAGCCCTAGCCACTGGCCAACAGTTTTATAATTAACATAAGTCTTTGTGTGCTTATTTGGGGCTGAAGCGGTTGTGGGACCTGGCGGGACAAGAAACTCCAGCTATAGACTTCCCTTGTATACCAGCCAGTCACAGGATATCAAGTTGCAGTGTGACTAGGCACCTCCTCTTCTATTAAGGCTGTGTGAGGCAGTCCAGTAGGAGGAAAGGGTCCCAAAAGCAGACAACAGAATCTGAGACGGCCCTGGCTCCTTCTGCTAGGAGTCTTACAAACAGCAAGCCACACAACTGTAACAAACTGTAACATAAAGTGCAGAGACTCTTTGTCAGTCCCAAGCAAACTCTTTGGTTGGCCATTCAGTCTCTGTGAGCCCGTATGAGCCCCCTCCCCGGGCATCACCTTTTCCATGTTCACAACCTCCCTGGAAGCAATGGCTGCACCTCCATGCTTTCAAAACTTCAAACTGTCCACTCAAATGACATTCAGAGAAGGGCTGGCTTCCTGGCCAGTCTCTCCCTTTGTGATCTTAACCTTGCAAACAGGCCTCCTCGTGGGAAATCCTTTGCTGGAAAGGGAACTTCATTTTAATTCTTCAGAGTCCCTGTCTCCTACCCAGAGTCTCCAGAAGGAGGGGAAGGTGTTTGAAGTGGAGGAGTCTGGGAGGTTGGGGCTTGCACCACCCTTCCTGCTCTGGGATCTCCGGGGGGACACGGTCCTGGTAAAGACACCAACCCCAATTCTCCCCTGGCTGATGGGCAGGCTGGCTGCCCAGCCCTTGGAGAAGTTATGGGATTTTTATGCTCTGGCAACCATGACAGTGTGATCCCAGCAGGGGTTTTAGAGGGAATCATGGTGAAATTGGGCTGTATTTTTTTTTTTTTTGTTGTTGTTTGTTTCTTTTTAGTGTGAAGATGAAGTATCATCATTGAAGTCATTGTGGTCCTGAACAGTTTATGTCCCGAAAGGGTGGCTGGAGTTTAACAAAGCCACTATAGGGCAGGGTTCGGATTAGAAAATACAGTTTTTCTTTTTGTTATTTTCTTCTTAAACACCTCTTTATCTTTATCCTTTATCCCGTGGTTCCTGTAGCTCACTGATAACCCATAAGCCTCCTCAAGTAATAATGTTGGAGCTGCTCCCCTCTGCAGAGGGCACGGGGCACTCCTCCCTCAGAGCTGAGCCCTGCAGGGGATGCCAACCTGTCCTTCCTCTCCACTTGCCAGTGGGGTTTCATGTCGAGGATACCAACAAGGATCAAGACAGTACATTTAACCTGGAATGGTGGAGATGCCTATAATCCCACTACTGAGGAGGTGGAGTTTGAAGGGTTGGAAGTTCAAGGCCAAGGGGGACCCTGTCAGAAAATAAAACTGGAAGGAGATGGAACTCGATCTCAGAGTGTTTGCCTGGCATACACGAGGCTGTGGGTTCAATCTATAGTACTTCAGGAAGAGGAGGAAACCTAAGGGTGGGAGTCACCCACCTCCATTCCTGTCTCCTCAAGCTAGTGGCCGATGCCAACACTGCAGGCAGCAACAAGCTGAGTCCCCAAGCCCAGCACTGCCTCAAAATGCCATTCCTCATCTGGGCTCTGAGGACAAAGATGGGGAGGTGTGTGTAGCATGCTGGGAGCTGACGCCCCCCCCCCCATTCCAAAGGGACGGTTTCTTCAGTTGCTCCAAGCATCTCTTGAGCACTGCTCAGAAAGACCAGCTTGGGGCAGCACAGAGTCACAGAGCCACCCTTAGGTCTGATTCTAGACCCTCACCTCCTAGGTGCTGCTGCTGCTGCTAACGCCTGCAAAGCTGTTTGAGGAACAGAAGCAGTGATGGGGGAGGAAATACCATCCTCTGTTCCGGTGGCCACTCACCACCTGACCTCTCACCCCGCCTGACCTCTCACCCCGCCTGACCTCTCACCCCGCCTGACCTCTCACCCCGCCTGACCTCTCACCCCGCCTGACCTCTCACCCCGCCTGACCTCTCACCCCGCCTGACCTCTCACCCCAGCCTGACCTCTCACCCCGCCTGACCTCTCACCCCGCCTGACCTCTCACCCCAGCCTGACCTCTCACCCCGCCTGACCTCTCACCCCGCCTGACCTCTCACCCTGCCTGACCTCACTGCCTTGTCTCTGGGTCCCGGCCAGGCTCTCTGTCTTAGATCACCCTGTCTGACTGTGAGCGCCACCTTCCATGACTCAGCTCTGGTGCTGATATTCAGAAACCCCTGGTTTCTTGTGAACACAACCCCAGTCCTGACACAAAATGTCTCCATGATCCATGCCGTTCACAAATCACACACTTAGCAAGCACATTTCTTACATCCTCAGCTCTGATACTGGGGCCACTCAATCTGCTCTCAGGCCACCTGCCCTTCCCACCGTGTCTCAAGGTCTAGGATTCCACTACATCCCACCTACTCATGAAATACCAGCTCCGTCACCATACCACCCTTGCATTTTCCCTCGTCTTCCAACCAAAGAGGATGTCATCTCCCCAAGACCTTAAACTCAAGGTTGGGTAGCCCAGCCTGCTCTCCTGCATCTGGGCTGGGCCCCACATCCCACCTCTAGAGCCAAGGCTTCCTGAGAATCTAAGCCAGAAGGAACTTCACCCGAGTCTGTAGGTAATGAGTGTTGCTTCAATGACGAGAGGGTGGAACATATCAGCCTTGAGGCTAGTGAATGGATGGGTTCAGCATGGACCCAACACTGGAGGCCTTTGTGATGGTGCTGGGCATTGGTTTCGCAGGAAAGCAAGTGCATGTCCCAGTGGGTAGCTTACATTCTGGCTATACGACCTTCCCTCTTTACTCTGACATTGTGGATGCAGAGCAAAGGGTGCTGCAGGACCACTCCGGACACTTCTGCAACTGGGCATGCTGGGATTGCTTTCAGGCGGTTTCTCTGACCTGTCATGCGCCAGGCACTGCCCCAACTTTCTACTAAAGGGTGGCAGCTGATATTCTTTTCAGGGCCTGAAAAATCTCTTGGTAGAGTTCGGTGGTCATCCCCAACCGGACCCGCACATGCTTGCATGCACACACACACACACACACCCTCTCTCTCTCTCTCTCTCTCTCTCTGGTTGGGGGAACCACAGATCTCTCATCCTGTTTGTTTTCAAGTCTCACCACGACTGCCTGGAAGCTGAGAAAACAGACGCCAGGCTGAGGGCCTTGGCACACACCCAGGGTAACTGGGACACCCATGTTTGCAAAGAAAGCATTTGTGAAGTGTGAAGAAACCCTGAACAGTGCCTTTCAAAAAGTGTGTTTAAATTTCACTCAGAATGTTCTATTTTGTGTAGGGGTAGAGTCCCTTTGGCAAAAACACTGGCTGGCATTTGCAAAGCATGGTTGCCATGGAGCTGTTAAGAGACACTAGCTACTGAAGGATGGCAATTAATCCTGTGGTTGGAGGGACATAGAGCCAGCAGCTCCTTGGGGAAGCTGCTGGGAAAGGGGATGATACAAGGCAAAGTTGAAACAGGGCATTTTTAGGCTAGTCATGTCACACGCCTTTTTAAAGCAACTGTGTGTGTGTGTGTGTGTGTGTGTGTGTGTGTGCGCGCGCGTGTGCACACACGCACTTCCCTGCTGTCTAGGACTGAGGGTGTAGCACCCGGAGGTTAGTATCTCAAACTTTCTCATCAGTGAATGTGCAAGGTCAGAAGGGTTTCCAGGGCTGCCCTGGGATACTTGGCCCTTAGAGAGTTTGCTGCTCTGTTGATTTCAGAGGCTGGTCACTCAATCCCACAGGTATCTCTGAGGTGCCAAGGGTTGGGCTAGGTTTGGGATCTACCATGAACAGGACAGACTCTACTGTCGGAAGCAAACGATAAATATTTAAAGAAGAAGGAAGCGACTATGATTCTGTGTGAGGCTCAAGGAACGAGCATTTGATGGCAGGCTAACGGAGGTGGAGGGTGACGGGGCCCAGCTCTTGTAGGGGGCCCAGAGGGGGCTGAGTGGGGGAACTGCTGATGGTGACCCTGAAGTGACAGAGAGGCCCTGTGTGGGGAGACCCAAGAGGGGAGCGAAGGGTTCACCACCATGGATCAGAGAAGGACACCGCAGGGCAGACCTGTACAGGCCCCTGGTGAGGGCAGGGAAGCAGGCAGCAGAAGGAGAAACACAGGTTAGGAAACTAAAAAATCCCCTAAACAGAGAAAACAAAAGCCCCTAAATTATGTTAAAATTGTCAGATGTGGCACAAGCTTGTAATGCTAGCGTTCGAGAGGCTGAAACAGGGGGTTTGCTGTGAGTTCCAGGTCAGACTGAACTACCTCGTGGTGAGACTTCACCTCAATAAACCAAAAAAGGTGGAGGAGGCTGAGAAGTAGGAGGAGGAGGCAGCGGCAGCAGCTTGGGGTCAGTCCCTGAAAGGGACCGATGAAACCCAGTCCCTATCATGGTGGCCTTAGGACTTGCTCGATCCCCAGCATCTAGCTTGGCACAGAGCCCAGAGTGAGGCTGAGTAAATATTTGCTGAGTAAGTGAGAACGGGCCCAGGAACACTTTAATGTTGAATGAGGCTCTCCATTGAAGTCGAGATTCAATCTCTGCTAGGAAGGCAAACTCTTGTGCGTTGAGGTCGGATCATCAGAAAGGGCTGTTTCTCAAAGCAGAGAAGCCACACCATATGAAACCAGTTCAGCCTGCAGGAAGTCACCAAGCTCCATTGTTTAAGGCTTGCTCGGCTTGACTCATCTATCTGTCAGTGGTTAATAGAGTGGAGGAAAGAAGGCTGGGTTCCAAGTGAGTCGCCGTTTTCAGTAGTGACACTAATTCTGGAACTCAAAGACAGAAAGGTGCATGGCTCTTTGCCTTCCCAGCTTGCTACTACGTAATGCTAGAGGTAGCTGGGGTGTGGATCCGGAACTGGGCTAACATCACCCTGGGATCACTTTAAATGCTGTGACTTTGGGAAAGCTGTTTTAAGTCTCTTGGCCACATGTGCCTCCCCGGCAAGGAGATCACTGTGTCTCCTCACACCTCCATTGGAAGCGTTGTGGTGGGTGTCAATTTTCCTGGGCCTTTTTGTTGCTTTTAGAAACTCATAACTCCTCATTGGACAGTTGTTTACAGAAAATGAAAGGTTGGGTGTGATTACAGTGTCACCTGAGCTTGTCCAGAGGAGACGCTCGCTCTGTCTCTAGAGGCAAAGGGAAGCCATGGCAGAGCTTAGCTAGTGCCCAGAGTTCTTCAGCCAACCATGGTCAGATTAAATCAAAGCTCCCTGTCAAAGTACTGACTGAGGCTGACCCCTACCTCAGAGGGTGCCCAGGTCTTCCAAATTCTCATCTAGCAAGCTTCCTGATGGCCCTGTCTTCCTTAGCCCAATGCAGGCTGGTGACAAAGTGCTGCCTCTTGTCACCAAGCAGGGGCACCTGGCAGGAAATTAGTTTTTAGTTTTTTTACTAACTGCAGGGCAGAGTTCACCAGGGTCCCAGAAATTCCCGTACTGGTTATTCACAAAGATGAAGGATGTTCTGTCTCTCTCCTTCCTTCTCGGGCTGGTATCTAACCTAACAAATACTCAGAGGGAAAATCCTTGGTACCCCAGATTGCAGTCTATCAGGGAAGCTCTCTGTTGCTCATAGGACCAGGACAAGATAAAAATCCTGCTGTGGTATGCCGCTGAGAAATGGGAGGCTCTGGGTTTTCTCCTGGGGACTTGCCCAAGGGCCACTGGCTCCTCAATAATTGGTAGCATCTTGTCCTTGGGTTACCCTTAGGAAAGGCTCCTTGGCTGGCTTAGTCCCCTCTTTTCCTGCCGTGTCCCAGCCCCCAAACAGTACTCTGTTGTCCACCATGAATTTTGGTTCCATGTCACAATGTTCTGACTTTCCTTAGGAGCCCATTTGTCCTGTTCATCTAGTGCTGTCTCCCAGACACTCTCCCCAAATTCCCCACCTTTTCTCTTGACAGAGGACCCTTTGGCTTCAACAACAATCAAGAGCTTCAACTCTCCCTTGACTCACTCCTGAACAGAGAGTGCTTCCTTGATGGGAGATGCCATTCTGTATATGTTTCTCATACTGGTTAATGAATAAAGCACTGTTGGCCAATAGGAAAGGAAGATAGGAGGGACTAGGAGACAAGGAGGAAAGAGGAAGTAGTAAGGAGGAGTCAGCATGGAGAGACTGGGGAGACGAGATGCCTGCCCCACTCCCCGGTAAGGAGAACACGTGGAAATACTTAGAAATGGGTTAATAATTAAGACAGAGCTAGCCGATAAGAAACTAGTACCTGGCCAACAGCATTATATCAAATACAGAGTCTCTGTGTGTTAATTGGGGCTGGCGCGGCGGCAGCGGGACAAGACCGGGCGGTGGGTGGAAAAACCATATTCCTTACACTTCCTAGCTAAGAACCAGCCAATTCCAGCCTCAGCTGAAAGCTTCCTGGAGGACCCTGGCTCCAATCATGATTTCACTGCCCATCTTTCCTGCAGCCCTCCTCTTCCTCATTCTAACCAGTGCTCTGGGATTCCCAGCCATGACTACTGGGGTAGATACAGGGACAGCTGAGTGTGGCTCTGTTCTCCAATGGCGGTGGTCTCCTTGCACAGACCTCTTGCTCTGTACACCTGTGCATATGTGTAGTGAGTAAAAGAAGGAAGGACAAAGGCGGGTCTATGTCTTCCAGCTCCTAGCCACACCTAGCTGATGAACCACCTTACTTTGTATCCTCCCCTAGGGAGCAAAGCATCATAGGAATAACCTGGATGCATGCTGTAGAGGTTCAAGGTTGGGCCACTACTGCTGAGGGCTGCCCTGTCTTCTATAGTGTGTTTCCTAAGATCCATGCCATCTACCATGTACTGCCAGGAGCAGTCTCAAATTGTCTCCAGGTTTTTTCAAACATCCAGTGTGGAGTGAAACCACCACTGTATAATAACCACCAGGCTCCACCATGGCCCCAGAGATTGTCCTTCTCTGGGTACCATGTTCAAATGTCAAGACTGGAGAGGATGAGCTTGCCCTTAGAGAGAGCTGAAGAGGCAGGATCTAGCTCTCATTTATTTGTGGGGAGGGGAGCTAATTTCCAGCTACCCTGTCTTCCTGGATGTGTGTGTGTGTGTGTGTGTGTGTGTGTGTGTGTGTGAATGAGTCCAGCATTTAGGAAGCATATCCCAAGGTATGATGGTAGGTGTCATTGCTTTATCTTTGTAGCATTTATTGCCACCCAAGGCCCTTCCTCCTTGTGTAGGCTTGAGCCCCAGGAAGCAGTGAGTGAGCCTGGTTGGCCAAGTTTCTCCTAAGTGCCCTGGCTGGGAATGCTTCGAAAGTAAGCGTGTGATTTGGCTTAGCTCTGGCTGCAGAGTGAAGAGCAGCAGCGTTAGGACTTCCTGGCCATTGTCTCCTGGATCGCTGACATGAGTAGCAGGAACCTAGGTGGTTGGGAACATAAGCCCTCTATCCAGTAACCTTCCCACAATTTCCCAGGGACTCTGTACTGCCAAAGTCTGTTGAAGGTTGGGCTTCTCTTTTTAAGGGTGGGTGGCTCTCAGCGGGGCCAAATAGCCATGGGTGGAGGGGAGGAGAAAGCTTCTCCCTTCCCCCTTAGCCTCTCTGGACTTTGTCCCCCTCACATGGGGAGAATCCAAAGACTCGCCATGGGGGATAAGTGGGCTAGCCTTTGCTGTTTTCTGGCCTGGCCTCCCTAAAATTTCTTCTTGAGCTGCAAACTTCCTCATCAAATTTGATCAAGTCTCTCATTTCCCTTCCCTGTATCCAACATCAGGTGAAAAGGGTTATTTTTTTTTCCCTTGGGAAAAAAATAGATGGCTGTAAATTGCAACTCAGTAATGCAAGAGCTTTCAAACAGGCATGTGCAATTGGGCTGAATGAACTTAATTCAATATCAAAGGAACAAGGAAGTATTTTAACCATCTCACTCCCATGATGGGAGAGGAGACATGGGAGGTTAGCACCTCAAGCCACAAGGCTCTCGTGTAAATTACAGTGCTTGACTTTAGCTGACAGGGAGAGGGGACATTTCTTGCTGTTTGATGGTGTGTGCTTTTTTCTTTTTTTCCTTTTTTTTTTTTTATTAAATCACAGCCATGAAAATGTAGTAAATTAGGAAAGCACACAGCAATTGGCTGTGGCCCCCTTAGGAGTACATGACTGAGACTGGCATTGGGTTTTTAGCATGAGTGTCTCCCTGCTCCAGGTTTTCCTACGAACCTCACTATGATTAGCTTCGTTTAGGGGCAGAGGAAACAGGCACAGAGAAGTAAAGGAATCCCTTCTGTCACTGTTTCCCATCACAGGCAAGAACACTTGATCTGGCAGTCACCATCTTTCACTCTGGATCACCCAGCCCCAGTGCTGGATGAACAGATGCTTGAGATTCCCGACCTCACAATCATTGCACTGATTTAAAATCAAGAAAATGTAGGGAATGTAGGGACTGGACAGATGGCTGTATGGGTGAAAATGCTTGCTTTCAACCCTGACAACTTTCGCTTGATCCTCAGGCCTCCACATGGTGGGAGGAGAAAACCGACTCCTACAAATTGCCTTTGATGGTGTGTGTGCTGTGACGTGTACACATGCTCCCCTACAGCGTGCGTGAGTGCGCGCGCATGCACGCGCGCGCGCGCACACACACACACACACACACACACACATACAGAGAGAGAGAAAGAGAGAGAGAGAGAGAGAGAAAGAGAGAGAGTTTGGGACACGAGAGCAAATTCCTCTAAGAGCATAAATCCTATATTTTATTTTTATGTGTCTAAAGTCCTCAGAGTGACTTTGCCACCGACATACTCATTTCCTCTCTGTTCCCCCCAGGGTGTGTCTAAGTGTCAGATTACCAGGGAAAGATGCCACTGCAAGATTTGGGCACCACATGAGCCTCAAGGCCTCATTTTCCTTGCTGACAGATGCCAGCCCTTGTATTATCTGCACTGAGTACCTGACATGGTTGCTGGTCCTTCAGGTCTTCCACACACGCCATGTTTCCTGGATGCTCCACTGCATTGTCACATAGTGACAAAGATACTCCCCTGACGCTATCTTCGCCACAACAACATCTTTGCACATTGGAGCCATTGCTAAGAAAAGTCAGCCTGAGACTAAGCACTCACATCCCAGGACAGTCAATTTGATAGACAAGACAGCCACCAAGAGACTAATGGACATGACTCACGTAAGCATGGATGGGCTGCACAGAGGGATGGTTCGTGTGCTGGCTGGGAGGGTGTGAACTTTCGTCACAATATTCAGAATAGCATGCAACTTAGCACTTATGAGTTTCCTGCTTCTGGAAGTTCCTGCTTAATACTTTTGGGCCACAGTTGATGATGGGTATCTGAAAGCAGATGGTCAAGGGTATCTATTGAACTGGCATAAGAGTCAGAGGGCAGAGGACTCAGGTCTTCTAGGACTCAGGACTAGCTCCCGATAACTTCCCATCATTTCCTGGGCCCCAGGAAGGAAGCCTCAAACCTGTTCAGGCAGAGGTTCATTGACACTCAGTCTGCACAGAAGATTGACAGGTTCCTGGAGTTTTCCATGTGTCCTGCCTGATTCTTTACTGACATACCCTTCCTCCTTCCCCATTTTCCTGCCAGGGGCCCACCCACACCAGCTCACACAACTCTCTTAGAGCATGTCATCTCCCTCCTTCAACATTCTAGAAAGCAAGAGAAGGAGCCCCGGGAACAGGACCCTGAGCAAGGCTCCTGCACAGGGACTACACCTTCAGCACCACGGACAGAGCTCTGAACAGTGGTCTATTCTTATCCTGTAGGCATTTGGAGAGGAGCTGGTGGAAAAACCTCTTGGGACTACAGAAAGACTTCTCAGTTGTAGACATACAAATTTTACTTGATTTGTTGTCAGGAAACTGCAGAATGGCAGCAGCTGCCTTGGAAATCAAGGTCAAGGTCGTCAAAGCAGCCCAAGGGTTGATTGAGTCTCTTGGCTCCCAGCAGCCCTCACAGGGAGGGCTATCGTAGAAATATCAGTGTCAACCACATCTGGTTCCCAGAGCTCAACCCTCCACATCTGTGTGTGTGTGTGTGGGTGCACCACAGGTGAAATCTGCATAGTGGCAAGACTTATCCTGAAGCCAGATTTATAATAAACAGCCTTATAGAGTCCCAAATATTTGCACAAAAATGAGCCCTGCATATAACTTGCTCCATTCATCTCTCCGCTGTCACTGAATGTGTCTCTCTACTTTATTACTGTATCTTCCAGTCCCTCCAGCTTCCAAGCACACCTCTCTCATTTCCACAGTAGCTGTCATTCAGCAGCCCCCCCCCATCTTCAGCTCTCCTTCACTTTTCCCCTTCCGTCTGCTCGGGCCCCACCCACACCAGCTCATACAGCAGCTCTGGTCTACCGGGGTACCCCTCTCTCCCCACCAGGGTTCTAATGAGCAAACAGAAACGATCCTTCTCTCAACCCCCCTCCAGTTATGCGTTCTCTGGGGTAATGCCTTCCTTTGCAGAACTCTGGACGGAGCTCCCAATGGCTGTGTTTTAACAGACTTAGCCTTGCAGGCCTGGGCTTCCCTGTGCAGAGCCGTTTAAGATGCCGTGCCTTCCTTCCCCATCTCTTAGCATTTCCAGAGTTATGAAGTAAAACCCCAAGTGGTTTCTAACCTCCACAGCTACCCAAGGCACAGGCTCAATAATAGAGCGAGCAGTGTATGGAAAAAGGAGCGATTTTAATTTCAAAGTTCTGCTGACATTCACCGGGTACTCTCAAGGTTTATATAAACAGAACACCCCGCTTGAAATATCACTTTGAATTCTGTCGGTGCCATCACACCTCTAATAGGCTGCTGTTTTGGTTTCCTCTCAGTAATGTGAGCTTTTGTGTTTTAATATTCAGAGGCACAAGGAAGCAAGAAAATTATAGCCGGGAAGCCCGGGCTCGGTTCTTCATCATCCAAGTTAAATTTGGCTGAATGGAGGGAAAATATCTTTTTAAAAAGGGGTGGTGAATGGGAATAATAATCTCTTACATTTACAAAACACTAGGCATTTCCAAAGCCCTCCCACATTCATTATCTTGTTAGATTTCCTCCAGCAATCTGGTACAGAGCACCCTGCAGATAGCTATGGTGGATGTTGGATATGAATGGCAGGTCTCAGAAGACCTTAGCAAAGAGAGAAACTGAGGCTGGGGGAGTCAGTGACTGGGTGGTCACTTTGTGGTGGCAAAATTGGGCAGTGCTAGCTGGCATGCTACCTCCTCTGAACCTCCCCAGACATCTCCAAAGTGACTTTCCATCTCTCCTTCCATCAGGCAGACTCTCCAAACCAAGCGCATTTGAGGGTGTCTCACCGGGGTCTCTTCCTTTTTAGGAGACTTAAAGTCCTCAGTAAGAAGGGGAGACTCCTCACAGACAGTCATGGTTTCTAGCAAGCACTGTGTTTGTGCTAGAAGTGCCCTTGACCTGTGTCAGTTCAGGTGGCCTCTACAAGTCTGAGGTGTGGGCAACCCCTTTTCATGGTTACAGGGCTGCCTGGTTACAGCGTGGATACACCTGCACTCAAGGAGCTAGCTCTTTGTCACGCTGCTACACGCTTCATGTTTGTCCCTGACAACAATGTCCTTTGTCATTTAGAGGGAGGATGGGGCTTGCATTTCTCCCCAGGGGCCAGGTTCTCAATCGGTCCCCTGTCTTCTGATCCTGTCTTGGGGACCAGAAGTTTGTGGGTCTGACATTCTGGGTCCCAATTGTCCTTTGCCTCCTTGACCTGTGAGATGAAAATCAGTACCTTGTATCCTGTCAATGGCCCAGGCATTCATACAACATTGCCACCACTCCAGCATGTGGGCTGTGATAAGGACAGATAATAATGAAATAATAAATGAACCATCAATGAGTCAGGAGAGAAGCTAGCCCTTCGTGCGTGCATGTGTGTATGTGCGTGCGTGCGTGCGTGCATGTGTGTGTGTGTGTGTAGGTCAGAGGAGAATGTTGTAGAGTTTGTTCTCACCGTCCACCCTCTTGTGAGATCCAGGGAATCAAACTCAAGTCATCATGTTTGTACAGCAAAGCCTCTTAACCCACTGAGCTGTCTCACTGGCCCAGGATACAACTCTCCAAAGAGGCGTGAGATTGTGCAGCAGAAACACTGCACCCCCAAGAGTGCAGCACCTGCCCTGTCTTGAATCCTGATCTTCAGTGGAAGACTCCCCATGGCATCCCAGGCACCCTCCTGTTCTCAGTGGGCTGGCATCTCCGGAGACACAGGCAAAGTGGATGCATCTGGAGCCAGGGCTTTTCGGGGGTGGGGGAGGGTGGCAGTCAAGGTGGGAGAGGAAGACAGGAGATTGGGGTCAGGGTGCACTAGGGACCCATCAGATAAGCCCGTCTTGTTGCTCCTGGCTGAGCCTGGACTGGGCAGGTTGATGGTGATAGCTGCAGGCTCTGTCTCTGGGGGGCGGTGTCATTTATAGGTTCTTGAAATTTGCAGCTGTTGATAACAGTGACGAGCTATAAACATCCCCAAGTGAGGAATGTTAATAACACAGGAGGCATTTTTTAAGTGGTGGCTTTGGGGAGCCTTCAGCATGTCAGTGCCAATGGGCTGGCTGTTGTCACTGCCATATATCTGGGAAGTTATTCTGGGAAGGTCGCTCAGTGACTCCATTGTCGTTACATACAAAATATTTCAATTTCCCCAGAATAGAGTTGGTTGTGGCACCTATGAATCTTCATCTTTTCTCCCTTTATGTCCCCTGCTTGTCTCTGGAGTCTGCTTTTGTGTAAGTAGAAGACGGACAGAAAATAGGTGGTTCTGGCTGGAATGGGGGTCTACACAGCAGAACTGTGGCGGGGAGGGTGTAGGAGACCATGGGTGGGGCTCTGAGGATCTCAGGGGGGGTCATAGCTGTTGTCCAGCTGAGGGACCTTAAGGCCCCTCCTCACACACATCTGACCCACAATTCAGCAGTTCTAGCCAAACTGTCGCCTGGACACAGCGGGAACCTTTAGCCTGGGGTCTTTGCCCACATCTTTACTCTCCCACAAGCATCCTTTCTCCTCCCCCCCCTCCCCCCCCGCCAGCACCCCACCAGGGCCACTGCTCTTTACTGACTGTGAGACTGAGCAGTGGGTGTGGCCCATGTGGTGTTCACCACAGCGTCCTCGTGTCCTGCTCCCGTTTCCTTCGTGGCAGTGGGCTTAAATCGTGTTCTATTTAACTTGTCCTCAATTTGTCATCGCCCCCCGCGGGCAAGGACCATGCCATATATGGTCCCATGGGTCCTAAAGTGGCTGCTGTATCTCCTGCCTCCTGCCTCCTCAGAACTGTTCCCAGTACTTCTCTAGACCTCATCTCTGGCTTCCCACATGTGAGGGACGCCAGGTTGGTCTAGAACCCCTTCCAGAGATGTCAGGAGCCCGGACTTGCAGCTCTGAGTCTCCTTCCTTCCTTTCTAGTGAGCCTGGCACATGCCAGGCATGTGCCAGCCCTTGCATGAATGAGAAGACAGGAGGCAGAGCTTCAGTAGAGGACAGTGGCTCTGCTAACAACCTGCTCCTGAGAGGAAATCCTGATGCTGTGACAGGGTTCCAGAAGCTGGACCCCTGGGTTAGACATAACTGCCCAGTGCCTCCTTTCTGGTCTCTGCTGGACCTTTAGCCAATGGGTTACAGTTCTGCAGGGGACTTGATGGTGCAATGGAGGGTAACTATCTTTAGGAAAGATCTCAAAAGGAAGATGAGGAGCATGTACTCATTAGCAGAGTGCAGACTGTGCCAGACACACACACACACACACCCTGGGTAGGCTCACGCTGAGGCCCCTTCCTTGGAGGCCTGACTTGGTAGAAGACTGCTTGGCTCTCTCTGCTTTCTATGTGTGGATTGGCCCTAAACTCTCAGCTGCTGCGCCAGGACCATGATGGTAATGGATTCCTTTCCCTCCAGAGCTGTAAACCCCAAATGAACCATTCCTTCTATAGGTTGTCTTGGTCATGGTGTTTTAGCATGGCAATAGGAAAGAAACTAATATATACACAAAACTCTTAGTAATGAAGGTGATATTTAATGCAGTATTCCAAACCATTGGGCCTAATGTGAGAGCCATCTATTGCAAATCCAGTTGTGTTTTAAACAGATAGGATCAGTATCCTACCTTCCTCCCTCTTCAGGGCTGCCAGGGCCCCTGGCTCTGAGCTAACAGCCTTCAGTCATCCTACCCGGCGGCTTCTCCCTCACAGCCGCACAGAATTCACTCAGCAGACATAGAGAAGGGACAGTTCCCGACGCTCCAGGAAGTGAGGTGACTTACCCAGGATTCTCTGGGTAGCAAAGGGCAGAGCTGGGAACCCACCCGGGGCATGGGTCTTGGCCATTGAGCTCCACTATGGCATGGCATGTGAGCGCAGTGATGATCACACCCAGTAATGGTCAGTCCCCAGAGGCATCTGCATCTGTCTCCCTCACCTTGGGCCTCTCTAGGGTCATTTGCACTTGAGGTGGTACTTCCCCCCTCCTGTGCTCTGATATTGTTTGCAATACCCTGTCCTTGCTATAGGGAACTTGAAGAACACTTAGGAAGATAAGGAAAAAAAAATGACAGACCTCAGCTGGATTGATCCCCACGTCTAGAAATCACTGGTTCATGGCTCTGGTGGCCCTTCACTTGTCCTCTGCAGCCACTGTGTAGCCCCCCAGCCCAAGACCTACCTCCATTACTTTCTAATTGCAGGGTCATGCTAGAATGCCTCTGGGGGCAAACGGTGCAGAGTTACACAGTTAACTCAATGGTTTGCTACTCTTGGGAGGAGAGAAGGTCATGCGGCCAGGAGCACAAACCTGGTGCCTTAGGGATAAAATATCCGGACAGAAGAGACTTCAGGGAGAAAGGGCTTATTTTGGCTTACAGTTCAAAGTTACGGTCTACCACAGAGAGGAGGTCACAGTGGCAAGAGTTTAAGGAGGAAGCCAATCGCATCGCATCTGAGTCAGGAGCAGAATGACAAACGCATGCTTAGCTTGGTCTCCTTTTCACTTAGTCCTGGGGCCATTCACACTGGTGTGCGTCTTCCTGCCTCACTTAACCTAACTAAGAAAAGCCCTCCCAGGCAAACCACAGCCGGACAGACAATCCAGACAACAACCTCACTGAGAGTCCTTTCTCAGGTCACAGAAGACCTTGACAAGGTGGCAAGTAAAAGGTGACCTCCACACTTGGCTCTTAGTGACCCCCACACATTCTCCTCATTGGCCTGCTGTGACTCTCTGTTCTCTGGTCACACCATGGCCGCTGTCATACTGAAATCAGAACAATTGTGACCACCTCCTAATCCCAGGAGACCCTGGCGAGTTTGGGCTCTCCGGCTCACAAGGCTCTGGACAGCCCCCAGGATATAGAAATGGTGGTGTAGCTTTCTGTAATTTGCCCACTTTCCTGGAAGTAACCCCAAATTAAGCTCACTGGTTCACCAAGCTGGACATGGATGGTGTGTTGTTGGTGCTCTGTCTGGAGTTTGCTCACTTCTCCCTAAGGAAACTCAGCACAGACCAGTATTTATCAAGATCAAAGTCAGTCCCAAGAGTCCCAAGTGGGAGCCCAACATGTGGAGTGGACCTCGAGTGTCTACCAAGAAGCTAGTTAACAGGGAAGGGAGGGCTAAACTCAGATGTCCAACCCTTCCCGAGAAGGTCACTGTGTTGAACTGTGTGTGGGTGTGCCCGTGAGCGTGCACACATGTGCACAAATGGGAACGCATGGGCTGTGCTTACTGGAGAGATGAGTTGGAGCTGGGTTGCTTAGCTTTCTCTGTCCCAGAGCATGGTTAAGAAATGTCATGGAGTCGGCCAGCCAGCAGGTGCAGGTGTCCAGCCCCTGTGACAATCAGTTTGGATGCAAGCCGGTAAGTACAGTGCTATGCTATGTCCTGCTGCAGGGAAGGGGCTCAGGCTGCAGAACTCAGGTCTTTCATTTCGCAGATTAAACATGAAGCGGCAGGGAATCCGCAGCAGCAACCCCCCCCCCCCCCGCCAGCTCTGTGCCTGTAAGGTTCAGCTCTTCACCCCTGGGTGCCTTTGGGCGGAGCCCATCTCCTTGAGCTGTGTATACAGAACATGGAGGCTCCAAGAACCAAGATGTCTGCTCAAGGTCCTGCCCCCTATTGGTGTTAACAATCAGGTTGGGATCAACGGATGGATGCGACTCAGGGTTTCAGCTCAACATCCCCACAAGGTCACTGGGGTGACAGCTCAGCTCTTCCCCTGCCCTGCTTGTAGTCTGTGCTCTGTGCTGAGGCTTGGTTGAGACAGCTCACTCAGCAGGACTGGGCCTGGGTCCCCAGGGAGGGACTGCAGGGCCCTGTGTGTCCCCAGGGGGCAGGGACACTGCCCCAGCTCGCCTTTCCTCAGCTCGCCCTTCAGCGGGGCTTTGATTCGCTGTTAACCTAAAGTTGAGCAGAGCCTCATGAATCATTCACGAAGATGCTCCAACAAGATCATTATTTTGAGTGTCGAGTGTCAGGGAAACAGCCTCTGACGGGCAAACATGATGTCTGATGACAGAACAGCCGATGGGGTGACCCGGCAGCTGGGCATCTGCCATGCTGTGGGGAATTTTTAAACATTGGGGAAAAAAAAAAAAAAAAAAAAAAAAAAAAAAAACCAACAACAACAAATCCCGATCTGGCTTAGAGAAGAGCAGAGCCGGTCACAAACCCCCACAGAGGCCTGTGCAGGTGTGTGTGTGAGGGATGGGGGCGGGCACAGTGTCCTGAGAGCCTGTTCTCTGATGGGAGGTGACTCAGTGCAGCCCCCAGCCCTGGGGGGGGGCTGCTGCACCATGAGCTCAGTAGAACAGCTACTGCCTTCCCTTGTGGCTTCCCACAGAAGGTTATTCCAGAAATGACCAGGTAGGGCTCGCACTAAGGCCTCCTAGGCCAGCAATGAAAGGCTAGACCTGTGACTGGCTGAGCCTCTGGGACCCTGTGGGGCTTCTGGCCTTGTCTGAGCCACTTTCCAGCAGCTGACAGGCTGTCGATAACCACACTACCTGTATTATTTAAGCAGGACAAGGTGAGCCTTGCCTGTGCCCTTGAGCTCAGATCAAATTGATGGCCAGCATGGAAGCTACAGGCAATTAGATTGTTCCAGAGAGAAAGAAACACGGAGGGGACTCGTGTGGGCCCTGCAACAGGGTGGGCCCTGGCCCTCTTCTCTGTGGGCATAAAGACACTGAGTCCTGATTTGTCTCAGCTTCGCCGTGACTACCTTGAGCTTTGAATCTTTGCAGGGAATTGGATGTACCTGTTTTAACAGGAAAGACCCCAGACCTGGGCCTAGGAGGCTCCACCCTGGTCCCGATGACCCATTCCCGCACGGACTTTGCAGAAGCATCTTCTCCTTCCCCTGCCCTCCCCACCCCTCACCTCTAGTCGTTAGGTGATTGACTGTCGCGTGCATTCTGTCTGCTCCATGAGGGCAGCAACACTCAAGGCAGAACGTGGGTCCCTGCAGCTGCTTGGGTGAACCTAGGAGACACTGGTTTGCAGACTCTAACCATGGGGCTCGAGGGGAAGCTGGGAAGACCCTTTGAGTTTGCCATTTTCTACATCTAGCAAGTGCTTCCTGAACACTCCCAGGGTGGGGGTCTTGCTGCCTGTCTACCTCATATACCATGCAAGGCCAATGTGGCTGTTGCAAAGGTCTTTCTTAACCTTAGTCTAAGTTTGTTTCCCTGGAGGAGCCACCGTGATTGTGTTCTGTAGATCTGGAGAGAACAGGATCTTACCCCTGAGGATGTTATCTTTTAAAGATTTGAAGGTAGATTCATGTTACTTACTCATTTGCATATCCATTCTACCCAAATATAGTACATACATATATACATACATGATACATACGTACATGCCGTCATCCTCATGTCCATCTATCCACTTAACCATGCTAACATTCATCACTAGCCCCCGTGAACCTGACCATCAGCATATCCTCCTACCCACTTACCCTCCTATTCCTCCATCTATTCCCTCCCGCCTCCATCAGCTCCTGACCCATCTACTGCCTTTGCAGCCACCTACATCTCTACCTCCTAATCTTTCTGTCCATCAGCCTGTCCCTCTGCTCATCCGTCCACCTACCTACCCAGCTGTCCTTGCGGACATCCCCATACTTGCCCACTAACCTTCCCGTTCTTCCCTGTCTTCTGCCAACTCATTCTCTGGTCAATTCACCCAGCCTTGCAGCCACCCACACGCCCATCCTGTGAAAATCTGAATCCACTCTGGATCACGAGAGGTGAGATTCTCGGCTGCTTGGAACTTATGCTCTTAGTGCTGAGGCAGGGTGTGTCTCCAGTCCCTAAGTGCTCCCGGAGAAGAACACTGAATGCCTAGTGAAGAGCCAGTCTCTTCTCCGTCATTCCCAGAACCACAGTCCCTACCAGTTGGCCCTGGCCATACCATGTCTGCAGGCAGGGTGTCCTTCAGCCAGAGGGAGCTGGCAGGATCATGTCTCTTAGGGTTTGAGGCACAGATGGGAGCTTTTCCCCACATCCTCATTCCTGGAGAGCTGGGACCGTCTGCCTGAAACTCAAAATGTACTTTCCCAAGCTTTTTTTTTTTTTTTCAGATAATGGGGGTTTTCAATGTATGAAAAACCAGTTCAGACAAGTCCCTGGTGGGCTCAGTTGGGAAGTTCTTTTGGACACTTAAAATCTCAGCCTGCAAACACAAGGCATGCTGGAGGTAATTGTTCAAGAAAATCAAAGGGAAGCGGATACAGTCAGTTTCTGGTTATTTATCAGTCATAGACACAGGTTACTTTTCATCACACCGAGCCTCAAGAAAGATAAAAACTGGAGCATTGATCTGAGCTTCTCCCATGAGGAGCCCCACGCAGGCAAACCAGTACCGCCTTAAAGGAGCCACTCCCAGCTGGGACAGGCATGTGCAGGGTGGCCGCTGCAGGCTCAAACACTCCTGGAGAGAGGCTGAGATGGTCTTTGACTTCTGGGACTCACTTTGCTACTCCCCCTGGGTGCCCCAACCTCCCAGGAAGGGATGTGCGAGGGCTGGGAGCCTGTCCAGGACCTGCAGTGTCTACGGTAATCAGGGCATCTCATTCTCTGGCCAGGGACCGGGGACCTTTCTTGGCTGCTTTGTGTGGCAGTAACCAGGCCTCCATGGAGACCTCTCCTTGCTGATGGCCTTCTCTAGAGACAGGAAACTGGAGTGGGAGATGACTGACCAGGGTGAGGAGAGGTCCCAGGTCCCAGAGCCCATGGTGTCCTTAGAGGGCAGCTGATGCCTGTTGTTACTCTTGAATGCCAACGTGACGAGGCCACAGAATCCATCCTGCATTGCTCGGCTCTGAAGGAATTCTTTGAGGAGATTAGTGTTTAAATCATCTGACTTTGGGTGAGCAGGTGGCCTTCCATCTTGTGAGTGGGCCACCATCCATTAACTGAAGGTCTTAAGAGACAGAAGCCAAGTCTCTAAGGAAAAAGGAATCCTGCCAGCAGGCAGCCTTCCTCTTTCCCTGGAACACCAGCTCTGCCCTGGGTCACCCTCAGTCTGGGTTGCCTTCAGTTGGCCTGCCCTGCAGGAAGCAGATTTACAGACTCCACAATCATATGAGCCCGTTCCTTATTAACCTTCTGTCTCTGTCCCCATTCCACAGTCTGGGTCTCCCTTCCACTGATTATTTTCTCTGGAGTGCCCTATCCTACCCCCGGATCCCATGGGTTCTTAGGGACCACTTAGCCTGGGGCCAAGCTTGCTATTCCTGTCTCTGAAGGTCAGCAGTCACTGAAGAGCCCTGCTCTTCCTTGAGTGCTGGTCTAGTGCAGCTCACAGAGCTAACATGACACACACACACACATACATCCTGTCATCTGTCCTCAGAGAAATGAATGGAAGCTCTGAAAGGCCAAGCAACCTTCCCAAGGTCAAGCATAAGGCGATGACTCCAGGCTTGTCTGAGGTCCCCACCCACAGCTGGTCTCTTGTCCTGGTGTTTGCTGAGAAGCCAAGGAAGTGAAGGCCAGTGGCATCAGGAGCAAGATATTGCGGGGACAGAGAAGGAATAATTGCTGTGATAAACACCATAACCAAAAGCAACCTGGGGAAGGAAGGGTTTATTTTATCTCACAATTCCAGGTAACGGTTCATCACTGAGGGGAGTCAGGGCAGCTCAGGTTAGGCGGGACCCTGGGGGCAGGAACTGAAGCAGAGACCGTGGATGGGTGCTGCTTACTGATTTGCTCCTCATGGCTTGCTCAACCTGCTTTTTTTTTTTTTTTATAGCATCCAGGGCCACCAGCCTAGATGTGGCACCACCCACAGTGGACTGACCCCCCATATCAGTCATCAGTTAAGAAAACACTCCACAGGCTTGCCCACAAGCCAATCTGCTGGGGGCATGTTCTCAAATGAGGCTCGCTCTCCCCAGATGACTCCAGCTTGTGTTAAGTTGATATAAAAGCCCAATTGACATAAAGCAAACAAAACAAAACAAACAAAAACTTAGTCAACACAGCTGCCAGCCAAGGCCAAAGGGTGGCTCCTGGGACCAGGCCAGGCCTTGCATGTCCTGAGAGGGTCACCAGGTGGTCGGCTCTGCTTCTGTTGGGAGCTGTTGTGTCACCTTGTCAGTCCCCTTCCATAGATAGAAGCACGGAGGAGAGTAGGGAGGGAATGAAATCTGAAAAGCCATGCCAGTTTGAGTGATTCTCTAGCAGCTGGCTGCCCCTCACCTCTCCAAGGAAGGCAATAAAGCCAGCGAACCAATAACAGCTAATGACATGAGTTTTGACAGATACAGCTGTCCCCAGCAGGTGATGGCCAATTCAACCAGGGCGAGGAATGGAAGTTGGGGCAAACTGGCCCAAGAAACGAGTGACCCCAAGAGAACTCTCCCCCGCCCAGTGCTTCTGAGCAGTAGGCACCAGTCCACCCTCACGGGAGCAGGCTGAGCCAGTCAGGTAGAGGGGGGGCCGTGGCACTGAGCCCTGAGTAGTTGTGGGAGGTGTTACAGGGCCCCCATGAGTGGGGGTGGGGAGGGTGGGCACGTGCAAGTAACATTTCATGTGTGGGCGTGGATATCAGCCATAGGGCTGAGAATCCACTGAGTGTGAGTGGCTCTTCATACCAGCTCTCATGCAAACCCAGGTCCTGGTTACACACTTGCCTGGAACACAGCGGGCCTTGTCACACTTGGGGTGAGGACAAGGCTCTTTGCATGGCAGTGAACGGACAGGCATGGGCTGTGTGAAACCCTCCGTTTCTCTGCGAGCTGGCTAACCTGACCCTATGCTCTACCCTTGCCCGTCTACTCTCAAGGCAGGTACCAGACTCTTACCAATTCCTGACCATCTCCAAGCACAGGGCTTGGAGTGACGGCAGTGCAGGCTAAGTTCAGCTTGATGCTACCGGAACTTGGTGTCCAAGATGCTGTCTCCCCAATGCCAACCACATAAGCCTCACACACACTCACACTCACACACATGCACACTCACATTCACACACATGCACACACACACACTCACACACACATGCACACTCACATTCACACACATACATGTACGCACACACACACATACACACCATGGTGATACTGTTGGGGAGACAGTGTGGCAGGGAGCCTCAAACTTGACCAAGCCTCTTAAGCTCCACGAAAGCAGTGATGTCCTTCTGACCTCCAGTTGCCTGGGGCGCCTCCCACTTACTTAACAGGCTATCTCAGGGGGCCAAGGTAGGGTAGAGGCCTATGAGAACCTCGGCATCCAGGCCTCTGCAGTGGGTCAAAGCCCTAGCCTTACTCGGGGTCTTGGGACGCCATGTGCTCCTGGAGTCACTGTGGTTGATGTCTGCTAAGCCCCAGAAGTGTGGTTGTGAGGGCACACTTCCTTTTGTCTTTCTGTCTCTGAGATGAGGCTAGCCCTTCTTAGCTTCATCTTTGTTCCCATGCAGCCCCAGGCTGGGCCTCAAACTCACGGTGATCCTTCTGACTCAGCCTCCTCAGTGCCAGCACTGTGGGAATGAGCCACCACACTTGATTGCTATTCTTAGCTTCTCAGTGACCAGTCTAGACCTCAGTTTCCCTGCCTCTGAAGTGGGAGGAGTCCTAACACTTAGTATCATGCCTTGTGTCTGCAGCATCTCCAGCCTCCGCAGGGCATCCCTAGAAACACTCAGACTTCTCAGCACTGGCTGCCAACACCTCCGCATTCGGCAGAGCCACGGGAGGAAAAGCTTCCCACCTCCTTGGTTCAAAGAAGAACCAAATTAGGGTGCTAAGTTTATACATTAATTTTTTTTTTTTTTTTTTTGCCACAGACGGGAATTGAAATAGCTTTCTACAAGGTATTTTTAAAAACTGCTTTTTAGTGCTCCATTAAAAGGCTTCTGCCTTGCCTCGGAGTCTCTGTATCTGCCAAAAATACTATGAAAATTGCTAAAACACAGTCTCTGTTGGTTCTAGAAGGTTTGCCAGCCAGCTCCAAATAATCTAAAACCTGATCACACTGGATCTGAGAAAGAAGGCGTCATTTTGACTAGGACAGTGTGATCTGGGAGTCTTGTAGAAGGAAGGGCCTCTCTGGGGTTTGGGGGGGTCAGCTCTGGGTCCCATAGGTTCTGTACCCAGTTTTCTCTGCCCCCTCCATCTCCTGACCCGAGGAGCTGATGTGTCTACCTCTTGGACGGTGGCCCCCATAGCTTTGTCTGTGACTTTCTACTTCCTTTTGCAGGTCAGGATTTGTCCAGCTCACTCCAAGTCCACAGAGCCCCCATCTATGTGATTCCCAGCATGCCCTTGGCTCCCAATATGGCTTAGAGCCCTGAGATGCCCTAACCCATTCCCTGCTTTCCTTTCTTCTGAGCACACAGCCTTGCCAGCCCAAGGCCACTGGCCACTCCAGATTCCCCCCCCCCCCTCTACAATGAGCCCGCCAGGCCCTAAGCAAGATTTGTCAGGCTGTCCTCTCCAGAATTGCCCTAGCCTTCTCTTTTCTCCTCTCTGCCTCTACCATGTCCTTCTGAGACCCTGTAGGGCCTTCCAGCTGTGTCACAGGCTCCAATCGTCTCGTCTCTTTCCAAAACGTCCAATTTGCTGATAGCAAGAGAGGGCTTTAGAAACACATTTATCAGATCCCATCACAGCTATGCTGAGAATATTCAAATAAACCCCAGGCACTCTGCCCTGCCTCTGGGCTCTGAGTTCCCTCAGGTTCCCATGGCTTTTCTTCCAGAGCCTTCCTGTCCTGTCTCCTTTCCTACCTTGCTTACCAGCTCCGGTCACCTGCACTCTCTCTCTCTCTCTCTCTCTCTCTCTCTCTCTCTCTCTCTCTCTCCCTCTCTCTTTCTCTCCCCCTCTCCCCCTCTCTCTGTCTTTCTCTCCCCCTCTCCCCCTCTCCCCCTCTCCCCCCCCTCTCTCCCCAACCTTCTAGCTTCGGTACCTTTGAACTGGCTGGCCCCCCTCTATCCGGAACACTCTTCCCTAGGATTCTACAGGTTGTTTCTGTGCCACTTGCTCACTCACAGTCCTGATGACACCTCCTTGCAGAGCACAGGCCTCACAAGCCCGTGGCTTTTCTATCTGTGCATGAGCAACGTTTCCACTAGATGGCGTGCTGGGAGAGCTGGGGCCTCAGGATTTGGACTGCAGAGGCCTGGGGTTGTGTCTGATGCACTCACTCTTCAGCATGCAGGTCTCTGTGACTGAGGAAGCAAGAACCTGTCACCAGGTGTCCACATATGATCCAGGAGCTCCTGGGTTCTCGCTGGGGCCCCAAATGATGGGACAGACTTTGATAATCCCCCAAGGGAGTCCTCACCTTCCCTGAGGCATGGATGGGGGTGGGTGGGATGGAGGGATGGTGGGGGAATGGAAGGATGGGAGGGAGAGGAAACAGATTAGTATGTAAAATAAGGTTGTTTTTAATTTAAATAAAAATTAATCTTTAAAAAATCCAGGAAAAAAGAAGTCACCAGTGCAGTGTGGGGACCTGCTGGGTGGGGACCTGCTGGGTGGGGGGCCTGCTGGGTGGGGGGCCTGCTGGGTGGGGGGCCTGCTGGGTGGGGACCTACTGGGTGGGGGACCTGCTGGGTGGGGACCTGCTGGGTGGAGGGTTCTGCTGGGTGGGGACCTGCTGGGTGGGGGGCCTGCTGGGTGGGGGGACCTGCTGGGTGGGGGGCCTGCTGGGTGGGGGGACCTGCTGGGTGGGGGGCCTGCTGGGTGGGGGGCCTGCTGGGTGGGGGACCTGCTGGGTGGGGGGCCTGCTGGGTGGGGGGCCTGTTGGGTGGGGGTTCTGCTGGGTGGGGGGCCTGCTGGGTGGGGGGCCTGCTGGGTGGGGGCTGCTAAGCAGCACACCATAAACAGTTTCAGATTGAAGGCAGTACAAGCCAGCTCTGCTGCTTATACACTTTGTGTCTTGGATATATCCTTCAGCCTCCAAGCATCAGCTGCCCCTCTGCACAGCAGCCCCTCACAGCACCTGACCCTGCTCAGCTGCTGAGGTTCTTATTGCTGCCATTGGTGAAAGAGACAAGTGTTTGGGGCAAGAGTTATAGAGTCTTCAATTCCAATGAAAAGGCTCCAGGAGATCCTAGTGGACCTCAGGAGGACATTATGTACCCTACAGCCAGAGCACAGAGAAGGCAGTATCCAGTCCGACTTAAAAAACAAACAAACAAACAGACAGACAGACAAACAAACCCTGAAACATGACAGAGCACCTGGTCCTACATTGGTAGGGAATACACAGGAGACATAACCCATCCCACCAGGATGCTGGCCACCTTGTGCCTGGACCTGGACCTACTCTTCCCTTCATTTACTATGTGGCACATTTTGGTTATGATGTGGTGAATGTCCCTAGCCCAGAGACTTGCCATCAGGGTGGCACATAGCTATAGAGACAGAAACAAGGGTCGTAGCTATCCCGTGGGCCAGGAGGAGAATGATAGTGTTGGGCATTCAAAAGGAATGGGCTCCACGGAGGACTGCTGAGCTGAGGCCTCAGTCACGTGGCCGCCACGCCCACATGGATCAGGAGGGCTTTATAGGCAGAGGAATGGCCTGTGGACTGCACTTGTTCTCTGGAAGATAGCAGAGAGAGAAGAGAGAGAGAGAGAGAGAGAGAGAGGGCTCACTGTAGATGAGGGCAGTCATGCAGAGTAAGCTGGAACTGGGTGACACAGTCAGCCCTGAGAGCAGGAGACTTGGGTGGGTTTTACCGGCCACAGACTTTGGACATGGAGGTCGCCCACCTGTGGGCGGGAACCCTCACTTGTGATCTGATTTGCTCAAACCATGAAGAACTGATTATAAGTTTTAATTGTTTCTGGAAACTTTGAGGCCTTGGAGCAGAGTGAAAAGGCCTCTTGTTAAATGGTTTACAATAACCGCCTGTTAACAAATTCCAGACCCAATTTATCCAAGAACCTGTTAAAATTCCCTCTGTGCAGTCACCAAAGGAACGCGCTTTTGAAGCCGTTTACTTACCAATAAATTACAATGCTGTGAAATCATTAGCAGCAAAGTAAATTGTTTTAATTGATCTGAACTTCGTTACAACTCAGGGACTGCGCTTCTGTGCAAATGCACTTTCTAAGGGTCTAAAATAACAAATTAATCTCTCTTGAATCCTGTCATCTTAGGTCTGTCCTTCCCCTCAGAGACCAGGAAAGGGAAGCAAATCAGTGCATGGCCTGGGAACTGCACAGAAATCTGCCATGGGAAGGGTGAGCAGAGGCCCGCCCCGTTAGTCTTTGCCTGGTGGGATGTGGGGGTGCATCATCCTGTGTTAACATCCCTGTGTTCCAGTGTGCTGTCACGGGCTGCATAATTGTTCACCCAAAGGTTTGTGTGTACTGTGGTTTCAGCAGGTGCTGTTTGTGTGGCAATAAAAACAGGAGCTAATTTAAAAGTGAACAGACTGGTGTGCCTTAACAGTGGGGACATTTCGAAAATGTGTGTCAGGTGACTTATAATTTTTTTTTATTTGCTTGTTTGCTTTTCTTTTTGGAGGGGGTATGGGTAGTGTGTCATGGCCTGAGTGTGGAGGCCAGAGGACAATTCGTCAGAGTTTCTCCTCCCACTATGCAGGTCCCAGAGATTGAACCCAGATCGTGGGGCTTGGCAGCCAGAGCCTTTAGCATCTGATCCATTTGCCAGCCTTCATCAGGTGTTGTTAACACAGGATGAGATCGCTATGTGCCTCCATTGGGACTAAAACCACACATGTCTGCATATGAGGCTATTTCACTTTTATTTATGTGTATGCTTATATGTCTGTGTGTGAATGTCCTTGGAGGTCAGTCAAGGGCGTTAGATCCTCTGGAGCTGGGAGACAAACTCTGGTCCTCTGCAAGAGCGGCAAGCACTCTTAGGAGACAAACCATCTCCTCAGCCATGTCCCTACACTTTTTAAAGTCAGGCTTTGTGTGATGCTATTGAATTCTGAGTTGTTCCTTGGGAAAGGCTGAGCACTGACTGAGCAGGGAGCCCTTTGAGAATCCCTGTCCCCTGGCTCCTTGATACTTTGTGACCTTGTGACCTTGACGTTTCACGTCCAGTCATGGAATGGAGGTGTTAGTCTCTACAGCAGCACCTTAAAGGGGCTGAAGCTGTGTAACCAGTTCCTGCAGATCCATTTGGAATTAGCACTGGCCAGTTGAAGGGGAGGGAGGTGGAACACCGTGGCAGCTGCCTAACGTGATTGTGGCCATGGGTAGAGGGCACCCCAGATGCTTCCCTCATGAACTACCCTGCCAAGCACAGGCAGCCAGGCTAGATGTCTCATATTATGGTCTGTGTGCGCAGATGTCAGCTTAGGAGGGTGGCTTGCAGGGCTGTGGGCTTCTCTTGACCTTAATTCTCTAGGACTAGGCTGTTCATGACACAGCGATGTCCCACACCCATCTAACGGCCCCAGCGTGTGTGCAGGCCTCTGCTGGCTCTCCACAGATCATGATTGCTCTGTATGCCTGGAACTTCCTTCCTCTGGCTCCTTCCACATAGGGGCTGGGATTTCAGAGAGAAGCTGGGCCCTGAGGACAGAGTTAGTAAGGAGACACTTGTGTTCTCAGGGAGGCAATAGTGGCTTACGCTCTACCAACCCCTCATTCCTACCCAGGGAAGGTGGGAGCCCACTCACCCTTTGCACAGATACATAGGGTCACTGGGGTTAAGAAAAAGAGTATATGCTCAGGGCTTGGCCCTCGAGCTCTTGATTTTAGAGCATTTCTGTGAGGTCCTGTCAAGCTGGGGTGTGTGAAGGTCAGGCTGATCTCTCTTTTACTGGCACAGATAGTAGGGTGGGGATGACCAAATGCAGCTGGCTGGGACCGAACCTGCATAGCCAGGAGGGCAGCAGAAGCTGAACAGTGACACAACAATTTACCTTAGTGGCACTGATGGACAGGTCTCAGGAGGCTCCTGTCTACTTTACCAGTGCCTGTGTGGGGGTGACTTACACCTCAACAAACCCTACACCTACTATTCCCAAAAGATCAGGAAATTTGAGGCAAGGTCTTTGGGGGTCCAACAAGAAGCCCTGCTCAGCCTCCTGATGGCCAGTGCCACCAGAGCCGAGAACTTCACAGCTAGGAAACAGAGCCGGCCCTGCAGACAGGGTTCATGGTGGAGAGAGCGATGGTTATACAGAATGGGACACACAGCTGACAAGCCACCGTGACAACAGCTCTCAAAAAGGGTCTCAATCCTTCAAGTGCCCAGACTTCCCAAAGCCAACTTCTGCTTCTTAAGATGGAAAGGAACCCAGCTGCAGAGAGGGAGGAGTGATGAGCAAAGCGGTCAAGACCAGGCTACAGGAACCCACAGAGACAGCTGACCTGAACAAGGGGGAGAGCTCATGGACCCCAGACTGATAGCTGGGAAACCAGCATTGGACCAGCCCAGACCCCCTGAACGTGGGTCTCAGTTAGAAGGCCTGGGCAGTCTAAGGGACCTCTGACAGTGGAACCAGGATGTATGCCAGGTGCAGGAAAGGACTTTGAGAGCACACTTCCCATGGAGGGATACTCCCTTTGCCTAGAGGCAGGAGGGAGGGCCTAGGCCCTACTCCAAATGACTTGACAGCTTTTGATGATCCCTCCTTGAAGGTCTCACCCTCCCTGTGGAGTGGGTGGGGAATGGGATGGGGGGGTTGGGGGTGGGGGGATGGGAGGGAGAGGGACCTGGGGTCCATATGCAAAATACGAAAGAATAATAGTAATAAAAAGATGGAAATAGCGCAAAAGTGCTCCATTACAGTGGGCAGCCTGAGGACTCTGCCTGCACCAAGGCAGGGGGAGCCTAAGCAGGTTACTGGTTATCCTTGGTTATAAAGTGTGATGCATCCTTTGGGTGCCCTGCCCCCGCTAGTCCCCCCCCCCCCCGCTAGACAGGCATGCTGCAGCCCCTCCCATGTGCTTGCTGCTCAGCCCAGAACTTCAAGAATAAGCTGCCTGTCCCCTCTGTGAAGGGTAGGGCTCCCCCCACCCCCTGGGCCAAGTCCTAATCTCCCAAGGAGGAGGAATCAAATGTTAATGGGAAATACTTAACATGGGAAGGGAGTCTATTTCTCCTTAACTGTCTCTGGCTGCACAGGATTCCGAGGAGCTATTGAAGGTAAATTGCTTGGTTTTCAATTTTAAGCTGTACTTATCTGAGCTCGATCAGTCTTCCCTGATCGTGGCAGGAAATAATAAGTGCCCGGAACGGGGTTGCCCTGGTGCTCAATAACGTGGCGATTGTATCCCCATTTCATTACGGAAGACAGACAGTGCTGGATGCAAGTTTATTGATATGATACATTATCCCTCACATCTTTATAGGTGGAACTCCTGCCCGAAGGCTGTAGGCAGGGTCTGGTACCCACTAGAAGGGGCCGTGTCTTTGGCATCTGTCTGGATGTGCCTGCTAGGGGGTGAACCTGGGATTACTCCACTAGTGAGGGCACCATAGGGGTCACTGTGGCCAGGGAACGTCTTCCTGACCTGGAGCTAGCGACAGGTATGCTGCACAGGGCTTGAGAGCCCAAGGTCTGGGATCTGCTGGACTCAAACTGCACGTGCCTACCTCTTAATGTGCTTTCCTGGAATATGGAGACAGCAAGAGGCGCGGCAGAGCCAACTGGCGCCCCATGGTTACGTTGCCTGCAGCCCTCTGAGCCACTGGGGCCAACTCCATCTGGCAGCAGGGCAGAGATGTCTAGTTGCAGAGAAGCCTGTGAGTTCCCAGATGGACTGTGCTAGCTAGCCATGGCTGCCAGAGGGCACTGAGGCCTGGGATAGGAGCTGCCAGGCTACAGGGGCTTGTCCCGGGGTCACAGCTTTGCCTGTCTGAGAGAATAAGAGGCAGAGCCCCAGAAGGCCAGGCCTGTGCAGGGTTGATGGCCACTGGCAGGCTGCCTAGTCCTCCTCTGCATGGTAGAAGTTACCACAAGGATCTGAGGGAATGAATGGACATCAGAGGCAAAACTCAGCAGGGCATTCCGGATCGGTTGTCTGGTGTAGAAGCCGCCACTGTGCAGGCTTAGGAAGGAGGCTGGGCAGAACCGTCGCATTCCCTTGCTGGATGACCATTGCTAGTCTCTGAGACGGGCCTTTTCTGTCCCTGCGAGTGGATGCTTCAGTCCCTGCCATCTTGGGATCCCCACCCCACCCAGTGGACCTGATGCAAGTCGACTGCTAGACACGAGTGAAGTTCTGCAGGACCCCTGAGGCCTCAACCCACCCGAGGTACTCCTCTTTAAACCCTAATACGAGATAAATGGGTGGGAGAGACTCTCCCCCCTCAAGCACGTAAACAGAAACAGCAGCGAGTCGGCAACGTTAGGTCTGACGCCGGAGCCGTGAGGCATTACTCACCCAGATAGGTTTAATGCATAATTTAGAAACATCATCAAAATGGGAAGAAAGGGGAGAGGGCCCTAAATGACTTGGAAAGAGCTTCGGTGCTGAGCTCGTCAGGAGAGAGCCAAGGGAAGGCTAGAGACGCACGTCGGACACGCACCCCACACTTGCAGTAATTGGATTGAGACGGATCCCTGAGCAGAGCACCTAGGGAGGACAGATGCACCCTTTCTGGAAGTGGGAAGCAGAGCTCTGCAGACACCAGCATCCGGGCATGACATATGACATGCTCAACCCCAGCAGGCTCCAAATTCCCTCCAGTAAATGAGGGCTATGCCCCCTTAGATTTCCTGGCATCCTTCAGCCACCCTTGACCTGGAGGCTGCTCCCTTTACACCTGACCTAGGTGGACATGGGGCCTGGTGTATGGATCAGCAGGATAGTGGGGACAGGGACACTCAGGCACTTGTGTCCCCTCACCCACTGTAGAGCTGGCGGTGGCTGCAGGTGGCATAGAAGAATCACACAGTCCTCCCCAGGAAACTACTGGTAATTACTGAGCTGGGGCTTGCCGGCTCTTCATGGCAGTTCTCTGGGGAGAAGCATCTCAGGGACAGGGTATCACAGACCCTTAACCGGAAAGCTCACAGAGGCTTTCGGTTAAAAACTGACCCCCATCCCAGTGCCCAGTATGGGCAGGCAAGTGGCTGGGGGAAACTCAGTTCCGTGAGCCAGGGGACCCAGGACAGCACTGAGCCCTTTTGAGCCCTGTCATGTGTTTGCAACACTCATGTCCCTGCCTACACCAGACAGCATGAGAGTACTGAGGTCTCCTCAGTCGAGCTGGCCTGGCCTGCTGGGACCAGTCAGTCACCCTGTCAGGTGGTTCTTCGTCAAGGTGCCAAGCTCAGTGAGGTGGGAAGGAGGCTGTGGCAGGTAGGGAAGATGCGTCCTGTGGTTATGTTGCCTCCAGACCCTGCCGTTGGGGGGATTCCCCATAAGGCATCAGGCCAGGGGCTTTGTAGAGAGGCCTCTGGGATTCCAGATTCACTGTGTTAGCCATGGGTTCTGGGAGGGGAATGAGGCCTGGGGCGTGTGCTGCCAGGCCACGGGGGAGACCTGGTTTAGGAGTAACCCTCATCCTGGTCATTGCGAATTTTCTGGTCCTAAGATACAAATAGTCAGTTTGGTGTGTGATGCTAGCTGGCAAGGTTTGAAAGCTCCCAACCCATAGAAAGCTCTCAACCCATGGTTGAGAGGAGCCTGGCGCCTGTAGGGGACAGCGGGCTCTGTGGAGTCTAAACAAGACTCCGTCACCAAACGGGGAGGATTCAGACACACGAGCCAGGGATAGACAGTCCCCAATTTCTAGGGATTATTGACAGCACAAACCATCCTCTTGCCTGTTTTAACACACCTGCTGACGTTCACGGCTTCCCCCCAAGAGGTCTCTGGGTAAGGCTGTGTCCACACTGGCTAGCAGAGAAGTTTCTTCCCTCATCCTAACACCTGACCCTTATTTCAGCTCCTTTTCCCTGGGCCCACTGACCTTGGAATCTTGCCTTCCCGGGAACCGCCCTGTCTGGCCCATCTTCCAGACCCTTCATAGTTTATGCAAACACTGTAATGCTGTGGAGCTGTGCCTGCGGTGCTGTGGGGTTGCCGATGCTGGCGGGAGGCTCAGCTCCATGCTGAACCAGATAAGGGTGAAAAGGGCCCTGAGCCGGGGATCTTGGGATAACGGGGGACCAAAGAGTGGCGAGTGGTGGGTGTTACCTCCAGGCTTCGCAGAGATGAACTAATCTTCGTTCTCTTGCGACCTGGTCACCCTGAGTTCTGAATTCCTTTAAGGCCATCTGATTTTGTTCCCCTGTGGCTCGATAAGCACTCCCCCCAAGACATCCTTCTTCCTCCTCTCCCCACAAGCCCAAGACCTAAAGTCCTGCAGGTCAGGTCCACCACACCTTGTTGCTTTGAGCATCCTCTACAAAAGTGCTGCTCTCCCAGCTCCACTCACTCCAGCCTCAGGACCGCTGCATGCTCATCTTCCTGTTCAGATCAGCATTCCCCAGATAATGTCATGCCCTGTTCCCTCATGTCACTCGGGTGTCTGCTTGGATGTCCCCTCAGCACAGAGAGGCCCCTGTGCGGCCACTCTGCCCGAACCCTGTGTTACTCCTTTCTTGCCTCTGCTTTGTTATCGTTACGGCATTTATCATGATCTGAAATTATATTACAGGCTCACAACCCAATTCCAAAATCCATAGAGCTCTGAAAACCAAAAGCTTGTTCATAACTCATTTGATGGCAAAACGTGACCTGAACGGATGTGAGGCTATTTATAGCCCGGGTTCATCCCTCTTCGTGTGAATATTCATACATTTTGCTGTAGAAATATTAATGCGTTTGATTACGGGGTGCTGCTCCACGCCCCGCTGGGGACGTTACATAATATATGGTCTGTGAGCTGTATTAACTTTCTGAATGCTCCCACTGGGCTTCTAGTCCTCAACATCCCTGGTCTCACGAGCCAGATGGCTCTCCTGTGGGGGCTGTTCCCCCCTTGGCAGACCCTCTGGCCTCCAGTCCAAGATGCCGGCTGTATTCTTTCTTCAGGTTGACACAGGACAATGTCTGTAGATACCAATGGGCCCTCAGCTGAGGTCCACTGGCTTGAGCCCGTCTGGCTCAAGGGTTTTCAAAAGAGGGACCTGGCCATGTCTGATGTTGGTTTCCTTTCTGAGCACGCACATACGTGGCTGACCCAAGTCACAGCTTCTGTTTGTGTCGTTCCCTGCTGTGTCCCCAGAGCTTGGTGGCAGCCATCACAGATTCCTCCCTTGGACTTGCTCCTAGGACCAAGACATGAGTCAGGTTCCTTCAAGCCCTCCGCCTGGCTGTACCCAGGGGCTTCGCTCTCGGCTAGTTTCGTGAGAACCCTGCTAAGACAGCTCGGCAGCTGACCACCGTCTGTCTCCTGCCGCCTGCTTCCTACCCCTACTCAGCCATTGCTGCCTGTGGCAGTGGTGGCAAATCCCTCCCTCATGTCCTTGTGGAATCAGAGTGGAACACAGTCCTCCCCCTCCCAAGAGCCTCTCAGTGTGGCTTCGGTGCCTGCCATCTCTCTCCCTCCCTCACCATCTCGAACAGGGCTTTCTTAGCCGTACATCACTGATGCCTAAAGAAATGGAGCTTTTCCTGTTTTTTGTTTTTTGTTTTTTTTTTTTTGTTTTGTTTTGCTTTTTGCAGTGGCCCGCATCCTGAGTACTCATCAGGATGTCCTCAGAGTACACTCATAGCAGAGCTTCCTGAGCTATCCTAGATGGATCACCTTTTGGAAATATTCACCCCTCAAAGAGCTTGAGGGCCCAGGGACAACCCAGCTCCTATGGTATCCTGCATGGCCAATTTCAGAGAGTAAAGCTTTAGAGCAGGAATACCAGCCTGTGTCCTTCTCTCCGGAGATGACTCCTTATAAATAGCTAGATGCTTATCCCAGAGCGCATCATCCTTGGACCTGCTGGTGAGCTCACCCATCTCAGGAGCAAACCCAGGACCTCAGAGGACAGACACACACAGGTGAAGGGGTCACAGTGAGCCAGCAGCTGGAGAACTCAGTGAGATTTTATCCTGTTTACAGCAGGGAGCTAGGTCTCTGCCCACTGGCAGCTCAACCGCTGCTTGCTTCCTTCTAGTTGGGGAGACTCTGGGGGTTTGGACGAGCAATGTCTCCAAGACTCACATATCTCAACAACAGGTCTCCAGTTGGTGGCACTGTTCGGAACTTTCTAGAACCTTTCCAGTCCATTCTCTCTGCTTCCTGATAGTGGCTGCCGCCATTCCTGCTGCTATACCTCCTTTGCTGTTGTGGACTCGCCGTCTAAAACGATAAGCTAAGAAAAAGCTTCTTCTAAAAGATGCTGTTTTTGGTTTTGGTGTTTCATCATAGCAACAGAAAAGCAACTAATACGGGGAGCTTTATCTCTGTCGGGACATCTAGTTCCATGGAGAACAGTTCAAAAGATAATCCCTTCTTAGCTCTGCCCCACGATTCCAGTTGGCTATCCAGAACTCGGAGCAGCAACCACTGTTGACAGGGGTTCCTTCCTGCCACATTCTGCAGCCGCTCAGTCCCAAACACACAGAGGCTTATATTAATTATAAACTGTTTGGCCTTTTGCTCAGGCTTATTAATAACAAACTCTTTTTTTTTTTCCCCCATGACAGAGTTTTTCTGTGTAGCTTTGTAGACCAGGCTGGCTTCAAACTCATAGAGATCCGCCTGCCTCTGCCTCCCTAGTGCTGGGATTAAAGGTGTGCGCCACCGCCACCTGGCTTACTAACAAACTCTTAGAACTTAAATTAACCCATAATTCTCATCTATGTTTAGGCACGAGGCTTGGAAGCTCTTCCCAGGAAGGCTTCTCTCTCTCCCTTCCTCTTCCCAGAATTCTCGTTTGGTCACCCCACCGATACTTTCTGCTGGCTACTGGCCAGTTAGCATTTTTTTAAAAATTAAACCAATACGAGTGACAAATCTTTACAGTGAACAAGAGTGTCTTCTCACATCAAAACACGAGCTGCTTTATACCCCGTGGTGCTCCTTTATGCTCGGTCCCTTGGTCTTACATCCACAGTTTTGCACCTGCCAATTCCTGCACGTTTCTATTCTTTCTCAGGTGGGCACGCATGTTAGAGAGAGGGTGGCTGCACAGGAGGCCAGCTCTACAGCTGAAGCCAAGCTGGGCAGCTCTCTCCGCCAAAGGTGAGGGGTTTTCCCCTGCTTTCCTGTCCTTCACAGTCAGCCGCCATGCTACAGGTCACTGAGGGATTTGCTCCAGCCAGAGGCTACCCTTGGGGACCTGGGGCTCTGTTACAACCAACCCCTGGGTGGAGGCAAGCAGGTGACCCTGGACATAGAGAGGCTAGAGACCCTGAAGGTTCTAGAATATAGCTGTGGTCCACAGCAGAAGTGTCCATTTCTTCCTCGATCTCTAATACCCCAGCTCCTGGAAACAGTCACCCCGATTTCTATGTGACATTTACCAGATTTCTTTGTATCAGGTATGGCTATGTGCCTGCACACTGGCCGATGGGATGTGACAGTGATATGTGCAAATTCTCAGAACTGGTTTTAATGGGAGCACTGTGCCTGTCTCTTTCCTGGCAGCTGGGATGAATCTATGACAGCTGGCATTAGAGCAGCCATATTGGACCACAAACAGCTAAAGCAGATGGTTGGAAGACAGGGGGAGTCTGGGTCCCTTAGACATTTTTGGAGGCACCCAACAAGCCCTTGACCAGATATGTTGCAGAGACAAAAATAGACCTTCAACCGTGTAACTTAATTGTGTTTAGTTTTTTTTTTTTTTCTTCTATTGACAAATGATTCCAACTCATGAGAAGTTAGAGCCCAGGCAGATCTTGCCAGGGATAATTCAAGAAAGTTCTTTTATGGCCATATCACAGTGTGCTGGGCAGGGCCTGGGTGGATGTTAGGCAGTAAGGTCCTGGGAGCAGGGACAGAGGGGTGGAAGAGAGCAGGCTGCTCTGACTGAGAGGCAGACAGAATGCTTAGGTGGCCATGGCCCTTTCTCCTTGGAGCAGCCACTGTCTTGTGCCTTTATTTATGGTAAGTACTAATTCCTACCAAAGAAGGGCCCCATTCCTGTGGAAGCTGACCCTTGGGGCAGGCACCAGCTATTGGGGAGACAGAGCCAGCATCTCTTAAAGTTACAGAAGGAACAATGGGGTTCTCCAGGAATGAGCACCTCCAGAAAATGATCACTAACTTGCCATGCTCTCTGCTGTGGATTTATTCAACTCTGTAATCACTTTGTGAGGAACGGGAAGCGGTCCTGCCCTCCTGTGACAGTTCAGGAAACTGGGGGATGACTCACAGCAGGGCTCTCGGCTATTACTCCCTGTGCAGAGACAGAAGCAGAAACTGAATTGTGTGGACCAGGAGGTTGTACTCTTGGGAACTCTTGGGAGGAGGATGCAGGCTTCTCTGATGGAGTCCCAGTGGCAGGGAGTAGGGGACAGAAATCTAGGACCCATCTGTCCCCTGTCTGGCTTGTCTCTACAGCCCCAAGGGCCACTCACAACTGGTACATTTCACAGGAAGGACTCACCCATAACTGGCAGAGCCCAGTAGGCTGCCACGCCCGCAGCTCCTTGAGGTCCCTGCTGGCCAACCTTTCTTCCCTATTACTGGTGCCCTGCCCGGCCATTGTTTCTGTACTTTCCCAAAATTAAAACCCATTCCTAGGTAAAAAGAGTTAATTTTCCATTCGAATGTGTGGGAGGGTGTCCCCAGGGAACAGAGCAATGAAGCCTCTAGTGCTCGTTGCAAAACAAATAGATAAATCAATGTTTCAATTTTCTCCATGTGTGAGAACGGCCACCGTTGCTTAGCAATTGGGAGAACATGACTGCCGGCCCTTCTCTACTAAATGCACTAGACTTGCTGGGGTCTTGATCCATCCCGGAACGACAGCCGGGTTAGCCCCCTGAGTGAGTGCCCTCAGGGATGTGTGGCACCGGGAGCCCAGGAAGGGGGCTGGAGCCTACGCCAGAATCTGGCCTTCTGGCTTCAGTGCCCACAGAGGCAGAGGGTGGGACCACTGGGCACATGACAGCTCTGGGGTCACCTGCAGTGGGTGAGGCTTCCCAGGCAGATGAGGTCATTTGGGCCCTCTGGGCTGCACGGTAATGGGGGAGAGGGGATCTCCTATTCAGGGGTGGGGTAGGAGGCCGTCTGACCCTGCCAGCTGTTTCTCCCTGCAGACTTGCATGCAGCCCAGCTGTGAGCCACTGAGCACAGGCCTGGCCCTGGCACCTTGGGCTCTGAGTCATCAAAAGCATGCCGTTCCTTGTCTAGATTCCTTAGCAGTCTCTTGGAGCCCATGGTTATCATTATGGATGGATGAGGTGACTTTCTCACAGTCACACGATAAGGACACATCTCCCACATTTCCGAGAGCCCCTCTGTGGGTGAAGCTGCGATAGACATAGTGTTGGCAGAGGTAGCTAAGAAACCCCTTCCAAAGGAAAAAGGACTTGCTCCAAGGTCACCTTGGGTCAGCAGTCTGACCAGGAGATCCTGGTGCTTGGGGCCAGTCAGTTCCTCAGGTTGAAGTACCCAGGGTCCTTGGGCTTGGTGGCTTAGGTGGCCTTATGCTGAGTGGCTGGGACAAGAACACCAGGAAGCTGCTATTAACCACTTCATGGTCTGCCTCTCCTGCTATGTAGACCCCGAACTCACAGATCTCTGCCAGACTCTGCTTCCCCGGTGTACCCCTGGCCTGGACATCCTGTTTATGTTCACGTCCCCACATCACCCTGGGATCTTATGAGTTCTAGCAGGAGGCCTGTTTGGTCAGTTAGACCCATGTGGAGAATCTGCCACTGGTTAGGGGTAGCCTGTCAGCTGGCCCATGGAGGAAGGACCATGAATGTTAATGTCCCCTGTGTCTAACTTTGTCACGATGTCCCATGACTGAAACAATGTCTACCTTGCTGACTTCCTGCCCTTTCCCAGGCCTGCTACACCTGAGACTCCTGCCCCAGTCCCCTGTCTTCCCAATGCTCTTCTGGAAGGCTTCCCTCTCCTCTCCATTACCCCTCCCTCAGCGACTCCCAAAGTCCAGCCCAGATGGTTAACCTTAGGCCCCTGGCCTGGCAGGAAGGGGGCCTCTTCTCCCTGTGGGCAGACAGACACTGACTGGAAAACATCTCCAGGTGCCTCAGTTTCCTTCCCGTGCCCCTCTCTCAGATGTGCCTCCAAGGCAGATCTGGTCCCTGTGGCCTAGCACACGCCAGCTTCCCGCACTTGTCTGGCTCAGAGCAGAGGGTAGAGGTGGGCTGTGAGCTGACTGGATGGGGCGGGACATGCCCGAAGCAGGAGGAGGTCCCTTTCATGGTGGAGACTACCACTCAGTCCTGAGACACTTCCCGGTGACAATAAGACCCAAACCTACCAGTCCTTGGAGATTCCCTCCACTCTGTGTCCCTGTCTTTGTATCTGTGCAGCAGCAGGTAGCTGACCCTGCTTGCCTGAGCTACGAGGTGGTAGGGACTAACAATACTTCCCCCGTGAGGCTAGCGAGGGTCTATGAGGTCACCGTGGGATATTGCCACCTCTTGGTGAAGGTATGATTTCCAGGCACCTCTCCTGGGAGCTGTGGCACATCCAGGCCAGGGTAGGGATGTCGGCCACGTTACTGAATTATCCAGTGGGTCTAGTCATCTTTCCTGCCCCTAGCTCAAGAGAACAAGAATCCGAGGGCAGTTCAAGTGTGATGGGACATGTCTGCTGTCCCCCTGGGCCAGTATCTCCCAATTCTTGCCCCGCCCACTGTTTCCCAACCTCCTTACAGTACTGGAGTCTCCAGCTGACTTTTGATGAGGAGGACAAGGGGTCTTCCTGAGAGGCGCCGCTGTGAGTGTCCAAGGTTGGGTGACAATCAAGGGGCTCTGTTCCTGAAATTCTCAAATGCCTGGGACCTGCAGTCTGGGATGCTCTTTGTGAAGGGAGGTTGCCATGGAGATGCCATGGACACCTGGGTCCCTTCAGTGGGCTTGCAAGAGAGATGTCAACAGGTGTATGTGGGGGAAGGGGAGGGGAGGAGAGAGGAGAGGAAGAAGGGGAGGGGAGGAGAGAGGGATGGAGGGCGGGGGGGGGAGGGAGGAGACAAGAAAGAGAGAAGAGGAAAGAGAAGAGCAGGGGAGGGGTCAGAGGGGAGGGGAGGGGTCAGAGGGGAAGGGTCAGAGGGGGAGGGGGTCAGAGGGGGAGGGGAGGGGTCAGAGGGGAGGGCAGGGGATCAGAGGGGAGGGGAGGGGTCAGAGGGGAGGGGAGGGGTCAGGGGGAGGGGAGGGGGTCAGAGGGGGGGGGGAGGGGTCAGAGGGGAGGGGATCAGAGGGAAGGGGAGGGGGTCAGAGGGGAGGGCAGGGGATCAGAGGGGAGGGCAGGGGATCAGAGGGGAGGGGAGGGATCAGAGGGGAGGGCAGGGGATCAGAGGGGAGGGGAGGGATCAGAGGGGAGGGCAGGGGATCAGAGGGGAGGGGATCAGAGGGGAGGGGAGGGATCAGAGGGGAGGGCAGGGGATCAGAGGGGAGGGGATCAGAGGGGAGGGGAGGGATCAGAGGGGGAGGGGATCAGAGGGGAGGGGATCAGAGGGGAGGGGGGGATCAGAGGGGAGGGCAGGGGATCAGAGGGGAGGGCAGGGGATCAGAGGGGAGGGGAGGGATCAGAGGGGAGGGCAGGGGATCAGAGGGGAGGGGAGGGATCAGAGGGGAGGGCAGGGGATCAGAGGGGAGGGGAGGGATCAGAGGGGAGGGCAGGGGATCAGAGGGGAGGGGATCAGAGGGGAGGGGAGGGATCAGAGGGGAGGGCAGGGGAATGGAAAGGATGGAAAAGGAAAAGAAAGGAAAGGAAACAGGATTCCCAGTCACATGGTCAAATGTGTTTGGGAAATGTGTGTCCACTTGCTCTCTGATGAATCTCAGCATCATGGACAAGGGAGGGAGCATGGGAACCTGTGTCAGGGCCATGGGAATCCCTGCCAGGGGCACGGAAACCCCACCAGTAGATTTGTTTTCTCCCAGGGTACCTCACTCACACCACTGCAACGCTGCTTTTGTGGCTTGAAACAGCGTTGGATACAGTGTGCTGGAAGGAGGGCTAGAGTACTGTCACCCAAACTGGCTGCCTTATAAAAAGCCTTATTGGCACAGCGCCAGCCCCATCCACCAAGTGACTGTCTCTGGGAGCTTTCCAGACACAGTGGCAGAACTGGGTGGCTATGATAAAGGCCACAGAACAGAACATGCTGTCTGTCCCTTTAAGGAAAATATGGCTTCTGACCAAGGCCTTGGAAGGGCATTTTAAAGAGACATTGAGTGAGAATGGAAGGCGGCCCAACTATTCCACAGGAGCCTTAGTAAGGGGAAGGCAATCTGACGGAAAGCCTACAGTCCACACGAGCTTCTGGACTCCATCCTTCTCTGGGCAGAGGGGCTGGTACCTAAGTCTGTGTGCAAGCCCTGCGTTGCCACAGCAGACCAGAAGGGGGAGCCACGGCCTGTATCAGCCACCAGACGCAGAGGTGGGACGCAGAGACTGGCTGGGGAGGCCCGAGGTGCTCTCTGGGGGCAAATCAGCTTTTCCTCCAAGCCGGAGAATCCCTAGTAAACACAGCGAGGGCACTTCTGGTGCCCCGGCCACAGTGTATCTATAGGTGGATGCTCCCTCCAGAGGCTGTGGCCCTGGACAGGCAGAGGGGAGAAGGCTGTGAGGATGCTCCCTGCCTCGCCCTGGGGCTGCGGGCTATGGGGCTATCATCAGTTTCTCCACCTCCATGGTTTACTGGGCCCTTCAGAGCAGTCAGACACCCTCCCCAACAGGGCCCCGCCCCCAACAGTGGCAGGCGACGCCCCTCCCCCACCCTCCCCACTCTGGCGGATCCTGCACGCCCCGGCCTCGGCCAGTCTGTTTACTGTGACTGCCAGGACACAGTGTCTCGACACTTCTCTAGGACCTGCTCTGTCTCCTCCGCACTGTGTTGCTGCTGTCTTCTGGGGCCTTCGAGAACAGGGGCTCACTCTGTATCTCCCATGCACAGAGTACTAGTAGCTCATAAACCAGACATTTATTTTCCACGGCTCTTGATGTGCTGGAACGTGCTGGCCCATCCTGAGTTTTGTGAGGACTCACTTCCTGGTTCAGCGGTGTCTGGGGGAAGGTATGAGGCCTCTCTCAGGCCTCCTAAAAATGCCATGAATCCCAACATGAGCTCTTCAACCTCTGAAAACCATCCTGCTGGGGAGTTAGAATTGCAGCTCATAGGTTTGGGGGGAAGAGGCTCAAACATTTAGTCTGTGAAGACAAGGCACTTCATGCTCCCTGTGCCCCGAGGCTAACCCTGTATGCAGTCAGGGCTACCTCCCCACCCAATCACCCTTTGCTAAATGAAGTATCTGGGCTGGGGGGCAGGAACTGAAAAGGCCCATAGCAGTCACAGGCATGAACACGGGAAATAAATTATAAGTATGCCCCTCCCCGTGACCTATACCAACTGCAGGCATTACTAGTTGATTACAGATTTCCTTCCCTCTGAGACAGCGCTTTGATTCTCTCTTCACCAAAGCATAAAAGAGATGAAATTATGGGCCAGGGGTTCTCTAGAATGGACATAGAGGAAGGACTTGAGAGGGCTGGTGGTCCAGAGCTAAGGTATGGCTGCCATTGAGACATCACACCACTAATAAACCTCACGCCTATTCTCCTGGGGGTGGGTTGGGGGAAGGCCCGGAGAAACTGAGCTTGTAAGTGGGAATTACTCAATGCTCGGATGAGAGCCGAAGTCCATAGCATTCTCCCTGTCTCAGCCACCTGACCCCTGGCCTCTGTCCACCTAAACCCTGGGAGCCGTTTCTCAAGAGGACTGAGGCTGGGCAAGCTGTCGGGAGGCTCAGAGCAGGACAGAGCTGAGGGAGCGGAGTAAACAGCTGCTCCTCTCCAGAGAACCCTGCTGCTCCCAGAGTTAAAAATAGAGGGCTGTGCCCAGTGTCACTTATCTGTGCTTCACTGGCAAAAGGACCTGCCTGGCTCAGCCACTGGGGTAATTTATTTTCCCATTCAGTAGCCAGGAAGAGTCCCCAGCACACCCTGGGATGAGCCACAGCACCCCAACCTCACAGCTCGTCATTCACATGTTGGGGTGCTTAGCCCCAGGGCAGAGGGAGAGGGCCCCTCTTCGCTATGGGTTCGTCTCGGTCGGACACCGCTGGGTCTTCGTGGGGAGTGTCTACGCGGTCTTGTGTCATAGGTTTACAGGGCCATCCATTTTCATGCACAGGCTTCCACGCATGGTTACCCCTGTTGCTACTGTTATGATATGGCTTGAGGCGGCAGCTTGGCAGATTCCATGGCAGGTGACGGTGGCCAAGGCAGGGGACAAACATGCCAGGTAGACAGAGCTTAAGTGAGAACTTTTACTAGAAAGGGAAAGTGTGGGGGGAGGAAAGAGAAAGAGGTAAAGAGACAGAGAGAGGACAGAAGAGGGAGACAGGAAAAGTCAGTCTGCCCCAGGGTAACAGCAGGAAAGAGAACGGAAAGAGAGAGCAGAAAGAGAGAGAGAACGAGAGCGTAAGTGGGCGGGTCTTTCTTTTAAAGGGGTCCTTTGCACCTGAGCTGACCACGGCACTGCCTGAGTGCATTCTGCCAGGTGACAGGGGCGGGCCAGCATAATGCCTGAATCCTTAGAAATGTCCCCACCCTGAGGACACTCTAGGGCACCTGGACCTTCTAGCTTCTTGGTGGTGACCAGAGCAAGCTTCTTCCCTGAGTGGTGACTTGGGTTTCCTACGTGGATCCGAAGGTGGGGTTGGGTCTATGGGAGCTGTTCTCTTAGGAAGACACTAAGCTCACAGTGTTTCCTATCCATCAATCGCTTCTGTGCATGACTTCATTTCACTCCGTACCCTCAGGACTATCATGTAACAGGGATACAGGGCTGCCTCTTGGAAGTAAATTGAGTATACTCAGCCCCACCCCCCCAAGTGTGTGTCTACATGGAACACAAAGATGCATCGGAGATGGCCTTCCCAAGTAGTCAGTCAAGATGATGGCCACCTGAGAAGGTCAGCATGGCTTGACGTCCGATGGAGGGAGTCCTCGATGGGAGAGGTACAGAGACACAAGGAGGGTCTTGTGATGATGAGGCAGAGGTGAGCATAACACCCCTGCAAGCCTGGGAATGTCAAAACCACCAGAGCCATGGGAGCTGGTTCAGGCCTGGGCGAGCTTTTCCCTCAGAACGCAGGAAGGCTCTGGCCTGCCTGCACCTCCAGTTTGGATGTGCTCCCTGAGAGCTGTGAGGCAGCAGGGACTTGTCTCAATCCACCCAGTCTGCGGCCTTGGCTTAGGGTAGCCAGGGACCAAAGCTCTTGTAGAAGTGGCTCAAAGGCTTTAAGCATCAGGATGACATAGTGGTCGTGGCCATGACCCCTGGAGCCAAAGGCATCCTTGGGCTTGCAGTCAGGACCGCTATACTTTGAGTTCACCTTCTGAGGACTTAGCATCCTGGGCCTAAAACGGGAACCCTCAGCCAAGCTCACAGGAAGCCTGGCGAACTCTACATACCTTCTCAGGCCCATCTGCTTGGCAGTGGCTATGGTGTGGAGAAAGTGGTACCAAGGCTAAGGGGATGGCTTTCTGTCCCTTTGCAGCTCATCGTGCCCAAATGGTCCTAGCAGATGCCGGGTAGAGGAACCTGAGGCCTGTCCAGGTATACCTCTCAAAGCCAGAGCCACAAATGTGGCCTAAGATGAAGGTATTGCTTCCTAGGAGAATGGACAGAGAAAGCTGGTGGGAAGCCTAGGGCCAGCGCTGACCTTGCTCTGGGCACTGCTGTGGCAGAGGACGGGGAACATGCCGAGGAGGGAATAGCCTGCAGACAGCTTGAACACAGGCTGACTTTCCTGCACACTGGGTCCTCAGCCAGCCCACAGCTCTCTCCTTTGCTTCTGTCCTTAGCAGCCTTCCTTCCAGCTACAGCCTGGATGCCTGTGCCCTTTCCAACAATTAGGTGCTTCTAATTCTAACCTCAGAGTAACAGCATTAGGTGGGGCCTCTGGGAGGTGGTTAGGCCAGGGACCAGAGCCCTCCTGAACAGGGCAAGGGTAGGGTGAGGGTTGGTCTAACAGGAACTCAACAGAACCTGGTCTCATAGAAGTGGATGATACAGAATCACAGAATAAGACAAGCTATCAAGGAGCCCCGCCTTCTACTTTCACAACAAAGTTCACCACACTAAAGGGATTTCCTTAGTTAAAAACACAGATCAGAACAGCTTCCAGGGTCCTGGCTGAGGCCAGAAGAAACCGAACTCCCTCTCTGATGATGTCCTAGCATAGCTCTTGGCACATGGCAAGGGTCCGCCCCTGGCCTTTCCATCCTGTGTATCTTCTCTCCTCTTTCCCAGTCTCTGGAGAGTTGAGTTCTCCAATAGTCTCCAAATGGGCCCTAATTCACACTACAGACAAATGGCCTAAAGCAGACCGTGGGCATCTTCTCTAGAGGTTTGTATCTCATCAGAGATCAAGGGAAGGGGTAGTGGAAAGAATCACTCCTGGGAGAAATTCAAGGTTGGTCAGAGTAAGCAGTCTGAGTGAGCAGATCTGGATCTGAAAGAGCTTTGGATTTCACACAGTGCCCAGCGTGGGAGCTCCATCTCCCTCCACTGTCCCAGCAAGGTTCAGAATAACATCCTGAGGCTTCACAGAGTCCTAATCACCAGGGTACAAGTCACTGTAATCCAGTGTGCTGTCTAATATATGACTCAGATGTGGACACAGGGTTTCGGAAGCTTTCCGCTAAGAGTTATGAAGGGTAGGTAGGGTAGCTGTCAAGGCACCATGTCTTACCTGATGGTTCAATAGCAGTGACGAAGGTTGTGATGGTGGTGATGGGGATGGTAGTGATGGAGGTGGTGATGATGATGGTTATGATAGCAGGGATGGTATGGTGATGATGGTGATGGTAATGACAGCGACGATGATGATGAATATTTACTGATTTATTTTTTGCCTGTCAGGCAATGTCCTAAAAGTTAATAATTCCATACACTAACTTATAGTATAGGAATGTCTCTTGTTTTACTGATGTAGAAACAGGCACCGGCAGGTTTAGAGCTATACCTGAGATCATACAGATGATGCTGGCAGAGCCAACAATTCCAGAGACGTTGTTTGGCACTAGAATCCTCTCTGTCCACCTTTCACAGGGTGGGCATGAACATGGTGGGCAGAACTTGGCGGGGGCCATTGGCTGCTTGCTCATCAGAAGCACCCACATCTATAAAAATGCAAACTAGGGAAAGATGGCGGGAAAGACAAAAGGGGAGTGGATGAGGAAGGAAGGAAGGAAGGAAGGAAGGAAGGAAGGAAGGGAGGGAGGAAGGAAGCAAGGGAGGGGCCCCGGCGTGGGAGGGCTGATGCCCAGAGGGACCAGCACTTGCTGCTGTGAAGTTTGCAGGGACAGCAGCCTGCAGTGTCCTTGATGGTGCCACTGTCAGGATTCTGCCCACTGACGGGTTCACCTTTTTGTTCTGCTTGGCAGCAGCCATGGAAGAAAGAAAATGAGATGGGACTGGGAGCAAGTTTGGCAGAGCTGGGCCGCGGTCTCCTTGGTATTCTTCTCAGGGCTTGGAACTCAGTGGGTGCTTAATAAATGTTTATTATAGGTAATAAAATCAACCTTATTTACACCGGGAGCATCTCCACAGACCGCTTTACATGTTTAAAAACAAGCTTGATTTTCTCTCGCCACGTCCTGCACAGATAAGGTCGACTCTACAGTGAATGCACAGAGACCACGGCCCAGAGAGATGAGAAGCCCTACAGGCCTCCCAGCTCCCAGCTCAGCTCATCCCTGGTCCTTGCCTCCAATCTCTGGAGAGCACAGGTTGACCCCTACCCTCTTTCTTAAATGATTCTGGGGTGCTGAGAATTGAACTGTATACCCTGCCCAAGTCCAGAGGTTGAAAACTGAACATTACAAGCAGGACAAGGAAAGATGGCTTCCTCCAAATGCCTGGCTCCTTCTTCTGAGGGGCTTCCATGCACCGTGGGGTCCCACACCCAGAAAAGTCTGCTCACAAAGACAATGGAGCAGATGTGACTTTAATGGGGACTCGGTGGGTTAGAGACTATCCAGGGAGATGCTAGCCTGTCCTGGTGCTGCTCAGCCAGCCCTACCAAGCACAAGGCCATTGTCCGTCCAGCAGAGAGGGCCCTCCCGGGGAAGGCCAGCCTATCGTGTGGGCTTTGCTCAGCTCTCTGATACCAACTCCTCATTCTCTAGCGGATGGTCTGGAAGCCAGGCTATGCCTAGAGAGTGCGTCTTCGGCCCTGAGGAGACCTGTCTCCAGCCTGACCGTGCCCAGGAAACACTGTCCCTGTGATGCGAACTCTCTCCTCCTGCTGCCTTCGATGGATGCTCCGTTTTGAGAGGCTCTGTGCAGAGTAAGATGGGACAGTAGGAGACTCTACCTCCTGCCCCTGGGATCTGGCCAGCGGAGGGTGGGCGGGGCCATGTCCAGGTAGCACAGGGTACCCTGACGGGGTAGCCACTGCTGCTGATACCCAGTCTTCCCCTTGGGTGCATCTATGCCCTCTCCTATGGTCCCTTTGCTTGGCTTCATATTCAGGTTGTCACCTGTCCCTCCCTCCCTCCCTCCCTCCCTCCCTCCCTCCCTCCCTCCCTCCCTTCCTTTGTCCCTTCTCTGCTTTTCTCTCCCTGTCTTCATGTCTTTCCATGTGATGTCTCTAGCTGCTGCCTCTGAATTCTCCCTGCCCCGCCCCCCCCCGTTGCCTTCCCTATGGTCACAGACCCTCACTCCTCGGCCCCACAGTCCTCTGCGGTTCCTATGGCATCCTTCTCCAAATCCAATTTCCACATGAGGTTGGGAGGCCTGGGGGCAGAGAACTTCCTGGGCCATGGATAATGACCTCGTACATACATACACACGCTTACCCTTGTGCACACATGTACACAGCAGGCAGATACACACACAGACAGGGCCAGGAACGTCGATGGAGGAGGCTTTTTTGAGGCAGCAGGGAGCCAATTTTATTTTTTGGTGCTGGCGATGGGACCCAGAGCCTTGCACATGCTAAGCACACACTCAGTGGCTAAGCTGTACCCCAGGCTGTGGCAGCAGGGGTTTGAGAGAGCGCCTGAATAAATGAGCTCCTAAGCACTTGCTGGGTAAAGACTGGCGCTCCCTAATTAATTTTCAGAGCTCACTGTAAACGGCAGAGCACACAATCCCAAGGCAGCTGGCTACCTCCTGCAGCACCTTACAAATCACTCTGTAGCTGTAAGCCCTCCTGGCTGCCACCCACCTCAAGGAAGGAGAGAAAGCCTGGGAGGCTGGTCTTACTGAGGGAGAGGAAAGGCAGGCCTTGGCTATCAGCCAGCTTCCTTATTCTTGCAGGAACCAGAGGAGGGCCTGAGAGATGAAGGTGAAAGGGAATGCTCAGAAAGGGGACGGGACAAGGCTTTCCCAAGGATAGCCCCCACCGTGCATGGCCCACTGGACAGAATGGTACTTTTGCAGCTCAGGGCTTGCCCTCCGCTTGACTCTAAACCCCCAAAGTGAAGGACTCACTTCAAAGAGCAGTGGTGTAGCCTGGCCTAGAACTTCCGCCTTGGTTCTCACACTGTGCCCCTGAAGACTGGGTGCTAACCACGGGCATGAGATCGGCAGTGGGCACTAGTTTCTTTCTTTTTCAGTGCCAGGGACTGAAGCCAAGACCCTGTGCTTGCTAGGTAAGTGGTCAATGGTTGATTTAAATTCTTAAACCAATAGGCACTGGCCAGGCCCCGGGGGAAACCAAGGTGCAGGGAGATGCCTGTCGGCCCTGCCAAGTGTGGCTGGCCTGCTAGGCCTTGCTGATTGCTTGCACCTCATCCTTGCCTGACTCCTCGAGGGCGGCAGGCTCTGTGAGCCATCTCTATCCCAGCTCCTCTGTGGAGTGTGGAGCCAGGTTGCCAGCGTGCTCATTCCAAAATCGTCTGTGGTGGAACTGCTTGCAGACCCGCGAGTGCTCAGTGTCTGGACACAGTGTGAGAGGAAGAGAGAGTCCATGACGGACAGAAACGGGGTGCTGGGCTGGCAGGCACCTGGTTTGATGTCTAGTGGAGGTGACAGTTATCAGGTGTGGTTACACTCACGCTGGGGTGGCGCTGAGGTGTGGCAGGGGTTGGGGGCAGGGGGAGCAGGGCGGGCTGTCAATCAGCAGGAGCGTTCAGAAAGTGTTTCTGTATACCGACCGCCTCAGAGAAATCACGACTGCAGGCGCTGCTACAAGGGCCTCTGGCTGCTCACAGACTGGTGCCCAGGAGGTGAGGAAGCAGAGGGTTCCCTTGTTCAGAGGTTGGAGGCTGTGGCAGCCACAGACCAGCTAAGGGTTAATGACAGCTATAGAAACACCAGCTCCTTCTCCGTGGGCGCTTGTCTGTGCCAGCCAGGGGGTGGGTGAGATAAGCCATCTGAGAACATCGTACTACAACTCAGATAGCTTCAGACGGCTGTGGGTGACATCTCCAAAAGACAGATAACGTTTTGGGGACACGGAGGCAGCCCTGCAGCATCTCCAGGGCCTGTTGAGATGAGTCAAGCAGAAGTATTGGCTTCGGTGGGAAGTGAAATTTCAAGAGCCCACTGCCCGAACTGCACCACAGTCGTGACACCAAACTGAACCACACCCTCAGCCAGGGCAAGAAAGTGCTAAATCAGATAGCTTAGTGCCTTTACATATCCAAACCAAGCAAAGTGTGACGAGCGACTGTCCCCTGTTCATGACTTCATGGGGTTCCACTGGTTGATACACAGCAGATTTTTAGATGGTCTTGAGCTCTGAGCATGCTGGCCTTCAGGCCCTAAGCCTGATGGGAGCAGGTGCTCACAGGCATGGCGGACTCTGGTGCCCCACGGTTCCTCTGTTTGTCACCTCTGTTTTATCACCTAGGCCAGGGCCTGTGAGTGGAACACCGTCTAAAGGGTCTCAGGGCTCCCTCTGGAGTCTTGACAATTACTTCTCTGACCTAGACGACAGGATGGGTTAGGCTGATTGTGCAGCAGCTAGGGAAGTCAGCCACCACGTCACAGGGAGGGAGTATGAGCCATTCCTGTCTCTGGGGAGTAGGGTGAGGAAGAATTCCATCACTGTCCTGGCTCAGGAAGAGGGGCTCTCTGATGGGAATTAGTGTCCCTGCTTGCCTAGGTCACCTCAGAAGGACCCTACGTGACGTGCTTTGGGTCCCTTTTCCTCTCTGGCAGCCAGATGATTGTTTGCTGGGCTGAAGCACATTGTCAGGCCAGGGACTCAAGTGTCCCCTGCTTGAGATTATTTTGGAAGTTTTGGAGCTGGAGCCTGTGGTGTCCACCCAGCAGGAGCCGGGAGCCCTGCTTCCTCACAGGAGGGCGCCTGCTCCTGCCTGAATGGCTCAGCTTGCCTGCCTCCTGCTCATGAAGACAGGGTTCTGTAACATGGGAGGTGCCATGACCCGGGTCACATCCCGAATGAGGAGGGCCTGTGTTTCCAGCGCTCATAGCTGACTCTCAAAGTCTGCACCGCACGGCAGAGTGCCCAGTTTAAGTGATGACCCTCGGGCTACAGTGAGGGTGCTGCCCATCTTCCCTCCGGTGGCCAGCTTACTTTCACACTTTCTCTCTGCCTCGTTGAGCTGCCCACCCCTGGTGCCACTTGCTGTGATGTGATGAGAATGTCCCCAGGCCATCTCCTTGTTGAGCTGGTGGAGTCTCATGCCTGCCAACACTGGATCTTCAAGTAGACGAAGTACTTCAACCCAGAGATCTCAAAGCATAACCCCTCACCCCTCATCCCTGCCGACCCATTCCTGGTCCACTGGTCTTGTCCAAGCTGCGTGTCATGGCTGGTTTGGAGGGCATGGGCCATATCCATTGCCCAGATGCCTGAGGGTCCTTGTGGCCTAGTAGGGACACAGATGGTCTCCTCATTCAGGCTTCATTTCACAGAGAATGGAGCTGAGCTCCAGAGGGGACAAGGACATCTTGCCCACATCACTCAGGTACACTGTAGACCATTTGTACACTCTGTGCAGTCCCCAGTCCTGAGCTCAGCAGGATAAACCGGGACAACATATCTCAGGGGACTCCAGGAATTCCGGGGAGGTGGGACCTACAGAAACCGGGCAGGGCTATCTTCCAGGACTCTAAGAAGTGGGTGGGACCAAGGCAGTTGCCTTCTGCCTCACTTCCCTTTAGACAGACAGACAGACACCCTGTGATCCCATTGCAGGGAGGGGCAGGAGACAGAAATCACCATCCAGCAGGTGGACATCCACCCCCCATTTAGATCTGCCTTCTGCGTCAGGATCCCTGAGCTATAGATGGTTTTGAAGGAGGTAAATGTTATTTGATAAAGAATTCCCCCTCCCAAACAACAGGAAAATTGTGTTCCCTAGGAACAGCAGAGAACCAGTTTCTCATTTATTAATGCAGATGTTTTGTGGAACCTGACTTGTGATCTCTTCTGGAATTCTTTCCTGGGTGGTGGACCGGAGCTCCTGGAACATGGGTGCAGCAGCAGGCTTGCCTCATTGAGGACACCATGGTCTAGGGCAGGCCCTGGACCCCCAGAGACTGAGTGCTCATAGTTACACACATGTTACAGGGGGCCTCAGTCACCAGAATCACCCGGTTTCATTCCTGTGTCCTTCTCGGCCCACAAACTGATCTGTGGCTTGAACAGTTCTGCAGTTCTAAACTTCGTACTCTGAAAATCTAAAGCACGCAGCCAGGCTGGCTGGCCCCTCTGCTCTCTGATCCTTTAATCTGAGACTATTAAAACTTCATTCTACTTCTATTGGTAAACCATCCATCACCCTCACCAAGCAATGCAGGCTGTGAAAGCCCAGCGGGGAGGGTGGCAGGCAGAGGGGAGGGCATGAGGCAGAGGGGAGGGAGGGCAGCGGAGGGGGGGCAGCCAGGCAGGGCGAGGAGGCAGATTCCCCCAGTCTGCCACTGCCCTGCCAGCCATAGTCAGAACGGGGTAGGGAAGCCACTGTCCTTGAGGAGGACAAGGCTTGTGAGTGATGCGGGGTGGGGGGTGGGGGGGCGTGGTAGAGGGTTGCCATGGCTGCAGGAGGGCTGATGTGGGGCTGCCCTCAGTGCACAGAGGCAGAGCCCACACTGCCCCTGGGGTGGTCTTGGCCAATCTCCAGGTTTGCTGCAGGGTCCTGTTCTTGGACAACGGGCCCTGTTGTTATCCTTCCCTGCCCTGAGTTGCCCTGGCCTTTGACAACAGGGACAAATCAGGGGCCCGGGACTTTAAGGTCTCCCATGGAAAAGCAACGGCTCAGTGCTTGCAGGATTACTGCTCTTTTTCTTAATTAAAAAAGATCCAATTAAATTAAGATATCAGAACTAAATAACGCTTGAGTCATTAGTGTGACTTTTATCTTAATGACTGCAGCTGCCAAAATCCTCCTTCAGTTTTGCAGTGGGTGGGCTTTTGCTGGATGGAGACCTGACTAAACCCGGGTAGACAGGGTCATCAAACCAAACACCCCCTCTGCTTCCCCATTGCCAGGCCATGGGGGGCAGTTCATGTTAAGTCTTGGGGGACAGGAGGTGGCCCTCGTGTCCCTTCTTAGTGCTCGCTGTTCCTGGGCCCCGGTGGACGCCTCCACATGGCCTCTCTGGAAACAAAGCCTATCTTGAAGAAGGAAACAGAGCTCTCCCACTCTGCCCTGAGCTAGCAAAGCCGCTGTGAGAGTGTGCTTAGACCCCTGTTCTGGACAAGTGTGCTAGGCTAGGGCCAGGGCTTCTGTATCCCCAACCTGACCCTAGTCCCTTCAGGATGGGATTCAGTGGAGGCTGCAGGTAGAGACCAGATACAGAGCGTGTGCCCCAGGGGGCTGGAGCTGGGGGCGGGCTGAGCTCCCGGAAAAGTGAGAAGGTGGTGGCAGATGGGAGCTGAGCACTGAGGGACCCTGGAGAGGGGTCCTGGCTGTGACCTTGGTGTGACCTTGGAGGTGGGGGACAGGAATAAAAGTGAGAAGAGATGAGGGAGGGGAGGAAAGGGGGAGGGAGAGTCATCTCATCCTCCGTCTCGGTCCCCTACAGGCCCTCAGTGCTTTACCTGGACTCTTTTCCTCTGTTTTCAGATTCGCTCAGACAGAAGAGGCCCCAGCTGGTACTCCAGACCCTCAAAATGTCCCTCGTGAGCCCTATCTACTGGACAGAATTGGGTCCATGGCTGCGGCCCCCAGGAGATGGGACATGTCTGCCTTGGTCCCCTGTGTCGGTTACAGAGCAAACTCCCAGATAAATGCCGCCATTCAAGGAAGGATGAAGCATGGGAGGAGAGACCATCTTCCCATGGAATTCTGACATTCCCCCACGAAAGTGTATTACCTCTTCAAGAATTTTACAAAATGGAAAAAAAAAATCATGTTTCTTATGCTTTTCTATTAGAAAACAAGAACCCATAGAGTGGCTTGGGGACATTTGTGCCCATGCCCTCTAGGCCGGATGGGAGCTAGGCAGCATGCAGTTCAAACCCTGACTGACCTGACGCTGTGGGAGAGAGAAGAACCCTGCAGGGCTCCAGTCTCCAAGGCAGGGCCTTATACGCCCCTTTATGGTTCTATCTGAGGGACATGGCAGAATCTGGCTGGGCCCAAGTGAAGACCAGTCAATACCCCAGGGCCCAGAAATATCTAACTCCAAGTAACTACAGTAGCTACAGGGAGCAGAAGACAGGCTATGGTCTTGACAGGGCATAGGCTGTCCAGGATGGGGCAAGAAGGATACCAGCTCCAGGGAAAAGAGTAACCCTCTAAAGTCTGTTTGTCCAGAGCCTAGGAATATCACCTCACTTAGAAGCAGTGTCTTTGCAGGCCCGCTTACTTCCGTTAGGATAAGGCCACGATAGATGAGGGTAGGCCCCAAATCCAAAAGAGCAGTAGTGTCTGCAGTGAGATAGTCCTTCTGTGGCACTGACCACGCCCATTGGGGGTGGAGCCATGGGCGGAAGTGACCTGTGGAAGGAGGTCGGAGAGAGGGCCGGGAAAAGCTCTCTTGCTGGCGTGACTCGGACAGGAGAGCGTCGGGTTAAATTTCCTGGTGTTCATCTGTCTAGGTTGTAAGTTATTTCTCCCTGAATAAACATCTATTCGGCCTATTTGTTTATCCTGATCCTTATTTAACAGTAATATCTGGTGTCAGAAGTGGGATTAGGATTTTCACGGGACCTGGGTTTCACCCAGGCGGCAGATGCCGCTCCCCTCCCCCACCTTCCCCAACGGGCAGGGTTTAACCAGGTGGACTCACTACAGCTTTGGGACATTTGCCTCTTCCTTACAGCAAAGGAGATCTTTGCCGCCAAAGCGGACCTGAGAAGGCACTCACCGCTTCTCATTTTTTGCCCATTTCTGCAAGGCACTTTGCATTCGCGCAGAGCCACTTGGCACCCGCCCTGCTTGCGCGTTTTCCCGCCCTTAGTCTTGTGTTCCAGCAATTCCACAAGTCTCCTTTTAACAAAATTTCGCTTGCCATAGTTTGTTAAGAGCTATTCTACAGGGACCGGAATCAGAAGGATCGTCTGCTGCCGGACGATATTTGGCGGCACACTTCTAGGCAGAACTGGGATCAGACGGGCCTCGGCGGCTAGGCGCTATTTGGTGGCACACCTCCAGGCATAACTACCACAAGCTGAGGTCTACAACTAAAAGCATCAAAGTTCCAGGACAACAGAATTACACCTAAGGTAATTGTAACATCCTTTGCAATTTAAGCTGATATAAAATCTAAGATCAATTGTTCCATAACTATGGCAGATAATTTTACAATGCAGAACTTTAGGAATTACTTTACTTCATATATCGAAGGGATTTTAGCAGAAGAAGCTTATGACTGGACCAATATGTACTTTTATTTCGTAATAGCAATGGGTTTCATCATTAACATGATATTCTTAAAGAAATGGTTTGAGATTAGTCCTTCTGTGGCATTGACCACGTCCATTGGGGGGTGGAGCCATGGGCGTGGTCAGTGCCACAGAAGGACTATCTCACTACAAGTGTCTTTATGAGGTCAGGGGAATTTGAACACAGGCAGACATGAAGGGAGATGCCGTGTTACAACGAGGCAGAGATTGCCCAATGCGTCTTTTGGTTTGGTTTTGTTTGTTTGTGTGTTTTAAATTAAAGTTTACATCTGTGTGGTTATTTTTCTTGTATCTCTGTCTGTTTACCACACATGTGCCTGATGCCTGAAGAGCCAGTAGAGGGCATCGAATTCCCTGGAACTAGATAGTTGTGAGCATCTATGTGGGTATTAGGAATCGAACCTGGGTCTTCTCGAAGAGCAGTGGGTACTCTTAACTGCTGAGTCATCTCTCTAGCTCCGAGACTTAATCTTTATTGTTTTAAATTATGTGTATGTGAGTGCCCGTGTCTGGGTGTGTATGCATGCAGAGGCTAGGGGAGTTACAGAGGGCTGTGAGACATCCAACGTAGGTGCTGGAGATAGAGCTCATTCTTCCCAGAGCTGTCTTTAAGCTAAGGATTCCCAGAGAGCTGCAGCTACAGAATGACTCACTCTCAGGGCACAGCCCTGGGCACCTCCATCTTGGTTCAGTCCTTTTGCCCTAAGCCACCCGGTCTGCTTGAAGGGGAATGTGAAAGCCCACACCTAATCAGCACTCAGGTGGAGGAAGATGACATTCCCACCCTGCCCCACCCTGGCCCCACCCTGACAGTGCTGGTTCTGGCATCTGAATCAAAAGGAATGCCCTCAAGGTTGGCTCATGGCCACGTCTCTTCATCTCTTTGTAGGCCAGGCTTTGTCGCTTCCCTGAAAGCTCACCGCTGGAGGTGAGAACTTCCATCCTGGCTCTCCTCTCTAAGTGTGTGACCTTGAAACTATTTTCTGTGTGACCCTGTGGCCCCTGGAGACCCTACCTCCATGCATCTGAAGGACGTAGGTAAACAAGAGGAACAAGGAGCAGAAACCGTTTACAAGTATTTGTGGGATGTCCCTGGTGAGCTGCAGCCTGAGGTGGAGTCTGGGGATGCTGCAGTGAGGCCCGAAGGGAGAAAAGTACCTTCTGCATCAGAATTCATTCTCACGGAGTCCCACTCGCATGGGCCAGGCCTGGTCTATAAGGACACTTAAACAGTAATCAGGCTCGGAAATAGGCCTATTGGCCTGGGGAGATAGACAGAGCACATCTCTGTCTGGGAGTCCAGGTTTCTTCACAGTGGGACGGGGCTGCAGGGTACGCAGGGGCCACTGTTCTCAAGTGCAGAACAGACCAAAGTTTTCAGGCTGTGTGTTTTCCATTGCTTGCCGCTACATGGTGAGGTCTGGAAGTCTTGGAAGTGACCTAGTGGGATGTATTGACCCTGCCAATTTCTCTTGACATTTGTGGCCTAGTTGACCCTGATGACATTGCCCCTCTCAAAATGACCTATTCCCAGAACTAATAAAGCATTCTTGTGGCTGCCTGCCCTCCATTTTCAAACCCACACAGAACCCAGGCCCTCCACCTTCTCCATGGGCTCTCACACTAGGGCTGCAGGCTGCCTGCCCAGATCCCTCCTCACCCCCAGGGCCAGATGCAGACAATCAGCCAACAATCCTCTCCACTCAAGAGTGCCTTGACACCTGCCCACCCTCCCTGACCATCCCTTGCTCTGTAAGCTGTCTCCCTTTCACCTAACCCTCTCTGTCCTGACTGGCCTGGAGGCCTCCCCAGAGGATGCGGCCCACCCGTCCCTCATGGGAACTGTTGAGCATCACACTGGCTTCTGGCTGGACGACAACAGTGCGTAAGCTTCAGATCCCAGAACCACGAGTGGGTCAGGCGGGGCTGCCGGGGAGGGGCTTAGGAGAGAGATGGGCAGGGCTGCTGGGGAGTTGATGATTGGAAAGGCCTGTGGATTTCTGAGGGGTCAACTCCTTAGGGAAATCTAGTGCTAAATGCTTGGCTGAAGTGCAGTATCTGATGGGAAACACTGGGTAAAGGTGTAACCAGGGCACCCTAGGAACTTGGGGCCTGGCAAGGGAGTCAGAGTCACAGAGGGGAGAGAACGATCTTTACCAGAACCTTCAGGAGAAGAAGGGCTCCCCCTGCCATTGTCGGGAGCTGGGATGCGAGAGGCTAGACTTTTGATTCGGAATCTCCAGCTTGGAGTCTTCTCCCTACTTCCTTTTCCTCCTCCTTCCTTCCCTCCACTCCTCCTCCTCTCCCCCTTCCTGTGAGTCAGGGCCTCATGTAGCCCAGGCTGGCCTTCAACTGGCTGTGTAGCTGAGGATGACTTTGAACTTCTGATCCTCCTGCCTCCAGCCGTCAAGTTGTGGCACCACAGGCATGCACCACCGATTCCTGTTATATGGTGCTGGGGATCAGTCCAGGTTTCATGCGACCGGAAACGTACTCTACCAAACAAGTTAACACCCCTAGCCTCCAAACACATAGTTACGGATGGACCCATGCCCTCCCTCTGTCCAGTCCACACTGGAAAATAAGGAGAGAATAGTCCTACGGTCCAGGTCTCGGGGAAGATAGAAAAGGAAGACAGGGTCTAGGAGTGGGGGGTCACGCAGATGTCAGAGGTCAGCAGGCCCCACTGGTTGATAGAGGGAATAGAAATGCAGGGTCACCCCTTTGGGTGACAAGAAGTTTGAGCCCACCCACCCTCCTGGGTCTTTCCCATGAGCAGGCAAGATAACATCGCCATGTCGTACATGGAGGCTGTCAGCTTCCCAGCTTCCGAAGAAGGGAGGGCTCTGTGATTCTACAAGTAGCTGGATGCAGGGGCTGCCAACACCCAGGCCTACTTGCTGGGAGACAGGGGAACTGCTCAGGATGGGAATATGTGGAGGTTCACAGTTTACGGGAGGTGTCAGCCTTCACACGTCATTACCCAGAGCTGGCAGAGGCAGCTGTGAACCCTGGGAGACCTTCTCACCTCCATTAGCAGATTGCTGGGGAGGGGGGACCAACCAGAAATATTCAGTTCTCAGATTCCTGCCAGCAGGCCTGCAAAGTCAGCTGGGTTTCCTCCGCTCTGACGGGGTCTGGCCCCTACTATTTTAGGGTGAAGCAAGCCAAAGGGTCCAAGTAACGGAGGCTACTGCAAAGGGTCATAGAAGCGTGTGGACTGGGGACACCTGTGGGCAAAGGGACCCGAGAAAGCGCCTCAGAGAAGTACACACAAGGTGTTCTGCGACGTTGAAAACGGAAAACAATCAGGTTGGAGATGTTGCTAGGAGGAGGTCGGAGGGTAACAGCCAATTGATTCCTTTCAAATCATTATCTTCATTGACAGGTGGCAGCTGCAGGCCAAGCTGACAACTCTTAAGGTGCAGGTTCAGTGGAACGCATACTGTAATCTACTAGTAATGTCTGTCCTGGGCATGGGAGCGGAAGGTGGCAACTGGAGGATTTGCTGTCCCCAAGTTTTAGACAAGTGGTTTAGCACTAAGATGGGGAAGATGAATGTCACTTTCTAGAACATTCCTTGAATGTTCTGAACTGCTCTGTTCCGTGTTTCCTCAGAACTTTCTAATAACTCCTAGAACAGGAGAAGCCAGGATGTTGGTGTTTCTAGAAACCAGAATAAATCTCTGTCAAGGTCTGTAAAATAACTGGCTCTGAAAGGAAATCAGGACAAAGTGTAGGAGAGGGGTATTCTGGGAACTGGAGGAGACGAAAGGGTAAAAGGAAGTGAGCTTGGGAGGTAGAGGAGGCCTTCTGGCACGGAGTTTACAGTATGGTCAGTTCCCATTCCCCACCTCAGTGTCCTGTCCGTCTCTTCCTCCTGTTTCTGCACTGGGTGCTCAGCAGAGCCCATCCCTTGTGCCATACGAGGAGGCCTGAGATCCCGTCATGGGGCTGTGGCCAGGTGCGGACCTGGTGGCATCTTAGCAGGACTCATAGCTCCTGTGTCTCAGGCCTCCATGCGGGCTGCCCTCTGCGGCTCAGTTCCAGGCCCTGTTCTCTGCAGCCCCCAGCTCCTGGGACTTTGCCCTAGTCTCTGGGGAGTTCCCTCCCCTTTCCTGGAGCCAAATGCAGGGCAGGGAGCAGCTTTCTTAATTTCTTTTAGGCCACTGCATTAGGTGAGGGAGTATGTGCTGAGTCAGCAATGAGCCGGACACTATGCAGACGGCGCAGCAGAACCAGCCTGACATGACAGCGACAGCATTACTTTCTCTTCTTCCTGTTGGGTTCAGTGAAGGTTCTAAGCAGGCAAGAGCAGAGTTGCCCCGCCCACAGCCCAGAGTGCCAGCCTCATCTCGTGCAGTGGGCTGCTGTGATAGGTTGTCCATGACTTTTTTTTTTTTTTGAGCTTTTTATTTTACTTTTTGTATACGAATGGTTTGGCTGTATGTATGTATGTATGTATGTATGTATGTATGTATGTATGTATGTATGTATGTGTACCACATGAGTGCAATGCCTGCAAAGGCCAGAAGAGGGCATCAGATCCCCTGGAACTGTGAGCTACCAAGCTTTAAGTGCTCTTAACCACTGAACCACCTCTCCAGTTGCTGTATGACTATTTTTCCCCTTTGAGACAGGGTCTCATTATGCAGCCCTGGCTAGCCTGGAACTTGCTATGTAGCCCGGGTTGGCCTTGAATTCACAGAGATCGGTTGGTCTCTACCTTCCAAGTGCATGAGCTGCAGTATCCAACCTTCCTTGTCTTTCTTAAAGGGCTGGTTTACACCTCTCTGTCACTGCCAGTACGTCCCCTCACCTGCCACGAGGGGGCGCTGGTCCCTCTGTCCCTCCCCTATGTACTCACTCACACACTCATTCACTTGCTCACAAAGCCATGCATTTACTCACACACACACACTCATTCACTCATTCACACTCTCACCCACTCATTCATTCATCCGCTCACCCACTTATTCACCCACTCATTCATTCACTCATTCATTCACTCATTCACATGCTCACCCACTTACTCATTCACTCTTCCACATGCTCACCCATTCATGCACTCATTCATTCACTCACCCACAGGCTCACCCATTCATGCACTGAGGGGCTGGCTAGACAGATGCCTCAGAGTGCAGAGCCCTTGATGCTCAGGCTCAAAGATGTTTTGATGCAAAAAGATTAGAGTCTGGGAAGTAGATGGAGGTTCCCTCCCTGAGCCCTGCACACACACACATACACAATCACACACACACACACTTGTGCAACATACATGTGTGCACACACGCATGCGCACACACACAAACACACACATGTGTACACACACACACACGCGCGCACACACACACACGCTTACACACGCCATGCCCTGGAAGCTGGAAGTGGGATAGCCAGGCCCTCACCTACTTTCTGTCACCGGACCTGTCCCCTGGACCCATGTGGGCAATGACATAGTGGGTAGAGCTCTGATGGGCCACCAATTTACAGATGCTCTCCTAGCTTTCTTCATGGGGGTCCCTGCAGGTGGGGCTCCTCCCTGCCTGACCCCAACATGTTGCACTGCACTTTGCAGAAGCCACTGCAGGTCTAAGGGTCTCATGACACCTTATGAAAAGGACTTAAAGAATAACACGGTGTGTTCCTGGCACTTGGGAAGCTGAAGCAGGAGGATTGCTATGAGTTTGAGGCAGTCTGGCTAAGGTGAGACTCTTTCTAAAACAAAAATGTACATAGTGCATAGCCCAGTGCTGGAATAAGTTTATACTGGAGCCCACTACTCTGACACTCACCCACTCCAGTGTGGCTCTGCGCTGGGGTCTGCGGACCTATAGTGAAGCCTAAAATGAGGTCTTTCCTTGCAAAAGGTCATACATCTGGGAAGGTCAGACTTAATTAGAACAGAACCCGTGGCAGGGGCCGAATGACAAGGGCAGGGTCCTGGGGGACTCATGAGGCTAAGTCTCTAGGCAAGCCAACAGGGGAGCCAAGTCGTTTCCATGTACTGCTGGGAGCCTGGCCAGAGCATGGGTCTCCTGCACCAGAGCATAGGTCTCCTGCAGATTCTATCTGGATACTACCCTGCCTCAAACCTCTGGGAAATTTGGTCTCCTGTGGATGTTGTGGTCCTTGAGATGGTAGTTGGGTGGCTGGTGCCCTTCATACTCAGAGCTTCACCCCTGCATCAGCCTTTTCTTCCTGGCATTCAGAGTACCTTTTTAAGATTTCAATATCCTTGGCCTCCCTTCTCTCCACTTATGAATCCCAAAGGTCAATCCAGAGCAAGCTGACTGGGCTCAATGATCCTCAACCTTCCTAACACTGTGACAGCGATTCTCAACTTTCCTAATGCTGTGACCCTTTAATACAGTTACTTATGTTGTGGTGAACCCCTCCAACAATAAAATTATTTTCATTGTTACTTCATAACTGTAGTTTTGCTACTGTTATGAATCATAATGTGATTTCTTTTTTGAGACAGAGTTTTAACAAAGGGGCTGCTATGCTACCCACATGCTGAGAACCACCACTGGTCTAGCTGATCATCTCCGAGGCGGATAAACAGGTTCCCAGTGAGGCTGGGAAAGCCAACAACTGTACTTTGTTCAAAGCCCACTTTCTATAGCAGCCCTTTCTAGAAGCCCTGGCACATGAGTGTGGGACAGAGTCGTCTGTGGCCTCTGGGCTCTGTGGACACCAGTCTGAGGAACAAGGAGGCAGAAGTCTGGCTCTAAAAGTTCTCTAGTAGTAGTTCCTCCATTCAGGGCCACCCCAGGAAGGACTAGAAGCTGGGACATCTCTGAATTGTCACCTTCTTCACATCTATATGGGACTCCTCAGGCTACCGGAGAGGGTCCAGTGGAGGGTCCAGTGGAGGGGCTGAGGGAGCTATTCAAAGCTAAAGGTGGAAAACTGTAGAGCAGACTCAGAGCTGTGTTTTCCAGTACCCTATATCAAGGACAACTGCGTGACTTGGTCAACACCAATTACTGGTCAACTTATTTTTATTAGTTGCAATTGTTTGTTGTTATCTATTTCTCAAAATGACACAACAGCCATCTGACAACTGAATACATATGCTGACCTTCCCAGGTCAGGGGACATGTTACATACTTCCTATTTGCCTGTCCTTTACAGACATTACTAGTAGATCACAAAACTTTCTCCTGAGCCTAGAGATAGCTTCTGAATGTTTTCTATGTTCCCTGTGATTGATTGCTTTATTGATGGGTAAGGGCAAAGTCCCCACAATAGGGTGGCCTCTCAAGGGCTGTCAGAGCCCAAGCAGGGAAGATGGACCGTATGAGATCATTAGTTTTCAGGGAGCTTGGTCACATTTGTAGATGGATTTCAGGATGCTAGGAGATAGCTTGTTAAGTATGGTTATAAGTGTGTAATGAACTCACACACACACAGTGAGTGTGTTTCTTGCTCTATCCATGACAAGGCTTGGATCAACGATATCAAGATAACTATGAAAATGCTGAAGAGCCCATATCTTGGTTTTTTTTTTTTAAAGTATCACTTTCCTCTAAGAGGAACCAGGAACTTTGGAGAAATGGTGGGTTCTAGGAAAGTACAGATGTGCCTGGAGCTCTGAGTTCTGAAAGTGAGGAAATGCTCACAGAGTGATGGCTCATCTCATATGGCTCAGAAGTCACCCATCATCCAGATGGCATCCCCAGAGGATCATGGTTCACTGAAAAGACGGACATGTTCAACACTGTAAAAACAAAGTAACGAAGCTTGAGGGGAACCCTGCAAAAACCCACTGGCAGGATACTTAGTAACGAAAGACCAGAAGAGACTAACATCACAGGGGCTAGACTTGAAGACCACTCCATCTTGGTCAGAATGAACCCTAGGCCACCTGGCGCTTAGTGGCCCTCAGCACAGCTGGCACCGAAGTCACATACAAGCTCCTCAGGAGGGAATACCACATGCCCTTCCCAAAACAACTGGTCTGTAGTCTTCAAAGACGGCAAGGACACAAGCCAAGGACGGAGTGAAGGACCAACATTCCAGGTCGAAGAAGATGCCAAGGGCATTGGGACAGCCGCTGGGACTCAAGGACTGAGGGAAGTGTGTCACAGCTCGCTCCTGATTAGAGATCTCTGAGATAGCCTTGTAGGAGACTACTACTGCAGCATTCATGGGGTAGGAGGCTGGTAACTTTCAAATGGTCAATAGTGTCTTCCAATTTTCAGTAAGTTTGTGACTGTAAAATGTAAGGAAAAATGGTGAAAGTAATGATTAGAAATTAAGAAACCCCCAACAATGGTGTAGGCAACTCACGGTTTAAAGCAGTCTGAATAAGATGACAGTAATGGACAACAAAGCTGACTTGGCATATGTGCTAAGTTCTGCATGGAGGTCGAGTCCTGTTCTCTGCTTTTCACGGGGATGGACTGGGACCTGGCTCAGGTCCCTGGGTTGTTGCGCTGATACCCCTACCCGCAGCCGAGGAGCATCTGCCAGAACTGCTGTGAAACTTATGGGGCCAGGTGCAAAATACGAACATGTGACCCACCTGTCTTGAAAAATTAGCAAGAATTTCAACAACACACCCGATGCACAAGCTGCAGGCTGGGGATCTGACCCTTTCCTAACATTTGCCGATGCCGTTGCTCTGGGAACTTGTCATTTTGGAATACTCAGAGGCAAGATGGGAGAGTAATACCTACCTGGTACTGTTCTTCAGCTAGTTATTTCTGAGGCTCAACACTAGAAGCGTCATAAATATCCCACAGAAGGGAGTGACTAGATAAATTACAGTACATCTATAAGACAGAATACTACACAGCCATTAAAAGCCACATAATGTAAGGTTAGGTGAGCTGAATACAAAACGCTGAGTTGTACATTGTGTCACTTATTTTGTAAAAAGAGAAAAAACAACAATCTTTCTCATAAATATAGCCAAAAAGACAAAGAGGAAATATGCAAAGCAGAAGCAGGGGTTGTCTCTGGGTGACTTTTATTATCTTTTTCATATTTTCCTATAGCTCATAAGTGTTCTACTGTGCATGTATCTAATTTTTCTAATTAGAATAATATTTCTAAATATTTAAGAATAATGCATTCATTTGTTATAATGAGTTCAGTTGCCTCTGTAATTAAATATTTTTAATAAAGAAAAAGTCAAAGGAGAAAAAAAAAAGCCATCAGAGTGGATATTTATGTACCTCCTCCTGTGTGTCATGTGACGGGGATTATGGAGGGGACACAGAGGCATCTGTGAAGAGCAAGGACAAGTCCTCCCTAAGTCCAACAGAGCTGGTGATGGTCCCAGTCTCTGATAGCTGGCCTGAAGTTTTGGTCATGTGACCATGGAACACAGAACTTTCTGGAGTGGTGGGTGATTTGCCTGTGTAATGTCTGTGTGTTTCCTTAGGGCACGCCCCGGAAGATATTTGTTAAACATATTACCTTTTAATAATCTATAACTTAAAAGTCAATGGCAGGTTGAAAGTAGTCAATACCACATTGTAATAATTTCAAGCAAACAGAGATTTATATTCCATGCATCCTGGACAGCAATTACTTAATTCTTCTAATATACTTGTGGACGCGCCTTTATTTTCACTTAAACCAATTTGCTTTATTGACCAAATCAAGTTTTGTGGCCATAATATCAACCCTTCCCCCATCATCTAACTCAGCGAATCCAGCTTCCATCAATAATTATGACAAGGAGGCAATCATCCCCTCCCCCCCCCTTTAGGGCTGAGCTATCACTGACGAGCCCTGTCTGGAGCTGTCATTTTCTGAGTTTCCCCTCCGGGCTGGGGAGGACCAGGCAAAGGACTTACTCATGCTACAAGGCCAAGGTCAGAGAACAAGTTCCAGTCACAGGAAAGGGACAAGAAAGAGAGGAAGCACAAACAAGCCAAGCACGGAATATGGGCCCCGCGGCTGGGGCAGTAAGGAAGGCCACGTTGTCCCACTCAGCACAGCCTGAGTCCTCTTGTGGCAAGTGTCACTGTGCTGGGGACCCTGTGCCCCTCAGTTCCTCAGGGTGAGGTGTACAGGGCAGGCTGGGGGCATCTCACTGGGGCACGCCATTAGCCAAAGACCAAAGACTCTCTCCTCCGCATGGTGGAGAGGCAGCTTCATGTAACTAACCAGCTAATTCATTCAACTTCAGAGAGGTAGGTCAAGGCCACCACGATTTACTCAATTAATCACAGCTGAGAGTTGCACTTGGCATTCGACTCTCAGCAATAGTTTTCTTGACCTTTTAAAAACTGTGTAACTATATAACTATCCCTCAGAAGCCTTTAACTTGCTGCATTTTTCATCCTCAACTGGCTGGTGACTCCTGCTTGTACTGTGGGAATGGCCAGCATTAGACCTATGTGTCTGGGTTGGTACCCTGGAAGCGTGGCAGGGCACCACTGAACTCTTGGCCTGGGTGGGAGGGAGATTGGCCTGTACCTGGAATGTGGGGTTGCTTTCTCAGCTGGGGCCACTGTTCTTGGCAGACTAGTTGGCTCAGTACTTTTATGGCAAGATTCTTTGTTAGTTCTGATCATCTAGTGAAACCTGGTTCCAAAATGGGGCTCACTTAGTGTCTTTTTCCAATTCTGACATTGGGTCCTAGTCTGGCTTCTCAGAGATCAATTTCTATATTGTCTATACCCACCCACCCACCCACAAATCCATCTATGCATATGTCTACCCATGCATGCCTGCATCCATCCGTCCGTTCGTCTGTCTGTCTGTCTATCCATTCAGCTATCATCTGTCCACTCATTCATCTTTCACCCATATATCCACCCACCCACCCATCCTTATCTCTCTGTACACTCTTTCAGTTATTCTTGTTTGCTTACTGAGACCCATTCATGTACCAGCATAGTCTCAGGCAGTGGGCACACCGCTATGAACAGGGCATGGCCCTTGCAGCGAGCTGGGCCATGTCAACACGATCACAACACACAGAGTGATGTGTTCAGTGGAGGGCAGATAGAGGATTCAGAGGGGACCTAGAGGAAGGCATGATGGCTTTTCTGGAGGGTAAGGCTTCCTGGAGCAGGCAGCCTTGCGCAGTAGTAAGGGTGAACCCTGGGGAGAGTGCTTCATTCCCTCCACAGCACCTCAGCTCAGAGGCTGTTCTGACGTATGTCTAGGTTTGTCCATCCCACATCTCCCCCATCTCATTTTCAGACCACCTGTGAGACCCCCCAAGGCAATGGATGGGGCCACACAGCTGTCTCCGCGTAAGGAAGGCTGGTCATGGGGAAGTATTTTGGTGTAACTCCACTTTGCGCACAGCACACAGATGAACATACACTATCACACACAACCCTAGGAGGTGTGGTTCCCACAAGCTGGTACGACGACGGGTCCTCTGGAATGATGCAGTGCCATGGCCTGAGAGGAATATTCTTCTCTTCCACAATGAAATATGCTGAGTGCTTCCCCCTCAAATGCATGGACCACTTACTCCATCTTTCACTGACCACTTCCGAAAAAAACAAAACAAAACCTGGGCAGCTGGAAGTATTTCTTAAAGAAAAAATGGTGGTGGTATGAGAAATGGCAGCTGCTGGCTGGCCCGAGCACTGGGCAAGAGAGCGTGCAGGGTGTGGATGGAGGCCAGACATTCTGAGACTGTCATCTGGGGCAGCTGCTCACATCAGCTCCTGCCTGTTGCGGCCACAGCGGGCATCCAGATTCACTAGGCTGAGGCTTCCAGTCTTCCAAAAAGAGCCATAAAATCTGCAGGTTTGTGAGAGATTTCAAGATTTTTAGGTAGGCTCAAATGTTACGTGTGTGTGTGTGTGTGTGTGTGTGTGTGTGTGCGCGTGCGCGTGTGTGCTTGTGTGTGTGTGTGCGTGCGCATGTGTATGTGTGTGTGTGTGCGCATGTGCATGTGTATGTGTGTGTCAGTGTATATAATAATGGGCACATGTGCCATATCATATATGTGGGGTGTCAGAGAACAACTTGCAGGAGTCAGTTTTCTCTGGGGATCAGACTCACTCAGGTCATCAGGCATCAGATGTCTTTACCCACCAAGCCATCTCACCATCTTGCATAATGTTTTCTAAAACAGTACATACATTAAACATGCAGGGAGGCCTGGGGGTTTTACACTGACAACCAACACCAGGAGGGCACAGGTTCTGTGCATCTGGGGACTGTCACCCACAAGAACAGTCTTGGATAATGGAAGGACACCTTGGGTAGGGCACAGGCAGGGTCCAGGATTCAGAACCCTGTAGCTGGTAGAGCTGAGAGCTTAGATGAATGTTCCAGGAACTTCAAAGCCTGGATGCCAGGGAGCTCTGGAATCCTCCAAAGCTGAATGAGAAAGGCGGGGCTCACCTATATTCCTAGTTTGATGTTATCTTGTGTGAGATCAGGCTGTCATGGGGCTGGTCTTGGACAGCCAGTGGCACGTGACCTTTTCAGAAGCTCCTATCCTGCATCATAAGCAAAGACAGACTTGGGTTGTTGGGACTGAGGGTTATATAACTGGGACTGTTGTGTGTTGTAGATAGTGGCATGCCACACCAATTCACTTATATTGTCACCCAAGGACATTGTATTTGCAAAGGCTGAGTATTTCCAGTGCTCTGAACCCTGAAATCTTAAAAAAAGAAACTACGTATTATTTTATGTATGAGTGTTTAGTTTGCATTGTCTGCAGGCATGAGTGCAGTACTGATCCAGGCCAGAAGGTGGCATGAGATTTCCCCTGGAACTGGAGTTATAGGCGATTGTGAGCATCAATGTGGATGCTGGGAACTGAACTCGAGTCCTCAGCAAGAGGAGCCAGTGCTCTTAACCACTGAGCTGTCATTCATTTCCCAAGCCTTGAAACATTTTGAATGTCAACAAGACACAGTGGAAAAGTCTGTGCCAAAAATACTAAAACAAGTTGGCTATGGTGAATGCGTCTCATTATTCATAGGTAAATATTCTAAAACTTCAAAACCTCTGGGCTCTGCTATACAACTGGTCCTAAGCATCTTCCTGAGGGATGTCATTTTGTTGTTTGAAACCAGCCACAGTGTAAATATTTACACTATGGAAATTGGCAAACACTACAAATCAGGCTCCTCATACCCACCCCACCCCACTCCACCCCACCCCTACCCCAATCCACCCACGAACCTGGTCATCGAGCATTTGCCAGCACACCATTCACATCTAACCAAGGGGCCTGAAGCCTGAGAACACATTAGGCTTGATTAACCAAATGGTGAAGCAGGAAAATAAATCTAGAGGTAATGCCAAAGGAGGGTACATGGTGGTGGTGGTGGGGGCTGTTTTGAAAGAGAAGAAAACCACTTCTAAGAGGGAGAGGTTCATTCAGCCCTGTCAGTCAGAGCCAGGAATGAAAACTCCAGAAAGGGCCTTTCTTCTACCCTCCAAGGCTTGCCTGGACCTGGAGTATCCATCCCTCTGGACAGTGTTTATCCAATAAAGCCATCTGCAATTAGAATCTCACGTCTTCCAAGGGGTTCAGCAGTGTCTCTATTTGGACTGGTCCCCAGGGAAGTGATGGATTAACAAGGACAGGCTGAGATATTTCCAGGGAACGGGCTGTTTTCTGGGTTCTCTTCAATGGCAGGAGGTTCTCCTGGGGAGATGGGATCCAGTGCAGCCCAGATGTGTCTCATAGGCCTGGCTCCTGGAACACAGCCTTTGGCTTCAGCCCTCTACCCACTGACCCTGAGCCTGGCCTCTTCCAGCCGGTGGAGGTCAGACCCGTGCAGAGGTGAGATGCACAGGGCTGTGCTGCTTGCCACTGTGGAAGAGCCTCTCTGGTCTCTGAAGCCTATTGGCCTGCATGTTATGACTGCCAGTCTCTGGGCAGAGGGTGCACTGCCTGGGGGTGGGGTGGGCTTCAAACAGTGCGAGGATGGGGAGCCACTTCCTGCTCCGGCCTGCTGCTACACTGGCAGAGGGTGTCACAGAGGGCGTCCTTCACAAAAATATCCATGATGCATTGTCCACTTAATTAGGCTTTGTCCCATAAGCCATAGGGTGATGCGTGCCTTCTGCTTGGACCTTATGCCCCCTGCCACATCTGTCAACTGTGGGTGGGGGAAGAGGTGCCTTCTGCAGGCAGATGCTCGGGGACACCCCGACAGTAAGCAGCTGTTATCTGTCTGGGCCACAGTTTAAGCCTGTAGCTTGCAGGAAGGAAGACCGAGGTGGGGGCCTGCCTACCCCACTTGGTTTGGACAGCTAACTCCTTAGAGGAGGTGACATCAGAGGGAACAGAGAGACAAGGAAGATGATTGGGCATCGAGGGGTAGAGATCACTAGAGATAAGGCCTAGGGTGAAGAGCACTTAGCTGGGGGACCCAGGGAGGGCAGCTCAGGTGCCCTCTAGAGAGCTAGGGCTTCAGGCCTCAGAGTCAGGGCAGGGTTGAGGCACAGAAAGCAGAGGGACTGGACAGCCTCAGTGGGTCCAGTCGAGAAAGTTCCGCAGTTTATCCCCAGGCTCACACAGACGTGGCCACCTGCTGCTCAGAGATAAGCTTTCTGTGGGGCCAGGTACCCAGAGATAGCCCTTCAGACCCTCCCCTAGCAAAGCAGGCATGGAGGGCCAAGGGCCTGCCCGTTCCCAGCTCCTTCCTGGCTCTCTCCCAGGGCAGGGACATTGGAGGGCCATGCTCTAGGTGTGGCAGGCTCCAGAAAATCAGCTCCAACTTCTAGATCCTTATCTGTTTCAGAGCCCCAGAAGGCCTGCTAGAAGGAGTGAACCCACAGAGAACCTGGAACTCAGAGCAGAGGCCAGGGGCCTGCACAGGGTCAGGAGTGACCTCAGAGGCTATGTACTCCTCTCCTTTGTTAAAGAGTGTGTGTGTGTGTGTGTGTGTGTGTGTGTGTATGGGGGTGGCTCTCTACTCACCCCAAAGCGCTGAGTCAGGCCTGGTTGGTTTAATGAGAACACTCAGAGATCTATTTTGCATAAGATTCTCAACTATCTGCCCCTTGGGAGCCCGCCTCCGTGAGGGAGGAAGCTTCTGGGTTTTATGTGCCTGTTTCTTCATTTCCTGGACTTGGGAGGGGGTGCCGCTAGGGAACCTTGGCCCACCTCTGCCTTACTCAGCTTTTTACCTTAATGCCAGACAGAGGTTGCTAGAACCTGAGTCTATAAATAAAGGATTTGCAATTAAGGCTATTAGCATCAGGTGGAACCTACCATCAGGCTTTGCATTTCATGCACATAATAAGCAAATCTGTGAAGTGTCTTACCCTGACTAGAAAGAAAACAACCAGAGTTCCCCCAGAGAAGCCCTCTCTAACCGCACCCCAGCGTCCACGGCCATCTGGGGTCTCATGGGAGTGGGCTGTGGACACAGGGGAGAGGGTACTTGGCAGGCTCTGCTGAAACCCAGGTTCTTTTGCAGTAACTGTGCCTCACAAGAATCTGTACCCGAGACAGGGCGGGGCAGGCGCTGCTGTCTGTCTTCAGCAGGTAGTTGGCTGTCCCCGGAGCCCACAGTCTTACTACAGAATAATAAATATGGAACAGGCTCCCAGCACCCACTCTCCAATGCCAGAGTGTGCCCGAGTAGCTAACCACCAAGTGCCTCCAACTCCGGAGAAACTGTAAGATCATGGGGGCGGGGGTGGTGGCAGCTCCCAAGCAGTACTTTGCTGGAGGGGGCAGCTCTGCTCCTTTAGGACACACTCTGTGTGCTTATTCTGAGCTTTCTACCACTCCAGCCTGTGCCCACACACTCACACACTGCTTAGCAGGTGCAATGGTCAGTTATCATCGCCCACTTGGCCCGACTTAGAATCAGCAAGGAAGCATGGGTGTGTACATGAAGGTGTTTGCACAGAAGTGTAACTGAAGAGGACAGACCCACTCTGAACACGGGCTGGGGGCCTGGATCTTGTTTAAAGTAGAGAGCAAGAGTTAAGCACCACTATCTCTCTCCCCCCTCCCTCTCTCCTCCCTCTCCCCCCTCTCCCCTCCCCCTCCCTCTCCCCTTCCCTCACTCTGCTTCCTGACTACAGGGCATTGTCACCTGCTGTCCCCATGCTCCTGCGTCCCTGACTTCCCACCAGATGGACTGCGTTCTCCAACTGTAAGCCAAAGTAAAACCTTCCATTGCTGGTTTTGCCACAGCAATAAGAAAAGCTACTAGAGTGGGTCTCAGCCAATGAGGGCCCTTCACCTACAGACCCCATTCCTTCACACAGGACCCCCATGGTAGGACCAAGCCTTGACTCAGCGCCCAGTGGTCCTGTGTGGTCTCCATATCCGGCCCCTTCAACACAGCTGCGACAAGCTTTCCTTTCTTGGGTGGGACTACCCCCTTCCCTTCCTCTCCCTTCTTGTCACCCACTTCCTGTGCCTTTCCCCAACGGAGGAGAGTCATTCGTAGCCAGCAGAGGTCCAGCTTACATGCCCCTGAGACAGCTTCAAGGACAAGCCACGAATATGGCTGCTGGCCCGTCTCTAAAGCCACCTGTGAGTTCTAGGAGCCCTGATTCTGGGCACAACTCTTCCCTGCGGTGACAGCTATTGTGCTGTCCTGGCCAGTGGGGACATCATGCAGCCATCCTGACTGCGCTGCGCTGCGGACTCTGCTGGACAGGGTAGGACACAGTGAAGATAGAGTTGAGGGTGACAGTAGGTGGTACTGTCTGCCAGGGTCGCCCATCCCTCAGCTGCTTAGAGCAGGGTGGTGGCCGTGACCGGCCGCAGGGGAAGTGAATTCTGTGTGAAACGGGACAAACTCACACGGGCAGCCTTTTGCCGGAGCCCCTGGCTAGCTCGGCTGACGTGGCAGCCAAGGCACCAGGGCACTGGGAAGATTTACCCCTTGTTCTCCCCAGTGAAGGCTTCCGACTCAGTGCTGTTAGTACAAACTAAAAATAGCCGGCGGCCCCCAGCTTCGGCCTCCAGCCAGCCTCCTCAAGATCAGGATGGCTCTCACGTAAGGGAAGACTAATGGATTTCTTCCTCGAGGCAATTAAAAAGTGATTTGTCACACTGCGAGACGTATGGCTTTGTATTGGCAGACCAGAGGCTGCAGGAGGGTGGTGGGTGACGGTGGCATCGGCGGCGGCTCAGCGGCGGCGGGGTTCCCTGGGCTTCTTGAAAGAAATGGGATAGAACTGATCAAGAGCAGGGGCAGGGGGCAGGGGACAGGGCAGACACTGCAGGGCATGCTGGGCAAACGGGTTTCCAGAAAGGCCTTTCAAGCTTAAAAAAGGTGCTGTCCGAACATTTCCTTGCGTTTACCCAGCTGGAAAAGTTCAGAGACCCAGACTCTGGCCTCCCATGGCTCCTTTAGAGCCCTGGAGGGAGGAATGGGGATCCTGCACTGTGGCAGGCCATACACGGCCCTGACTGTAGGTTTACTCTGTAGTGGCACGCCTGGGCAGGTCCTCATAGCTTCCCCATACCTGACAAGTCCTCGCCATGGCTTTCCACACTTGGGCAGGCGCCTACAGCCTCCTCAAGCCCTGGCAGACCCTTACTGCTGACCCCTATCTGGGCGGGTCCCTCTCTAGTCCTCGGCGCCTCCCCCACCCAATTTCCCCATTCCTTGCCAGGTCCCCTTTCTAGTCATAGGCCTGGGCAGGTCCCCACAGGTTCCCCCACATCTGGGCACAACAACCTGGCTATGAGCAAAGCTATGAGCCCATTTCCGCCATACTCCTCGTTTCTCACAACAGGTTCAGTCTCTCGCAGGGAAAACAAGGTGTGAACCATTTGCTCTCCATTGCCACTCACGCCCATACTCACGGGGTCCATATTCGACCACGTTTCCCAAGGAGCCACCTGCGCATGGCACCAGTCTCCGTCCACCTCAGCCTCCATGTCCCCGGTGCTTTCTCTTTCCTCTCCCAGCTAACAGGCTGATGCCCTCAAAGTCCCAGCAGGAGAGGAGGGCACAGCTCCCTCCCAAGCCCTCTCTGCTCTTCAAGCGCCATGACTCAACCGTAAACACCTGCTGTCTCAGTGTCTTTTCCGGACGCTGTGACAAATACGCTAACAAAGGCCATGAGAGCTGGTCATGGTAGAGCAGCACCGTAAGGGACACACCTTCAAGGAGGCAGAGGTAGGAAGGTCTCAGGGTTTGAGACCAGCCTGGGCCTACCTAGGGAGTCCCAGGACAGACAGCCAGGGCTGGCTGTCTCGAACACAAAAACAAATTTAAAAAAGCAACTTAAAGAGGGGTTATCTGAGCTCACAATGGCAGGTTACACCCTGCCATGGCCCAGAGTCACAGCGGCAGAAGCTTGAAGTAGCTGATTGCTCGAAATCAGAAGACAGCAGAGAATGTTGGCATACACAATAGTGCTCAGCCTGCATTCTCCGCTTAGTTCACAATTAAGACGGCTCTCCCCACAGCAATGAATGCAATCAAGGGCATCCCCCAAAGGCACGCTCAGAGGCATCTCTGAGCATGGATGATTCTAGATTTTATCAAGTTGACAACTGACATTAACCATCTCAGTAATTAGGCACTGACTTCAAGGAGGAGTCCGTGACAGTAGATCTCAGCCTTCCTGATGCTGCGCGACCATTTAATGCAGTCCCTCCTGTTGCCGTGACCCCAACCAAAAGATTACTTTTTGTTGCTGCTTCATGACTGTAATTTTGCTACTTTTATGGATCATAATGTAAATATTTTTGGAGATAGAGCGTTGTCGAAAGGGTCGAGACTCAGAGGTTGAGAACTGATGGTCTAAGAAGATGAGTCAGCCTGTGGTATGGTGGCAGTCATGACTGGGGGCGGGGGAATCACCAGTGGTAAGAAGGCAGACTCTGCTAAAGTTCTGGAGGCTGTGGGGGACTAGGGGTGGGTAGAGGGTGGAAGGATGAAGGATGTGCACAGTGAGGGCAGAGGGGAAGAACTTAGGGCGCAGTTAGTTCCTGTACCAGGCTTAGGCTTCCATCAGCAAAGGCCCAGGTCTCTAACTACTTCCGGAGTTGGCAGAGGAGAGACCAGAGGCAAAGCCCATCTGGCCAGAAGAGGCCCCTCCTCTCAGAGTTCCTGAGTTTAGAGGACCCTGTCATGGTCTGAACCTCCTGGAGAGTTGGAGCTTAACCTGCGGTTCTTCTCCCGGAGTCCTTGGAATTGATGTAAAGGGCTCTTGAGCTCTGCTGTAGTGTGACAACAGAACAACATGGACTGACTCAGACAGAAGGCTCACATGTGTTTACTCATTGACTCCCCAGGCTGTCCACAAAGTGGGTGCTGTGGCTGCACACCCACCCACAGACTCAGGACGGGAAGCAGGGCTTTGAGACTGCGGAAGACGCACAGCAGTGTCGAGCAAGAGAACCACAACTCTCGCACCCTATGCTCTTGGCTTCATCATTGCTTCTCCCGTCATCCTCTTCCTCCCATCTCCTTCTCTCTCCTTCTCTCCTCTCCTCCCCATCCACCCACCCACCCATCCACCCATCCACCCATCTACCCATCCATTCATCCATCCACCCACCCACCCACCCACCCATCCACCCATCCACCCATCCACCCACCCACCCACCCACCCATCCACCCATCCACCCATCCATTCATCCATCCATCCACCCACCCACCCACCCATCCACCCATCCATCCATCCATCCATCCATCCATCCATCCATCCATCCATCCATCCCCCTTCACCCAACTTTCCCATACCAGCTATCCATTCATCCTTCTATCTTCCCTTCTATCCATCTGCCTTAATACCTATTGAGCATATTAAGAGTTACTCTGTGACGGGAATACTTTGGTAAATTGAGAAGCTCATGTTCTCTTCTTACAGCCACAGCGCTTATGTTGGAAAGACACAGCACACAGTAGAAGGTGCTCGACTCAGACATACCTGAGCTGGGTACTGGTTTTGCCCTTCTGCTTTGTGCCTTTGGAGAGTCTCCTTAATTCCTCTGGCCATCGGGTCTCATTTATACAACATGCTCATGGAGCAGTCAGGGGAGACCTGCATTACACTGGGTTGTAACATGTGTGAGGCTCCTCGGAGTGGGCTAGGTTTCCATAAATCACGGAAATAAATGCATATTTGCCTGCTCCTAGGGAGCGATCAGTGCACTGCTCAGCATCAAATCAATAGGCTTAATATTTAATAATAATCCACTGAAAGGCACTTTGGTCACTCAACGCATCAGCGCCACACTAATGACAAATTACTTCCTAAATTGTTAGCCTCGGTCCCTTTCATGAAGCTCTGATTATGTTTGTGGCACGGAGGAGGAAGAGCTGAGGCAGGCTGCAGGCCCAGGCATGATGGCTGTGCAAGGGCGTTGAGGTATTCTGGAATGCTCTGTTTGTGGCACCACAGGCTGTCACACATCTGGCAAAGCTGCCCAGGCTTCAGGAACAGGGTGTCAAGGGCAACAGGCCACGCTGCTGAACTACTGAGCACACCCAGTGAAGAAAGGCCACCTGCTGGGGTTTGGGAAAGCCCAGGCTAGCCCATGGTGGGCAGGGGGCATGGATCAGAGTGGGCATGGCCTGCAAAGGCCCCTCTGGGGACCATGGGACAGGAAGTGTATGTGTGTGTGTGTGGGGGGGCAGGGAAGCCCTCTCTGCTGCACATGCCTGGAGATCTAGCTGTGTTTCCCTCTGTTCTGCTGGCCATCCATCTCCTTCAATGAACAGTAAAGACATCCCTTTGCCACACAACCTTTCTGGAGACTTCCTATCTTTGTATAAAATCCTGATTTTTCCCCCCCTCATTTTGACTTTAAAAAAAGTTCTACTGAAATGCGATTCGTCCAGCCAGTTTCTGCCTCTTTCACTCTACCCTGGGCATGGGCAAGTCTGGGTGGGGCAACTCCAGGTCCTTGGGTGTTGGGGTTAGAAGACTGGTCATATGTTATCCTTTGCCCAGCCTGCCTGTCCTCTAAGATTGTGAGTAGCCACGGGGCCATGCCTACCTGTCCGGCCTTGGACAGTAGTCTGTATATGATTGGTGGGTGATTTACAGATGCTGCAAAGGGAGGGCTTAAGGCCATGCTGTCCTGCCTTGGCTATGGCTGGAGATGGTGTGCTCAATGCGGGGGGGGGGGGGATGACTTCGTGGAGATTTAAATGAGACTGTGGCTCCCGGGTGCCACTTTCTACCTCCTACCGTCCCATTCTTGCCTGGTGTCCTTGGCACACCCCTTCTCTGCACCCTGGCTGGTGTTGTTTGGGGAAGTGAGGTTCCTCCCCACACTGGAGCCTGAGAATGCTCAGAGCCCTGATGCAGAAAACCATCAGTTTGGTTTCTCTCCAATTCAGTGGGACTCTGCCCGAGGCCACTGATGGTAACAATAATAATATTGCTATTATTAAAGAGATTTGCATAGACAGAGATTGTTTCCCTGATTAAAAACAACAACCAAGGGCAACGATAGTAGGTCATCACATGGCTGGGGGAGGAGGGAAGCTGCACTTGAAGATGCTTCCAGGGTACGTAGCTAGGACGAGGAGGCAAGTCCTCTGCCTGCTGTGGCAGCTGGGGGAGGGGTGGGCTTTGGGGGTACTGCTTAGAAAAATAAACTGGAGGTTGCAGAAGTTCTAGAAGCAATGTTGTCTGGGGCTAGTCACTGGGGGAACAGGCAGGCATAGTCTCATGTAGCATGGCGGGATAAAATGAGTGGCGCTGGGAGGGTGCGCATTAGATGGTTTCCTTTTTCTAGGCTTAGTTGCACCCCTCACGCCATTTTTATGGGATGGCCTAGAGTTCAGGCTGTCTGGGAACATGTTATGGGACAGAATGGAATAGGAAGGGGGGAGTTGTGATCAAGAGTGGAAGCCATGGCTCCTTTCCTACAAGGGCTTGGAGAATGCATGTGGGCGCCTGTACGGTATGGGGTACAAACCAGTGGCTCCCAAAGTTCAACAAAAGAGGACCTGCCTCTCAGGAAGTTAGGCATAGAGGGGGAGTTGTCTCAAGTTTGATTTCTCTAAAGCGTCCATAACTCCCCAACGGTGACATCTGCTGCGGCCACGGCCCACTCAGTAGAGGACACAGACAAGAAGTAAAAGACATGTAGGTCGGTCTGGAGGAAATACAACCAGCTCTATAGATGACATAGAGTGCCAGGCCGCCTGCAGAACAATATCCCAGACAAGCAAGTGGGCCCAGCATGGTGACAAGAGGCAAGATCAACACAGGAGAATCTCCTCATTTTTATATGCAAATGACAAACGCAAGGGAGATGAAATTAAACTCACAGTACCGCTTACAAGAGTGCCAGTGAAATTCTGCTGCCTACTTTTCACAAACTATACAGGAGTGGTGTGTCTGTGTGTGTGTGCGTGCGTGCGTGCGTGCGTGCGTGTGTGTGTGTGTGTGTGTGTGTGTGTGTGTGACTCGTATGTACACGTGGACACCTCAGGTTGACATCCAGTGTCTTTCTCAGTCATTCTCCACCTTAAATATGGAGGCAGGGTCTTTCGCTTGAACCCAGAGCTTGATGATTTGGCTAGTTTAGTCGTCCAGCTTGCTCTAGGGATCCCTGCCTCAGCCTCGTGGGCTTTTCCTGTGGGGCCATCTCCCTAGCTCCCAAAGCAACGTTATTGACAGGTGAATGCATCCTACAGTGTGTGTGAAAATTCAGGTCCTAGAAGAGTTAAGACATTTGACGGAGGAGAACAAGGAGGCCCCAGTCTCCCTGACATTGAGTGCCAGCAATCCAGCCAGCAGGGAGCCAGAAGGGACAGACACACAGACCAGTGGGACAGGACAGAGAACCGGGCAACAGTCCTGCACAAGCACGTTCAGCTTTTTGACAAAGGCACCAAAGTAGTAAAATGGAGGGAGTGTAATGTTTTCAGTAGAGATTGCTGTGGCAATTAGACATCTATAGACACCCCACCAAAACCCTCCTCCCCCAAACCCTCCTCCCCCAAACCCTCCTCCCACCAAAACCCTCCTCCCCCAAACCCTCCTCTCCCAAACCAAAACTCAACAAAAATAAAAGCAAAACAACCCCACCTCCCCACAACAGGAACTTCAGCCTGGTGCTCAGACCACCAATATAGCCAAATACCAACCACAAAGTAGAGAGCTTTTTGGTTGTAGCAACAGGGGACTTGATACCATAAACATATATAGGTCTATAGGGGGAATGCTGGTACGTTGCGTTTCATCAAAATTAAACTTCTTCATCCTTTAAAAGCCAGCGTGAAGAAGATGCTATTGACTGGACAAAATGCATGCAAGCTGTGTGACCAACAAAGCACTAGCCTAGAGTGTATAAAGGACTCCAACATTCAACAGTGCAAACGAGCAAGCAGTTCAATTAGAAATGGGCACGAGACACAAAAGGCTGTTTCGGAAAGATGGTGCTCAGTGGCAAAGGGTAAAAATGATCTGTGCAAAGTGCTTGCAAGCATGACGACCTGAGCTTCACTCCTAGAGCCAGGCTAAAACCTCTGCGGGACTGCCATCCTCAAATGGAGGGGTACAGACAGGTGGGCCCACAGTGCGTACTAGCCAGTCAGCTTGGCCTACTCAGAGATTATTAGGCCCATGAGATACCATATCCAAATAAGTAAGACCTCCACACACATGTGTACCTGCACACAAACACACATACTACACTCACATATACAGATAAGTTCAACACCATGAGCTTTGGGGGAGCGTACATTAAAATCAAGTGAGGGCACCCGAGAGTTGTCTCAGTGGTTAAGTAACTGTACATTCATGAGGACCAGGGTTTGTGTTCCAACAGCCACACAGCAAGTGGGGCATCCTGGGTACCTGTATCCTAGACATGAGGACCACTCTATTTGCTGGCTCCCAGCCTAGCTGAAACAAGAACTACAGGTTCAGGGAGAGACCCTGGCTCAAAGACAGAGAGCGACAGAGGAGGATTCTCTAAGGCTCCATCTGGGCCACACACACACACACACACACACACACACCACACACACACCTTGCAAAAAACCACCACAATGAGACATTACTACATATCAATACCAGAACACCTCAGGTAAAGCATAAAACATGTCTGACAAGATGGCCCACGTAAAGATGCCTGCCACTAGGCCTGGTGACCCTTTGGAGTTTCATTCCTGGGACCCACATAGTGGAAGGAGAGAAGCAACGTTAGCAGTCTGACCTCTGACCTCTACATGTTACACTGTTGTATGAATATCCCCTCTATAAGTAACTAACTGACTAAATAAATAAATACGTAAGCCACATCCACACAGACTTCTGCACACAACACACAGAGCAGAGTCATTTATTGTAGCTGGAGAGCAGATGTACCCAGACATCCTTTGAGGGGTGACTGGTGAACAGATGGTGATGTCCTGGGACCGTGGATCACTGCTCAGCAACAAACAGGAGTGAACTGTTGACATACATGTCTCAGTTTGGGTGACTCTCCACTGGGAAGTCAATACCTGGATAGTGTGGCAGATGCGCACGTCTGCACATGAGACAGAACTGTAGGAACTCTTAGGCCAGCTGATCTGGTGTGTGTAGCATCTAACAGCCAAGAAAGGTGAGTGTGGACATCTGAGGTTGTTTTCTGATCTCCACATATCTGTGATACACGTACACAGACCTTACACGTAGAACTGTACACATAGACATGCAAATACAGACCTTATATGCACACACAGACATGCAAATATGCACAGCATACACACAGAGACATGCATATGTGTTCACACAACCACACAGTAAATTCAAACAAAACGGGGGCCCACTGAGTAAGATTGATGAGTTGCATCGATGCCACACCCTGCCTGTGACGTTACATAAGCATTCCCAACACGTTACCACTGGGGGGAAAACAGGATGAAGGGCACACCTCTCTGTGTAAATTCTTATGGATGCATACAAATCTACAATTATCTTAATAAAAATTCCAATTAAAAGGGAGATATGGACAGGGATGTTGCCATTTAGGTTTCTCAAATAAGTCATTAAAAAACTACAATCTCATCTTTTGTCACTCCATCTTCACACAAGAAGGAACATTTAAAGTGCAGTAAAAAACAGGAGGGTCACAATCTCAGAATAAAGAAAGGTCCCTTTGAACGGACATTTGACACATGACAAACTCATAACACTTAAAAAATATCCTCCCTTACTTCTCTACAGACTGATGAGAATTTCACTCCGAATGGGCCAGGGCTGAAGACAACCATTTGAGAGCCTCCAACATCGAGCATAGGCCATTTAAACGGTGGGAGGGTGATGGTGGTGCGGTGATGGTGATGGCTGTGGTAGTGACGGTGGTGGTGATAGTGGGTGTGGTGGTGGTGGTGATGATAGAGTGGTGGTGGTCCAGGGCCTTCCTAAGGACTGGAAGGAATTTATCCTCCTCTCCATTATGGTATGAGGTACAGTTCCTTTCACCTCAAACCTTCCCATTACAGACCCACACCTTTCCAATCACACTTTTGCTGATGGCTCAGTAAAGTGGGAACCCGGCTCCTTCAAGAGTTACTCCCACTCAGTATTCCTGTGGGAGGCCCCACCCAGTGCACAGTCGCTAGTCAAATAACTCCCAGCACTGTGGCCATCTTTGTGGCCAGGAATTAGACTTTGCTGAGCCAGCATGAAGCTCCTTGTAGCAGAGTTTTATAGAGAAGTGCGCCGGGATGCCAGGACCCAAGGCCAGTCTGAATCTGCTCCTGGTACTTGGACAGACCCCAGCTCCACATTCTGGCCAGTCACTCTTTGAATCCAGTGTGGCTCCGATGACAGAGCTTTCATTGTGTAGACTGTGCAATGAATGGGGACTAAGAATTCTCAGGTGGAATGATAGAAAGGCAGAATGCCAGCCATGGGGACCAAGGTGTCCCATCCAGCATATGGCCTACCTCTTCATTCCCACAAGAAGCAGCCACCATGGAAAAATGGCAGCCCTGCATCTTTGGAATTGTGGCTCAGAGTCCCAGAGCCTAAGCAATTCTCTAAATATAGATGTGTGTGTCATCATCTGAGCCATCCATCATCCATCCATCCTCCACCCATCCATCATACATACATACATACATACATACATACATACATCCTTCACATCCTGGGCACTGGAAAGAACTCTCAAAGTAGTCACAACTCAAAATTTGGAACTAGATCACATGAGTTCAAGTCTCAGCTCTCCCACTCATAACCTTTTAACCTCTCAGTGCTTCAGTTTCCTCTTCTCTAAAATACAGGTAACAACAGTATTGACCACATCGGAGGAGATGCTTATGCGTCCATGCTTGAGTTTGTTGAAGAGGCTGGCAAAGTGTACAGAGGAGGTAGCCACACACAAGTGCGTTAGCCTGGGAGGCGAGCGGGGAACTTGCCCCCGAGAAGCCTGTGGCTCTACTGTGGAGGCTTTCACTTCATAGGACCACAGTAGGGCCCCGGACTCTGCATTTCCAATAAAACTCCCCAGTGCCTCTGACATGGATCCTGAGGAAGCTTCAGAAGCTTTTCAGAGAGGGATATCTATCTTGGTTCTGAGGCAAACTTTGGAGGAGGTGAGGAGAGGAAGAAGGGAGGAAGGCTCAGTTGGGCTTCTGTAAGGTAGGGAGGTTCTGGAAGCACAAAGCCCCAGAGATGATGCTGTGGTGCTGGTAGATGAAGGGATGTCCACAAAGCAGGAGGGGTTATTGCTTCCACCTGCTATGATGGGGGGGGGTGCTTTGAAGATTTGGGTAGGGGATGCCATGAAGTAACATGTTCTAGAAAGATCTCTGCTTTGATGTAGACTGTGGCCTAGAACCAGAGCAGGACGCTGGTGTCCCCAAGATGACCAAAGGGTCAATGACAACTGTGAAAAGCAGCGTGAGGAGTCAGGCTGTGCAGACTGAGAGGAGGGGCATTGAACTGGGTGTGCTGGCATGTACCTGAGCTCCAGACTCAGAGAAATCTGTCTAAAACACAAGGTGGAGAACTGAGCAGGAGTGGACAGGCTGTGAGCTGTTGACAGAGAGAGAGAGAGAGAGAGAGAGAGAGAGAGAGAGAGAGAGAGAGAGAGAGAGAGAGAGAGGGCTGGGAGCCTCTGTCAGTGTCAAAGGAAGCCCCCACAGAAGAGCAAGAAACAGCAGACCAAGCCACAGATGAGCCCAGCATCGATGGCCCTGAGGGAGAAGCATGCCAGGCAGGCAGCTAGGTGAACAGTAGGTGATCAGGCCTACAGCTCAAAGGAGGCTCGAAACTGGAGAGTAATTAGAGAGTTACTATCCGGATGACGGCAGTAGCTGAGGTGGCTCAGGGAAGGGGTATGGAGTAACATGGGGACCAGAATGTCCTGGCTAAGGAACTTCCAGGGAGATGCACAAAGCCACTTAAAGCTCCCCATCTAGCCCTAGGAACCAGCTGCCTGGAGGGGGTCCCCAATGCCTCCCCACCTGAGTTCTCCAGGTGTGCAAACCTCCTGTTAAAAGCCATCAGTAGGCAGGTGGCCACTCGGGAGAGCCACCTTCCGAGGTGCAGCGGACAATAGCTGCTCTCCACGAGGTCTGTGGGAAGATTCTGTTTCCGCCTCTTCCAGCCCTACCCGAGAGACAGATGTGATCACCCCAAACTCCTGCTCAGCAGTGAGGCGGGCTCCACGTCAGCACCCGGACACCTTGGGTGTCTCACCTTGCAAATGAGCTTTTGATGATTCCAGAATTCCTCTAATTAGAGCAACTGGTTAGGAGCTCAAGATTAATAGCCATTAATATTTTGTGTTCCTTCCCTCCTCTCATCTAAAGCAGGTGGTCTGTCATGGTGGCCACTGTGGCAAGGAGGCTGGCCAGGAGGTTTTCTTGGGGACCGTTTCTTTTCCCAGGAGCCTCCGCTCCTGGCACTGGACTGGCCCCCTTTCTAGGCTCCTATGCCAGCCTATGGCCTCATGGTTAGCAGTCTGCAGCCTTCACAGGCCATTTTTACTCTGGGGCATGGTTAAGGTCTGCATATCCCTCTCGGAAGCTCATATGTTGAAGACTTGGCCTCCAAATAGTGAGGTGTGTGTGTGTTGTGTGTGTGCGCACATGCACGCGTGCATGTGCATGTGTGAATGCACGTGTATGCACATGTGCTCACACACATGTGTGGAGGCCAGAAGCCAATGTGGGGTGCCTTTTCCAACTACTCTCCAGCTTCTTTTTTAGACAGGATCTCTCAGTGAACCTGGATCTCACCCAGCTGGCTAGATTGCCTGGGCCAACGAGACCCTGGGTCCTCCTGTCCCTCCCTTCCCATAGGTGCGCGTCACCATGCCAACAGCTCTTTGTGGGTGCTGGGGATCCAAATCTGGCCTTATGCTCGTGCAGCAAGCACACAGCAGAGCATCTCCTGGTCCTGAGGGTACCGTTGGGGGGTGGCTGGGTCACCTCACCCATGGGTTTCCCCATTGATGAGCTCACAGCTGGATGGACCATGAGGAAGTGGGGCCCAGCTGGGGACAGTGGGCCACTGGGACAGGTGTGTCTTTGGAGGGTAGGTCTTGTCCCTTTTCAGTCCCTCTCTTCCTCCCTCTTGCTTCTCAGCTGCCATGAGGTAGGCAAGCAGCTTTGCCTCACCCAAGGAGGAACAGGGCAAACGTCCGCAGACCGGAGGCCCTGAAACTGAGCCACAATGAAAACTTCCATCCTCCACCTTTTAAGTTTTTATTTTTGTAAGGTATTTTGTCATAGTGACAAAAAGTGGCTAAAACAGGTACCCATGTGAAGGGGGTATTCCTCAGGAAAGAGATTAATGTTTACCATGTTCCCTTTGCCCCTTGATGGGAGGCTCCATATATTTGATATGACATTTGGTTTTTGAAGAGATGGAGGCAGAAAGGGCCAAGAAAATTGATGCACTGTGTCCATGTTCTCCTCGGAATACAAGTCAGACATGGCCTTCTGCTGGAGCCAGCTCTGAATGGGCACAGGGCCCTCTCTCCCCCAGGTGGGGGAGCACAAACAGCCATCCTAGGGAGGACTCCACGCTCTGTGGTTGCTTTCACTAAGTGTACCCCATTGGAGCACTGACCGTGAGATACCATTGAGGCTTTCCCTGGGTCTCTGTGAGGGGTTCATGCAATGAGCTCAGACCCATGATGGAGAGGAGAGGGAGGGAGGAGGAGGAAGGGGCAGGAATCATCCTAGGAAAAGGGGTCATATGGGGCTCAGCCTCCAAGAGTCCAGTTATGCCATCTGGCAGCTTTTATTTTACCAGGTAATCATTTTCAAGTTGCAAAGAGAAGGTCAAACTGACCCCAGCTGATTATTATCCCACCTTCTAGGTCATGATTAGGCAATTGTGGAAAAGGATACAACGAGGCCACCAAGAGAGAGACTACAGATCTGAAGCCCTCAGCCTGTAAAGATGCCATTTGTGACAGCAGATTATTAGACCACTGTGTCTAACAGGAGCACATTTGCCAAGGTCCACAGTCATATGCCTGACAGTGTCTCAGAAGCTCACACACTGAAGTTTGAAAAGCAATTATTTCCAAGTGGTGGGATGTCATGAGATTTTTCTAGAATCCTTTTCCTTTTCTGTCTGGTTCGATTTCCAAATCTGGGCACAGGCTGCTTTCCTAATTAGAAAATAATGGGGCTATGTGTAGTTTACAAAGAAGAGCCCTTCAAGGGCTCACACACAGAGCTCTTCACTGCAGGCATGGCTGGCTTTCGTCTGTCTGAACATAGACACCATCGCTTTGGGGTGAGTCCCTTTCCTCTGTGTTATTTGGTGACCCTGGGATGGGGCACCCTGGGTCCCTATCTTGTTTCATCTGGGATTTTCAGGATGGGCCCTGGCTTTCCCACTGTCTTGAGAAGGGACAGCAGAAATAACCCCTATGCTCTACCCATTACTCCAGTGTCTCAGTTGTCAGCCCTGCATCTGCATCCAGAGCATCTCCACCCTGGGCATCTTCATTCAGGGAATCTGCATCCTGGGCATCTCCATCCATGGCATCTCCATTCTGAGCATCTCAATACTGGGCATCTCCATCCTGGGCATCACAATCATTGGCATCTCCATTCCGGGCATCTGCACCCTGGGTATCTGCATCCAGGGCATCTCAATCCAGAGCATCTCCATCCAGCACCTGAAGAACCCAGCTCTAGGGGGGCTATACATGGCCTGGAGTATGCCACTTCCAGCCAAGGGAGAGGTACATGTGCTTGGGATCCTGGCTAGCACACTGCCTGTCACCACCTGCTGCCCGCATGGATCTTGCTTCTTCCCAGAGCCCCCAGTCTACAGTATGTCTCCAACGGGAGGCTTTTGGGACAGTAGAACAATTTAATTCCTATTACAGTATAAAAATTAATAACATTAAAATGTCATGATCATCCTACACTAATTAAGCATCTAATGAATAATTAGCTGTGGACACATCTGACATTTTTGGTCATTAATTTGAGCAAGTGTTTTAAGTTCCAAACAAAACCCCTCTGTGGTGGAGTTCGCAACTTCGTGTTAAGAGGCAGAGGCAGAGACTGGCAAAGCCTGCTGGCTGCAGGGAGGTGGGAGGGGCGGAGGTAAGTGGCCTCCTGGAGGCTGGTGCCTGGCTTCACAGGCAGGGTGTGATGTGCAGAAGGGATACTCTGAACTGCCAAGCTTCACAGGCCTGCTTCCTCAGCTGTCCCAGCACAGAGACTCCAGTCAGGCAAAGGTCCTTGTTTAGAGCCTCTGCCCCTTAGTGAATTGTCTGCTGGGGCTGCTGGATGCTTCTGAAGGTATAGTGAGATATCCACCCCATCCACACCTGTTGTACTGACCACTCCAATTGGGGCGTAGGGACAGCTGCGGGCGTGACTTGGGGGAACTAGGTCTGGGGTCCCGGACCCCAACATGCTCTCTTGCTTCCCGGTTGGAGACAGAGAGCATCCATAGGCATCCTTGGGATGGGAACCTGCTGATGGTCATCTGTTTCTGGTGTAAGTGATTTCTCCCTGAATAAACATCCATCAGCCTATTTGTTTCCCCAGAGTCTAATTTATCCACGATATGGAGGAGAAAAATTCTGGGATCTTATAAGGGAACTGCAGATCCTGGGAACGGTGACATTGGGTCCACCTGAGGCTCACAGCCATAGCTTGGGAGGTTGAGAGTGGTACTCAGTGACATCCCTGGACCTTGACTATGAATGCTTCTGGACTCCCATTTGCTCATAGGAATTTCTAATTTGTGAACTGGGGCCGGTGGAACAAGCCGTGTGCTGGAAGCCATCCGGTGATGAAGGTATCGATGGTAAGAGGCCAGGTTTAAACTCTATGAAGCACAGGGTCACTAAGATGTTTCATAGAGTGGCTATGTGGCAGACTAGCAGTCACACAGCTGAAGGGCAGTGGCCACACAAAGACCAGGAAGTAGGGATTCACATTCCTCAATTTAGATGTGGTTCTCATGGCCTCTCTTCCTGATGTTCAATGAATCACCCAAGGTCACAAGAGCAAGGAGCTACTCAAGTCAGACAGAGCTGGCCTGTGAGTGAGGCCCATGAGGGGTCTTCCAGGTGTACCAGATAGAAAGAACACAAAGGATGGCCTAGAATATCAATGATGAGCGAAAGGAAGCCACCAATCTCTCTTGTACTCCTTCTAGAATAATCTGGAGTCTGGATCATACATCTCAATGGGTATACTCTGATATTTGTGATGAGGGTCTGAGTGAACATCTCAGAGCTCAGGGACCAAGGAAGCCTAAATTTGGGATGACCCATGGATGATGGTGCTGGCATAATCCATGGATGATGATGGTGCTGGGATGACCCATTGATGATGGTGCTGGCATGACCCATGGATGATGATGGTGCTGGCATGACCCACGGATGATGGTTCACCTACCGACCAATATCACACTTGGTGGGGTGGCTGGAGGTCTCCTTGCCTCTGTTTTGACCACTTGGGTTTTTTGAGCACAGGGCCCTGCTGTTGGGGACCATAAAAATGGCTTCACTTCATCTTGGCTTAAGGTCAGAGAGTTCAAACTATCCTTACTTTAGGTCATAATACCTAAAGACCAAAGAAATGGCTACCTTCGGATGTTTGGTCTTGGTCGTGGATGTCTTTTCTAGATAACAAGAGGCTTGCTCTGAGGTGTGGTTACCCTTGACCCTCAAGACCAGATAACAAAAGATTTAGTTTAAGGTGTGATTACTAAATGTTTGGAGAATTAAGGAAAAAAAAACTCTATTTGTCCCTTGTATCAGGATAAAGAAGTCTTCCCCTTTTGGTTGGGGTATATAAGAATGTTGAAGAATACACTTGGGGCCTTCAGTATTCTCTGGGTTACCCTCCTGACTCTGTTCTGTGTCTCTGTCTTTCTCTTAGCATCTTTACCTGCCGTTTCTCAATCCACACTCCCTGTCTCAGTTACAAACAGGGCAAGTTGGCTGGATCCAACTGAAGCCCCCACAAAGATGGGTTACAACACTCTGCCTACCAACCATCCTGGAACAAGTTGATTGTGCACAAACAGGTCTTATCTTCCTCCTATGGACAAATCTTCCTGCCCCCCAAAGTCATCCCCAGACCACTCTCCAGTCCCTAACGTTTTCTTGAATACATTTCTAAGTTTGCACAAAGTGCTGTGGCACACAGTAGGTGCTTGACGACAGAAATTATGCTGTCATCTATTCATGAACTCCTACACCAGAGTGGCTGACCTTAGAGTGGACTGTGGTCTGAGTGACTGGCCAGGGTCAACTGGGCAGGTCAGGAGGCCTAAGGAAGATCTAGCCTTTCCCCTCACCCAGGGAGCAGAAAGAGTCTTTCAGAAGAGGATCCAATCCAGATGTGGGACCCTACCCCCAACAGAAGAGGTAGGGTACTCTGTCCAGTGTGTGAGTGTGTGTGTGTGAGAGTATGTGTGAGTGTGTATGAATGTGTAAGTGTGTGTATGAGTGTGTGAGTGAGTGTGAGTGTGTGAGAGTATGTGTGAGTGTGTATGAGTGTGTGAGTGTGAGAGTATGTGTGAGTGTGTATGAGTGTGTGAGTGTGAGAGTATGTGTGAGTGTGTATGAGTGTGTGTGAGTGTGTAAGTGTGTGTGTGTGTGAGTGTGTGTGAGTTGTGTGAGTGTGTGTGTATGTGTGTGTATACACCCCACAGCACACATGTGGAGATCAGAGGACAATCTGTGAGCATCAGTTCTCTCCTCCCACCATCGGGGTCCTAGAGATTAAATTCAAGCTGTCAGGCTTGGCAGCAAACACCTACATCCAACTGAGCCATCTTGCTGGCCCAAACTTCAGGATTTACAAAGTTGTAGTTTTGATTTGCTTTGCTCAATTCCCTGGGTTTGACTTGAAGGGAAGGAGATGGCAGCATGCTGGCTGGCAGGGCATGGTCTGCACCTTTGAGAAATGTCAGCTGACATGCAGAATTAATGATCATTCGAAAGCACGTGACCTCCCCTGCCTGTCGAGGACCATGGGGGGAGGTGCTGAAGGAGGACCCCACGAGGGGTTAAGGAGGACAGGTGTGAGGCTCCCAGAAAGATGACTGTGAGGGGTGATGGAGGACATAAAGGGTTTGATCAGGACTGGAGTGAAGTTAATCTTGCAAAGGCACAGTGACCCTCAAACCACAGGGACCCTGCAGAGCACTCTCAAGCAAAAGCAGGAATGATAGTGCCTGTTCTGAATCAGGGTGCTCAGGAGAAAGGGGGTCTGGAAACTGAGGCCCCCTTGAGGGGGAATATAATGGGACTTGGATGGTTTGCATATTTTAGGGGAGGTTAGAGGGAAAACCATTTTGTGTAGCAACACATTCCTGTCCCAGGAACTTTGAGGTTTCTAGTTAAGATCTCAGCTCATTTCTATGCCCGACAGAGCCTGAAGTCCTCAGTGTCAAGTCTCCTCACAGCTCCTGGCATGATGGGACCAGAACTGTCCCCCGAGTTTCTAACCAAGGGTGGGGGAGTCCCCTCATACCTTTGGCTGTACCCGCTACTCCAGGTGAGCCCATGAGGACATCACCAGTTGCATCCAACACCAGGTGTCAGATTTGAACCCACTCCAGTATGTCTGGCTTCCTGCCCTTCCTCCTCTGGGACCTCCGCGCTAGAAGCCATCCTGGGTGTCACCCTGGGCCCACCCGGCCAGAGTTCCTTAGAGAAGGCCCCAGCATCAAGCTTCCTTTATGTTTTATGATGAGACAAGGTCCTGGGAGCTGTTGCTCTTACCTTTTATGTTGCAAGCAGGGCTATTAAATGAAAAATGGGAGGGCTGCTCTTAGGCATATACTCAAATGATCCACATCCATGCAACAAAGACATGTGCTCAACTATGTTCATAGCAGCATTGTTTGTAAAAGTAAGAACATGGAAGCAACCTAGATGGCCCTCAACTGAAGAATGGATAAAGAAGATGTGGCACATTTATGCAATGGAATACTACTCTGCAGAAAAACAATGGAATCTTGAAATTCGCAGGCAAGTTGATGGAACTTGAAGAAACCATCCTGAATGAGGTAACCCGGTCACAAAAAAAGGAACATGGTGTGTACTCACTCATATATGGATTTTATTCATAGAGTAAAGGGTCACCAGCCTATAATTCACACCGCCAGAGAAGCTAGGATACAAGGAGGATTCTAAGAGATTCATACAAGGTCCCTCACAGAAAGGGAAAAGAACAAGATCTCCAGAGCATATGGGGAATGGGGGGGGGGCAGTGAGTGGAGAGGGAGCTAGGAGAAAGAGAAGGGGAGGAGAGGAAAGCACATAGGACTAGGAAGATTGAGTCAGGGGAGGACTAGACGAGAGGAGAGAGAGAGAGAGAGAGAGAGAGAGAGAGAGAGAGAGAGAGAGAGAGAGAGAGAGAGAGAGAGAGAGAACATAAAAGAGGGAGCCACTATAGGTTTGAAGAGAAAACTGAACCTAGAGAAATGTTCAGAGACCTACAAGACTGACTCCAACTAACAATTTGAGCAACAGTGGAAAGGCTATCATAAATGCCTTTCCTTGATAATGAGATTGAAGACTAACTTATCCACCATCATGAAGCCCTCATCTAGTAGCTAATAGAAACAGAAGCAGGCACCCACAGCTAAACACTGAGCCAAACTGGAATCCAGATGCAGAGAGGGAGAACAAGACCAGGCTGCAGAAACACATAGAGACAGCTGACCTGAACAAGGAGGAGCTAACAGCCCCCAGACTGATAGCTGGGAAGCCAGCCTGGAACTGACTCAGACCCCCTGAACGTGGGTCTCAGCTAGAAGGCCTGAGCAGTCTAAGGGACCTCAGACAGTGGAACCAGGATGTATCCCTGGTGCACAGAAGGACATTGTGAGCACATCCCCCATGGAGTATACTCCCTTAGCCTAGAGACAGGAGAGAGGTCCTAGTCACTACTCCAAATAACTTGACAGATTTAGATGACCCCTCCTAGATGGCATAGCCCTACATGTGGAGTGGGGGGGATGGGAGGGGAAGGTGGTCAGGAGGCATGAGAGGGTGGGAGAGAGGGAGGGAGGGAGGGGGAACTGGGATCGATATGTAAAATAAAAATTAAATTATATATAAAAAAGAAAGAAAAATGGGAGGAGTGATTTTCAGCCCTTTTATTTGTCCGCCGTGGGATCTTTTTCTGGTGTGAAACTCAGTCTGGAAGCCGGGCATCGTGAGCACGTCTCTAACCCTGACACTCTGACAGCTGCAAAAGGGAAGGATGGAGAGCTTAAGGCTAGCCTGGGCTACACAGCAAGGCCTCATCTCCCTATCTCCCCATTCCCCATCTCCACCACCCCAGGGGGTCTGATGTCTGGCTGGTGGGAGGGATGCCGTGCCGTGCCGTGTCCGCATCCCTCGGCACCCTGGCCTCCCCTCGCTGTGTTGCCGGTGTGCTGATGTCCCCACCTGGAGACCTGGGCCTAGCAGCCGTGTGGGGGCCAGTCCAAGCCTCGAGCCTCACTGTGATTTTTGTGGCCTAGTTATAAACCTCTGAGAAATGGGGCTTATAATGGAAACTCTGACACCACCTAAAATATGACCGTGCACACGGGGTGCTCCCAGAGCTCAGCCCTAATTTATAAACCACTCAGGGATCCTGCGCCACTCTGAAACTTATGGACAACGGTGCAGAAATGGAGTAAACCCATAGAAGGAAAAATGACACGGAGGTCTGCGGACGATAAAGTGTGCCAAGGCCAACGGTCCAGAAATCAAGCCAGTGTCATGATGTTTGGCCTCTGTCCTGAATCCTGTCCCCCCTCCTCTCTGGAAGGTGTCCACAACCTAGTGGAGGCCTGCAATTCTGTCATGCCAGCTGCTGGGCTGTGCCCTGCTCATCCCCCAGCTGGCATTACTGAGATCACTGTCTGGAGAGAGGGAGCAGAGAATGGGGGAGAAGAAATGAATTGAACCATCTGCACCCCGGATGCCCCGGCTCACTGCCGGGTGAAGTAGTAGTTATTTCACTGGTGGAAGTACCTACTACTCCACACTGCCCCCAGCTCTGCCCAGACAGTCCGGGATGAGCCTCAGCCGTGGGGCCAGAGTCATGCCCGGGAGGGGCTGAGGCTGCCCTGGAGGGTCACCAGCAAAGTGAGCATACTGTCCATCCTCTGATGACTCCTTGCGGGGCACACCCTGCACCTACCCAGATGAGCGGGCTGTGCAAACCGGGATGGAAAGAAAGGCCGGCAGGAAGCAGATGGTGCCTATCCGGACAGTGGGGAATGGTCCTGGAGTCTACTTCCCAAGAGAGCCAGGCTGGGCCCTGGTTCTTCCTGCCCCCTCCTCCCTCATTAACTCCATCCTACAAACACCTTCTGAGTGTTTTCCACGTGCAAGGCTCTGCTGGGCACACGGAAGCTGCCAAGGGAACTTGGACGACAAGGTGCCCCACTTGTGAGTGGGCAGAAGTCCTGAAGTGCGGCCTCCACGGCTGATCTATCCCTCTCTCTGCTCCCCTACCAGACCACTATGGAATTTTACAGTAATTGTCACCATCAGCATCGAATTCATCGCAGAATTTTGGAGGGCCTTTTTAGCCCCACCCCCTTGTGACTAGAAGCTTTCAGAATGTCTCTCCTGATGGGGCGAGAAGCAGCCACCTCTCCCAACACAGCACCAGAGGTCCAGAGGGTCATGAAGAGCCAAGTCCTGCCTTGCTTGGAGCACAGCTCAGAGGCAGAGAGCCCCGGCTGAAGGATGTCTGTGCCTCTTCTTGGCTATGCCCATGAGGGCTCTCATTTCCTCATCCCTAGTGCCGCAGCCATAACAACCCTGCCTCAAAGGTGGTCCAGCAGATTTAGTGAAGTAATACTCAATGTGTACAGCCCCGTTGGAAACACAGCCGAGTGCTCTGCAAACCTTGCTGGCGCTGAGGCCAGCAAGGACAAGTGGGCTTTATAAAGAGGAGTCAGCATGAGCAAAGGTCCTGGGGCGCAAACCAGCACTCTGTCCACAAATGGGATTTAGAGACTTGCTTTGTGGCAACAGAGACTCCATAACTCCAGTCCTCTACGGGGTGAAGCCTGTAGGGAGGATGCATCAGGAGAGGGTGCTTCTGCTTGGGGCTCAGGCTCTGCTCCTGTCCCCACATAGGTCCAGGAGGCCTGAGGGGATGGGACTCTGCCTCTCAGACTGGTGGCCCCTCAGGGCTGGGCTGGCAGCTCCCCTCTCCACTCTGCCCACTCTTGTCCCCACACTCGTGACTTCTAAGCTCTTCGGGAAAATGCAATTGGAGTCAAGCCACTTTCAATTACTGGGATGCAGTTGTGCTGAGCCCGCAAGGTAATAAAGGGTCCGTTCTCATTCTGGGAACGCTCAGGTTCTCCAGGCACTAAAGGGGGTGGAGGAAGAGAAGGGTTCAGTGCAGCTCCAAGGAGCAGGTGACTCCACAGACCTCAGAGCTGGGCATGTGCCCACCCAACCTTGGCTCCCAGGCCCCTCAGCAGAGACGAGACACACACTCCCAGGGAAAGGACAAGAACAGGGCTTGGGTGGGACTCAGTGTGTGAGTGTGTGAGCGTCAGAAGACAGCAGGCATGTGAGTAGGTTGTGTGTGTGCGTGCGTGCGTGTGTGCACATGTGTGTGTGTGTGTGTGTGTGTGTGTGTGTGTGTGAATGTGATGCGGACCCAATTGGCCAGGGGCTTGTTGTCTTTTCCTAGGACAGAGGTTCTCAACCTGTAAGCTGTGACCCCTTTCCCCGCTACGGCAGTCATGTATCAATGTATCAGATATTCTGCGTATCATAATTACATGATGATTCCTAACAGTAGCAACATTACAGTTATGCAGTAACAATGGAATAATCGTATGGTTGGGGTCATCACAACAAGAGGGACTGCAGTAAAGGGTCTCCGCCTTAGGAAGGGCGAGAACCACTGTCCTAGGACATGGGGTCTGTTAGGTCCAAAGGTGGGCCCCTGATGGCAGTGTTGTTGACAATGTCCTGAATGTCACTCTGGGCTCAGCTCAGGCTGGACCCTGACCACGTGAACAGGAGCACCGCCCAAGTTCCACATTCCTCAGAAATCCTATGAAGCAAGTTTCTGTTTATCAGGAAAAGCCATTACTTCCCTTATCCATCCCTCACAGCCAATACCTCTGGCAAGGGCATTTAGTTCCTGACAGATCAAAGTTCCCTTGTCCTGGCCGGCACCCTACCTCCTGCTACTCTTAATTCCCAAGCTGTTCTGACTCATATGCACCTTCCTGCTCCCCCTAAAACTGGGAAGGTTCTCCATGAGCTTTTTCTGTTCTCTGCCCTCTGAGACAGCCTGGCAGTTTGAACTCCCCAATAACCCTTTCTTTCTACACCCTCCCCCCTCCAGTGGTCTCGTTTGGTGGCTTCACTGTGCCTTCATTCAGGGCCAGGACCCGTACTGGGGCTTAGCCTGTCCTGCTCTCCCTGGCCTCCCTTGTATCATTTCCTGTGGCTTCTGGAACATTCATACCACAGCTAGCAGCTACATTACCTGCCAGACCTCCTGATCTTCAATTTTCCTCCGGCCACCTGCCCTCAGGGCGCCAGGCTGTGGTCTTTTTGCCAACTCAGGGTCACACCTCCACGCTGCCACCATCGGCTCCGTCTTTCCGGGCAGCAACACAAGGAGTACCCACAAACAAGCATGCTACAGTGAGGGTAGGGTGCAAGGCCTCCTGGGACTGGGAGGGCCGGGCCCTCAGGTAGCTCTCCCTCTTGCACCCCAGGGGGCCTCCGCCCTGGCTCCCAAGGACTGATACCAGCTTCAGTCATTCCTGGGGAAGTTTGCAAGATCCTGGTGTACAAGACTGTCCAGGACTAGGAGCTCAAGGACCTGTTCCAAGGCTGCCTATTGCAGTTAAATAAGGGTCAGGATAAACAGGCCGAATAGAAGTTTATCTCCGGCTCCTCCTCAGACCTCTTTCCACCGTTCACTTCCGCCCCTGGCTCCACCCCCATGGGCGTGGTCAGTGCCACAGAAGCAGACAAAGTGAATATCCCACTACAGCTGCCTAGGGTCACTCTGTGGTTGTCTGTCCAGGCTTCTGCCAGGGCTCATGTGTGTTCCTTCATCCCAGCTTTGAGTGGGCTGTCTCCTGGCCTAGCCTCCTTCCTGACAAGCAACACTGACAGCGTGGAGGGACACCTGTCTCTGCCTCCTGCACTGCCCGCCCTCCCTTGGGAGACAGGCAGCTGGGAGCTCACTCCTGCAGTGGGATCCCATCCTAGCAGAGTCTGGGCTAGCCTGGCTTCCTCTCACCACTGCCCCCCGGTGGGCAGATCTTGTCTACCTCGTTGCCTGGAGGTCCTGAGAGAACATGGCTACCACCGTCCTCAGAAGCATGGGGTCATGCAGTGGTGATGGGAATGGTGAGCAGTATGACTGCCTGTGCTAGTGTAGATGCAGCCGTAGCAACAGTCTCCTCCCCTGCCCAGAAGCGCCTCTGAGACCCAACGGATCGCTATTGTAGTGTCCAGCCGCTGCCTCTTCCCAGACATCCCTCTCCCATGTGTCCTGGGACGTAGGTGAGGGACAACGGGGTTATCTGGGGAGAACGGACAGCTGAGTTACTCTGAGGGCAGAAGCACCCAGCACAGGGGCCGGTGGCTTATGGAGAACGGCTCGGGCCTCATTTCTAATGGCTGCCAAGAGCAGGGCTCTCACCTAGACCCAGTAGGAGTGGGAACTGCAAAAGTAAGGTTGATGGTGCTCAGACCATCGGGGAGGCCTGCCACGTGAGAACTGGCTGTGGTGACCGCACTACAGGACGTAGGAACCAGGCTTGCACAGGCCCCGCCATACCACATGGTTGACGTGAAGTCCAACCCAGGCTGTCTCCTCCTGCGAGGGAGGCAGCATCACTCTACTCTACGGATAGGTAAATGGTTAAGGAAGGCCAAGTCCCTGTCGCAGGGCCACCCAGCTAGCAATTGCTTGGGCTGAGCCGAGGCCCAGGTATACGCACACCCTGGGTGTAAGCTGTCCTCGTAGGAAGCAGGGGTGAGCACAGCCCATGCCCCTTTCTTTGCAGTGAAGCTGGTGTTGTGCAAAGAAAGGTTTGGCTCCGGATGCTTGCTCTCTATTCCCATCCCTTCCCAGCTGAAGGACCTCCAGGCTGTGAATACTTGTGCTCAGGGTGCAGGGTGTGGTCCCCTCTCTCCAGGTGCAGTAGAACCCTGAGTATTTCCAATGATCTGGCCTTGGTTAACCGAGAGGAACCTCAGTTGAGTCCTGGTTGGGTCTGTGGCTTCCTTCGTGATGAGCCAGTCAGGCAGTCAGCTATCTGCATCCTGAGGGCCCTGCCACCCTTCCTCTGTCTACTTGCCATGCACTGGGTTCCCTGTCTGTGCCAGGCTTGGCAGGGGATGAGCCAAGAGAGGGGTGTGGACACAGCCTGTATGCCCAGGGAGCTGCTTGCAGGCCCATCTGTGCCTAGTGCTCTCAGGCAGGGACTCAGCGGTAGGAGATACTTGCCTCATCCCCAAAGAGATGCTCTGCTCACACGCACAGCAAAGAGAAGTAACAAAGGAAGTCACTGGGAAGTTATCATACTCCCCACTCTCCACAGCAATTCACATCTACTCCTTAACTGACTCTGTGTCCCAGGAGGCATCCCTCCCTGGCCAGTGTCCAGCCCCTCATCACGCCATGAAGAAGATGACTGGGACTTAGCTCCTTTGCAGTTTCACACCCAGGTTAGAGGAGACTTGTGAACTTCCTGGGAAGCAGGGACTGAAGGTGACTTCCTGGTTGGGGGCAGCCCTTCCCTCCAGGTCCCCTCACAAAAAGCTGAGCCCTGCCCAAGCCAGGGACCGAGCAGGTACTTGGAATTCGTAAGGAGACTCTGCCGAGCTGCCGGAGCCCATCAAATTTTTATTGGATGCATTTCCTCTGGAGAACTTGTCTACTAAATCCTGCCTGGGCTGTATTAGAGAAATAAAAATTCCACACACAGGCCTGACTGCAAATGCTTCTGCCCGGAGAGAGGACACACTTCCTCAAAAGCTAGTGTGCAGAGGCTGGCTTTGGGCATGACCTTGGCCAGAGGTTGGAGGCTAGCTGGTCGCTCAGACTCCAGAGGAAAAAAAAGTGGCATGACGTCACTCAGGGACTCCTCTCCAGCTCCTTTAAAGCTCCTGTGGGCCTGGATCTGGTTCTGGCCGCCTTTAGTGTCCTCACTGCTGTCCAGGCCGGAGTGGAAAACCACCAGCCTTCCAACTGCATGCTCCTCCCTGGAGCCCAGGGGCCCCAGCCCCTCTGTAGACCTCCCCACACAGGTGCACTACAAACACCAGAGGCTCGCTCGTTCTTGGCTGGGGGTTCAGGGCTTAAAGACTCCACAGCACACAGGCACCCCGCCTGGGTTCCAGTGGGTGACTACAAGTCCCAGAACCCCAAACGTGTAGTCAGTTGATGGGGGAGGCAGAAAGGCCTACAAAGGGAAGACTCCGTGGTTGACACCAGTCACTTCTATAGGCCTTTCCATATCCTCATGCTTAGAATAATTTTAAAAGAATTTCTTTTTGATCTGCAAGTCAGATCCACAGAGCATCCAGTACTTTTAACTTGCAGACCACTGCAACCCTGAAGACCGACCTCGGAGGTTTAGTGTACGTTGAAGCTCTGGGCTTCATACGTTTTGCCTCCACCCTACAGGTGCAAGGCTCTTCAGAGGTGTTTTCTGCAAGCTGCTTGCCCTGCGGGCTGTGGAAGACAGAAATCTGAACTGACAGCACATGACAGCTGGCAGCTGGGAGGGCACATCTGGTCGGGGGACCCTGGGAACAAGCTATTGTCCTCTGGCTCCCACTCCGCACCCACTCCTCGCCTTTCTGGTCGCCTTTTCTTAAGACTCTGCTGCTGCCGACAAAGGGAAGAGGTTAAGGTGGCTTTACTAGGAGATCGGCCCAGAAGGGGCTCCGAGGAAGGTTCTAGAATCTGCTGAGTCAGCTTTGTGTTTTGGCTACCGAGCATGGCTTTCCTGCAGAGGCCCATAAACATGCTGGCATCAAGACAAATGACACATGTCACTGGTGGCTACTAACTGGCTTCCTCCAAGCCCTGCTTGCTTTTCTGCAGGACTGAGTGTCACCTCCACAGCTACAGGACAGTTCTCTCCAGGAAGCCCCAAGCCTCTCACTGAGGCCCCTTTGCCCAGTTGGGTCTGGCTGGTTGAGTGTGAAGCCATAATACTTCCCAGGGCTGACAAGAGCCCAGCCTTGGCACTGGGGCTGTTTGGCATCACCCAGGCCCAGGCTTGCCGCTTTAAGATGACAAAGTAAACAGGCACCCGCTCCCTTTTCTCTGAAGCTAAGTGCAGATCCTGCAGGGTAAGGAAACAGCCCTTGATGGGGCTGCTCACTCAGAGCCATGGTATTTGAAGCCAGGGAGAAGGATGTGAAAATGGTCTGAGTAAAGGAACATCCTGGAGAGGCTGCTGCCAATGGAGAGTGGAGCTGGGGCATGGCATCCAGGGATGCAGAGCCTGCCCTTGAAGTACTGGGTTCAGGGTCAGGGTCAGGAAAGATTGCCTTGCTAGAGAACCATTGATGCTGCCAGTAACCGCCCTTTGGAAAGACTAAAACGCTGAACTCCTGCAAACACAAGCTGAGTTCTCTCTCTCTCTCTCTCTCTCTCTCTCTCACACACACACACACCTCTCTCTCTCACATACACCTCTCTCTCTCACACATACACACATTAATGCACACATTTAACACATAGCCAACACAAATTACGCATACTGGCATTCACAAATGCACATCTACACAGTTATTTGCATACACATAAAGCACACATACACGCATGTGCATATTCCATGCATAACATTCACGTGTGTACATACAGTCATATACTCCATGAGTAACACTCACGCGAGCACACTTGCAAACACCCCACAATACTCATTTAGTCAAATGCTCTATGACGAGAGAACATCCACAATATAACTCTCATGTGCACATGTGCATATCACATGGATAACACTCAAATGCATGCATTCACTTATATACACTCATGTGTAAATACATGCGAAAATACACCACAACAATGATAGGCAGTCGAACCTGCGTGTGTACTGTGTATGCACACATAACATACATGTACATCCATATATACATACATGTGCAAAACCACACACACACATTACATATTTACATGTACACATTCACTTACCTACCTCAACTCACATGCACATACCCACAGTATACATACATGTATCTATGTGCACCATAACACAAATATATGTGTTTATTCTTTCATACATGTACAACACACATTGCAACACACATATGTACACATGTGTACATGAACACATACATGCATTACAATGCTCATGTGCACATGCACGTGTATATCTTTACATGTACACACACTCATAACACACTTGCTCATGCACATAAAGACAACCATGTCATGTTGAGCCTTCCAAGCCATGAATAGATTTGTGTCTCTCCTTCCTGTCCTTCTGCAATGATGCCCCAAGAAGGGCTGGGGTCACTCTAGCACACCGTGAGGGGACTTCTGCAGGCAGCACTGAGGGTTTCATGGGCAGTCTTCCACGGGCCCAGTCAGTCATCTCCTGTCTGCACTGACGGGCTGCTCGTATCTGGCCGTGGCTCTGTGTGTTGGCTTGAATATTGAGAAGTGCCGTCCCTGAGGAAGGTGTGCCCCTCTAGTTCCACCGATAGCCTCTGCCAATCTTTCTGGGCTCTGTCTCTTTGTAGTTGTCCCTCCCAGGGGGAGAGTTCCTAGAGATGCATGTGGGAATGGAAATCTCAATGTTCGGGAGGCTTCGAGAAGTCCACAGAGAAGGTGCTCCGTGATGTGACTAGCAGTCCAGAACCACACGAGGAGTGAGCGGAATGGGGCCATGTGAGTTCCTGGGGGTTACAGGTCGAGGTGCCAACAGCAATGGCTGAGAGGCAGGGCCAGGGCTGTCACCATGCTGTGCCTCATCCAGGGCTTCCTGACAGGGGCAGAGCTGGGGCCCACCTCACCCAGGGCTCATTCTTTTTCCTGGCCAGACAGTGCGAGGGTCAGAGATGTGAGGGACAGGGTGAGCTTGGCTCTCTGGGTAAGCTGGTGATAGGAGACAGTGGCTGGCTTCTGGCTTCAGACTTTGTAAGGGACAGGGCAGTATATGTGACTGTTCATTGTGGCCAAAGGGCTGGGAAGTGGAACCTTTTGTGGTACTATGATTGACAGGGACACTGCCAGCTTTCCTAGCCTGCAGCTACTACCTTGCTGGAAGCTGAAACTTGCTTCTCTCGCTGGTCCTGGGCGATGAGCCTGATTCAGAGGAACACGGCAGGAAGCCTAGAATCCAGAGCCATGCCACTGGGACCAGTCTGCACAGGCTTGAGGGAATTGGGTGGCTTCCGCTATTTGTCTTGGCTCTTAGTCTTCCGGAACCTGGCTCGGCATCTACGCCTCTGTCCCCAGGCTATGCCATCTTGTCATGGCCAAGAAAGAAATGTGTCCCTTTGGATGCTCAAGACAGAGGCTCTCAGATGGGACTGCATGGCAATTAGCAGCTGGGTGGTAGGCACGAGGCCAGGAAGGCCTCCTTCCTCCACTCTTGGGGAGGTCTGGATGGAAGGCTCTGGAAGAAGAGGGGTAGGTGACACACCTCTGCTCTTAAGAGGACAGCAGGACAGGGCAGGGATTGTCTCATCGTCTGAGAAGGCGCTCTCTAGTCATGACGGACCCCAGACACTGGCACCTCCTTCCTGGGAGATGCTACTGTGGGCGTGACAATGTGGTGGCGGTAACCAGTGTTTAAATAGACACATAACCAGTGTTTGGTTCGGGACAAGTTCATAAACACCTGTGGAGCATAGGAACTTGCCCCCGCCTCTGCTTCCTTCCCATGTTCTTTGGGCTACATGTTCACTCTTCCTGACGAGTCCTTCACCCCGAAGAGTCATGAGCTCATGGTCCCACATAGCCTGGTCTACAGAAATCCCAGCATGGGCTTGCATATCTCCTCCTGATGCGCCTCCATGAGAGCTGGTTTTCCAGTAAAAAGACATGCCAGGCAGCCTGTGCCTGTAGGTGGACAACCTCAGACGGACACCCTAGGAGAGGGTCTCACTGTCCCTTCATGTGTCTGTGGGGGAGTCTGCAGGGAGCCCTCCCTGGCTCCTGGGGACACTCAGCTTTCTGCGGGCACCAGAGAAAAGGTGGCCTGCAGTCTGAGGCAGAGAAAGGGACTTTCATCCACCTGAGATGGAATTACAGCCAGGAAGTCCGCTGAACAAGACAGAAATAGATGAGCGCAGAATGGCCTATCCATAAATCCCTAGGATCTACAATCTGTCCTGGACTTGCTATCTATCCCGAAAACTCCAAGACTGATTCTACTTAAACAAGGCCTAGGGCCTTCCGGGTGAAAGGGCACAGCTTCCTTGTAACCAAATCTACACAGATACTTCTCTGTCAGTCAGATCCTGGATGGTGATGCCATTTTGCACTTGCTTGGGCTAATGGAGACTTCAGAACAGGCCTTTGCACATGGCTCTCACCAGGATGTATAACACTCACCAGGCCTAGGAATGGAAGGCTAGAGGCCAAGCTATGGCAAGCCTCAGGTCCCAGAGCTGTAGGTGGGTGTCTTTTCCTTGCCATGCCCTTGAGGGTGGATGCCGGGCTGGTGGTCAACGGTAAGGTGTTTTTCTGAATGGAAAATGGGGTCCTAAAGACACATCACAAGGAATGCAGTTTCCTCCTCGACGCCGTCCCCCACCCAAATTAAGGGGGACCCAACTGCCAGGAGCAGTGAACCCAGACACAGCAAGGATGGCTGGCAAAGTCAAACAGGAAGGACAGCCAAGTGACAGCTTGCCCAGCCAGCTCACTTCCTGGCCATCCATCACCAGGTCTTTCTCCCACTCCCGGGAGGATGTAGGTAGGATACCTGCAGCCGGGCAGACATAATTCAATCATTTGTGAGTTTGAGTCTCTCACTCTGTCGCAGCGGCCACAAACAATCCAGTAAGTTTGAGAGGTTTGGGGGAGGCAGGACAGCTACTCGGTATGGAACTGGCTTGAGCTCAGGGCCCTTCTCACTTGCCTGTCGTTGGATTAGGGTTGGCTTGAGTTACCTTTTGATGCGACCTTGACTAGATGATTCACAATCCCATAGCATACAACGTGGGGCAGGCAGAGCCCCTGCTTCAGGATGAGTCAGCACACTGGGCAAGCTGCCTGACACTTTCATGCTGATCTCTGGCTTACATTTGGTCCCGCTGACCACATTCTCACAGACCGTGGTAGCACGGCTGGACATCCCACCATGGCTTCTCCTCCTCACGGACTCCCCGAGCACCCCAGCGCCCAGCCCCCCAGTACAGCGCAGCAGCAGCTCGAGGACCTGCGAGCACTCACGTTTCTGGGAGCACTCACGTTTCTGGGAGCAGTACATTCAGATCAGCTTTCTCGGATCTCCTGCCCAGAAAAGGATAAATATTTCTGATCTATAGCAAATGCGTTTCCTTTAGCTAACTTCTTGGCAGGCAAGCACACTAATCTCTCAGGAAAATCTAGGGCCTGAACATCAAGCAGAGGCTCCCCCCGCTCACCCCCTGCCTTGAGCAAACAGAAATTCGGAGTTGCTTTTTTAATGCTTTAAAAGAGAAGAGAACTGGAGAAGAGTCATGGCCCATTAAGTCTGCATCTCTTGAAAGGACAACCCGGAAGCCCACCTCTCCAATCAAAGGCAAAGTGAACCAGGTGTGTCTGAGTGTTTCAAGTATATCGAGGTGCAGTGATCCTTGGCAAACCCCCGCTCAGCCTGCAGTGGCCAGGCTGGCAGCTGGGATGGGAACAGTGAGGTCACCCTGAGAGAACGGAAATGACTGAGGCCATAATCCCCACTACGTGTCATGCGTGACCCCCAAATCTGGGTGAAAGGCATTCTCACTAAGATCCCCCAATCTCCCATATGTCCCCATTTTGTAATCTCTCCCACTCCTGTGGCTTGTCACAGGGAAGCCCAGGGGATGCATGGCCAGCGTACCATCAGAAGGAACCCCAAAGAGAGCATCCCATATTCCCAGAGAAGCATCGCCCCCATGCGTTTCCTGGGGGAGAGAAGCACTTACTCCCGAGTGCTAGGAGTTCAGAAACGAGTCCAAAGTGCACGGGTCTAAGAGTGAACACCAGACACAACTGTGGTTTGCACCTGTGTAATGCATGTGTGTGCGCGCACACGCGTGTGTGAGGTGGGGTGGCATCAACCTTGTATTTCTATCTGAATCAGTGCAAGCGTGTGTGTGCATGTGTGTGTGTGCATGTGTGTGTGCGCGTGCATGTGTATGTGTGCACATGTGTGCACATGTGCAAGGGGGGACACTGTATCTCGCTTCCGCTGCCATGAAAAGTTCTGTTCCTGTGCTCCAAGTCCCCAGCACTGTTTCTCCAGCTTCAGCGAAGAGGTGGAGGAAGCAGAAGGATGGATATTGCTCGTTGCTCACTGGGTGCATTTGAACATCTGAGCAAGGCATTCTGGGAGTGCAAAAGGCTGGAGCCGGCTCTCTTTATGCATTCCAACCCCCATAAGCCCTGCACAGCCACAACCAGGGAGAACAAAACTTCCGGAGACCCTAGAGGATGAGTGGTCCTTTCTTCCTGCCAGGGAAGTTGCAGGCCCGTGAGTGCGGTGGGAGCAGCTTCCGTCCACTAAAAGGCAGGTCCATGGTCCTTGCCTGGAGTAAAGGCAGGGTAAGAGGAATATGCCTTCTCTGGAGAGCTTGCTTACCATCAAACTGGAGTACCCCATTGCACTCTCCATGGAGACACACACTCCTTAGCCAAATGGAAGCCTCTCCCACCCTACAGGGCTCCCTCACTTCTCAACTCCTGGAAGTAGATATTGTTCTGTGTGTTCTCTTCTGGCTGTGCTGGGTGTGGCCGCTGAGGCTTTGGGTGCAGGCTGGACACAGTTCAGCCCAGCACTTGGTGTGATGGGGAACCAGTGGCTCAGCAGAGGGGCTCATTAGAGTGGCATTTCCCATCATGGATCAAGTAAACAAACCAGAGGAGGAGGTGCCCATCATAGCCTGGCTTCCCGACAGGAAACTGTATGAGTGACTTCGTTTTTAAACATTATTATCCTCTTGAAAGCAAAAGATAAAGGATGCCTTGGAGCAGCCAAATTGCTTTGGCTCAAAAATCATTTTAAATACCATTTCCTTTAACAAGCCTACTGCCTGGGCAGCGGATCAACACTATTCATTTTAACCTTAGTCAGTAGGAAAAAAATCTGCAGAAGGGCTTGCAATTATTTAGCACTCTCTCTCTCAGACCCCTACTCAGATACATTAACTAATGACCACAACAGTGCATAACCCATCCTCTATGACATTAATGAACACTGGGTGGTACACATAGAACATTCTGGAACCGTTTTCCCTGTGTCCAGTCTGGACCCAAGCTGGGGGCTTGGGGTCTTTTGGCCTTTCCCAGGAACTATGGGGGACCAGTGTCCTCCCGATATTGCAACTGTGCGTTTGTGGACGTATCAGGCCAGTGTGAGAGCTTGCTTGTAGTCTACACGTAAGAAAGTTCAGACTGGATGGGTAAGCAGGGGCACTGAGAAATGCCCTGTAGGCCGCAAATCTGGGACAGTGCTAGAAGACCACACGTGTGGGTGGGACTCAGGCGAAGTTCTCCTTTTATTTTGGAAATAAATTGAAAGTAATTTTCATTATGTTGTTTGCAAACAAAAACCCTAAACAAAGCCAAACAGGTAAGCTCTGCGGAAACAACCAACGCAAACTGAACAGAAGGTGAATTTGCAGAACAGAACTGAGTCAAGGAGCTCTCTCAGCCCAGTCAAGAGGTGCAGTCACAAAGGGGAATACATCGGCTACCTGATCCTGATGTTATAATACGTTTTGGGGTTCTGTCCAAATCACTCTGGGGAAAAATATCCACCTGGCATAGAGGCAGTACCTTTCATTCCCATCAACAACTGAGGCCATGCCAGAAGATCTGTCACCAAGGTTAAAGGAAGTAGTCACAGCCCTCCAACCAGATCGAAAGACCCTACAGGGTGGCTCCTTCTAGCCCAGAGCCTGACAGGGAACAGAGTGTTTTTCAATGCCCCAGATGCCCCTGATCACTCACAGAGTGGAGGAGTGGCATTGGATATCACTCCTAGCAATTACAGTTTAGCCTTCACTGAGGGCTAAGTGCCTTGTTCCTAGGCAGATCCACAGGAAGCCGGGGCACAGCAAAAGACACTTAGCATCGGTGTGACATGGGGGCAGTCTGACTCTGGGTTTGCGAAGAACAATTATTTATTCTGACAGCACTGTGAGACATTAGCCAGGGCACCCAAGTCTCATAGGAGAGCATGGTCACCTGAGCAGAGTGGTGTTGGGGGACAGCTTTGCTTCCAGGACACATACAGAGCCTGGCTGGGGATCCAGTTTCAAAGCACGTGCAGTTCCTACTGGGACCCAAGTGCCCTCCTGGAGCCACTGGAAGTCACCTATCTGCTGGGCAGCAGAGGCCAGCTGATGAATCCAGTAGCCAACCATTCCTTCTACTCAGGGACCCAGGTGTGGGGGAACACAGAGGACGTGTCATCCCAACTTCTTAGTCACAGGGTGCCCCAGGGAGCCACTGCCTAGATCGAGGCTTGCAGAAGTTACCCTTATCCTCTGGGCCTCAGGAGGGTGAATAAGCTGTGTGCCCCACTTCAAAGAGTTGAAAATCTATATTCACACATGAAAATCTATATTCACAAAATGGGTAAGTTCAGGGAAATTCGGGATTTCCAGAGGATTTGCCACCAGGTTCCTGAGTGAGTGAGTCTGTCTGAATCTTTGCTCACAGGCCTGGCATGCTGCCTGAGTCTACTAATATACACTGATGTCAAAAAAGAAAATTTCTCTAGAATCCCAGGCCTGGCATTGTGCCCTCTGGGAATCAGTTTGCATATGCTCACTGCCCAAGAGTTGTCACAGCCACACGAACCGCTGACAGCTCCACCCCCCAGACCTCCTAAAGGGTCTCTTGGATGTGACTTGTCTGGGTCCCTCTGGAATGGGGCACAGAGACGAACAAGAGGATAGACCACTAACCACCGAGGTAGCCTTAGTTTTTCTCTGTGCATGGGGACCACAGAATCCAGCACCTGCCATGGGAAGAGCCCCCAAAGCCTGGGCCATCTTAGGCAGGAGCAGGAGGTAATGACCATGGTAGGGCTGAGCATGGGTGAGGAGAGAGAAGGCCACAGAGCAGGAAAGCAAGAAGGACACATAGGTCTGCAAACTCACAGACCAGGGGGAGCTTCATTGTTTGAGTCAAACATTCTTTCCTCAAGTGAGGGAACTGAATCCCTGAAAGAGGGGAAGGGGCTTCTGTAAGGTCACATGGAACAAGAATAGAGAGCCAAGGTCACACATGTGCCTACATTTTACATAGGCAACTTCATACAATCCCTTAGAAGAGCCTCAGCAAGCTAAGCCTCAGAAGACCCATTTATGGAGTAGCAGAAGGTCTCTACTCAACAACATGTCTAAGGCCAAGGGCGGAGCAACAAAGGGCCAAAGGGAAGTCATCAGGAAAGACCAGTGTCAAGTTCCATGGGAGAGCATCCCACCAGACTATTGCATTTCCTGCGCATGGTGTCACCCAGGCTCGGGAGCCATGGAACATTTCCTGATTTCTCTAAAGGTACCTGTGGGAGAGAGCCTGCAGGGGGTTGTGCTCTTTAGCAATCGTAAGGACAAATCAAGGGGACAGGGGCCTAGGCCATGCCTGACGAAGGAGGCTTGGGCCAGATAGATCTTCCCTTGTTCCTTTTGTATGCCAGAGAGGAGGCCTCCGGGGAGGAGGAATGCCATCCTGGAGGATGCTTTTGCCAGGATGACCGTAGCTCATGGAGGCAGAGAGGGGGATTGGCCCTGATTGTGATCGGGAAAGGGATGGCTTTGGTGCAATCATCTTCCTCCACACAGCTTCTGTTTTGTCTTCCCCACATCTCTAGCCCATCCGATTCTGGGTCTGTGTCAGTGAGGAGGTCTTGTCCCATGATCCTTTGGGAAACTTGCTGACTTCTAACTCGGATTGCTTAAGCAGCAGCAAGAACCCATTGCTCGCTTAGAGGCTTGCTTGTGTTGACATCCATTCCCTGGAGAAGCAAGCAGGACATTGTCAGCTCCTGTTGACGTCTGTCTTCCCTGGAGAAGCAGGTAGGACATTGTCCACTCACACTGATGTCTGTCATCCTTGGAGAAGCAGGCAGGACATTGCCAGCTTGCATGAGAAAGCCAGGGAATGATGCAGAATCAGCAGACGGCCTCAGTGGGGGCCCATCTGTGCCAGGAACGGGAGAGGTACAGGGAAAGGCTGCAAGCTGTCCGTGTATATGCATCTTTTCAGCTGGTTTCAGAGAAAGATGGGTCCTAAGTGTCACTCAAGAGCATACGGAATTCCCCAGAGAAGATTCTAGGTCTGGACCATAATCTCGAAGAGATGATTTTTCTGGCCTCCTTTCCTTGCTTAGTAGAGAGGAGCTCACGTGGCCATGACCTTCTAGTGTCACTGCTCACGTGGTGCTGGGAGATGCAGAGCACGTGTATGCATGTATGTATGTACTATGTGTGTACATTTGCACACATGCATACACAGGTATGTTGCACATGTGTGCTTGTGTGTACGTGTGATGTATACACATGTAATATGCTATATATGTATAATGTATGCGTGCATGTCAGGTATACCTGTGTGTTCACATGCGTGTGTGTGTGTCCTGTACATATTTACACATGTAGTATGATGTACATGTGTGATGCTTGTATTATGTGATGTATGTGCATGGACACACAAACAACACTAACTCTGAATCACAGTCATGCTAAGTGCTTTGTGTATTAGGGCTTCTCCTCTGACAACAACACTGTTAGTGTCTTTACTGACCGGCCAGGGAAACCAGGGTACAAAGAAATTAAGCTACTTTTCCAAAAAGTTAAGGGGCTGGGCTCACCTGTGCTTGGGCATGCTGGGAAGGCCAGCAAGGAGGCCCTTCCTCTTGCTCCTGTCTCTGGGAGCTCTCCCAAGGGCAACTTGGGAGGGGTGTGTGTGTGTGTGTGTGTGTGTGTGTGTATGTGTGTGTGCACGCACGCGTGTGTATCAGGGGTAGCAGTGGGGGGGGGAACAACCCAGGGAGGGAAGCCTAGGCTCAGTGAGGGAAGCCCCACAGCAGCATTGCCATGACTCCTGCTGGAAGTCAACTGTGGTCATCCAAGGCATGGGAAAGAGGGACTGAAGGCTGGAGGTGAAGGGCAGGAGCCTGGCATATTGCCCTGGAAGTCTAAGCCAAGCCCTTCGGTCTAGGGACACTGAGCCCAGTAGGCTAAGGGGACTCATATCCCCAACTCCCAAATCTCAGATCTCTGCATGGTGTTTGGTTGCTTGTTCCCATGGAGACTCAAGACAGATTCAGCCTTTTGTTTCCCAACGTACAAGTGTCACTGGTCACAGACAAGGGGCACAAACAAGTCTTCAGACATTGAACATAACACGAGTCTCTTCTGGTCTGGGATGACACTGTGGTATGCTGGTGACAGTCTGCCATGTACCTGGCTTTCTGAAGCTGCCTGCTGCGGTCTGTGGAACACTACAAATTGGGTACCCTGCTGGAAGCGCTAAGTCAGCAGTATGGAAACGGGAAACCCCCAAACTAGGCATTCATTTTTGCTTTCTCTTAGAGATCTGGCAGCCGGCCATTTGCCAGCACAACCCCTGCTCTACATGACAAAATCTGGCTCTGTCCATCTGCCTCACCAGCAGAAGGGCAGGTGTCTATCTTGTGAAAAGGGGCTGCTGCCTTCATTCCAAATGGCAGCTGAACTCAAGCGTCCTTTCTGGGGTTGGGAAAGCACGATATGTTGCTGGCAGCAGAGTGATCCTTTATCTAATTAAGCTCGACTTGGGCTAATGTTGTGAGCTTGCATTCTCTGATCAGACACCAGCGGCTGGCGGCTGAGTTGCATGCTGGGGCGTCCTGGGAAGCCAGCCCGGAATGTTAAAAATGCTGCAGCTCACACACAGTCTGCCTGTAGAGGGGCATCCCAGGAAGACGCCTGGCCTAGCATTTAGAAAGAGGGGTTTCCGTCCAGCTCCTCTGCCAAGTCATCGGGCATCCGCAGAGAAGTGGGAACCTCGCTGGGTGATGGTTTTCCTCTGTAAAACAAGGGGCTGGGAAGCTAGTTTCGAGGGATACTGTCCACAGTGCTGAAACATCCCTAGGGAAAAGGGGCCACCTGCCTGGCCTGGTGTGGGTATCCATAGCTTGGATGGAAGACTGGCTTTGACTCGGTGTAGCAACTCCTTGTGACATTTAGAGAGTCGCGGGGTCCCAGCAGTTGTGGGTTCTGTAAACAACCTTGATAAGGAAGGCAGTATCTGTCCAAGGGGGCTGGCCTTTCTCTGTGCGGCAGTCTTAACCCTAGGCTGTGGCACTACTTAATTTCCAGTGTGATGGTTTTAGGAGAAGAGGTTCTGGCTAGCACCCCGATTAAAGCAGGGAGCGGAGTGATAGGGCGTCACAGAGCCTGGGACAGGGGCAGCACATGGGACCCTGTCTCACGAGAGGGTCGGGTATGGGCACCTTCCCCTCATCCTGGACCATTGAGAGTGACTGCTGTGGCATGTCCTGAAAGTCGGCTTCTATCGGGATACTGTTACAAGTGGCACACTGTAACTGCCTTGTAAACATGCCCTGAGGCTGATTCAGTGTGAGGTACCAAGAGATGGTGGGGATGGGGGTGGGGGGTGGGGGGGAGGGGCATGACCATGTGGATGGCAGCTGGAGAACAGTGATGGCAGATTTTCACAATCTCAGCTTCTTAGAAAGAGATAGATAGGGGTTAGGCTTGCTCCTAGAGTTAGCCAGGGTGCTCTGGGACACTCTTAGGTTAACTGGGCTGATCTGGGGGACACTCTTAGGCTAGCCAGGGTATTCTGGGATGCTCTTAGGTAATCTGGGCTGATCTGGGACACTCAGGTTGGCTGGGGTGCACTGGGGATACTCTTAGGTTAGCTAGGATGCTCTGGGGATAGTCTTAGGTTAGCTGGACTGACCTGGGGGCACTTTAGGTTAGCTGGGAGACACTCTTAGGTTAGCTGGGGGTATTTTGGGGGATATTTTTAGGTTGGCTGGAGAGCTCTGGGGATGCTCTTAGGTTGGTTGCGGTGCTCTGGGGACACTCCTGGGGTTATCTTGAAAGGCATATGGTGACAAGGCACTCAGGCATAGCAAGAGCATCAGCTGTGGAGTGGGAAGCAAAGTCAGGTAGGAGCAGAATGAGAAGCTCTGGAGATCATCAGGGAGAGAAGGACTTGGGGTCCAGGATCTTTGGGGGCCAAGAAGAGGGTTATGGCCCAGGGCTAGAACACCAGAACTCCCACAAAGACTGCAGCTACAGTCACGACCTGCAGCTTGCCTGTGTCCCAGCCTGTTCTGTCTTTTTGAATCCTTCTGAATGCATTGCATCATCCTGTGGGCAAAGAAATAGCCCAGATTTGGAGTTAGTTATCCTGGAGTGACACAGCTTTGTGTGTTTCTAGACCCAGGATTAGAATGTAGTTCAGTATAGTTGTGAAGGACCTCCCTCTGTGAGTGAAGCTAGAGATCCCAGTTCCTGGGGTGCATCCTGGAAACCCCTTCTCCTGACCCCCTCTTAGGAGTTGTGCATGTTTCCACAAGTTTGGCTGGGAACTGGTGGTTTGGAGACCATATGGATCTGGTACTGTCCCCTGGGTGAGCTGATACAAGCCTGGGACACAGTCTTCAGTCTGTAAAGAGCTATTTTTATCTCTTTTGCTCACCCAGGCTCACAGTGAATGCTGGGGTCTGTGGTTGTCAGCCAGCACTTGGGAACAATTGCCACCTGTGACAGGCAGAGTTAGGCTTCAGAGAGTCGAGATAGAGCTCCTCTGGCCATCTACCCAGGAGTCAGGGATGGAGTGACAGCTAGATCCTCTTCTCCTCTTGGGGTATGGTCAGGTGATGTTTAGTGTGTGGGACTCAGGGCAGTGCAAAGCCCATTCCAGGGGTGACTGTCACATGGGGCTGCTGGCTTCAGGCCCTGTCCTCTGGGTCCTGTATAGCTGGGATGTCCTGGATCCACCAGGAGATGGTAGAGGGGCGTGGTCTCTCTCTTCCAGTCCAGGACCACCATCCAACAAGATGCAGGCTGTCATCAGCCTTCAGGGAAAGTGAGGTTTTAGAATTGGAGAGACGGAACCCTTTGGCAGCTGGAGAGCACAAGATGCAGATACAGAGGTACAGCTCTCACAGCTAAGCCAAAGTTCCTGCCAGCCTCCTACCCTCTAGCCAGGATGCTGTGTCCCCAGGAACTTCCCAGGTCTGACTCAATATCCTGACTCAAAATTCTGAAGCCCTTTGGAGCTATTGAATGTGTCCTGATGGCTGGCCTGGACTTGGAGCTGAAGATAGGGGTACATGCACAGCTTATAGTCACATAGGACAGAACGTTGTTCTCCTGGAACTATTAATCTTGGGGCTCAGGGTTGGGGACAGTTGAGCCCAAGAGCCACATCCCTCCCAGCAGAAAGGGGCTCGGTAGAAACTCATTTCTATCCAACTGACAACATTAGAACTCAGGCAATCTGCTAGCAATTCAGCATTAGCAAATATTTTTTGTCCTGGATCGTCTCTCAGCCCTCCCAGCTCATCTCTCAGAGAGTCTGCCTCACGAGGGTAAGCCTCCAGGGTACCCCAGAGACTGCTAGAGAGCTTAGTCATGTCATCTAAGATCACTTAAAACCACATCTCAGAATTGCAAACCTTCTGCTCAGGAGGGGGAAAGTTGCAGGAAGGAAGGAGAAGACACAGGTTGAGACTCCTTTCTTAGGTCACCTGTCCTGACCCAGGTTCTTGCAGACCCAGCTGTGGGAGTTATCTGGATGAGCCCCGGGGTACAGCTGACTGACTGCCCTGCCCCTCCAGCCTGCCTTCTGGGTGGGGTCGTCCCCTCTGGAAGGATGGCAAATGTCATGCTAAGTGACAGAGCCTGGCACAGGAGTATGCAGGATTTCGCCATTGTAGAGTTGGGACTAGAAGATTAACATATGGCGGGGATCAGTTTGCAGAGAGACAGTAGTCCTTCCTCATCTGGGTTTCTTCTAGTGAACAAAGCATGCTCAGGAAAAGCCAGGGGCATACAAGGAGGTGGCTGCTCTAAAAGTAAATGTTTTACACAGGTTCATAGCCTTGGCTAGGTACTTTTTGGACTCACCACTCACTGGTGTCCTTGGAAGCCCTTTACTTCCTCTTAATGAACTGTCCCTTACCACAATCTTCTGGGCTTTTGACTGTGAAGCCTCGATTGTCAAGATTTACAGCCTGCCTGTCCTGACATTTTTCTCTCAAACCTTAGTAAAATGGTCTGTGAGCTTCCTTCTGAGTCTATTTCTAAATTATTTTATTAATGAGACTCAAGCCCTGTGAAAGGGGACTCTGAGTTACCTAGTAACAACCTCACCTGGTTAGAGGGCCAGAACAGAAGTCCAGCCTGGTGGGAAATGCTAACAGGTGTCGACCTGTGGGAGGTGGCTGAGGGGACCTGGGTGAAGCCCCAGCCTGCTTCTGGTCTTGACAGCCCTGGGCTACGACAACTCACATACATGGTAAGTAGTACTCAGTCGGCTCACCGTGGAAACGTGACTTCAGACACAAAGAACCACATAAACCTTGCGCTTTGCTTGAGAACTCCACTGCAGGTGCTTTCTGTGCGGAAGCCCACTGTGTTGTGACTTCCCTCATGCCCGAAGAGGAGACAAATGGGAATGTAACACAGAGACAAAGCGAGAGAGCCAAAGTAGATACCGATGAATCCTCTCATCTTTCTAGAACACCATCAGTACTTCATTATAAAGGGCTGGGGGAGGGGAACAGAGTGGTTTGTCCAGAAGTGACTGGATGCCAGGAAAACTATGACCAGCAGCACCGGATGTCTGAGCAAAGACCCTGATGTTAACCAACCAGGTAAGGTTCAGGGTATCTTCCAGGCAGCTAGGGGAGTGTGTGCAAAGGCCCTGGGGCACCCAGGAGCTAGGTTTTACTTGGGAATAAAAGAAAACATCAAGCTGGATGGATCTCTAGGTGGAGAAAGATGAGAAGGTACATGCCATGAGCCCTCCAGACTTCACGGTAAGGGCATGGCTACTTTTAAGTGCAGAGGAGACTTAGGGAGCTGACTGTTGTGGGAGTGATGGTGGGATACCCTGGTACTCGGTAAGGGAGTGGGCACTTGCAAAGAAGAGCAATTGGCCTGACCATGGGGAGAGCCGGGGTTTGTCTTGGGGCAGCACAGAGGACAGGAATCTGGGTTGAGAAGGCATTTCTGAGCAGGGAAGCGAGTGAGGAAAGGGAGGGGCGAAAGGCTGGCTAGAGCCCCTGAGGGCCAGTGGCTCCTGTTGGAGCTGGAGTCTTGCTGGGCCCTGCAGGAACAGCTCTAGGAAGGCTGTGGGCCACAATGCCCTCTGCATCAGTGCCCAGGTTCAAACGTGGAACTCATTCGACTAAACCTGGTCCATGAGGACCTGGGACTGGGGAGCCCAGGGGCAGTGTGGAAAGGAGGTCAAGGAGACCCAGGAGAGTGGGCGGTAAGAACAGAGAGACAGGAACCTCTGTCACAGGCGAACCTCAGCACACCTGGGAAGGAGAAGGCACAGGCTATTGTTATCATCGGGATGTGCTTGGTAGGGAGGGCAACTTCAGACCCTGCAGAACCAGGGTCTAGGAGGGGAGTAGAAAAATGCTGAGGGGAGGTGTGAGGACCAGGGATGCTGAGTACAGCTATGCATAGCTGTGTATATATTTATGTGTTTATGTATATCTATGAACACATACTCATACTTATGCATATTTTTGTATACCCTTGCATATCAGTGAACATATATGCATACATGGTGCATACCTATGCCCACCTGTGATCATATGTATATACCCATGCAGAATGTATGTATACAGCCATACAAATGCATGAACACCTATGGCTATCTGTGCACACCTGTGAACAAACATGTGCATACTTCTGGCCATATATACTTATGAATATATGTACATACTCATTAACACTTATGTACACTTATGCACATCTATGAATACCCATGATCGTATGTGCATACCTGTACATACCAGTGCACACCTGTGAACATGTGTGTATATGTATATGCCTATGCACAACATTTGTGTGTTTGTGTACACTTGTATACCTGCACACAACCGTATACACATGTGCTTACTTACAATTACCTGCATATGCACACATCTGTGTATTTACACATGCATGTGTGTATCTGTGGACCCCTGCATCGGTGGCAGACGGCTACCTGCCACAAGTCTGCAGTGGGTAGCATGTCTCAGTCCTACATGCTGACAGCCTCTGACACTAAGGGACAAATGTAGCTATGATGCAGCAGATCACAGCATCTCCTTGTTCACACTGGATCTAGAAATGTCCCACAAAGGCTCGTGTCACCTGCTGGGGCATGGCTGGAGGCTGACAGTCACGAGCATGCCACAGATGCCTCAGATTTTATCTCTTGGTCCTTTGAGTTCCTTCAGAGGCGGCACCACAAGTGTTTCCTCGAGGCCAACTTTTGTCTGGTGCTTTGAGAAGCAGAGTTGCACAGTTTCCCTTCAGCTCAAAAGAAGATTCGGATATTGCGGACAGGATGTCTGCTCAAGATTGCATGTGCAGGATAATTAGACAAAGCCTGCACTATAAGCCATCTAGCTTGGAAATTAAGCCGCTTTGGCTTTCTCCTTGCCTTTTGAAGGGGACTCTGTAAAGGGGGGCGGGAATTGTTTGGCTTGGTAGATAAAGATAGAAACCAAACTGCGGAGCCCATTGTTCTGCCTTTATATTAAAAGCAATTGCTTAGCCAAGCTGACACCACACGCCGTGGAGGCACAAACCCCTCTGCAGACCCGAGGATTAAGAGACGGACACATTGTGGATAATGAGACTAATTAATAATTCCATCTCCAGGGACCGCAGCCCTGGCAGCTTCATCCTGCCTCTGCCTCCCAGCTCACCAGGGCAGCCCAGTCCTTTCAGGGCTGAAAGACAAAGGAGAGTTTTCATGCCAGGATAAGGGACATTGTGACTCTGTCGCAGTGGGACATGGAGTGAAGGGGGCTTGGGGAAATGACGGGGTGCACAGGCTCCAGTTCATGTGACTGCAGGAGAAATTCTTGCCCAAGGCTGAGAGACAAGCCAGACTCTGGGCCCTATGATCACATAGTGACATCTAAGGAACCTTAAATTTCACTCATGGACAGACAGTCTCTTAGGGTCCACCCCTGACAACGTTTACCCACCCAATATGCTGGGGTGAAAGCAATCTTCATTGGAAGGTGACTTCAAACATCCTGCCAAACATGACACCAGGACCTTTGAAGGTCTAACCTCTGTCCTTCCTCATAGTGATAATGAAATGCCTGTATACGCGCGCGCGCGCACACACACACACACACACACACACACACACACACTATTCAATTCATCCAGCCAGAATCCCAGGCTAGCAAGAGTAGGGTAATTCAAACTTGGCTGGTTCCAAGCTCAGATCCCAATAGGCCATCTTGTCTACAGTACCCTCCTTGTCCAGTAGGTGGTAGCAGAGTGTTCTGTGGCTTCAGAAGACTCTGGCCACACCAGCAACTTTGGGAAAATGAAATCTGCAAGGTGAAGGTGAGGCTGGCCACCACCACCCGAGCACCACCCATGAGAACAGACCTGTGAAAAGAGCCAGTCAGACACTGACCATCTCCCCTGTCCCCGGAAAAAGGGATGGAGATGGGGGAATCTGGAAAATGCCCAGTGACATTACTCGGAGAGGATAATAGCTGGTGTTGGGAACCTGCCATATTTTCTGGAAGCTTTAGGTGGGTACAGCCATAGCCTTGGCATCGTAAATCGCAATCAAGCGAAGACATCAAAGGAGGAAATACTACCCGCTCTGGTGCTCAGCCTTGGCCAGGGTCCTGAAATCTTAATGGAATTGAACTTTCTCTTTTTTTCTTTCTTTCTTGCTTTTTCTGACCTCTTTCCTTCCTTCCTTTCTTTCTTTTTTCTTTCTTTCTTTCTTTTTTCTTTCTTTCTTTCTTTTTTTGCATAGCACCATAAATTCCTGATGTCTACCTAATCCCCTAATCATGTTATTCGAGGGGCTTAAATGGAGAAAGTTGGGAAAGTTGCTCTTTGGAATGAAGCTGGGATAAGAACGCATCTTGGGAATGGTCTCTGCCAGCAGCGTACTTCCCACCCCCTTTCCTCCGCCCTGTGCAATGGGAATGCATCTATTTGGGTTCCCCCAGTAAAAAAAGATTCCTGGGTGGATTACCCACTCGGCTTCAGTTTGAGTTTGTCACTTCTGGACCGCAATGGTACAGACTGAATGGAGCCTCTCCCTTGGGCCACAGTCTTCCCTACTGGGGTTTCTTAGAGCACCATGGTCCTCACCCTCCCCACAGTCCACCCCTGCATGGTCCTCACTGTTAGGAACTAGCAGCCAGCTGACCCCGCCCGATGATGGGCGGGACGCTCATGGCCATGTCATCTCTACATCAGCCTTACCTGGCGGCTCAAGCTTTACCTGGCTGCCAGAGGACTCAGTTACACTTGTGCAAGCCCCCCTTTTAAAGCAAGTGTGCCAAGCGTCTCTCTCTCTCTCTCTCTCTCTCTCTGGCTCCTGCTCTCTCTCTCTCTGGCTCCTGCTCTCTCTCTCTCTCTCTGGTCTCTCTGGCTTTCCTCTCTCTCTCTTGCTCTCTCTCTCTCTCCTGCTTTCGGTTGGCCACCAGCTACCCCCTCTTTCTCTCCCTTTTCTCAATAAACTCCATGTGGGCACTGAGTCTTGTGTTTGTGTTTCTTAGGTATTAGCTGCAGCAAAAGAACAACATTGGTGCCGAAATCCGGGATTGAACCAGAGACGTTTAGATGATGGTGATGGTGGTGATGGTGATGGTTATGGTGGTGATGGTGGTGGTGATGGTGATGGTAATGATGGTTATGGTGATGATGGTGATGATGATGGTGATGGTGGTGATGATGGTGATGATGATAATGATGATGTTGGCTATTGGTTGTCCCTGGAAAAGCTTTCCTGGAATTGTCATTGTTTTCTTTGTAGAGATGGGTTATAGCTATGCTGGCCTCGAACACTGCCTGCTCTTGATCGACCATCTTCTCTCAGTCTGCAGAGGGCTGGGGCTACATGCCCCAATTCCTCACAGTGGTTTTGCTCTGGCATTCTGCCCAGGCTCCTGCTAGCCTGATCAGCTATGAGTCTGAAGCAGAGATGTTGAATTACAGGCTTCTCCCCAACACTCTCCCTCAAACCTCCCAGCTTTGCTTCCTTACTAGGCTGGTCCTTCCTGAGGCCTCTTCCCAGACAGCCCTGGGCCAGGTGTGTGGATCTGGGAACTTTAAGCTGCCATGTTACCCCCTGCCTTACTCAAGCAGAAAATATTCATTAATGCCACCGCCCACTGGGCACCTGCCTCCTCCACCTGCCTCATGTCAAAGGGGTATTGAGGATACCTTTCCCGCCCTATCCCTTTCATCCTTCAACCCTGGACTCACTTCCTCCTCCAGAAAGCCTTCCCAGATTACTTTCCCACTGCTTTGCTTCCCCAGAATTCACTGTCTGGACCAGCCTTATGTGGTTTGAACCCGAAATGTCCCCAGAGGCCATGTGCTAAAGTTATGGTCCCCAGTCTGTGGCGCTACGAGAAGGTGGCAGAAACTTACAGAGATGAAGCCCATGGGTGCTCACTGAGAACACGCATATGGGGACCTTAGCCTCTCCCCAGCTCGTTGCTCCCCAGCTTCCACGAGGTGAGCAGTTTCACTCAAATGTGCCCTCTGAACCATGACCTCATGTGTTACCACACAGTCAAAGTAGAAGGACCTAGCATCCAGGGACTGGAGACCTCTGAAACCGTAAGCCAAAATTAGCCCGTGGTGGTTTGAAGGGCGTGGCCCCCTTAGACTCATGGCTGTGAATGTTTGGCTCACAGGGAGTGGAAGGCATGGCCTTGTTGGAGGAAGTGTGTCACCGTGGAGGTGGGCATTGAGATTTCATATATGCTCAATCCCAGTGTGACAGTCCACTTCCTGTTGCCTGTAGGTCAAGATGTAGAACTCTCAGCTTCCTCTCCAGCACCATGTATACCAGCCTACATGTCGCCATGTTTCCCTCTATGATGGTAATGGACCGAATCTCTGAAACTGGGTTCTTTTATAAAAGTTGCTATGGTCATGGCGTCTCTTCACAGCAACAGAAACCCTATGTGGTGATATTTTGTGTATGATCTAACAAATAAAGCTTGCCTGAAGATCAGAATGCACAGTTAGCTGCACTAGTTAGTCATAGAGGCCAGGCAGTGGTGGCACACACCTTTAATCCTGGCACTCAGGAGACAGAGGCAGATGGATCTTTGTTAGTTTGAGGCCACCCTGGGCTACATAAAATTAATCCAGTCTAAAAGAGAAATAGCCAAGTGGTGGTGGCTCATGTCTTTAATCCCAGAACCAAGGAGGTAGAGACAGGAAGGGATATGGCTGGGCAGAGAGGGGAATATAAAGCTGGGCAATCAATTGATCTGAGGATGCAGGCAGTCAGACTGAGGAGCAGTCTGTCTGAGGCAGGCAGTCTGAGGACAGGATCGTCCCTTTGGTCTGAGCATTGGCAGAGTAAGAACTCTCTAGTGGGTGGCCTCTCTGCTTCTCTGATCCTTCAGCTTTCACCCCCTGATAGCTGGCTCTGAGGTTTTATTATTAAGACCAAAGAGAATTCGTGCTACAGCACTAACTAGAACAAAACCTTTCTTCCTGATAAGATAGTTGCCTTTGGCATTTTGTCATAACAATACCATGATTACAACCCTGTAAACACTTTTTCTGGGATGGTAGGGTTGGCAGAGGCTAGTGGGCTGGTAGGAAAAAACATGCTAAAGTGCAGGACCCTGCAGCCCTCCCACTTTGGGGGCCACATTCATGGCCTGGGGTACTCTGAGAGTGATGATGACACAATGGCCATAGGTGACCTTGGCATCTTGCTTCATTCTGCCCCCTGGTGGCTGAGCGACTGAAGCGCGTCTCCCAAATGACAAGGAACATGTAGTGAAGGTTGGCAGCCTGGCCAGGAAGCAGTGGCCAATGGTGGTCAGCTTTGTGGGTATAGCTGCTAGTGCTCAAAGCACAGTAGGCCAGGTAGGACTAGAATACAGCTCCCTGGGCTCAGAATCCAGTGCTCCCCAACCCCCAGGACTGGGTTCTAGATCTCGGGGTTGAAATGTGCAGGCTCTTCTTTAGTGAACTGGGAACCCACACTTTGTACTATGTTCTTCCCTGGCCCCCAGGGTCCTATCTTCACACAGGCCTCTGCCTTTTGTAGGACTGTGCTGAACCAGGAAGGATTCTCGCAGCCTCTGCCCCATGGGCTGCAAGTGAGCAGTCACGCAGCCGTGTGAAGGCACACCCCCTGCTTTACGCGTGGAAAACATTCATTAAGCATTTGAGAGAACAATGGCAAAGAGAAAAACACTCATTAGAAGCAGAAATGGTTTGCAAAGAAGCCAGCAGTCTTCTGGGAAGCATGGCCAGAAATGGGGCTCATTCTCAGGGGAAACTGTGCTCAAAGGGATGAATCATGAAGGCTAGGGAGGCTGAGGTTTGAGTTCCTGAATGGGGAGACCCTTTCTGTTTAACTCTGTTTGTCCCTTAGCACCGCTTCTAGTCCTAGCAAGGCTCAGTCCTGGAAGCTAGTCAGAGTCAAGTCAAGTAGTGGAAGCAAAGGCCAGAGGGTCACTATTCTGCCCCATACCTGACTTATGTGTGACTCTAGAGCTGGACCTGGTCTCTGTGGACCTCAGTGACCCACCTAGAAAATGCAGTGATTGAGCTTAGTGGAGCCTCGGGCCCATTGGCCCTGACACAGGGGCTGAGGATGGATGGAACAAAGACAGTGTGTGGGTTTCCTGCAGAGGTGACCTTCTCCAAGTTATCAGAATATCAGGGTCTGGCCATTTGGAGGAGTGGGTGGGATTCAGCCCATCTGGATCCACAGCACAGCCTGGGATGCTGTTTTGGGGATGAGTGGCCACACCCTGCAACACCCCTGAGATGTCCAGTGACTCCTAGAGTACTGACACCCATCAGTCATAGTGATGGCCTGATGCACCTGTGAGCTAACCAGGCTTTAGCGCCCTACATTCTAGGTCTTGCTTGCTTGTGCCTTGGGTTGGACTAAAGTAGAACCTTCATTAGCAATGAAGAAGGGGCATTAGCAATGAAGAAGATGGACAGAAAGCGGCACCTCCAGAAGAAAGCCAGTTGGCTCAAAAATTCTGACTTCATCTACACTCTTTCCATGGGCCTTCAGCTTGCTCAGTGCTGCCATTTGGGGCATTTGTTCACTTAAGCTGTAATCTTGAGGACATGTTGGCTCCTGCCCTGCCTTGGTCAAGGATCTGTGTTTGGCACTGAGGGAGACAGATGTGGGGAGTTCTTCTGTTGGGGAGCTCCACTGTGGGTAAAGAGAACTCAGTGGATTTGTCTGGGCATAGAGCCCCTGTTGTGCTATGTGGCTTTGAGGTGGCCTCTTTTGGAAGACATCAGAGGATGGACATGAGCTATGGTGGCCAGTGGTAGGGGTATTCCTTGAGGAAATTTCTTTATCCAGAGGCCTCCCGCTGCACCTTTCCTGAAAGGCCCACCCTTTCTTGAAGGCTGCCTTGCTCCTACCAAGTTACTCAGCAGATGGTGGGCTATACGCTCCTGGAAGACCCGGCCTTTCCTTCAGCGACTCCTCAGAGCCTGGCTTGCCATCCTGATCATCAGCTTCCTTTCTCAGCTCTCACAGGGCACTCCCCTGACACCTTCATGCCCATCAACCCTCTTTCATGGTGCTTGGTATTGGAGACAAACCTGGACCAGAGTCTCACAGTATCTTTAACACCAGAGAAATTAAACCTGAGCATGATGTCATTGTCCTGGCATTGTAGCACTAAAACAAACTGCCCTGAGCAGCATCAGCTTCTGTTGAACTGCCCGGTTCAGAGTGGGCAGGGAGTGCCTTGCACTAATTGCCTTGGCCTAAGCTCCCTAATTGCCTGCCACCTGGCCCTGCTGGGGGTTTTTCATCCTGGGCAGCCTATTGCTGGGCCTTGGTCTGGGTGCAGCCCCTGTTCTGTAACCTGATCACACAGTAGTAGGAAGAGCTGTGTTTGAGAACCTGGAGGTGAGGAATGGGGCTGACAATTCTCCCCAGTATGGGATGGGAAAATGAAGATGCCCAGAGCAGCCTGGGTGATCCTGCCACACTGGCCTTTGATGTGGGCTGGGGTGGAGAGTCATCTAGCTGCCTGTCAGCTGGAGTGTTACAAGCCAGACACAAGAATCTGGATCACTCCAGGTGTGTCCTCAGCACCCAGAGGACAGGACATGGAATCCTGGAGAAGAGTGGGCAGAGGACAGGACTTTCCTTTTTGCTGCAGGAGCATGTGGGAGCCACCAGAACACAGCTATGGACAAGAGAGCTCTGGTCTCATGCTGTTCAAGGGTGTCTGCTTCCAGCAGAGGAAGTTCAGTGGGATTAAAAAAACCATAAGAGTGCAGTGGGCTGAGAAGAGGCAGTGGAGGAAGGCACAGAGCAGATATGGAGGAGGAGGCCATTTTAAAGGACAGGTGGCTTCCTTCTGTGGGCAGAAAGTGAGCATGCCCTGGGAACTTATCTGTTAGGAATCCCAGCCTGATGTGGCACAGGGGTCATGTCAAAGATGCATTCTAACTGGGGGAATAGACACCAGAAGGAAGAGTCACAGCCAGGGTCAGGAGGCTGGAAGTCTAGGTAGGAATTTACTAAAGCCGCAGGATGCTTGGAGTAAATGAAGTTTCTACAACCCTGCACCTGAGCCAGGGAGCCATGACTGTGTCCTAGCCAGGCCAGAGTGCTGTCCTTGAATCAGAGGCCCCACATTCTGCTGCCAGTTTGCTAGTGAGGAAACTCTTGCCTGATGGCTTAGTATCTTTAGGGCAATTTCTACCAATCAAAGTAGCTCTTCATGACCACGTAAAACACCCTCAAAATTACATGGCTCTGAGAAATTAGAAAAACAGACACTCCTACATCTGCCTCCAAGGGACAGAGACAGGACAACTGGCAATGGAGCCTGGTGTGCTGGACACAGTCTCTGTAGCTCAGCTCATCTTCTGGTCAGCCAGGATGCCATTGTCTAAGGAATGCGTCGAGCCCAGACAATTAATCCTGGGAACCGAGGGAGAACAGAGGGGCTGGTGTCTACAGCTGCAAACCAGGGTGGAAGGGCCCTGACAAGGCTAGGCCCCGGCCTTCATATCCAGACATCTCCAAGCCCCATGGACACCCCCAGGCTACTGTCACTGGTATAGTGGCCTCTCTGCCCCAGTTCTCTTTGAGCCTTTCTTCCTGCACCCACAGAGGATGCTTGATGTTTGCTTCCCCTCTGTCAGTTTCCCCTCAACCAGGCCCCCAGGTCCTCCAGGCCATCAAACCCCATGTGATTGACAGCTTGAACACGACTGAACACAGACATTTGGACCACAACAATGAGTCCCCCAGCAGCAGTTTCTGGACAGAGGTAGTAGGACAATGTTGTGTGTAAGGGGAATGGTGACAGGCTCATTGGGTTGGGTCCTCAAAGGGAAATGGTACAGCAGAGGGCTAGCTCAGCACCTCACCCCTCCCAGTACCATACTTGCCTGGGCTTCTCTGTTTAGATCTACTGTGCTAGCACCACGGACAGAAGCTGCCCACCCAGTACCTTTGACAGAAGCTGCCACCCAGTACCATGGACAGAAGCTGCCACCCAGTACCATGGACAGAAGCTGCCACCCAGTACCATGGACAGAAGCTGCCCATCCAGCACCACGGACAGAACTCGCCCATCCAGCACCATGAACAGAAGCTGCCCCGGACAGAAGCTGCCCATCCAGCACCAAGGACAGAAGCCGCCTAGCTTCACTGTGGACTGTTTATCCATAACCATAGACACAGGCCGTCTAGCCAGCACCATGGACAGAGGCCACCCTCCACAAGCATGGCAGATGCTTCCACACCACCTTCATCTTTAAGGCAGGCATTACAAATCAATCATAGAGCTCCTTCCCAAGGAGTCAAGACCTATTCCTCTCCAGCAGGCATCCCAGTCAATCCCAGGAGAACACTCCTGGAAGCCTGTTTCCCACCTTCTGAGTAACCAAGAGAGCAAATGGGCATATGGCTAGTAGCGGAGGAGAGGAATTTTATAGCAAGGGGCAGGACACTCAGTTTTGTCTTTTATCCACATCAACAGGAAGCCGTGGACCTTGGCACCTTGAAGCATCTATTCCTTTTCTCCCTGGATGAACAAGGTGTAGCCCGGCCACCAGCTCTCTCTCTTTCTCTCCTTTCTGGAACCTCATCATCAGACCAGTCACCAAACAGATTTGACACATACTGCTGAAAACTAGGAAAGTGCACCAGGGCCCTCAGCCCAAAGCCTCTGTCACACGCAGGAGCCCCATGCCCCCTCAGCACCCTCCATGGACCCTTCCCAAGCATCGGCGACGCAAGAAGAATCCAGTCCCAGCCACCTACCTGAAGGAGCCAGTAGCACCTCCGGTGGAAAGTGGGGATGATGGAGGAATGGACATAGCAGCCGTACAAGCACTAGGGAGAGAGGAAAAACGAGAATTCAGTTGGAAAGAGGGAAGGAAGGAAGACAATGCAACAGAGAAGGAGCAAGAAGGGCCATACCATTCTTGGCAGACCTGGGGAGACTGGGGCACAGGGTGGACTCCAGGGGTAGGGTCTAAGATGATTGTGGGACATTCCAGTGGGACTACAGGCACCTGAGAACTCGGAACTGCCATGCAGCATTCAGGGGCTCAAGTCACGACGCCCATTGCTCTAGGCTAGGCTGAGATCCTTGGGTATATGGGAGGTACTGAAGGTTACTTTGTGGATTTAAAACAACAACAACACACACACACACATTGACGTGCATGCATGCTTGTGCATGCACGCGCCACACACATGTACACACACACACTCCATACTGCTCCAAAAGAGGCATCCTTTGTTGATATGAGTTCAGTGCTGATAGGAACAAAATTGGGCACAACAAGGTGCACCTGTGGGTATAGGGGAACCACCTGCCATAGAGCCTACTTTTATTTTTGAACAAGGGTTGGTTGGTTTGTTCCTATGTTTTTCTTTCTTGCTTGCTTTTTGTATTTATTGTAGATAGACTTGGTTGGAGAAGGACGGTGGAGCCACTCAGGTTCGAGGATGAGCTGGAGGGATGGTCAGTTCTCAGGTGCCTATCATCGGGGCTACCCAGGTGGAATTGCCTGGTGGGTGGGCTGCACTGAAGCCCCTTTCTGGGTGGTGGGAGGGGGCAGCTTATCTACATACAGAGCTTGGTTCTCAGGGGTAAGCATGCTGGGGAAATGTGAGGGGACCCAAGGTGGTCTATTCATTGGAACCCTCTGGAAATTTGCATGGGAGAGAAAGATGCCAAGCCACATACATCTCAGAATGCTTAGCGACGGGGTCCACCTCAGAATTTGCGCCAAAGTCTTTGCTTTTGGCCTCTAATTCTATATTTACCGACCTCCCATTTCTTCATCCTCAGAGTTCCGCTTTGTGAAGGTACACCATCCAGAAAGGATGGAGAGGAGAGAGAAGGAAGAGCTGGCAGGGTTACCCAGAACACTGAAGGACTGTCCCCATCTCCCCTTACAAGGCCCCTTCCCACAGCAGCACTCCAGAGAGGAGACATCCCCTTGGGGTGTCTGTCAGACATCTTCTATACCCCCCCAGAAAGAGCAAGTGCAAAATGGCTAGACTCAGCGTCCATTTGAGCCCTGCCTGTCTGATTAGCAGAGTTGAAAGAGAAATCATTTTGGACTCTGGGATTCAGGCTGCAAGAAAATCAGATTTCCAATATGTTAGAACTTTTACAGATCGCTGTCAGCTGGGATTTGCGCCCTGTACAAACCAAACAAACAAAGCGGAAATTAATTTAAACGATTCCCTTGCAGTTCTTGCCCACAAAATGTATTTATTACTAAGAAGGCAATATTCTTCCTTGGCTTTCCTGGTTTTCAAGATGCTATGTTTTGGTTTTGTGATTAGGATTTTTTTTTTTTTTTTAATCACCCATTTCTTACCAGGCTGATTTTTGCTTGGATATGTTTTTTTTTTCCTGGAAGTGTTTGGTTAGCAATAAAACAAGCAGCCGCCTGTGGCTCTCTGTTATCTCTCTCCCTCGTGGGATCCAGGCTTCTCTTGGGCAGTTTCTTTGTTTGACTCACGTCGTGAGTGGAGGGAGAGATGGATGGCTGAAAGAATTTCTCCTGTCCCTTTGAAATAAAAGGCTGCTGCCTTCATCCCTTCACTATTTACTCCTCTTCAAACCTGAAGTGCACAAGACTGACTTTTGGCATCACACCCCCCTCCAGTGCCTTCTTGGGAATTTGCCAAACACCCGATATACCCAGCCCATGAAAGCGGAAAGTGGAAAAGAAGAAGTGATCATGGATACCCTCTCCAGACATCCCAGCTCCTATTGTCAACAGCCTGTCTACACAGCCCTGCCTGGGATCACTGGACAACCAAAACGAAGTGTAAAAGAAAAATAGGAGCACAACTACTGGGCTTAGTCACTTAAAATAGAGGAGCCCCAGGCCTCACTCGGAACCTCGGGATGGTTGTAAGATGTCTCTCTGTCCCTTAGCTCTCACCATGATCCAGTGTCTCTTGTCTCACCGGCGGCAGAGAGATATGAAGTTAGGAGTGTGGATAAGAGGGAGGCAAGCCATGATTGCACCCTGACAAGGTGAGCCTCCTCATGTGGGGAGAAGACAGGAGGCCCAGGGTGCGAGCCTCCATCAGCCTGTCAGTTCTATGGCTGTCATACCGTCTGTCTTTCTGACCAAGGCCTTTGGGAATCTTACTAAGGCTTCTGGGTAAAATCGAGCAGCCTCTTTCCTATCCAGGGCATGGGCAAAGACAGGGAGAGTAAATATTTCATTTTCATTTGTGGTACACAGTAAGATGAGGACTTCTGATACACACGAGATGAGACTCTGATGTGTTAACACTCAAAGGGTTTGTTCAGCTTTGATTTCAAGAGAGACACGCTTGTGTTGAGTGACTGATTCCTGTCCCCATGGGGGAAGGGACACACAGCAATGTGTCCCGGCAGGGAGGTGGATGCTGTACGGCAGGAGGTCTAACTTGGATATCCCAACCACTCGACAGCTCAGAGACTTCCCGTCATTCCAGGCTTCTCTCAGTGTGGCCATGAGGGATGAGAGCTAGTGTGACAGTGGGTTGCCTGGATCAGTCTCCGAGCCCAGCATTCGTGCAAACATACTGCAGGCTCCCGGACCAGGTGAGACAGTGCTGAGGAAGTATGAAGATGGACAGATGCACTGAGCTGGTTACTATGGTCAGGTCACCAGCAGTGACAGCAAGGAGGTGGCTTTGTCCCCTATTTAGGATCAGCGGGAAGCTAAGAAACGTGATGGTCACGCTTGTATCCTGGGCCTCACTCTGGCAACAGTGTGGCCAAAGGACAGGATCAGAGAGCAGCGAAGGTACAAGGACGGGTCTGGAAAAGGCAGTGGGTGGGGTAGGGCCGAGGCAATGGCGCCGGCCGTAAGAAATGGACACATTTGCAAGGAACAAGGGTGGCATCCAGGTTCTAGGGGGCAGGTGGGTCAGGGTTGTCCCATCCTCAGGGACAGTGGCTCCTGGGTGCAGAGGGCCTGGAGGATCGATTCTAGATTTCTCCTGGGTGATGCTGAGTTGCCAGGGGCTGTGAGGGGGTGGAGAGGTGTGTGACCACGGGGCGGGAACAGTGTTCAGGATGGGAGGAGGGCTGAACACTGGGGATCCTCGAGGGGAGGGCGCAAGCACTGTGCCCCGCGTGTGCCCCTCTCCCCGTGTGTCCACCACACACAGCCAGGCCACCCGCTACCCTGTGCCACCTCAGCTTGCTTGCCATGACCTATCCTCACCTCATCTGGATTCCCCAGCCCTTCCGCTGATCTCCAGCCCAAGAGACTCTGACATCACTGAGCTGATTGGGGATTAATTGTGCAACATTTCACAAGGCAGTGTATCAATCCATCCCTTCACCCGCTCTGCGAAAAGCAATCAACTTCGCCTGTAGTGATTTGTGCTGTACAAACTCCAGGCCTGATTTGATCAGGCTGCAGGCTTCCCCCGGGGCCTCCCAAGTGGAGCTTTCCATTTAGGGGCTGGGATGTGGTTAGAAGAAGCTCTCTATCCAGGTCTGTGGAGGTGTGTGTGTGTGTGTGTGTGTGTGTGTGTGTGTGTGTGTGTGTGGGTGGGTGAAGAAATATATGTATGTGGGAATGGGTGTGTGTGTGATTGTATATATGTGTGATTGTGTGTATATGTACGTGTATGTGTGGGTAAGTGTATGTGTGTGCATGTAAGTGTGAATAGTGTGTAAGTGTATCCATGTGTGTAAATGAGAGTGTGTTCTGTGGCTTCCCTGCTTCTGTGAACATAAACCCAGATTCAGAAAGGCAAATACTGCAGTTCTCTGTCATATTAGGGTCCTGCTGTTGAATTTCTATATGTGTGTATTTATATGGGATGGTGTATGGGCAGAGGCCAGGAAACTGGAAAGAGGCCCACGGGAGAGACTAAAGGGGACACAGAAATGGAAGGGAGGCTCAGGGTAGAAGGGTAAAATTAGGGATCGGGGCTGGGAATCAGGGAGAGAAGCAGATGGGGGCAGGGATCAACCAAGACTGAGCATGCATGAAAGCCCCCGAGGAAGCCTGTCGCTTTGTGTACTAAGTACAAAACAAATGTGGCTTCCTTCCAACACAACCAGGCAATGGAATTGACTCTTCAGTCCTCAGAATTCTAGCGGTGACACAACAGCTTTCCTTTCTTTTCTTTTTCCTTTTAAAAAGGGAAGGAAGTGTCAGAAGAAACCAACAGCAATGGCCAGCTGCCTTCAGAGCCAACGCTTGCCAGAGCAGCAGGCCCGAGCCGCGTGTGGTTTGTTTCTTTTCTGACGCTGGGTCTGAGCACACGTGGCCCTTCACCATAGAATACAATGTCCCTGGAGCCTAACCCTCCTTAGAAGAAACACCCCTCACTCACAGTTTTCTGAGATCCACCTCTCATGGGGAGGCAGTGGGCACGGAGGCTCACATCCTCAAAACAGCTGTTTTCTACTGACCTTCCTTTCCTGGAGCGTGTGAGCCACGTGTTATCCTATGATTTGCTATACAGCACACTCCTTAGATCTAGAGAAGTCAGGGCATTAGGAGCAAGGGCATGGGAAGTTGAAACATTTGAAGGCCAGAGTCTGTTCTTCCTGGGCCAGCGGGACTCAATCAGTAAGGGTTCCTGGAGCCCACTGCACCTGCCCGAGAAGAGCCTGTCCACCCGCTGAAATATCCAGGTCTCCATGGCGAGACACCACTCATCATGTCGGCTTCCGGCCACCTGTGGCCCTGTGAATCCTTTACAGGAAGTGAAATGAAAGGTTCAGGTCTTCGTTCACAATGGAGACACAGGACACTATGGTTAACCTTGAATGTGAGGCTGGGTTTAGAGACACCATGGAAACCAACCTCTGGGTATATCTGTAAGGGAGTTTCTGGGTTGGGTTAAATTAGGTGGTGGGAAGACCCACCTTGGATGTGGGCAGCCCCATACCATGGTCTGAGATCCCAGACTGAATAACAAAGAGAAAGCCAGCCGGGCACTAGCAGTCAGCCATCTCTGCTTCCTACGGATGCAACGTCAGTCACCATTTGCCTCACGATCCTACAGCCACACCTTCCCCACCATGGCAGACTGCATCTCCTGGAACTGTGCTTTCGTTGGATGTTTTCGTTATAGCAATAGGAAAAGTCGCTAACAGGCCAAGACCTTTGAAGGCACAATTCTAAGCACTAATAGAAGGCAAGGACTTGGGGAACTCGAACACTTGAAGGCCCAAACCCATCATTCTCCCAAGGGTCAGCAGGAATCAATCATCAAAAGCTTCCAGAACCTGTCCTGGAAGAACTTGCCCCTTAAAGCTGCCTCTAAAGCAGGGATAATGCCTGCTGTGTCCTCAGAGCAGGACGCGTGCTCGCAGATCTCATCTGTAATCCTCACGAGGTGCTGGGCCTCCTCTGTGGGCACCCCTGCTGAGATCACAGCAGCCAGGCTGCCTGCCTGCCAGGGTCTGAGGCCTGGCTGTGGCTGCTGCTGTGGCCTCCCTGCTCCTTAGTGGCATGGCTCCTCTCTCTCCCAGGGTGAGGGGCAGTTGACTGTCTCTCCGAAAGCACTTGGACTGAACGGATTCTCCGTGTGCTCAGTCTAATTCTCTCACTTGTGTCTGATGGGTTCATGACCAAGACAAATGGGCTTAAAATGCGCCTCAGTGTGGAGGGAATGGGGGAGGAGTCACAGGAGGAAAGGGGAGGCTCCCCAGAAGCTATCAGCTTAGTCCTGCTGAGATGGGGGTGGGGGTGGGGAGCACCCAGGTGAGAGGCAGCCCCATCTTCCCGGAAGGCACCTGAGCAAGCAGACCAGGCCCAGACATAAGGAAGGGAGACTGGAGCTGATGTCGGGAAGCTTTGGCTGCTTTCTTCTCTGGAACCCAGTCGTCCTCCATCCCCTAGGTTCCTGGCAGGGAGTGAGCCCCAGTAAATAACACCAGATGAGAGAGCCAAGTGCTCAGAGTGAAGGAGATGTGGCCCTCCCGTGTTGAAGGTCAGCAAAGCGACCTGAGAGGAAGGGACATTCATGTTGCGATTTAAAAAAAAAGTGCAAGGAGATGGCAGGTGGGAGAGACCAGGCTGGGTAGACAGCAGAGGCCTCTTGAGCAGTGGGCTCAGAACAAGCAGGGATGCCAAGGTTCTTATTGGGTTTCTTATCCAAATCCCATGTATGGGAGGGAGCTGAGGGGAAGCGCCCGTGGTTTTCAGTCTGTCTCATGAATGAGATGCAAAATCAGTGTGTTAACAGGTAACTTCATGAATGAAGCAAACGCCTCACGGTTTCTGTCATTTTCCACTGATCGGGGCCCTCAGTTGACTATGGTCAGCTCTGAGGACTGAAGGACCAAGTGTGGGTCTACCTCCATGTCCGTGTCTCATTCCCCAGTCCTCTCCTGCTGTAGCTGGGCAGTCTTGAGGGTGAGAGCCTCCTGGTTGTAGCAGTGACCCAAGAAGCAGTAGAGTCTCTTGCTTCTAGATCTGGGATGACAGTACCAAGGAGGGACTCCACATTCCTGGGAAGTGAGCCTAACTCTAGGGATGTCAGTGGAGCGCAGGGATATTCTATGGCCTGTATGACAGGCTGAGGGACAAGCTAGGTGCGTGTCTCTACCATGTAGAGTCACAGAGGCTCCAGGGTGGGGCCAAGGGCAGTCTTTCCTGCTGAAGGTTTGATATCTTAGGAGAAGCTGCCCTGCAAAGAACAGTTTTCCCTAGGACTGTCTAGATCCTCCTAATCACAGCAACTATATAGCAGGGCACAAATTTCCCTAACCATGACAGCTACACAGCAAGGCACAGATGAGTGAAGTGGATATCCTGGAAGCTGAGACTGATCCATAGCATCGTAGTAAGGGCCTAATGTAGAACACGTGGAGGGAAAAGGGGGTCCTCTAACTGCACAGAGGCATCTTAAAGAGGGGACCAACACCTAGACAGGCTCAATGACTTGTCCAAGGTCACACAGATTCTTAGGGATCTGAAGGAGCCTTGTCTGACTCCCGAAGGCCCCGTACCTTCATCCTCAGCCTGCCACCTCCCAGGGCTGCCTCTCACGGGTGCTGTAGGCAAGAAGTCAGGTATCCACAGGACCTACCTTTGTCACAGGTAAAGTGATGAAGTCCCTGAGATGGCTTCTAGCACTGTCCTCACTGAAGGATTTGGTTTGTATTAATTTAAGATTAGAGCAAATAATTCAATTCGCATGCTGCTTGCATGAGCGCCGGGGCTCGTAACTTGTTAAATAGTGAATTGCTTTAAAATGAGTCTGAGCTAAATGGATTGCAGGCTGACTTGGCCTCCAGGGTGGGGTGACAGCAGAGATCGGGTATATTAGATCACTGGCCGAGACCCCCATTCTGTCTCTCTTCTAAGACTACCACAGCAGTGTCTCCTATACAGCTGTGTCCCTGCCATACTGGACACTGGAATCGGCCAGCTGCTACACCCCAAGTTCTGACATTCTCCAGGAGCCAAAGCAGATGCCAGGATGCCCAGCAAGTAGGCGGCTCTCCCTGAGACAGCCCATGCACATTGTAGTTTCTTTAGGGACTTGGGGGAGTTTGTTGAGCAGGGGTGGGGAATGTGCCAAATCTTCCCAGACTCCTCCCTCACACACTGGCTTCTCCTCATCTGGCACCAGGCTGGCCCTGTCTTTCCACAATGTTAAGCTGGTCTTTAGGCTAACTAATCTAACATCCCACGCTGGATGCAATAGGGAATCCGAAAGGACGAGTATGGGTGGCCCTATGGGAACCTTCCAGCAATCTTCCAAAGTAGGGTGGTGAGATTTCTCTGCACAGATGTGGCAGCTGAGACCTTCCTTGGATAAGGTCACAGGGATGTCACAGCTGGATTCTGAACACTCCTCGGATGCAGAAGACCTGGCTCACACTACAGAAGGATGCTGGGGGTCAGGTGGCCCAGCCTGGCTGTGAAGCTTAGGTCTATCAAGGCAGAGGCAGATAGAAGGGGGGAGGAACATGTCTCAAATCTCCCCCACCACAGGAAGCATGCGAAGGAAGACAGGGAGTCTTGTCCCTTCCTGGGACACACCACTCTGAAGAAAGGCCTGTCGGCTCCAGTCCACCCCAAACAGTAGACACTGCAGGCCCCTAAATGGGCAGGTCCTAAGGGAGGAGCTCTCAGTAGGAGCAAGCAGAGAGGGCTAAGGAAACACCCTGGACTCTGCCTGGGAGTGAGCAGGGCCCAGTAGTCTCTGGAGGGACAGCGCCTGCTGCCGTCTCCCACCGCGGAGAGATGGCCCTTACAGCATCCGGAAAACGGAAACACCGAGTTCTCAAGCTAGAGGGTTGCCTGACATCTCCACAGGATGTTCTTGAGTACTTCTCTAGCAGGGCCCTTTTGGGGAGTGGGGACTCTAGAAGTGAGGAATCCAGTAAGAGCTGAGGGAAGCAGCAAGCACTGGGAAGGGGCCAGCAGGGGGCAGACTGTCCTGTCTCAGGGCCTCTGCACGGCATGGGCATAGCACAGCTGTCCTGATCCTGAGACTGGCACCAGTCCCAGCAGCATGGACCCCCTTCACCTGGGCGCCCCTCCCCCTCCCCCTCCCCACAGGAGACAGCCACACTGCACATGTGCAGAGGAACCCTTCTCAGTACCGCGCTGTAAGCCTAAGGACCACATGAGTGAGGAGCGCAATAAAGAGTAAATGAAGTTTTAGATAAGGAGGCATAAAAATCATGTTCAAAGATATAAATAAAATTCCCAGAGCTCTGGCTTTATTGTGTTGGGGGTGGTGGTGGTTTCCAAGATTAATAAATTAATGGGCATAAAATAGAGTAATGGCTAAACACTGATAATAAGGTAAATTTGTCTGCAGCCGGCATGGATTCCAGCTGTAAAGCTCTGATCAGAGATGATGAGGTCATGATGAGAATGTGCATCTGTCCTGAGAGTGTCCAGCTCCCAAAGCTGCTCCTGCCGCTCTGCCTTCGTCTAGGGTGAAATCCAGGTACTTAGCCACCCTCACCTGCACACCCTCCCACTCTCTGGAGGTCCTCAGCCAGGAGCATGTGGTTCCTACCTCTCCAACCCTGGACCACTTGCTCTGGGAGAGCCAATAGATGCTGGAGGCTTCATACTCAAAGTCTTAGCAGTCTGTCCGCTAACCCCAATAGCCTCTGACCCCAATAGGGAAGAACAAAGCTCTTGCCCTCCCCTTGTGGGTGGGCCGGGCTGGCTGGTCCTGCTCATCATTTGGTGAACTGGAGCTGTCCCCAGTGTGTGTGTGTGTGAGTGTGTGTATGAGTGTATGTATGTGAGAGGGAGTGTGTGTGAGTGTGTGAGTGTGTGTGTGTGTGTGAGAGTGTGTGAGTGTGTGCATGTGTGCGTGTGAGTGTGTGAGTGTGTGCGTGTGAGTGTGTGAGTGTGTGAGTGTGTGAGTGTGTGCGTGTGAGTGTGTGTGAGTGTGTGTGAGAGTGTGTGGGTGAGTGTGTGCGTGTGTGCGTGTGAGCGTGTGAGTGTGTGTGAGTGTGTGAGTGTGTGCGTGTGTGCGTGTGTGCGTGTGTGAGTGTGTGTGAGTGTGTGCGTGTGTGTGAGAGTGTGTGTGTGTGAGTGTGTGAGTGTGTGCGTGTGTGAGTGTGTGTGTGTGTGTGTGTGTGTGAGTGTGTGTGTGTGTTCTCTTCCAGCTGTCTCCCACCACAGGAGCTTGCTCCTCTCGACAATCTCAATATAGCCTTGGCATTTCTATTACAAATACTTCCAAAGCTACAAGACATAAATAATAAATAAATGAAGTGAAATTTCCTTTTTCTCATCAAAGTGTATTGCTCAGACTCATTTCTTGTAGGCTTGTCAAGTGGTTGGAGCTGATCTTGATTGTGCCAGGGGTTTGTATTGATGACAGCTAGACCCCTTTCCTCCCTGCGCCTCCTGCGCTCCATCCCTGGATAAGAACGAAGCCTCCCACACTCTCTCCATCCTGCCTGCACTAGGTCCTGGGTTTTCTCGGGAAGACGCAGGATTCCCGTAGGCTCTTCTTGGTCTGGCATTCCTGTTGCCCATTTAGACACAGGGTGAGGGAGCTGCTGCCCTAGGTGCTGTATGCTTCCTGGGGTTGAAGGTTCTCTGCAATTCCAGGGAGCCAACCCTTCGTCCCACCCCTCCCTCCATGCCTAGTCTCCTGAGAGAAGCAGAGATGGGTGGGTAACAGAATCCTCTCCAAAGGAGGAGAAGGAGCACAAAGTGGTGGCTGGGGTTGGTTCCCTCTGCAGGTGGAACCGGGAACTGCACCTGCTAAACACCTGTGACACCCTCCAGGTACCAAGGGACCCCTTGGCCATGCAGCTGCACTCAGGCAGTCTGGGAAGGAATTCTTACTTAGGTCATGAGGCTTTGTTTGTGAAGAAGGGGGGGAGGGGAGGCCAGGCCAGACTGTGGCTATGTTAATGCAAGGCTGGGCTCCCTGCCAAGACATTAAGCAGGAGTCGAATTCCTCAAACCAGCTTTAATCAGCAGATTTTTAAGGTTAGAATTACTCTCTCCTCTCAAGGCTTGCCAAGGTTAATTCTGGCCTGAGCATGCAGAATTAATGGGCTGGACAGGGGGAATTGACCTTTCCCTGATTTTTTTCTCATGTTCACAAAAACATCTCTACAAAAGGAGAAGGTGGCCGGGCTGGGGCCCCTGGGAAGGAAACGCCCAGCACCAGGCAGTTCACTGTGAGCCCATGTCAGAAATACACACAATTAGACTCACGCCAAGTCAGGTGTGGACACATGTGCCATGATGGGCATCCAGCCTCACCCTGGGAGAACTCCAGCCTTGTCCCATAGACAGCAGTGGGCCTCTTACCCAAGCCTCCAGTGGAGCTCTCTGGATGGAGTCTAGCTGACCAAGAGAAGGATAGAGTTCTCTCCTTGTCCTTCATTCTCAAGCACAGAGCTGATCATGGCCATTTCAGGCTTCTTGAGTAGAAGAAGCTATGTCCCGTGAGAGTCCTCAGCAGGAACAGGGTGTGGTTTTGAAACTTTCCCTACACGCTCCAGGATAACTACAGGCTAGGGCTGTGTTCTCCCTGGATACCAGTGGGAGCAGGATGGGCATCAGCCCCAATCTTGCAGATTTGTTGGGTGAGATGACAATGTAATTTTAGTTGCCGGCATTTAGTTATCATCCGTAAACACAGGATTCTTTAATTTCCCCACCAGATGACCCACACTCGTGTCTACAGTCCCCATGGTATTCCCTCTGGTGGTCCCAGGAGAATCCTGCCTGGGCTGTACCAAGAGAGCCCTCCTTTGCCTATGGTGAGGGCCATTAAAAACCAGTGTGGCTCCCAAGGCTGCTGGAGCTGGCCACACTGCCACGATGGCTCCTTGCCTACCAGCTCAGGTCCTACCTCAGCCTGGGTCTGAAACTCAGGTCATGTCCTCTTGAATCTGGCTGGGCTCATTCATCACTCCCCAGCAAGGAAATCTGAAGGCAAGACTCCCTGCACTGTATACTCTGCATGGCTGCTGTGGCCTCAGCAAAAGACTAGGCCACTCCTGTCCTGGCCCCCACACCGTCTCTCCCTCTGCCACACCCCTTCTAGCCCTAGAACAGGGGAGATCTTGGCCCATGGCACTGCCAGATCTCTCTCCCTCCTCCCTCTCATATGACACCCTTCCTGAAAGCCTGGGCTCTCCTAAGGACTTGGTGGGGGTGGGGGGGATCTCTGTAATGTAGTGTCCAGACATCCACTATAACATCTAGAAATCCCAAATCTGTGGGCACAAAGCTGAAAGCACTGGCTGCCTCGATGCATACATACATGGGAAATGAATCTTTCTGACTGGTGCACTGTAGATTTGTGGTCCAGAACCACTGAGATATAGGCCCCTGTAAGCTGTCAGGCTCACGCTGACTCTGAAGAGAGGGGGAGGGGCAGAGATAGGAGGACCCGTCTCCTTCCTGGCCTTGGGTTGCTCAGCCTAGCCAGCGTGTTATGGGAACTAAGCTGTTGCTGTCTATCACATGCTTTGGTCAAAGGGGGTGCTGCCACAAAACACTGCTGGGGCCTCTGTCTGGGCTCCCTGAAGCCTCCCCCAGCCATCGTCTTGACTCCCCACTGCCCTATGGGCCTGAGTTCCTGGTGAGAGCGGATGGGGTCTTACTGTGCGTGCTTGCATGGAGCCCGGAAGTGCTGGTCAGAAGGACAGCTCGTTTGAAGTCTTTTTCCAACTTTGCACACAAACTGTGGTCCATTCCTCAAAAGTTAACCTCAGCATTGTCATGTGACCAGCAGCTGCACTCCTAGGTAGATGCTCCAAAGGACTGGACGCAGGCTCACGTCACACAGATCCACACTCACATTCCTCACACAAGGTTCAAATAGCCCGTGTGTCCATCCATAGATGAACTGGTGAACAAGATGTGGCGGAACCACACAAAGGGATATTACTCATCTGTGCAAAGGAATAAAGACTATAGCATGATAATTACAAGCAGTATACTAGCTGCCAGAAGCCAGAAGCCAAAGCAATACATTGTTTCCTCATCGTATGTCAAAAAACCCAACAAAGACCACTCAGGCAAGGAAAGGAAGGGTTTAACATATGTATAGATGTATAGATGTATATGTATATGTGTATATGCTGTTGTTATTTTCTGAGACAGGGTCTTAGACTGAGCTCAAATACAATACATAGCCAAGAATGACCTTGAACTCTTGAGCGCCCTGACATTAACTTCCAAGTGTGAGGATTGCAGGCGCATACCACAGTGCCCAGCTTTTGAGTCACAGCTTGACAGTTGAATGTGTCACAGGAGGGAAGTGAGGGCAGCGGGAGCCAGGCAGCGGCCATACTGTATGTACAGTCAGGAAGCAGGGCCTGGACCAGAAGTGGGGTTGGAGTTTGAGACCCTGAAGCCCACCACAGTGAGTCATTTCTTACAGTGAAGCCCCACCTCCCAGAGTTTCCACAACCTTCCAAATAGCACCTTTGCAGAGGACTTGCTGTTCGAGCACATAAGCCCACTAGCTGGCAGAGTTCAGCGGGTATTTAGGTTGCCACGGCTCCAGAGCTCCACTCTGTGATCAGAGCCTCAAAGCTGGCTGGCCACATCCCTCCTGCAGCTCTGAGCAGAGCCCCAGCGAGAGGTGTAATCTGCAGATGGCAACAGGAAGCAAATGGCTCTCCACTGGAGCGGAGGGCAGGGAGAGTCAGGACTGGCTGGGTGCTTTAATGGCACAAGGCAGGGGGCTTGGTCTCCTAGGGCCTGGAATCTGAAAAGGAGTGGAGCCCAAGGTCTCGGCTGGTGTGCACTTCCGGCTACCTGCAGATGCTACATCCATTAAAGCAGTGGCCTGCCTGGGTCTCTGTAATTACACCTGCCTCTCTGTCACAAGCATCATCTCTGCTGGCCTCCCTAGGGGAAATAATAGATTGTCCTGCAGCCTCCAGGGAGATGAACCTCCTGGGGCGGGAGCAGTGGGCTTGCTTCTTAATGATGGGATGCAAGCACCCTACATTTAGCTGCCTTCTCCGGGCTCTCACCTCTGGTCCTGCATTTTATCTGCCTTGTGATGGGTCTACAGGCTCTGGCAAGAAAGAACGCAATATTTTAAAGTGTGTAATGTCATACAGGCTGCATGTGGTACCAATTTTCTGGATGCATAAAACGAGAGACAAACAGGCTTCCTGTCGCCTGCAACCATTTGGCGGTGCTAAAACACGAGTCATCATCGGAATCCTGATATGTTGCTAACCTGTGTGGGGTGGCATCAAATCTCGTAGGCAAGATGGCAGAGTGGTGGGGCTCCTGGCTCTGGGCACCTGGTAGCTCAATCTCACCTGTATCAGATCTGCTCCAGTTTGCCTCTGAGCCATGAGCCATAGGCGGCATGGCCTGTTCTCGCGGCACCTGAGGTGGATCAGGCTACAAGAATCCTGCCTCCCCTCTCCCTGAAGCTGCAAGCAGAGCTCTGGGCATTGAGTGATGACATGACATCATGCTTCCATGGAGTCATCACATGTTCCAAATTCCTTGAAGATTTAAAAAAAAATGTTTATGTGCATGTGAGTGTGCCTACAGGCATGTCTGTGTAAATTCGTGTGGGTACACACAGAGGCCAGAAGAGGGTGTCAGGTCCCCTGGAGCTGGAGTTGCAGGTGGTTTTGAGCTGCCTAATGTGGATGCTGGAAATGGAACTTGGGCGCTCTACAAGAGCAACTTTGCGCCCCTTCCTGCAGAGCCATCTCTCCAGCTCCTGGGTGTTTTAGTTCATCTGGAATCCCATTGGATGTAGTTGCATCCCTGAGCCACTGTTTGGTGAGGAAGTGCCATTGTGTACTGAGCACCCAGCACCCTTGCTGGCTCTTGGTCTTCACCGCAACCCTTCCAGCAGAGAATGGGCACCTAAAGTTTTGGATAGAGCTGTGTCTTGTAGAGGCTCAGGATGTGTTTACATCACCGGGGATTCAGACTTGGCTTGCTGGGTGGTGTCCTATATGCTGTACCCCCCCCCGGGGCAGGTGAGGTGTCCCCTTAGCCCTACCTCCAGGATAGTGGGGCCAGAACCTGGACCTGGCCTCTTCCCACTTTCCCTTTACACACCCCAGTCTCTTCCCACTGCAGCACAGTCTACAGCGAGGGGTTTGAAGCCCCCTCTCCCTTCCTCTGTCCTCAACCCTAACTCAGTCAAGGGACCAGTCCCCCAGGGGCCTGAGGGCTCTGGCTTCCAGGTCCTGGCACCATTGCCCAATCCCAGGAGAGTCTGCCTGCCTCATCCTTGCCCTTCCCCCTTGGTGAGGGTTAGTTAGGAACCTTGGCTCCATGTACTTGTCAGAGGCAGCCTCATTTAAGAAGTGGGAGCCCACCCCAAGGGCTAGAAGTGCAGGTGCAGCTCACACCCCCAGGACGAGCTCCAGATGCTGTCCTACTCCCGACTCAGAGTGCCCCTGGCATCTTCTTGAGCTCACTCATGGTGCCCAGACAGGCCACACTGGAATCAATACTGGTGATGGGGACCCTTTGCTTCTGTGCTCTGAGCCATTTTCCATCAGTATGTGCAAACAGCCCATGGCTGTCACAGAACAATCAGGGCTCCGGGAAGCTTCTAGGAAGGGTTCAGGGCAGCCCACATTTGTGTCAGTGGTGCTAGGACTTGGCACTTGTGTGAGAGGACTAAGTCAAAAGGGTAGAGCATGAGAATAGGACCTGTACCCTAGTCACAGAGGCATGGGCCCTTCTATGACTTGAGGATACAGATGGCAACTTCTAGAACCAGAGAACAGCCCTCAGCAGACACTGAATCTGTCAGGCCCTTGGCCGTCCAGCCTCAGGAAAGCAGCATGTGTGTGTGTGTGTGTGTGTGTGTGTGTGTGTGTGTGTGTGTGTAGTGAGATATCCACCACATCTGCCCCTGTCCCCACTCCCAATGGGCGTGCTCGTAACAGCGTATTATGCGGTATGTGTGTGTGTGTACGTGTAGGTGTGTGCGTATGTATGTGTATGTGTGTGTGTGGGAGGATGTGTGTATATGTGTGCGTGTGTGCACCCATGTATGAAGTCAGATGTTTGGCAGGGTTTCGTTACAGCAGCATGATGGTCCAGGAAAGGCTCTGTCCCCAATTCCCAGGAGGATGCCTGTCTTTTGTCCTGTTTCCATCTCTGCTGTCCCGCCTGGGTGTCTAACAGAGCGAGCATGCAGAGGATCTCAGTGAGATCAGGTTCTCTCTGGCAGATGGTCCTTCCTCCAGGACACAGGCTTGAGTGCATTCCAGACCCAGTGAAGCATGGGATTTCATGCCTTCCTGTCAGCCTGGGAGCCTGAGAGGCAGTCCCTACAGCAGGGGTCATTTATCAGGGCTGTGCAGAGAGAGAGAGAGAGAGAACCCCATACCTGTGCCTGCTGCCTGTGAGGGAGGCCATCAATCTTCATGGCCTCCTCCTCACCCCAGAATTTGCTCAGGGAAGGAGAGGAGGGAAGTGGGGAGGTTGGGCTTGTGCACCCAGGTCTCCTCTATGCTCTGCAAAGGTGCTATTAGGGGGAGGAAGAGGCAGCCCTAGAGGGGAGCCATGCACATCTGCCGAGAGCTCTCAAGAGCATTGTCTGAGTGTCGGCAGGCTCTGCAGCTGGAACTTCTTGGGCGTGACCTTGGTTTTATGCCTCCATGTGACCTTGGACAAATGGCAGAGACTTCGTACCCAAATGTGGGCACAGTGGGATGCGGAGGACAGTTTCTGCCTCCTGTAGTGGTGAGCTCCTGCCTGATGTGCACCTGGAAACCTCTCAAACCCAGCACAGGGGAGCAAAACTCATCTCTCAGGAAACAGGAGATGATAATTACCTGCCCTCCACAGGTGGCGCCGAGAAGAGAAGCTGCAAGACTATCAAACCACCCAGAAAGACAGAGCCCACATGCAGGGCTAAGAAGATGATGGGAAAGCAAGACTGATCCTTGTTATCTGGTGGAGGGCTAAGACCTTGGAAGGGTGTGTTCCTTGGTAGATGCCAGGTTTCTAGGGACAGTCTGTTATTATTCATCCCAGTACGCAAGGCTGGCGTAGGCATTGAGTAGGACCCAGAAGGTGGGCATGGAGGGGTTGCTGAGCAGGCCTAGAAGCCTGGGTGGAGGGGGAAACTCAGTGTGAACACTGGAGGGTGGGGGTAGGGGCTTCATGCTGGGGTGTAGAAGAGGCTCTGAGGTGGTGCGGTTGGGACCGTGGAGGGCCAGGGCCAGGGCTCCAAGGCCTGTAGGCTATGATGTGCACCAGCATCCAGCAGAGCTCTATCCCAGATGCCCCACCCAGTCTAAAGCTCTGCCATCTACCACATCAGTGTTTGCAGATGCCCTCCTGCAGAGAAGTAACCCAGAAAGAGCACATCTGCTCTCCAAAAGTGCTTGCAGTGTCTGGGCGATTTCATGTGGGCATGGATGGTGGGACATATATGGCTGGCACTCCATAAAGAATGATCTGATCCTAAACACCATCTGGGGATGCCAGCACTGCTCCTGGGAGGGAGGGAAGCCAAGGGTGGGACATGAGAGGCTCTGCTCACAGGGCGCCATGAACAATCAGTCTATGATGGGAGACATCATATGAAGAGCATTGGAGCTTCGAGTCCCACTGAACCCTGGAGGAGTGGCCCATCCATCACCCCAGGGAAGGGATGCCTATGGTCAGTCAGCTCAGCAACTGTCCTGATGGAAGGGTCCTTACAGGCAACATAAGCCAAGACTCATCCTCTTCTCAGGGGAGGCACCTTCCACACAGCCCCGAGACTAGACTAATTTTAACCATTGTGGGCTCACTGTCCAGCAGGACCAGTATAGGCAACATGGCCACCATGTGGCACTTCCCTTCTCTGTGGCCCATTCCCCACTAGAGCCGGCGTGTGGTCACCCAGGCTCCCTCACCACAACCAGTAACAGCCCTATCCTCTCCCTGACTCTCCCAAGACTGCATCCCTGAGTGGGACTACCCATGCATGGGATCTGAGCCCCAGACAGCCTCTTACCCCAAGCCTCTGCCAGGCCGAGCAGCCTTTGTGATCAAATATTGTTATATTTACCTAAGGATCTGTTAGGAAGCAATTTTTGAGATGATGAATATTTAATGAAAAATTTAAATATTTAATAGGAACTCTTTCAAACCTGACTTAATAATCCGTGTCAAAGGGAGAGAAAGGCAGGGTCGTGGCTTACCATTTTCACTTCCTCTAGCACACTCAGTGTTTGCTAGGCTTCTTCTTCTCCTTCTTCTTCTTTTTTTTTTTTTTTTGGCTCACAGTTTTAATTATACTCAATATTCCAGAGAGAATCTCTTTTCTCATTAAAACTTAACTTTTGCCAACAGCAAGGTGAGTGTGTGGGCAGAAGATGCTCCAGTTGGGAAATGGGGCTGAAGGAGGAGACAGTTGAGGTTGTCTACCCACCCACCTGACTCCTTCCTGGTCCACATGAGGACAGAATGGTCCCAAACATGCGCAGCTTCATCCAAGCTTCATCTGATGCCCGCGTTTATGCCAATAGGGGATCCAGACCTTTGGTGGATCTAAGAACAGCTTTCAAGACAAGATCTAGATTCCTAAGCATTTGTACCAATTCAGGCTTCCACCCCCAACCTGGGTCACCAGGAGCTTTGGTAAATGGAAATTTTCATCCTGTAGTAGGTGAATGCAGACCAACTTGAAAGACTCAAAGCATTCTAAAATTCTTCCAACACAGGAAGGGGACTGAAAGCCAAGCATGGCCTGGTCTTGACATGCTTCCCAGTTTCTCTCTGTAAGGAGGTCTGTGTCCATTGGCCCAGGGACAGGGAGGGCCTTTTATCTGGACCCAGTGTCACAGGGCCGTTTGCTCAGCTGGGCACTGGTCTCCCAGCACCCATGGGGGTCAAGCATCCATCCCTGTGATGTTCAGGCCTGACTCTAAGGCTGTGTCAACACACCAGCACTGGGCACCTTTCTAGATTCTTGCTCCTAGCAGCTGCTTAAATCATCCCAGGCTCTTTCTCCCCTCCTGCTCTGGAACCTTCCCTGTGTGAGCCAAGACCTTGTCCCTACACTGTATAGCCCTACCTGTTGACTCTTTCATTCATTTCACCTCTTTTCCCTCCACCCTGGTCATGCATAAAGACCTCAGGAGCCTTTCAAAGCCTCTCCACTAGAGTTTAGCGTCCTACCCCATCCCCCTAACCCCCCCCCTGTCATCACTGGTGCTCAGGGGGACAGTGCTCTGCAGGAGTGTGCAGCTTGAAGCACACTCCTTCAGCCATGTGGGCTCCTTCTTGTCTAGCTCTATGCAATGAGCAAGTTGGGACTTGCTAAACACATTTCCATATTGTCAGATCCTCATCTGGCTTTTAACCTTATCTGACCTTAAATTAACACTAATATAATGCAAACATAACCCTAACCTATCCTAACTTTATCCTAATCTAATCTAACATTAACATAACCCTGCCTAACAATAGAGTAGCATTAGTGTAACCTTAACTCTAACCTAACCTAATTCTACTCTAGCCATATTTAACCACAGCCTAACCTTAACCTAATCTAACTTAACCCAACCCAACCCAATACTAACCTACCCTATCTTACCTTAACCTAACCTAACATTAGCTCAATCCTAGCCTAGCCTAGCCTAATCTAATTTAGCCTAATCTAACCTAATTTATCCTAATTTAGCCTAGCCTAATCTAATCCAACCTAGTTTAGCCTAACCTACCACAACCTAATCTAGCCTAGCCTAACCTAGCCTAACCTAGGTTAACACAACCCTGACTGAGCCCTGCCTTCTCTAACCTGCTCCAATTCTTTCAGACTGGCTTGGATGCACATTATTCAATGTCGTTTCCCACCCCACCCCCAGCCCCAGGACCTTGCCTGCAACCAGGATCTATGCCCCTGACTCCTCCCTAGGCTAGAGGCTCCTGGTGGGGGGATAGGAACTCCCTGCTTATTGTCTTCTGGGTCTGGCCCAGCACCCAGAGAGGAAGGAAGTAGCAACTAGAACTCTGGTCCCAGACTAATTCTCCATCTGCCTCATATGGAGTCTGCAGATTTCCTGGGCTGCTGCAGAGCCCATTGGCTGCTGAGGTGCAGGCTGAGTTACCAGATGCCTGGACACCCCCACCAGAGTGCTGGGCACAGAGCAGGTCCTCAAAATGGCTTGTGACTTTGGGTCACAGGGCAGGGGTAATTTTTGGGTGGCACGCTTGGACATAAATCTGGGTTACACTCCAGAGAAAGGACCAGGCAGCTAATATTTTAAAAATGGTAACTCTTTTAATAAGGAGTTTAAAATATTTAGCAAACTCATGCAAGAGGCCAATTCAGCCAGGACTGATAGTTTTAATTTTACAGGAACACTAGAGGGTTCCCTCTAAGAGAGCTCCCACCCCAGCCAAGCCTGTGCCCACACACACCAGTGGTCTCTGGGAAGGGCCTGAAGAGGGTGAACTTATCAAGCCTGAGCCTGTCAGTTCCTGGCCTCTTGTTTCCAGGCAGGGTTATAAGAGGGAGATTTGGCCAGCTTATGGGGAACTTCTGCAGAGACCACGTTAGGGGGCCCCGTCTAGAAATCCTGCTCTCCCTTCTTCCCCGAATTCTACACCTGCACAACCCATCCAGGAAGGCCCTGCCCTCCACAGTGACTCATCCCAGCCAATGTGAGCATCTCTCGGCTTGTCTGTCTCTCCTTCCCCACTCAATAAAGAAGGCAAACTGGGTAGCCAGTGTCCTGATGGGACCTGGTGCCATGCAGGATCTAGACAGATAAACATAAATGCTTGCTAAGGTTTACTGTGTGCTGTGTCCTACACTGAGACTGATGTCACAGGGGTCAAAGTAAGCTAGCGAGGCTTGTGCGTGCCCAGGCAGGGATCCAGAAGCCTCTGCTGCCATTCTGCAGCATCTCAGGGGGGTGGGAAGCCAGGCACTGAGTTAGGAGTGACAATCTTGCCAGCACTTATAAGGCTAAGAAGTCAGGCAGTGTGCCCCAGGAGGGGAACAGAGTGGGAGACCAATGACAGAAGCTCAGTAGAGAATTCGTCCCCTGGGAAGCCTGTGGTGATGACGACACTTCCCCATAACGCCTGTCTTCCCGCCAAGACACTTATTCTCTGTAAATCCACATATACCAGTCCAATACTGTTATATACAGGAGCTCAATATATATTTGGCGGTAAATGTTTCCCCGTTTTTTAATTTTAACAAAACCCCAGGGGGGGCCCCCCCCCCCCCCCCTCCCCCCCCCCCCAATACTGTTAAATCCAGGACCCCAAAATATATTTTTTTCCTTTAAAAATTTTTCCCCTTTTTTTTTTTAATAAAAACCCCCCCCAGGGGCCCCCCACCCCCCCCCCTCCCCCCCCACCCTCCCCCCCCCTTTGGTTATGGTTGGTGCTGGGCTCCGGTTTTTTTTTTTTTTTTTTTTTGGTTATATACAGCTCTTTTTTTTTTTCTGTTTTTTCCTCTTTTTTTTTTTTTTTACACCCCCCTCCCCACCCCCCCCCCCTCCTCTCCCCCCCCCCCCCCTGGTTAGGGTTAGGTTAGGTTAGGTTAGGGTTAGTGTTAAGGTTAGGTTAGGGTTAGGGTTAGGTTAGGGTTAGGGTTAGGGTTAGGGTTAGGTTAGGTGGTTAGGGTTAGGGTTAGGGTTAGATTAGGTTAGGTTAGGGTTAGGTTAGGTTAGATTAGTTAGGTTAGGTTAGGGTTAGGTTAGGATTAGATTAGGTTAGGGTTAGGTTAGGTTAGGGTTAGGGTTAGGTTAGGTTAGGTTAGGGTTAGGGTTAGGGTTAGGTTAGGTAGGGTTAGGGTTAGGGTTAGGGTTAGGTTAGGGTTGCAGTTAGGGTTAGGGTTAGGGTTTAGGTTAGGTTAGGTTAGGGTTAGGTTAGGGTTAGGGTTAGGTTAGGTTAGGTTAGGTTAGGGTTAGGGTTAGGTTTTGGTTAGGGTTAGGTTAGGGTTAGTGGTTAGGGTTAGGGTTAGGGTTAGGGTTAGGGTTAGGTTAGGGGTTAGATTAGTTAGGTTAGGTTGGGTTGGGTGGGGCTGGGTGGGGGGTGGGGGCGGGGGGGGGGGGGGCGGGGGCCCGCACTTCCCCCAAGCGCCCCCCCCCTCCCATAATTTTACCCCCCCCCTTCCCCTTTTTTTCCCCCTTTTTCTCCCCTCCCTTCCCCCCCCCCCTCCCCCCTCCCCCCCCCCCCCCCCCCCCCTTCCCCCCCCCCCCCCCCCCCCTCCCTTCCCTCCCTCCCTCTCCTCTTTTCTTTTTTTCCTCTCCTTCTTTATTTTCATTTTTTTTTATTTTTTATATTTTAATTTTAATTTTATGTCTTTAGGGCAGCTCTGGCCCCAGGCTGCTGACTGCTAAAGCCCTCAGGAAGCGGGCGCCTACTTGCGATTCATGCCACGGTGTCCATCTGCCAACATGCTCGTCTTCTGTGCCTGTCATCTCTTATTTATAATCCCGCTCAGATTAATGAATGACGGTAGTTCTCATCACAGGAAATTTGATTAATCAATCTAAGTGCTTAATCACCACAGCTCGAGAGCTGAGCGTGAAGGATCTCACTTTGATGTAGATGAAATCCCAGAAAGGGAGAGAAAAGAAATGAAGTCGTCAGCATTTCTCCATGGAAACATGGGGAAGTCCTGGGGGGCCCCAGGAGATAGGGCTGGGGGCTTCTTGGAGAGAACTGACAGATGACTCTTGCATGGTGCCTACCCTAGGCCTTGGCTGCCCATTTTAGTCTGCCCTGAGGCTGGACCAGGTGTATCTAATCTGTGGCCACATGACTCCAGGACAGCTGTGGACCTAGCCCAGCACAGAATTGTAAAGTTACCTAACACATGATTGTTTCCTTTCTTTGCAATTTAAAAAATCTGGATTGGATGGTTCTCGAGGGTACACTTTATGGAAGACAAAATCACATGTCAGTGTCAAAAGGCTGGACACGCTTGGAAACACTGCAGTGGATGGGCAGTGCAGGCACAACCCATCCTGTGCGAGAACTGGGGGTGAGTGGTAAGAACGAGTCAGCATGGAATCCGAGCCGGGCTGAAATCCACAGTTAGTAATCACCGGTTAGTGAGCAGGACTCCTGGAGCGCAGGGCTGCTCTCCTCCAGCTGCTCCTCTGCCTGTGAGCCCGTGAGCCTGAGCCCGTGAGCCTGTGAGCCTGAACCTGTGAGCCTGAGCCCGTGAGTGCTTCCCTACCTTCTGGCCTTTGCTCGCTCAGGGCATTGCCTCCACCCCTTCCTTTTAGCTGGTATGAAGTCCTGAAGTCCGAAGCTTTAGAGATTTAGCTCTCCCAGGAAGCCCCTCCATCTCCTCTAGCTCAGGCTAGGGCTCATTCAGTCCCAGTGGAAATATAACAGTCTGGATGGGCTCAATTCTCTCAACTCTTTTGGGGACAAAGAGAAGAGGATCCTGGGCGGGGGGCTTGCTGGCCCCATAGTCTACCTGAGTCAGTGAGCATCGGGTTCAGACAATTAGGTGGAGAAGCAATTGAGGAAGACATCCAACATCCAAATACTCATACATACACATACACACACGTATAGACACACAAACAAACACACACATGGTTTAAGTCAGGGTCAAAGGCCAAAGGGTGGTGCACAAAGCCCCCACTCAGCGAACATTCCCTAAGCACCTGCTAAGGGCAAGCTACATTTCTCATCTATTTTAATTGCAAATAGCTGCGTGTAATGACAAATAACCATAGATACTTTACAGCTGAGAGACGGGGAGTGGTCCTCAAACTGTGCTGAGAAGGGTCAAGAGTCAATCAGGCTGGCTGACTTCACTACCCCAACTCCTGAATCCTGCAAGAGAGTGGAGCTATATTTCAGCTCCTAGGGTCCTGGGACCCAGGGGCCACACCTGCCACACTTGTGAAGGCAAGCACCATCTACCTCTGCCAGGTAAAAAGACAGTGCATCTCATGCTGTTTGTGACAGCTGCTGTACAGAGAGAAGCTAAGTTTGGAAACAGATTATGAAAACATATATCTGCTCTGAAGGGTGCGATCAATCAGACGCTGGAGGTGCAGGCTCACCTGTGCTCTTGGTCTCCCCAGCAGTACACAGCCCCTGCCAGTTACCGCGGAGCCTACCAGGCCTCGTCCCTGCTGGGGCGCCGCTGGCCTGCTCAGGCTGCTGGGAAGTCGGAGAGGAAGCTGGGGCTCAGCTTGCCAGTTTGGAAGCTGCTGGCTGGGCTATGGGCCAGGTAGTAGAAGAGAGCCGGGCCAGCCTGGGTGTGAGGGTGCTGAGGCCCTGCCACTCGTGCAATGGCAGCAGTGTGTGGTGCCCACAGTGGTGGCTAATTCATGATCAGGCGTGGAAGCCTAGCACAGGTGTGTGCCCCAGGCCACTGACTCTCCTGGAGGTACTTCCTCCCTCTCAGCTGAGATAGGCTGGCGTAGGGAATTCTAGAGGCAATCCCACCAAGTCCCTCAGAGCTTGTTGCACCCTGCCCTTTTTATGAGCGAGGAAACAAAAAACCATGAGAAGCTCCACACTTGGAGGAGTGTGCTGCCCTACACGAAGGCCTTGGAAACCCAGCCATTCTCACCTTGTACCCTGGAGGGAGAAAATAGTGTGGAATCTAGGCCAAGGGAGCCTTCCCGCATGCGAGCGTGTGCATGTTCGTGTGTGCGTGTGTGTGTGTGTGTGTGTGTGTGTGTGTGTGCGTGCACGTACATGTGCCAGCAGAGGGGCCTCTTCTGGGCTTATGCCCATGTGACCTCTCCTGCATATGGCAGGAGCTCCTACTTCATGCTTCTGTTCCCTGCCTGCCTGAGCCTACCACTGTGCCTTACAGCTACGGCACTGGAGTGTGAGCCCTGTGTATAGTGCAGGTGTGTCCCATCTCTTTCCAGCCAGCCACAGGCTTGGCACACAGGTCAGAACCCACCCACTACTGCTGCACCTGGTAATGGTGGCTCTGGTTTTCCTTGCAGTCTCAATCACCTCCCTCCATCCCACTCCTAGAGGGCAGGACCCTCAGTGCGCCGCCGCCATGCTGGGAACCCCACCTTCCTTCCCACCCCACAGAGGCCCAGTCACTTGAGCTGCTCCAGGATGTGGTGTGGAGATGGGGGGGACTGTGATTTATAAGAAACAACAGCCATCTGGGTGTTATGAAGCCTGCAAGATGCCACAGACCTGGTTTTAACTTGAGTCCCAGAAACATGTTCCATGTACCTTAGAGCCATGGAGTTGGGGGGAAAGTTCCAGACCTAGTATGGTGGGACCCTTCTGTGGTCACTTACTTCTCCCACTTAAGACTCTTTGGGTCCTACCATCTGCCATCTGCAAATGGACAGAAGCCCCAGAGGTTTGCCTGCTTCATGGAGAGGGTTTGCAGCTCAACCTCTGTCCATGAGACCGAACTTCAGAACTTGGAAAAGTTGCATCAGCCTAGGAGCCTGGGAACTCTCTTCCAGGTGGGCCCTGGGGCCAGGGGATCTTAAACAGCTGTGCGGAAGCTGGGGCTCTGCAGGTCTTGAAGACAGGAGCCATAGTGCAAGGCTGCTTCCCAGCCTGGAGCATCCCCTCCCCCTGCTGCCAACACACATCTGCACCAAGAGTTCCCCTGGCACCTAAGGGGCATTTCTGCAATCAGCATTCCTACCACAGGGTGACCAAGGCTGAGCCTAACGGATCAACAACAGGCTTCCTCCCCTGTGGGTAGCTGGGTTACTTTGGGAATGAAAGCTTGGGTGTGCCGTGTGGAATGTCCAATTCCTTGCTCCAGTCCTGAGATGACTCCTGTAACCCAAGAAGCTTTCTGACCTGATGCCAAGAATGCCATTCCTTCCGGAACTCCCTGGAAGCCAGGATGCAGAGGGAGGGACTCAGGCCTGAGATGGTAAAAGTGGAGGCTCTCTGGGCAGACCCTAGCCTCTCTACTTCAAACATGCTGGGCCCATGACAATGTGACCATGAACAGCCAAGGTGTCAGGGGTGAGGGGCAGGGAGGTTGCATTTGCTGTGCACCTCTTCTGTGATGACTCCCTTTAACAAGCTAGAGTCACCCAGGGAGAGAGTCTCAGTGGAGGACTATCTAGCTTTGGTTGGTCTGAGGGCATGACTTGAGGGGTCATCTTGATTCTACTGAGGTGGTAGGAAGATGTCCACGGTGGGCGGCACCAATCCCCAGACACAGGATCCTGAACTGCCAGAGGAGGAGCAAGGGAGGCTCAATCAGGTTTCTGCCGCCAGCTATGAGCTCTGCCACAGCAAGCTGCTGGGTGTGGAGCTCTCAATAGACGCCCAAAGCTGAATGAGATGGATGCCCTTGTCAATGAGGTTTCACCCAGCTGAAGGCCAGCTTGACTTCCACTTTCCGCTATGCCCTTTACAGCAAGAAAGCATTGGGCATGGATCTGCCAGCCTTTTGGAACAAACTTCTGTCCTTTATCCATACCCTCATCTTAGGAATTCCACACATCCACTCAGATTCAGGTTAGTGGAGCCAATGCTGGAGCTCTGGGGCTTCTGGGGCAGTGAATGAATGAATGACCCGACCTCCCTACTTTGAGAATCACACTCACACACACACACACACACACACACACTCACATATACATGCTCACACACACATACTCTCTCACACTCACACTCACATTCTCACTCACACACGCTCACACTCTCTCTCACACACACATACACATGCTCACACACACTCTCTCACACTCACACTCTCACTCACACACATGCTCACACACACTCACACTCACTCACACACATGCTCACACACACTCACACACTCACACTCACACATACACATGCTCACACACACTCTCTCACACACACACACATACACATGCTCACACACACATACTCTCTCACACCCACACTCACATTCTCACTCACACACATGCTCACACTCTCACACACACTCACACACTCTCTCACACTCACACTCACACACACTCACACAGATTATCTGTCCCTGGCCTAGATGCACATGCAGGGTGTCTGTCCCCACCTGTCACCTCCACATACCTCCACCGCACATACCTCCTGCAGGTCCTTTAAATGGCAACAAGGATCTGGTAATCCCCACATGCTGATCCCTAGGAAAATAGCCCAGCTCTGCACAAACTTAGACACCTGTCCCCTCCCAACCATAGGTTAAGGGGGAGAGAGGGGTTTGGTCCCTAGAGGAAGACATAGGAGAATCTTGGGGTACACAGGTAAGGGGTGGGCTGCAGTGCAGGTATAGGTCCAGCTGACAGACTTGGCTTGAATGCAACGTCCCCCACAGCCGGGAGCATTTGAGTATTGTCCCCAGTTGGTGCGCTGTTTGGGTGACGTAGGAGGCGTGGGCTAGCCGGAGCAGGTGTGCTACTGGGGATGGGCTCGGGAGTTGAAAGGCTCAGCTATTCCCCGTGTGTTCTCCGCGTTGCTTCGGGATGTGGACCCTGGGTTTCTCTCTGCATCCGGTTCCTGCTGCCTCACTCTGGCACCCATGGATTCTAACTAGAACCAGAATCCCAAATAAACTTCCTTCTCTAAGTTGCCTTGACCATGGTGTTTTTGCCTTAGCCACAGAAGAGGAACTAAGAACTGATGCTCCCATGGTGAGGAGGGAGGGTGACATGGCTCTGACTCCGGGTTGAGGGCTGATAGCTGCCACTGGGCCGGCAAGTCTCCTTCCTCTGCATATCTAGATATGGGGACCCTCAGAACATTTCTGTTACAAGGATTTCTCCCGTCCTCACCCCCAACTCCCTCTTTCCCAGCCCCTTATGGCCACCAATCTGTTCTCCATGTCCATAATTTTATCATTTTAACACTATCATCTAAATGGAATAACGCAGTTGCGGCCTCTGGGACTGGCTTTCTGCACTCAGTAATATTCTCTGGGGATTCAGCCAGGCAGTGGTATGTGTCTACGGCTTCTCGTGTGTCTTCATGCCCCTCCTCGCCACTGGCTTTGCCAGGCCTGGCACCTTCCCAAGGAGTAGGAGCCTGCAGAGACCCTGTAGCAGGAAACCACCTCAGGGCATAAAGAGTGCACATGCCCGTGCCTGGGCACGAGTGGACAGTCCTGATGTCAAATGGCTCCCGTAGGCACCATCTGAAGAATCCACAACTCCAAGGACAGGAGAGGCGGGTGGACCGCCCCCCAGGCGGAGGGTGGGAAAGGCGGTCTTTCCTCTCCCATCTTCCCTCACGCCGTGCAGCCTGTTGGGGTAGCCACATGCCTTGTGCTGGTCCCTGTCCTAGAGAGCTCCTCCTGTAGAGATGCTGTGGGATGTAGGCAGATACCCCGCTGCCGTCTATGGGATCTGTACTGAGGACTTAGTGCACCTTGTCAGCAGGATCCTTGATCATCGCACTGACCAGACAGGGCTAGTCTTCCTCCTAAGGGGTTGATTCCTCCTGTGGGACCTGGAGCCCCTCTAGGGCTGGCGTGGAACAGAGCTCTAAGCCAGGTGCAGAGTTTTTATTCAGCAGGATGCAGACTGTGGCTGGGCATGGCTGCTCCCGCCCTCACTACCTGTCTCCCCAGTGGGAGCTCTCAGCCTGGATATTTTCTACAGAGAGCGAAATAAACAAGGCTGTAAATAATCCTCTCCCCATGAGGCGGGAAGACAGAAGGGCCCTGGATAGAGATAACGGAAGATGCAGGGCCACAAGGGGGCCAGCAAATTTGGTTCCACGGAGTGGAACTGAGACAGCTGAGGGGTGGGTACCAGACAGGAAAGATGGCTGAGTCTCCAGGGCCCCGCTCTGCGGGAATCCCAAGCCTGCCTCCTCCCGCGGAGGCCCCTACTCCTTACTGACAAGGATGGGGGGGGGGCAGAGCACTGCCCTGGCCCCTCACCTGCCCTGCCCCAGTGTGAGCCAAACCAGAGGCCTCCTTATCTGGACCCAGACCCAAATTCTCACAGTAGCTGCCTCCTCCTCCTCCTCAGTCCTCCCTGGTATGAAGACTGGTCTCTGCTAGTTCTCCAGACCACTTTGGAAACACCCACACATTGAGCTCCCTGTGGATGCTGATTCATACATAGACCCCAGTTCAGACTCTGACTTCATGCTTTCTGGCTGTGTGACCTTGGGGAAGTCATGTGCCCTCTCTGGGCCAGTTTCTTGTTTGTACAGTGGGTATGCCCTGTTCAGCTTATAAAGTAGAGTGAAGATTAAAGGTGAAGGAAAGAAGCCACTCTTGGCACAGTCATCTGCATAACACACAGCCTTGCCATCCTATGACCCCACCCCACCCCTGTGTGCTTCCCAGGGTTCCATCTAGATGGCATTGGGAAGTCACGAGGCCTCTCACATGGGGTCTTGTTCTCCAGATCTGAATGCAGCTTCCTGAGTCCCAGGCTTGCTGGTACATGGTTCAAGGCTCTACTCTCTCTGGTATCATCAGCACTTCCTAAGTGCTCATTCATGTTGGGCGTTGCCATTCGCTCCATGATTAGAGGGGGTTTACAGAGTCTCAAAGGTCTTGAGGGACTAGGATAGCGCATGCTGGGTGTGTAGGGGTGCCCAGCGAGGGCAGGAGAGTAGGAATCTATCTAAGGATCCCAGATCTGCATATGGAGTAGCATCTACTTGAGGAAGCAAAGGCTACCAGCTGTTGAATTGGCCTGTGCCCTTTCCAAAGTGTCCATCTACTCAAGGAGAATGCACTGGAACATCTCCTTCCATCTCTCAAGGGACAATGTCAGAGTAGAACTGCTTGAAGTCATGGTGGGCTACATATAAGGCAGGGATCTGGGCTCCCTATGAGTTCAGGGCCGGAGGCTCAGTGGGAGCTCTGGGGATACGCTGTGTATATGGGTCCTCTGGGGTGCACTCATCTGTGACAGCCAGATGGACAAGGGCTCTCCCTTCTACCCTTCCCGACCAAGGCTCCTTGGGCACTCAGCTGTTAATGGGGTTCAAAAGTAACACCTCAGAGTACTCAGAGATGGCCCTGGAAGGGGAGACTCTGGGATGATGCATAGTTCGCTCACACCAGGTTGGGAAGGCACCTCTGAGTTTGCAGAACACTGACTGCTCTCTCTAAGTCCCCATAAAGTGTCCTGTGTCTCCACTGACTCATCGATCCACATGTTTTCCCAGGCCTGAAGATTTCTTCACTGTCATCGCAAGGTTAGAAGAATTGTGAGTTAGAAAACTATGCAGCGTATTAAAGTCAGGCTGAAATATTGCCACAATACAGAAAAATATTTTATATTTATTCTCTTTTAGAAATTGTTATAAAGGGAATATAATGAGAATGTTGCAAACGAGTGGAATATTTTCTTCTAACCTGACAATAAAAATGTGTCAGTGGGGTGTGAGAAAGCCTAATGGAGAGCAGCTGATGTCTCTGGAAGTCAGGGAGTTAGAAGAGATTTCACTTGGTGTCTTAGATAACTCACAGAGCAGAAATGGCGGTGTCTAGAACAAGCTTTCTCATGGGAGAATACACGGAGGATGGGAGGGGAGCTGTGTGTGGCCTCTGAGACTGAACAAATCCTGGAATTGGTTAGAGATCAGAGAGGCTAGCAAATATGCCCATCACCATAATCCCCACCAGAATCTCATGATTCCCATCATCATTCGTCATCACCATCACCGCTATATCACCATCACTGTTATCATCATTCCTTGCATCAGCATCAGCATCCCCTACTTCTCTCCAGCTATAACTATCATCCCCATGGTCATTGCTATCTCAAATCATACCCATCACCACCATTATCTATTCTGTTATCTACAACCAGAACTATTCCACTGTGCTGGTGAATTTTTAACACAAACTAGAGACACTCAGGAAGAGGAAACCTCGAATGAGGAATTGCCCCCATGTTATTAGCCCATGGGGCATTTTCTTGATTAATGATTAGTGTGGGATGGCCCAGCCCACTGTGCCACTTCTGAGCAGGTAGTCCTGGGTTGTATAAGAAAGAAGGCTGAGAAGTCTATGGGAGCAAACCAAGTAAGCAGCATCCTCCATGACCTCTGCTTCAGTTCTCATCTCCAGATTTGTGCCCCGGGTTCCCTCAGTGATTGACTGTGATCTGGGAATTGTGAGATGCAATAAACCTTTCCTCCATTAAGTTGCTTTTGGCTACATGATTATCACAGCAACATAAAACAAGCCAAGACACATACCATCACCATCACCTCTGTCATCAACATTGGCACTCTAAACCATTCCTACCACCACCATTATCTTAACTATCATCCCCCATGATCATTATCATCTCACCACCATTTCCACACCAATCTATCCATCATCTTCTGTATTTATCCCCATCATCACCAACATTCAATATCAATACTACCACCAACACCAAGAATCATTCCCCATGATCTTACCAACATCTCCATCCCCATCATCCATAACATTGTCCCTACTATTACCATCACTTAGTACCATCAATACCACCACTATAACCTATCATCATTTTCTTGTCAGCACTGGCCTCATTACCACAATCACCACCTAGCTCTATTATTCCTAATACTATTCCCGACTCTCATCATCATCTGATATCATCATCACCACCATCTGAACCATTTCCAACATCACCACCATCCAGGATCATCACCACCATCATAACAACGATCATCACCACCTTTGCTACATCGTCATCACCCTTGCCGTCATCGTCATCATCATCATCTTCATTGTCGTCATCATCGCTGTCATCGCCATCGTCGTCATCATCATCACAGTCATCACCCATCTTCGTCAATCCACCGCCATCTCCACCATCCCCATTATCCTTACCATCCATATCATCACCACCACCACCTTTACTGTCATCTCCATAACCACTATTTCATCATCATCATCATCCCTATCATTAGCACACCCTCACCACAGTTATCAGTATCTCACCATCAGCACCACTGTCACCATCATCCAGTCCAGCATCATCTTTACTACCATCACCACTATCACACCACTACCACCACCACCACAATAACCGCCATCCTCATCATCTCTCCATCACCCCAGTATCATCCCCTGTCTAGCCATTATCTACAGCACCCATGTCATCACCCTCACCATCACCATTTCATTATTAGCATCCCGGTCACCACCAGTATCCACAGCATAATCTCAATAATCATACATACAAGCACTGCCATTTCAGGTGTCACCCCCACTCATCAGTACCACTCTCACCGCCATTGTTACCGCCATTACCATCGTCATCACCATCCCGCCCAACTCCACCACCGTGACTGCGTGACTACTCCTCTGTGTATTTGCTATGGTATTCAGAGAGGCTTAGGCTCACTTAAGCACGCACCCCTATACGTGGTGGAGCTCAGCTAGGGCGCCAGGTGACTCTGTCAGCACAGTGGTTGAGACACAACTTGAAAGCACTCAGCAAAGTTCAGATGGTGACAAAGTCTTCTCCTTAGTCAATGTTACATGTATGTACTCAAGGCCCAGACACCGTATGTTATCACCGACTATACACCATGAGAAACTCTAGTTACTAAGTACTAGATAGACTCAACGATATGCAGGCCCAGGGGCTATCCCAGGAATCTAACACATGGAGACATTCCCGCTTCAAGAAGGGATGAGAATCATGTGACATATGACAGGAGAAAAATGCCTTGGAATCTCTTGGATTTGGCATGAGGTGAGGATGGGAACTTTTGGGAAGAGGAGATGCACTCCAGTGGAGACGACAGGGCAGGAAAACTGAAGATAGCAAGGATCTGGGGGTGAATTCATACTAAGACTTCCAAAGTAAGACTGGACCTTGGCTGTGGAGAGCCCAGCTTATGACCTATGCGATGAGGTGCTTGGACCTGACTATGCCTGGGAGTTCCTGGAGGTAATTAGGTAAACCAAGGTCAAGAGAACTACACAATTCCTGATTTGGCAGCCACTCTGGCAAAGTCCAAAAGGCAACAGGGTGCCTGCCCCCTTTTCTGAGCCCACACTCAAAGGTTCTGTTAGGAGAAAACCCAGTGGCTGGTGAAGGGGAAACACTCCCAGGCTGCTCTGTGACTGCATGCAGCAGCTTGGGAGCCCCCGTAGCTCCTAGACCCCTGCCTCCCAGGGCATTAGAGCCAGCATGCCAGAAAGCCTGCCCAGACCACATGATCTCATGTCTGCTGGAGACTGCTTCCTGTGACCCACAGCTCCCCAGGGCCTTGTGGGAGCCAATGGCTCTCTCGTGCTACCTAGATTGTGCATCTGCTGGGAACGCACCTCCTACAGGCGCAGAACTTTCCATAGATGTGTGTCATGGCACCTCTCTTGAGCTCTTTGGGTCTCTCCCTGACCCCAGACATGGGTGTTCTTCAGAGAAAGAAAGAATAGCAAGTGTTGGAGAATCCTCTGGAACTAGAGCTTATTGTACTTCTGGGTGGATGCTAGTACCTGCTGCAATGTCCAGGGGCCCAGTGGCCACAGACGCAGTTTCTCTAAGGGGATCCGCTGGGATTATGCTGTGCTCTGTACTGAGCAATGTGTGCAGAGGGCAGGAGCACCCCCCGGGGAAAGGTGCTCTCAAATTGACATTCAACTTCACATCACGAAAAATACTACTGGAGCCAAGCTTCTCAAGATTATAAGAGACCAGAGATTGAAAATTAAATACGCGTGCACTCAATGTTGGGCAGAACCTGACCTTCAAAACTTCCTTTCAACAAATTTCCAAACAATACTATTTATACAGCTTAAAACAAATCATTGTGTAGCACTCTTTGACATCTTCATGTTCCAATTTTGACTCTGTAGACTTTCCCAGAGCTTGGTTGTGTTGGCAAGAATCACTATTGGAGAGTGTTGGAAATAAAAACTCTCTGAACATTTTGCTGTTGAAATTCCAAGTTTGGGTTATGTACAATCAACTTATAAATATTGCATTCATGTTCCCTGGACCTGAACAGCCCAGCATTAATCTCTCAAGATTAGTAACTAAGTGTGTAGGAATTCACTGTGCACAAACAAGAAATGAACCTTCCTTGACGCTCGTGAGCCGCTTAGGAAGCAGACAAAAGGGTCTGCATCATTCTGGTATTAATTTTTTATCAGAGCAGGTCAAGCTCATGTTCAGGCTTATAACAAACAGCTCTTCTGGGCTCAGGCACATTCTGTCTCCCATGTGCTGGTGCCCTCGCTTGTCCTTGAGGATAGAGAACAACCTCCTCCGATCTCCATGCTGCTGCTCTGAGTCTAGAAGATTCCATCCAGGCCTAAGTGGGGGTAACACTTCAGGGTGTTGAGTGAGGAAAACATGACTCTGAGGGCCCCTGCTGAGCAGGAAGGGCCTCACTGGTGCCCTGATAAATTACAGAAACACAGGCTGGACTTAAGGACCAAATTTCCAATCTTACCCTGCTTCCCAGGAGGCCAGCACTTGGGTCTTTCGGACTTGGGTTTTGCAATTCTACAAAAGCCCCTATTTATAAGTCACATACAAGTTAATATGCTGAAACTAAGCACAGAAATGATCTGATTCTGACATCCTACTTGGATTTAGGTGTTCCCCTCCCCAGATGGAGAGAAGTACAGGCCCCTCAGCTCTTTGTAGAGTCACTGTCAGCCCTCAGTTCCCAAAGTCCCAGCCAGGCTGATTAATTATGGATTCGCCAAACCTCCAAGCATTCACTAAAGTTAATCTTTTAAATGATCTTCATGTAAGTCAGGCCCTGCTCAGCTCCATCCAGGGCCTTCTGTGTTATCTAACAAATGGCATCAATCGGATCGATGCCGTTATTTAGTGGGTAATGGGCTCTGAGCCGGAAAGCCCAGGTTGGCAGTTTTGGGCGGTGATCACTCTTGCTCCTTTTACATCTGCAGCCAGGACAGGGGCCGACACTGTCCCAAGTCAACCAGCCTGTGCTGGCCTTGGCCTCCTAGAGCCTCCAAGGGCCGAGGAGAATGTTGTCTTTCCCCAGCCCATTCAAGCTCTGAGGCTTGGGTGCTACACAGCAACCTCCCCCATTAGTGCCTGGAGCCATGCTGGGCACACTGCTGCTCATCTGTGTACACAGGCATGGAGACGAGCCATTGGCTCCATGGCTATTCCAGGCCGGGCAGGAAAAGCTGGAGTAGTTCCCCAGTGACACCTCTCCCGAGAGGGTGAGGCCAGAGACCAAAGGGCATGGGAGACCTGTTCACACATTGGCCCTGTGCCATTATCTAGGAAGGATAGGGCTGGTGGGACTCCTGCTGATTAGTGAAGACAGGACCTACCCTGGGCACACAGGGATACAGGGATGGATATGGGACCTGCATGCCCTCTGCCCATCCTTTCCTCTAGCAGCAAGAGTCTTCCCCTGCCCCCACCAAACATGGTCTCATGTAGCCTAGGCTAGCCTCCATCCTTGTGTGCTGGAATTACAGACATGCATAACAATGCCTGGCTTAATGAACTACCAGGGATCAAACCTGGGACTTTCATGCAGACTAAGCAAGCTGCTCCCATCAACAGAGCTACATCTCCAACTCTAAGACCCTTCAGTCATCCAGCCTGCCTTCCCTGGGCAGCCTCCTTCACACCAATTCCTCCTCACCAAACTATTGTCACCCAGGCTGCTGCTGAGGACCCTGTTCCTCTTTCTGTCCCTGTCAGCATTCATAGAGGATGCCAGACCAAGGGCGGAGTGCTGGTCAGAGCCCAGTGCCTGCCTAGCCCTAGCCATTGAGCCATATCTCGGTTCTGGAAGCCTGCAGCTTTTGCTTGCCTTGTAGGATTCCTTCTGAGAGCAGGCATCCTGAGCCAGGAGCAGGCATCCCTTTGGCCCAGACACTCTTATGTGATGAAGTCACTGCTTGGTTAAACCCTGGGGTCCAAGGACCCCTGAGACCCTTCAGACATGAGTGGAGTGAGCATTTTGTTTTCCCTGGGGGCCGGTCAGTAAGCAGAAGCATGAACCATGTGGTCATAGATCTTATTGCCCGAGACATCCTAGAGCTGATTTCGGAACCAATGGACTCTAACTCCCGCTGGCAATGTACTCCTAGTCCTTGCCGCTTATCCCCAGTGGAAAGACCATGTTCTGAGAGGATGCTCTGCATGGCTCAAATCTTCACACTGCTGTGCGCATTTGAGAGAAGAGCCAGCGCAGGCTGAGGACAGCTTCACTATAAGTAAGTACTGAACTTGGCCATGGACCCATCTCACACCATCAGACTGCAATGCGACACTTTTATGGGCCCTGCTTCCCATACGTTCCGGCCCCTACCTTTCCTGAGCCCGTGCCATGACTATTCAGCTGTCCGAGTCTTAATGTAAGGAAGAGAAAAATGTAACCCACAAGAAAGTGGCACCAAGGCCAAGGGCTTCTCTCTCCTCCTTTCTCTGTAGGCTGCCTTGGAATTTTTTTTTAAATGAGTTTCGTGTAGCCTAGGCCAGCCTGCAACTCCTCATATAGCCAAGGTGACTCTATATGGCCAGTGGGCTGAGTAAGTGAGGAAAACCTCATACCACGGGGCTCTATCTGCCCCTTCTGTCCCTCACCCCCAGCTCATCAGGGGAGGAAAAAGCAAAGGGTTAAAGGAAAATCCTTAGTGCTGTGCCAAACGATGTTTGCAAGAACCTGCAGAGACCAAGGGAGATCAAAGCCATACAGTTTGCAGAGCAGAGATGAGGCGGAGGCAAGGGCTTTTAATTCAGTTTCTTTTTAAAAGTATCTATGAATGTTTACATGATAAACGCTTTTACAATACTTCTTGTTGATACAAGGGAGAAGAGCTGCCTATGTGCAGATACCTGAGTTTGAGAAGCAGCCTCCCAGGGGAGATGAAAAAAGGCACCGGTGGGAGGTGACCACAGCACAGGCCCAAGGACCACAGGGCTGAAAGGCACAGGGATGTATATTCATCATGTCTCTCTCTACCACTGCACATCCCCTGAGTATGCAGGAGCCCACTGCAAGCCCCTGAGCATGCAGGAGCCCACTGCAAGCCCCTGAGCATGCAGGAGACCACTGCACAGCTCCTGAGCATGCAGGAGACCACTGCACAGCCCCTGAGCATGCAGGAGCCCACTGCACAGCCCCTGAGCATGCAGGAGCCCACTGCAAGCTCCTGAGCATGCAGGAGCCCAATGCAAGCCCCTGAGCATGCAGGAGCATACTGCACAGCCCCTGAGCATGCAGGAGCCCACTGCAAGCTCCTGAGCATGCAGGAGCCCAATGCAAGCCCCTGAGCATGCAGGAGCCCACTGCACAGCCCTTGAGCATGCAGGAGACCACTAAACACACCATGAGCATGCAAGATCCTACTGCACCACCCCCCCCCCCCCCCCCGAGCATGGAAGATTCTACTGCACATCACTGAGCATGGGAGATCCTACTGTATATTCCCTGAGCATGCAGAGAGCTCATCTACTGAAAGATGTCATGTGGTACTGTGCTATCAAACAGCTTATAACACTCCTGAAGCCTTAAGGGGAAGGTGCCATTGGGTGAATCTTGAAGAATGAATAGGTAGGTGTTCACTTGTCCAAGAGACTAAGAGCACGGAGAGCTTCTGTCTTTCTACACTAGTGCTGGCCTACCTTCAGATCACTTTTTTCTACTAGTCATATGGACGAATGAATGAGTGAGTGAATGAGTGAGTGAATGAATGAATGTAGAGAATCCTAGGAGCACTAGGCACCTGGCTCTATGATGTTCTTCTCTCCTCTTTATCACAGATAACTCACAATGGCCCTGAGAGATGGACAACAACAGTAGTAGCCCATTCTGATGGTAAGAAACAGGCAGAGTGAGTATTCTGGTGACTGGAAGATTTATATTCCTTGAGGAAGGCTGTTGTGCGTAAAGCTGAACACATGGCCCCGTCTCACCAAAGGAGAACAGCAGGAAGAGAACAAAGTAGAGTTCCAAGTTCATTTTCATCATCTCCCATCAACAAAGCATGGCCCATTCCAGGAGAGGCTGTGTGCCTGCAGCAGGCACGCCTGCCCTACCCAGGCAGCTCTAGCTGGGACCGAGGGTGCTTTGCCCCGGGCTTTCTCTCCAGACCCTACTTAAGTCTTTTTCTATCTTCACGATCCTGATTGGTAGTTATCATCCAATCAGGGCTTCCAAACCCTTGAAACACACACTTTTACAGGTCTATGTTCTCAGGAATATAGCAGAGCAATGTGTGGGAGATGGTTGTGGCTTCAGACATGAATATATCCAAAGTCACAGAGAGCCGTGCACACACAGCCAGCTTCTGAGACACAAAGGGAAGTCGTTCGCAGATGGGTGGTTTGTGGGTACAGGCAACAGGGAGCAGGGCCAGGCTCTTTTCTGACCATTTCATAGCAACTGATCTTCATGGTGACCAAGAAGGGGTGCTGAAGATAGAAATGAACTAGCCAGTCTAGTTCGCAGATGGGAAAACTGAAGCTCTGGGTGTACTGGACCAATGTGGGGTAGCTCTGCGACTACCGGGATCCCATGCTCTGCAGAGTGGGGAGCCTGGAACTAGACAGGCAGTGATAACAGCCTGGGCCAGGTGGTTGGAGCTGCCTGGCCCGGATCTTAGCCTCTCTGACCCCATCCCCTTCTTTACCCGGGAAAGCAGAACACTACCCACTCATTTTTAATATCTATGATCTCTCTGTGTGTATGTTATGTATGTGTCCATGTGCATGGAAGGGGTGCATGTTTGTGGTTTATTTAAAAGGTGCCTGCACACAGGGCCCCTTGAGTGCTAGGCTGTGGTGGCAGAGTGGAGGGACCTGGGATGGCCTGCAGAGGTCCTAGGTCCCCAGACTTGTTTTCACTAGGCCACACCCAAAAGCTGCCTCCATCACAATCACAATCACCCTTTGGCCATATTTGCTGAGTCTGATCACAAACCAAGATTCTCCTTGAGCTAGCCCATCCTCACGACATCCATCAGGCTGGCTCCTGTGAAAGGTGGCTTCAGCCCTCTCAATCATTGCAGAAAGAGAAAAGGTGTCCCCTTCCAGTGGGCATTGTATTTGTCATTTAATTTAATTAATTACATTTAATTATAGTTCTTTAGAGGCCAGACATTTCCATAAAGTCAGTGGGCTGCTTCCATGGCTGGGGGATGGTAGCGGGTGGTAGCAGCAGTGTGCCTGAGCCAGGCAGAGGGCCCCAGTGGGCCTCCTGAGGCCCCAGGCCCTGTACCCTTATGTTTGTGCACAGAGCATGGGGTGGCCCAGGCATGGCCATGGCCCCTTCCAAATGCAGCTAGGTCATTCTGCCAGCAAAGAATGTGTGGGTCTATCCTGCATCAGTCACTGGCTCCTTATCCCAAGGAGTAGAGCAGGCAGCTGCCTGGGAAACAGGCTGTCTGTGATGAGTGTATCCAGCCATCACGGAATCTACTCCTGCAAACAGACACTGAAAGGTGGACACACACCTGTGTAGACACACACCTGCCCTGCACAGTAGAGATCCACAGGTCTTCCAAGGAGCCTGGGAAGTTTACCTCCAAGTATAGTATGTGCTACAACCAGCAGAGAAAGTCAGGTAGGTCCCTGTGGCCAGGGATGTCATGTGGCATCTGCATTTTGATGGCATGAGGGGTTTGCAACCTCCTCCTGGGCTATGTGTGCATAGCAGCCATGTTGGATGCAGAACATGACACTGTGTGGTCCATGTCCAAGGACTTTGCAGTCAGGAGATCAAAACCATGGGCATGCTCTGTAGTCCACAGTCACAGGCCATGAGTCAGGAACTGTGAGCCACATAGTTTACCTACAATGCCTCTACAGGCTCCTGACCAGTTAGGGGTCTGGACATCTAGATACCCAAGCGGAGTTACCACAGCAGCCTTGACACTTGCTTAGCAGTCTCGAGTGATGGGGGACGTCCTTCTGTATGTATGTTTCTCTTACTGGTTGATGAATAAAACACTGATTGGCCAGTGGTCAAGTAGAAAGCATAGGCAGGGCTACCAGTTGAGGAGAAGGCTGGGGAGAGGAGGCAGAGGGAGGTGGGCTGCCCAAGGAGTGACATGCCAGATTATGGGTAAGCCTCAGCCTCGTGGCAATGTATAGAAATGGGTCAATAATTTAGACAGAGCTGGCTAATAAGGAGCCTGAGCCATCGGCCAATGGTTTTATAATTACTGCAGCATCCGTGTGTTTATTTGGGGTGAATCGGCTGCGGGATCAGGCAGGACGGAACCCTCCATCTACACACAGGGGGTCGCTTGCCACAGGTTTCTTCAGAGTCACACTTCCCCTGGCTGTTGCTCTCCCTGCTTCAGCTATCTATTTCCTGGGAGGCTGCCTTGGGGCAACACTGCCAATTTCCAACCGTTTCCAGTTCCGCCTTACAGCAGCTTCCAATGTGGCAACAGTTCATCTAGGAGGCCCACCTTTGGCCATGTGACTAAGGATGTCTCCAGAGAGATTTAACTGAGGCGGAGACCCACCCTGAATGGTGGGTTGCAGCACCCCACAGACTGGGACCCCACAATGGACAAAAAAGGGAACAGAGCACCAGCGTCCATTTCCTCTCTGACTGCTGTGATGGGAGATGTCATTCTGTAAATATGTTTCCCATACTGGTTAATGAATAAAGCACTGTTGGCCAATAGGAAAGCAAGAGAGGAGGGACGAGGAGACAAGGAGGAAAGAGGAAGTAGTAAGGAGGAGTCAGCATGGAGAGACTGGGGAGACCAGACGCAGGCCCCATTCCCCGGTAAGATGAAAGCACGTGGAAATATGTAGATTAACAGAAATGGGTTAATACTTAAGACAGAGCTAGCCAATAAGAAACTAGCACCAGGCCAACAGCTTTATATCTGATACAGAGTCTCAGTGTATTAATTGGGGCTGGCGCGGCGGCGGGACAAGACCAGCGGCGGGAGGAAAAACCTTACGCCTTACACTGCTGTGTTAGCGCAACAGCTGCCTGGCGGTCCTGCTTTTCCAGACACTTCTTTCTAAAACTGCGAGCCAAAGTAAACCCTGCAATTCCCAAGCCACCCTTCTCAGGTATTCTGTGAGCATCTATGTTCACAATGCACCAGCTATCATGTAACCTTAATACTTTTCTTCAAGGAGAGGAGACCGTGAGGCCCCAGTCACCAAGCTTCCAGTCATCATCCCCTTGAGAGCTACTGTCCCAAGGCAGTAGCTGAGTGCCAACACATCTGTGATAGTGGGTCCTTCCTGCTTGGTGGCTGACCTAGCCTGGGCTTCTCAGACAGGCCCGGGCCTCCACACTCAAGGTCCTTGAGCTCAAAACACATTCAACGCTTTATCTGAGAGGAAAAGAACTTGGAGGACACCTCACTAGGTTATCCTCAAGGGAGCTCTGGGGTGGGGGAGTTTGCTGGTTCCACTTAGAGATAAATTTTTTTTTTTTCCGCATAAAAGCTAAGTTGGGGCTTAGTGGACATGGGGCTTAATATGAAGGCTGACAACTGGAGTTTGGTGCCTGAGACCCACAGGGTAGAAACAGAGAGCTGACTCCTCCAAGGTGTCCTCTGACCCCCACATATGTGTCATCACATGCACACATGTGCATCCATATGCACGTCATTGTATACAAAAGACAAAACAAAACAAATACCTAAGCATTAACTCCTATGTCTTGAACAAAATGCTTAGCTTCCACCAGAACTTACTTGTGACCCTGGCCATTTGTCTATGGAGCAATGCATCATGGGGAAGCAGAACAGCTGAGTGCTGTCATACATGTCTTGCACAGTACCTGGCTAGGTGCTACAATTATCATCTGTGTCATAGGAAGCCTTGGACGCCTGTGAGGGAACATCTCCAGCAGATACAGTACCCAACTCTAGTTTCCCTGGAGGGACAGCCTAGCAGGGACATCCTTTCCCATGGATGAGTCCCTCACCAGGTCACGGGGCTTAGGGATGGAGTTTTTAGTGGCCTGGAGGGTGAGGCCAGAGACCTTTCCCACAAGAAAGAGAAGCATCTTCAAGTGTGGTGGCCAGGTATCTCCAGGTTCCATGGGCTAGAAGTGGACTGCTGCCCCCAAGGAGGCTTTGACTAGCAGGGTTCCAGTCTCCCTAGCCTTTGGCCGCTCTCAGATGAAGAGTACGACCCAGCCTGTGACACACCTAGCTCCAGATGTAGCGCCTGCCAGGCTGCCTTGATCATGGTCTTGGACAGAAGGCCACAGGACTGCAGAGCAGCCCTTGATGGCTGTGTGCCAAGAGTCTGGGATCTTCCAACAAGAGTGCTGCCAGGTTACTCTGGTCCAAGGCTCTAAATGCAGTGTGAGGAAGACAGAGTTAGCTTTGGGTCCATCTACAACACAGCATGGAAAAGCATGAAGCCCAGGTCTATCCCCAGCCCCACAGACACACACAAAGGGAGGGAACCTAGAAAAGGAACAAGGGAGAAAGATGCAGTTGCCTGGGTACCAGACATGGGGACCTGCTGACGAAGCTGCAAGGTAGACAGTACCCGAAGAGTGACACCCTTTACATACAGGCACACACACACCTGTATGCATCCCCCACACACATGCACACCCACACACGTGTATGCATCCCACACACACACATGCACACCCACACACATATGTACATACCCACACACACATGCACACCCACACACATATGTACATACCCACACACACATGCACACCCACACACATATGCACACCCACACACAAAAGTACCTACCCCCACACACATGCACACCCACACACATATGTACATACCCACACACACATGCACACCCACACACATATGTACATACCCACACACACATGCACACCCACACACATATGTACATACCCACATACACATATGCATACCCACACACATATGTACATACCCCACACATATGCACACCCACACATATATGTACATACCCCACACACATGCACACCCACACACATATGTACAAACCCACACACACATATGCATACCCACACACATATGTACATACCCCCCACACATGCACACCCACACACATATGTACATACCCACACACACATATGCATACCCACACATATATGTACATACCCACACACACATATGCACACTCACACACATATGGACATACCCCCACACATATGTATACACCACATACACTCATGTGCATACACCTCTATACACATATGTACATACCCCCCACATATGCACATCCCACATGATATCTACACACCCCCACATGCATGCACATACACCCTCACACACATATACACATACCCATACACACAATTATACACACCACACACACATGCACATACACCTCCACACACATATGTACAACCCCCCCACATCAGCACACCCCACACACACATGTACACGCCCCCACATTCACATGCATCTGCACACAGACACATACACAAATAAAAATGAAGACAAGAGCCAGAGGACCCCAGATCATGTTGCAGACTCTTGGGTGACACTGTGTCTTTTGTGATTGGGCTTGGAGACACAAGCTCAAGGTCGCTTGGCTGAATACTGTGGCTCCTCGCACCCACAACGCGTCCTTTCTGAACCAGGGAACATAAGCTCCATGGTGAGCAAGGAGCAGGTTCCCGGGTCTGATGGCATCTATGTCCCTTCACAACAGCCAAGGAACTCCACACCAGCCACCTTGACAGGCGCTTCAAGGCAGCCAGACAGGAATGTGCCACCGCATCCTGTGCACGAGGGGCAATGCCACCAAAACCCATCCCAGGAGGCTTTGCTCAGCCGCACGGTGCTGTCACACAATGGGGCAATGTCCTTCTGGGCTGAGTGCTTGGCTGAAGTGCAACCCAAGCCCAGAGGACAGCTGGCTGGGGAGTGAGAAGCAGAAATGACAAGGCCTCCCTCTTGCCCTTTCTGTCAGGGAGACATGCCCAGCAATGGTGTTTACAAGGACATCTCTGAAGTGGGGCTAGCAGACACTCAAGTGAGGCGTGTGAAGAATCCTAAACAAGTGCTTGTAGTGTGTGTGTGACACAGTGTGTGCGTGCACTGTGCTTGTGTGATATGTGACATGTGTGATATATGTAGTGTGTGTGTGTGTGATAGTGTGTATGTGCAGTGTGTCTGTGTGATTGTGGTGTGTGTGTGCTATGTGATATGTGTGATATATGTAATATGTGTGTATATATGCAGTTTGTTTGTGTGATATGTGGTATATGTGATATATATATATATTTATAATGTGGTATGTATGATATATGTAGCATGTGTGTGTGTATGATCTATGTAGTGTGTGTGTGTGTGTGTGTGTGTGTGTGTGTGTGTGTGTGTGTGTGTGTACTTGGCCCTGAGCACTTTACCATGAGAGAGACAAAGCAAAACCTAGGCTAGTGTGAGGACATTTCCCATGCCACAGTATCGAAAGGAGTCTTTCTAAACTGTTCCCATCCTGGCTGCACCTCTCAGCCCTGCACACTTGCCCAAGCTCTGTGGTGGCTTCTGTTTCCTACCCCATACATATCTCAGGATTGTTCCTGAGCTCCCGTCACAGTCTGGGTTTGGGATGCCCTGGTGTTCTTGTTGGTGATGCTGGAGCCATGATCATCAGGCTCCCACACTCCCTTCCTTGACACTGCCTGAGGATTGGTTGGGGTCCCCTCTCATTCCTAAGGCCCCCAGCGACCATGACACTGGAGGAGGTTTGCATTTCTTGGGAAAGCAGGCACTTGAGCCCACACGGCTGTAAAGTGCCAAATGTTCCAGTAGTGGGCACCCTCGCTCCTTATTGCCTAACCTCTGTCCTGTTCACCAGCCAGCCTGTCTGGGACCTGGACTGGAAGTTCAATGCTCACCACTCATGCTCACAGGTTAGCACATGGAAGGACCTTGGGCAGAAATAGCCGACATAACCAAGGCCAAAGCTTATTGATATGTGACCTGAGGCTCTGAGGGCCATCCAAGTGGGATATCCTGTCACACCAGAGAGAGGATCTCAGATGCAGTCTCCATGGGGGAAGTACCTCTCAGTGGCCTGCCGGGAACAGGGCAGGAGGCTCCAGTATGAGAGGCTACCCTCCAACCCTGACTCTCACCCACACAAGCACACGGATGTGAGGTTCCCTGCTCAAGGCCGCTCCACTCTGATTTTTTCACTTCAGTTCGACTGTAAAAGTAATGATAATCTACTGTGACACTCAAAAGACCTTTATTTTACACTGATCGTTAGCTAGGGAGGCTTTGCACTACAGGTAAGTTCTATTAGAGACCTGGAATTGCTTACATCAATTTCCTTGTTCTGCAAATACTTTCTCAAAGCGCCTTACGAGGAGCTTTCTCATTGAACAAAAAGAAAGGGCTCAGCTAGGCTTCTTTCGGGAGACCCTCGGCCAGCTTCTGGAAATGACACCAAGTGCGTGGCCCATGCTGAAGAGGGTGCCTGAGAAGGCGGCTGCTGAGAGGGTCCCCAGTTAATGGACAACAGGGGGAATGCAACCTGTGGCTCAAGTGTCTGTCTTCAGCTTCGTGCAAATGGAAACAGGAAGACTGGACCCCAAAGATGTCTACAGAAAGGGAAGTTTGTGCTGTGAACGCTCACTATTCCAGAGGGTCGCCGCAGTCTAAGTGCATGCTGAATGACGTAGAAGGGTGTGGGGCAAGCTCTCAGAGATAGCAAGGGCTAGCCCTCCGTAGGGATTGACAGGGTAAAGGGTATTTCAGAGAATGAAGGGTAGGCGGAGAGCAGCCAGTGTGAGTACCAGATTTTTGTTTTAAATCCTGAGGTTGGGGAGATGACTCAGTGGGTAAAAGCACTAGTTAGGCAAGTATGAGGACCTGAGTTCAAATACCCAATATCCATGCAAAGGGTGAATATATAACATCAGTGTCTGTATCCCAACGCCCTACAGGGAGAGGGGTGGACACAGGAGACTGCCTGGAAATTCATGAGTCAGCTACGCAGCAAATGACAAAACAGAGAATTGTCTCGAGAAGGTAGAAGGCAAGGACTGACCCCCCCCCCCCGCAAGGTTGTCCGGTGACACCCACATGCATGCTGTGACATGGGCACACTTGTACACACGAACACACACAAAAGATTAAAAAAAAAACTCCTAACAAGAAGCATGGGACAGCTGGGCAGTGGTGGTGCACGCCTTTAATCCCAGCACTCGGGAGGCGAAGGCAGGTGGATCGCTGTGAGTTCGAGGCTAGCCTGGTCTATAAAGTTACACAGAGAAACCCTGTCTTGAAAAATAAAAAAGCACCATGGAACAATACAAACACACTATGGATGGGAAACTGTGAGCCGCAGTCCCAGGGCGACATGGCTAAAACAGTGTGTTATGCAAGGATGAGGAAGAATGAGGAAGAATGACAGGTGAGCTGCGATTACCAACAGAAAATGACAAGTGCGCATGCCCTGTGCCCCGCAAGCCCATTCCTGGAACGTGTCCCACATCTGTCCTTGTGCAACCAGAAGTGATGTATGTGTGCGCACTCCATATCACCGTATGCTTCATAGAAAAAAAGAAAAAGCCCAACAACAAAGAATTGCGACTGTTTGAATATGGAAAGAGTGAAATCCCACAACGTAGCAAAAAAGTTCCCTGCGACGGTGGCAGACACTCTCCGGAGTAGCTCATTCAATGCCAAAAAATACGACACGGCTCTGAACAAATGGGTGGGAAGTGTGCAGAGGCATGAGTGGCTGCCATGTGCAGAGAAACCCGTGAACACTGCAAGACAGCCAGTGCGCGCACTCGATGGATACCTCTTTCACTTCTGCATCAGGTTGGCTTTCCAACCAATCGCGTTATCTCGTGATCACGTTAACATAGACCACGTGACACGTTAACATAGGCAGAACGATGGCCGTTCAGAGCTGTTCATGCATACCTCTCTGGAGCCTGTGGCACGATGTCTTTCATGGTGAAAGGGACTGTGCAGCTGAGTTAGAGTTGAGGCTCTGAGGCAGGGGGTTACTCATCTGGGACAATGCAGTGGTTGTCGTTGTTAGAAGCATAGCCCCTTCTCAGGCTGTGGGCAGAGGGCACATGGCAGAGGAGACAGGCCAGAGAAAAGAGTTGCAGCTTTGCGTGTGGGGAGGTGGGGTCATGTGCAATGGAGATGCCCCAAAGCCAGAAACTGGAAGGGAGTGGGTCCTTCCTGGAGTCTCCAGCAGGAGCCTGTGATGGCTAGCTCGGTCATCAGCAGACAAAGCTCTGGGCTTGTCTGTGAGGGACCTTTGAGGCCAGCTTGAGATGAGAGGACCCACCTTGAACATGGACAGCGCCATCCCATGGGCTGGGGACTCATCTGCTTCGCACCTGTGGGTGCCACATCCCCCAGGCCTCCATGCCCGGACCTTCCCCAGCACAGTGGGCAGTGCCCCCAAGCTACAAACCGGAGTAAAGCTTCCATTTCTGAAGCTGTGTCGGACTTCGGATATTTGGAGTTGTCAGATGCTATGCTCATGTTATTTTTAGCCACTAAATTATCCTAATGGGAGCCACAGAAAACAAATATATCCTTTTAAAGAAATGTCAGGAAGGTATGTACGGGCCATTTTTGTTTCTCTCCCAATGCAACATCAAAGGACACCATGGGCAGAGGCTGAGTGGGGGCTTGGCTGGTTGCATTTCTTTGCAAACTGCTACCAAGGCCAGGCCCAGCAGAGTCCGGGCCAACTAGGAGCTGCCCTGTATGGGCTCCACCCTCATGAACAGTACTCTTGGCAACTGACTGCTCTGTCTGCAGGCATTAGGAAGAACAGCCAGAGCAGGAAGGGCGTGTTCCTCCTCCTTTAGCAGGGTTAGCTGAAACAGTACCCTCACCTGCAGGCCAGCTTGCTCCCCCTTGCTAGCCTGAGTGGTTGGCCAAGTGATTCAAGGGGTCAGAGAGCCATACCTGATGTCAAATCCCACCTGTGTGACTCTGGGGAGGGCACCGACTGATCTCCTGGCATGCAAGGATCTTATTTGTGAGATGCGTGTTTAGGGGGAGGACACAATGACATCACAGGGGCTATCTGCCAGCTCTTGGAGCCACAAAATCTGATTGGGTAGTAACACCTTCCCTACTGCTGAGGGACCACTCAGGGATAGCAGGGTCCCAGTCAGAAGCCAGAGTCTGGGGACATCTCCTTGTGACAACATTGTCCGTTATGTAGTAAACCAGCACTAGCATGGCTGCCTTGGGCATAGTGGCAAGGAGGGCTTATTGAACACCAGAGTGGCCAGGATGGCTGGCAGGGGGGCATCTCTAACCTCTTCCTGTGGAGGACCAGCCAGGTCCTGTGGCTATCATCTCAGGCTGAGCTGAATCATCGTCATGTCCTTAGCCTCAGGAGGCACACCATGGGCAGAACTTAAGACTCTATGGGCAGGGCCACTGAAATGCCTTCCCAGCTCCCAAATTCTCCTGTCCCCGAGCCTTTCTCTCTTCCCCTGAGCAGTTCCTATACGTCCTTGAAAGCACAGTCACCTCCTCCAGGAAGCCTTCCCTGGTTCTCTCCTGTTCCCACTATACGCTGGAGCTGCCTCTTCTTACCCACAAAGTGTTGCTGTTATTTCTGTGTCTTTGTCACTCATCATAGAACACTCATTCATTCATTCATTCGTTCGTTCCTTCATTCATTCGTTCGTTCACCCATGCACTAATCAAATACTCTCTAAGCACTGTTTTGTGCCAGGAGCTTTTGTAAGTGAAGGAATAAAGCATAGAGAGTGGACATCAGCCCAGTGGAGTCTGGCAGGGACTCTGAGTCCAGACCACTCTGAGGTTCCTGTCATGGGTTTATAGCTCTCTTCCAGGTTTGAAATAACGTTTGTGCTCCTACCTCTCCACCTATGCGTGGCCAGCCTTTTTTAACCAAAGCCCACTCCCCTGGCCTGATTGTAACCAGACCAGCCGTGGACCCGAGGCCTGGAGGGAGTCACTCACTCGACGCTGGCTCTGATCCCACAGAGGCATCTGATGGGCTCCTCTTCTGGCCACGGGAGTAAACCAGAGCTCTCTGTTCTCTCTAATTTGGAAGATGGACAGACAGCCAACCCCTATAAGGACAGAGGGCGGCAATGGCTGGGAGACTGACAGGTCCCCTGTGACAGCCGCATGCTGCACAGAGGGAGGGTTCAGGCTGTTCCCAGAAGGTAGGAGGGAAGATCCAAGTGGGGGTAAGTAAACAGGCCAGGCCTGAGCCCAAGGAGCTGCTGTGGGAGGGTGGAGGGTGGCAGCCTGCTGGCCTAATGCTCCTGACTCATCCATCCACCCACCCGCGTCTACTTTGCTCACGAGGGAAGCATGATAGCACCTGGATTAGAAAGCAACGGCTGACTCCCGACTCCCAGCCTCAAGCTCCCACTACTTCAGCAGGGTTCTGTGGCCACTGCTGCCTTTGTCACAAGCTCTGCCATTCCTGGAGTGATGGAGAGCGGATGGATGACTCAGTTCTCATTTCAGGGAGAGGAAAGCTACAGAGCTGGTGACTCACTCCGTCACGGTGACTCAGAGTCTGTCTGAGACTGAAACCCAGTGACCTGGTTCCCAGACTTCGCTCTTGAGACCAAGGACACAGTTTCAGGGTGAGGAGGGAGGAAGCAGGAACCCAAAACCCGGAGCTCAGGTCCCAATGAAACTGCAAAAAGCAATTGCCTTTAGTATAACATCAGTGAACCAGTGGGGGAGGTAAGGGTGTCTCCCCATAGCACCGCAGTACAGAACAATGCTGAGATGCAATCTAACAGGATCCGGGCAAGATCTGTGTTCTGGAAACTGCAAAGTACTGATGAAAGAAATCAAAGACTAAAAAGGAGAGATGGGCACCATGCCGACTAGTCAAAGCCTCAGTAGCCTTGAACTGTCAGCACCAAGAGTCCTTAGCATCCCCCAGTCAACTAGTCCATAGATCCGATGCAGTTCCAGTTAGAGTCCCAGCGGGACAGGCCTTCTGTAGAAATCAACAAATAAGTTTGAAAGTGTACACAGAAAGGCAAGGGAAGACACTTAGGAAAAAGAACGAAGCTGGAAGACACACCCTACCTGGTTTTATGGCTCACAATAAAGCTATGGTAATCGAGACAATGCGCACTTGGCACAGAGAGTCCTGAAATAGAACCATGTCCATACGGTCAATCGATTTTCAGTGAGTGCTGGGAACTCAGTGGCCAGAAGACAGCGCTTCAAGATACTGTGCTTGAAAAATTGGATATCCGTGTTAAGAAAAGAAGCCAACCCTCAATCAATACTTTCACTACAAGCAAATACGAATGTCAGATGAGCTGCAGACAGAATATAAAATTTAAAACTGAACGCTAGGTTTGTGTTCTGGATGACACAAACCTTGCTTAGATATCGGAGGCGGAAAAAGCAGCAGTAAACAAAACAAAAACCAACAAGGACAAAGCATTGAGAAACTTGGACTTTATTGAAATTAAGACTCCTGTCCTCATGAGGCTGAGAATTCACACCTCTAGGACCCATGTAAATGCCTGGTGGGTGCGATGGCCTGTGTGTAATTCCAGCACTCAGAAGACAGGCAGGGGATGGCTGGAGGGCACTCACACCTAGACTAGTCTTATAGGCAAGATCTGAGTTTAGTAGGGACCTTGGCATCAATCAATAAGACAGACAGCAATTAAGGAAGGCTCCTGATGTCAATTCTAGGCCTCTATATACGTGTGCATATGAACATGCACACACGTATCCACACACATGCAACTCACACTACATACACACACAACACACACACAGACTCGCACACACATACATGAACTCACACACGCACACACACACACACACACACACACACACACACACACACACACGAAAAGGGGAAAAATACGGTGAAGGTCTAGTGAGGAGCACACCTAATGTCAACTTCTGGTTTCCACATACACAATTCCACAAACCCCCATGAATACATACATCACACACACGTGTACACACACAACACAAGAGCCCGGCACGTGCGCCGTGAACATCCCGCATAACAACAAGTTGGACCCTCGACAGCCCACACCGTCGGAAACCCCAGCGCGCGCACAAACGGTAAAACAACTAGGGCAGCATCAGGTACACATCCTCACCCACGCTTATAAATTGTGACATTGTTACTCAGAGCAGCAGGTCATGTGGCCCAGTTAATAAGAAAACGAGAAAAAACTGACCATCAAATTGCAAATATCACTCCCCAGCTAGATATACAGATGCATGCAATCAATCACCTGAAAGACATAATTTGTCACTAGAAAAACACAAATTAAAAGTCTCAATGAACTCCTGTTACTGGCTCCAGAGACAATATTCTTTGTTGGCAAGGAGAGGGTCTACTAGAATTCAGACATTGCTGGTGGGCATCAAAAGACATGACCATTTATTTTTGGAATGTAGTTTATCAGCTTTTTATAAAGTTCAATGTGTTTACCAGAGAGCCAAACAATTTCACGCCTAGAGATTTACCCAAGATATAAAAACAACTGCTCACACAACAACTTGATTGCATGTTGGAGTTTGGGAGACGTTCCTAGCTGATGGAAGTGTCCTGTCTTTTATCGTGCTGATGCTTACACATCTCTGTACAGAGGTCAGAGATCTAGAACGGGCAAGAGGTAGACAGGACGTGAGACGCTACAGGGCTGGGCCACATGACCTGCTGCTCTGAGTAACAATGTCACAATTTATAAGCGTGGGTGAGGATGTGTACCTGATGCTGCCCTAGTTAGTTTTAACTCAGTTTGATGCAGTCTAGAATCAGCCTAGAGAGGAATTTCCTGGACTGGTTTGTGGGCATGTCTGAGAAGGATACCAACTTGATTGTTAATTGACGTAAGACGTTCAAGGCCACTGTGGGCGGCACCGTTCCCTGGACTGACGGTTCTGAACTATATGAGGAGACCAGTGCAGTGCGAGCCAGCCCGTGAGCCAGCAAGCAAACGCTTCTTCTACTGCTTCTGCTGCTCTCCAGGCTATGGAGAGATTTCCTTGCGTGGAGGCAATACTATGTGATAGCATTTTATCTTCAAGGTCCCGCCTTGAGTTCCCTCAATGACAGATGTTAACCAGAAGTGTAAGCTGAAATAAACTCTTCCTTCCTCTGCGTTGCTTTTGGTAGGAGTGATTTTATCACAGCAACAGAAACAAAGTTAGAACAAATGCTGTGAAGGGCCCAGCAGACAGCAGCATACCCAGACACTAACCCCAGGGAGACAGCAGGACGCACCACTCAACCTTCCAACAGAGGGAAGAAATCCTTCCCACAGCAACACAGAAATGACCATCTAGTGAGGATGCAATTCAAGGCCAGGCCCTGATGGCTGTGGAGTGGGCGGGGAGGGCGCAAAGGACTGTAGACGAGGATCTGGTCAAGTGCAGGAAAGCAGAGGGTTCAAGTAGGGCCCACAAGTGCCTTCTGCCCATCTCAAGCTGCAGCCACTTTGTTATGCTGACTCCGGCCTGCTCAGGGGATAGGGAGGTCTGCAAACAGCCGTAGGGCGACACATAGCCTGGACACAAGAGACCTCCAGTGCTCACTGAGACAGGGGCCTGGGAAGTGTGCGGGAGAAGAGGTAGATCTGAGAGGAGACGGGTGAAGTGAGGAGAGGAGGGGGTCGGGGATGGGTGGGTCTCCTCAGCATCTAGGAGTTGTTGCACGGTAGCAACAGGCCTGCTCCATCTGCTCTAGAATGCTCTATGAGAGCTGGAATCAGATAGCCACTCACAGCCAACTGCAGGACTGTGAAGCCCCAGGATGGGCTCAAAACGGTGCAAGGATGTCCTACAGCGGGAAACCAGAGTCTCTGTCCCGCAGGGCTCAGCCAGGCAAGGAGATGAGCATTGGCAGGGGCCGGGGCAGGGCTGCTCTGACCTGGCTGGAGGGACCCAGCCTGAGTGCCTTCCCGTCTCAGAACCAGCCCTATGCCCGCAGCCAAGGGACAGGCTCCCTGGGAAGGAAATTAGAAGGGTCAGTGAGTAGAGGTTAAAGTGGCTGCCGCCTCCTTGTTAAAATGGCGTTTCCAGAGAACTCACCCATGGAGCTGGCTCTCTGGCTGTTGGTCAGGCTGTGAACCACAACTCTGTAGGACTCTACAAGGGAGCCTTGGGCCAGGCCATTCTCCAGTACCCCAAGCCCTTCTGGCTAGGACTGTGCTCACCATGGCCAGCCCTGCTGCTGAAAGCAGACCTCCCACGCATCTGCTGGCCCCTCTGACGCATACAGACAACCAAATCAACCAGACTCCCATTTCTACTCACATGACCCAAGTGCCCCAAAGTCTGTGAGGATGAACTAGACAGTCCTTTTACCTGGCTTGCAGAGACAGAGGTACTTTTGGCTCCTCTGCCTACAGGTGGCCTAGGGCTAGCTACCTGCTCTAAGAATTCCTTCCCTAGGGATATGTAAACAATGGCTGTACCTCCTCATAAGGTCCCAATGACAAAGCAATGTGATATTCCACCAAAGTCCACTCTGGGGAACCAATGGTTTATTATTAGGTGGTCCTTATAGAGTATGTGGGACCCTAATCAGCCACACTGCAAAGTCTTCACCCATGGCTGTATAGCCAGAACCCCACGTTAACCATCCCTTAGCTTGTATACTCAGAACCGGCCTAAGACCCTCTCCCTTCCCAAGGCCATGCAAAATGCAGGGAAATTGCATACAAATGTCTGAGAGGAGCGACTGGGCCACACTCTGTCCTTATGAGGGACCACCCACAGTCCACAAGCCGGTGGTGGCTGACTCTAGCACGCATGATCTGACGAAGACGGCAGCTATTTTCCCCAGGGGACTTCATTCTGAGTGGGCAGCACTGACAGCCTTCCTGCTGGCCCTCACAGCGACCATGACAATAGGACACAGCAGTGTCTACTTCAACTTGATTCTTATGGGTCATTTCATTTAATTCTCACAAAGACCCCACACAAAGGGACAACTGCCCCATTATCCAGATGAAAGAGCAATTGATTCCCAGAGTGGCAATCTGCCCAAGGCCAATGACAGGGATTTGAACCCTAGGCCTCCCCAGACCTGCCAGTTATAGACAGACAAGCCCATCTCGTGACCTGGGGACAGAAGGGAGGCCAAGTAGGAAGGGAGATGGATATAGATTCTAAAGCCTTCCCCAGGAACTGCCCCTAACAACCGAAAAGGCTTTCAAGGCATTGTCTGCAGACAAATTTTTAAAAAGACATGTCAGGGAAGGGAAGGGGGAGGCCATGAGTGTGGAGATCAATTGTGTCACAGACAATATGGCAAGAAGACAGACCGCACGAGAGAACCCTTCTGACCGGGTTCTGCCAGGCCTCATGGGATTGTTTTCATCCCAAGATGAATCGAAATTCTCTCTTGCCACAGCCCCCTCCCATGCCCAGGCTGCTGGTATACTTTTTTTTACACTGTGCAGCATGGTTGTTTTGAAACATAGACTTATGTAACACAGGCTGGTCTTGAACTTGCTATGTCACTGAGGACAGTCTTGAACACCTGATCTTCCCACCTCTACCTCCACACTGATGGGATTATAGGCTTGTGCCACCACTATGCCTGTTTATTAAGTGCTAGATATGGAGCCATGGCTTTGTGTACGCTAGGCAAGCACTCTACCAACTGAACCGCGCCCATGGTCCTACGCTGTGCACACTGAAAAACATCGATCCCATTGGGCCAGTGAGATGGCTCAGTAGGCAAAGGAACTTGTCATCAGGCCTGGTGACCTGGGTTTGATTCCTGGGACATGTATGGTGGAAGGGGAGAATAGTCTCTCACAGGTAATCCTTTGGCCTCCATATGTATGCATGTGTGTTCCCGCCCCTACAAATGAAAAAAATGTAACAACAACAACAACAACAACAACAAAAAAAACCTGTCCTGTAGTAGCTCTCCCCACGACTTAGCCGAATAAAGCCACCTTGAAGCAGCGGAGGCTTGGCCCGAGGGGTGGACCAGCGATAGGCTGAGCCTATGGGGGACTTTGCACATCCTAACCCAGCTGTGCACTTGGCAAGCACGTGGCCAACTCTGGGCAAGGTTGCCTAAACACACCGTCCCAGTGGGCCACAGCCCCTCCCTGGACCATGTGTCTGCCTTTGATGGTCAGTGTCTGCTTGACCTTGGCTCCTTGAAGAAGCTCCGTGCCCTTGACTTCTGGAGGGATGGAGGATTGAAATGCCAGAGGAAGCAGTGGGCAGCGGCGCTGTTACCACCACCCCACATTCTCTCCGCCCCTCCTCGCTCCAAGTGCCGGCCTGTGAGCAGGAAATTTAAATGTCCAAATATCCCTTCAGAGATGTTATTTAAACAGCGAGGCTGAGATGAACATATTCAAGTTGAGACGTAAAATGCCTAGGGCAAATGTCTCCACAGCTTTACTCTGGAAGCAGTGCTATCCAAAAATAAATAAATAAATAAATAAAAATAAAATAAAATAGCCTGTTAATAGCAAACTGAAAGGAGACAGGGGACTCCCCTGTGGAAGCTGGGTGGTCTGAAGCCTGCCGGTGGAACGCTGTCTCCTGTGGGAACATTTCATTGTGGTGGTGGGGGCCACAACCAGACAAGAAGGGCACAGCTGGTCCCATCTCTACTCAGGCCCTGCTGAGTCATCTCAGAGGCATGGCACTAAGTGGTAAGGAAGGCAGTAGCCCCCGGTAGCCTAAGGCTAGTTCCTTTGCCAACCTAGTGTCCCCACGGAGCTCTGGGTCCCAAAGCCACAGACCCAGGCTGCACCGTGGTCAAATGCTGAAGCAAGTCATGGGCTTTTATGGCCCCTGTGATGTAGCACACCTAGCCTTCTCTCTCCATTCTAATTAAATTAGCAAAAACGTAGACTGACGAAATGGCCGAGATTTGCTGATTTATCAGATGTGTGCCCTTGCTGCTTAGATAGGCATAGACTTCTTGGAACTTCAAACCGGAGGATGAGAAAAACCGGGCACCTGGTGTATTTAGTAACATCCAATGAGCAGTGGATTCTGAGGAGGCGGTGGGAGGCAATGCACCACTCCATTAACTGCTGAGCAGTGTGGAGCCTCAGGGGTCTGCACAGCAATCATAAAACCACACCTGGAAATGCAGGGTCGTCACAAGGTAAAGCTTGCAGCCCCAGAAAGCCTGGCCAGCAGGGGTCAGGATGCAAAGCAAGCCACCAGGTCCGGATGAGCTGTGGCCACTTGCTGCTGCCTGAAAAGACTTCAGAGGGCCCAGTGCCCACCTGTCATGCTGCAGTCACTAGCCCATGCCCTGGCCAGGACAGGGGAAGTGAGGCTGTGACTTGCCCAGCTTTCTTCTCCTATCCATAGCCACCCAGCAACATCCCAGGCATACTTTTTGAGGGGATAGGATTCTCTGTCCCTTCCTGATAGCACTGCTCCCTATGTGGCCCCGGTAAGGTCCATCTCTTATTATAGCAGAAGAAGGAAAACAGATACAAGGATGGGGCTGTCACATGAATTTAATAATCCTCCACTTTCATCTCCACCATCTTACCCTTCAATATCATTATCATCACCACCACCACCATCACCATCAGCAGCCATGATAGAACCATCAGGACCAAAATCGACATCATCATCATAATCATAACCGTCTTCACCACCATCATCAGTAGGAGTGATAACACCATCAGGGCCACTGATGTTATCAGTATCACTAATGGTATAAACACACCATCATTATCACCATCAGCAACAGCTGCGGTAACTTTAAGACTATTAGCATCACAATTTTAATCACCATCATCATTACTATAACCAACATCACCATTATCATCACTATTACCATCATCATCACCTCCAGGACCATCATCACTATCAACATCATCACTGTCAGGACCATTAACATAGCCAAAATCACCACATCACTGTTGCCATCACCACCACCATAACTATCACCGTCATCACCACTAAGATCTTTAACATCGTAATCATCATCACTTCCGCCACCATCTTCACCTCCACCATTATCATTCTCTTACAGGCGGACTCTGTGCCGTGTACCATATCTTACTTTAATGAACTCTGCAAAAACAGACATCCTGTTCTCACTTTACAACTGAGAAGACTTAGTGAAGCGTAGGTAAGATTCATGACTAGGCAAACAGAACCAAGGTTTTGATTAGTTGAGTCTGTCTCCAGTCAAATCTACACATGAGTCAAATGAGTCAAAGAGGAAAATAAATACTGGCGATCCACACATGCTTCGGATGGGATGGTGTCATGGGGTCAGGAGACCCCAGGCAAGAAGGATACTCTCCACTGTTCGCATTTCTCAGCAGTATCCACCTTGGCAAAGAGTCCAGAGAGTGATGATATAGGAAAGAAATCTATATCATTGAGAGGATTGAACCCATGCTCTCTTGATTTCAGTCATGGGATGCACATACCAATACCCTTGTTTTGTGATTTTGAGATCAGTTTGTTTCTTCCTCCCTTAGGACATTAAGCTCCATGCTGTGGTGCCAGACTGGTTTTATTCATCATCATATTCCCAGTGTTCAGCACCAGGTATGGCACACAGGGTTACAGGGTTTTCTCAGCAGACAGACACACACACACACACACACACACACACACACACACAGACACACACACACACACACGACTATAAACAGCACACACACACACACACGACTATAAACAAATAAGCTAATAGCCTAAAAGGAATGATTTTCCCACTGCCTTTGACTCCACCTTGGGAAACTATAGAAAATTTGTCTTTTCTCTATCTCTGTCTCTCTTCATTCATATGTGTAGTGGGGGGAGGGCTTTAGAGAACTTGTCATCATTCAACATGATAATCACAGGCTTGTTCCATCACTAGACAGCAGGATTTGGGACCTGGTACCCCAACAAGTTAATTTTAGAGTCTGCCCTTCCCACCTTGCAACATTTGGATACCATGGTAATAAGTATGACAGGTGTTCTTCCAGTCATACATCTCTCAACATCTCTCATCTAACCATCCTATCTATCTATCTATCTATCTATCTATCTATCTATCTATCTATCTATCTATCCATCCATATATAATTTATTATTTGTCTATCTACCTCTATTTATCTAATGTATCTATCCATCTATTATAATCTATCATTTATCCATCCATCCATCCTTTTATCCATTCAGGCTAATAAATCACAGAAACAAATAGGTATGTATTAATCTTTCATATAAAACACTTTTTATCCTTCCAACCCACAGGAGGGTATGTGAATTAATGAAGAAATGAATAAGCTCAGGACTTCTGTGAGGTGTGGGATGTACCTTTACTTAGTCTTTTCACGGTGACCCAAAGACCCTCTGCCACACTGGTTCCCATGGGATCCAACCATGATAAGGAAGGGCAAAGTGTAAAATGTTGATGTGCCAGTTACTGGTGTCTGATGAGTGATGTCTGGTGACTGGTGACTGGTGTCTACTGATGAGTCCTTGCCTGTGGCAGGGAAGCCAGGCCTTGCTCGTCCTGTTGAATGGTGACAACTCCTCTAGAGCCCTGCACTACACCGGAAGCTGACAATTGAGATTAACCATCACAGGTGGTCCCTCACTTCTTGTTATCTGGGCTGCAGGCACTGTAAGTCTAAGGGAAGCATCTATCACACACCGTTAGGTAGGGGCCATGTTTGGAGGGGAGGGGAGCAGTCCTGCACCATGGTGGATGGGATGACGATGGCCCGCCCGTCACCACTCCATCTCTGAGTCACCAAGCAGCATTTCAAGGTAGAGAATTCAAAGTACCAGCTTACATTCCTTAAGGCATTGCTGCCAAACCTTCCTGCTGGAGTCTGACCCCTAAGTACATTTTCCTTCCTCTTTCTTTAGAAAGTAGCTTATCTCTGCCATCCTTCCAACATTCGAGGACATTATGCTAAAAAGTCTTGGCACAGTATCCAACCCCGAGTGAAAGCTCATTACATGCCAACTAGCCACAGCTTCTGTCAGGGCATCGGCTGCCACTGTTTGCAAGCATGTGTCAGATCAGTGGGGTGGTCCTGGCCAGATGGCTTTCACAGAGCCCAAAGTCCACACATCAACTTGGCACCCAGACGAGCTTTAAACTGTTGCACCAAACCTGAATTGGGCACAAAAGTCTCAGCGAGGGTGATGGAATTGTGTTCTACAGGGAAGGGATGCTCAGTTTAGATTCCCCCAGGGAAGTGTAGGCAAGCCCAATAGAACCCTAATGTACTGGGCAACTGTTCTAAAAATACCCGAGAGAGGGAGGCACCAGGCAAAAGGTAGCCATTTTCTACACACACATGGAAGCATGGGATGTCTAGATTTGTTATTCATGGTCAGGGTTGAGAATGTACCATTTGTTGTAATCTCCTCCCATTCTATGGAGGTTCCCTGTCTTTTTAGCATTGACGCTCACAGTTCGTTAAATTGCCATTGTATTTCCTGCAATGAGCACGGAGTAAGGACCGCCCTTCTCTTGCTGCTCTTATTTCTGCCCAGCTACAGATTTGCCAGGGTGTGCAGTGTGTGTGTGTCTGTACAAGCAGAAGCCAGAAGTAGATGTCAGGTGATTTCTTTGAGCAATCTCCACACTACTGTATTATTATTTTTTATTTTGTGCTGGGGAGGCGGGGTGTGTTCATGGCTCACACATGGAGTCAGAGGACAGTTTGTCAGGAGCCAGTTTTATCCCACCATACGAGTTCTGGTGATTGAATCCACGTCACCAGGGTTGATGACAAGCACCCTGGCTGGCTGAGCCATCTACTGGCCCATTTTATATTTTGAGACAGGGCCTCTCACTGACTCTGTGTTGACGAGACTAGGCTGGCCAGCCAAGAGGAGTTCCAGGGCTCACTCTGTCTCTACAACCACAGCTCTGGGCTTACAGACATGCACCCAGCACCCAGTACCTGGCACCCCAACAAGTTCATTTTACACTTTGCCCTCCCCACTCCTTGCTACATTTGGATCCCATGGTAACCAGTGTGGCAGGTTTCCTTTCTTTCAGTCATACATCTCCCATATAACCATCTTCTCTATCATCTTTCTCTCTTATCTATTGATCTATCATCTATCTATCTATCTATCTATCAAATCTATCTAATCTACCATCTATCATCTAGCTATCTATATATGTATCTAATCTATCATCTATTTATTATCTATCCATTTATCTATAATCTATCTATCTATCCATCCATCTATCTATATCCATCCTCTCCATTTGGGCTAATAACTCACAGAAACAGATAGGCATGCGTTAATCTTTCCTATAAGACATTTTTAGCCTCCCCACCACCAGGAGGGTATGTAAACCAATAAAGGAATGATTGTGCTCAAGACCCCAGATAACAACACCAGGGTCAGAAACTGTACCAATTGTGCTGACTCTGCTTTCTGCCCATCCTGCCTGTGGTTCAGTGGCCACTGCCTGAACTTGCCTTTCTTTTCCAGAGAATTCTGCTCAGGAGAGGTTAAGGGGAATCCTCTGCGCAGGAATCAGAGTCACAGCCATGGAAAGGCAGAGTGCTTTGTGGCACACTCTTCCAGGCATTGACAGAGTAGCTTTTTCTGCGGGAGACTTGCATCTGTTCCCTGCTCCCTGAATTCAAATTATATCACCAAAGAAGTAGCTTCCCGAAGGATAACGATCCTTCCTCAGCACGGATCTGAAGTTGTAGTAAAAATATAACATGAATGTTAAAGGTGAATTTCAATTAAGGACTCGAGCATTTATTTTGCTCTAGACCATGATAAAAAACAAAAAACCTTCACTGCCAAGAGCAGCGTTCTCTTGTGATATCTCTTTGAAAATCAACTATTTTTGAAAGCCAACTTAGAAAAACACATGTGCTCCAGGGTATAAGGCAAGTGGCACTGTGTATAAAATGTAATAGTGAGAGCAGGATCTGAGTATATTGACATTATAAAAACCGGGCAGCAGTGGGAAATAATATTTTTACAAAGGTGCCAAACAAAACTGCCAAACCTGCAGGTAGGTTTACAGACCTCTGTCACATGCAGTGGTATTTTATCTTGGGGTGTCCAAGAAAGCAAGGTGAAGAGAGCCTGCGGGGGTCCCTGGGCCTCAGCTGTCAGCTTCCCTGTAAGTCAGAGACATGGAGGGTCTGGCCCCTCCCCACTGGGGGGACAGGAAAAGGAGTCCAAGCCTGGATTCCCTCCTTCACACGGAGCCCAAGGCCTTCTTCCCTACACCCCAAGTCTGGGGCTGACCCGGCTCTGATTTTTCCATGTTTTAACTGAGATGAAATCCACACAGCATCAAGCACACCATTTTTTAAAGTGCCCAGTTCAGTGGATTTTTACCATATTCTGAGCTGCATGGTACTGTAGCTGGTTCCAAAATATTTTCATCAGCCCGGAAACTCCTTGAAGCCCGAAACAATCCCATGTCCCCTGCCCATCCTTGCAGCTCCCCTCTGTCTTCTACACTGAGGGGTTTTATCTATTCTGTGCACTTCCCAGCAGGGGGGTTTGTGGTGGTTTGAGTGACAGATGGCCCCCATGGTCTCAGGCATTTGAACCAGCTCCCTTCCAGAGGTCACTTCAGCACTGTCCCCATTTGCCTGGTGAGACAGAGCTTCTTGTCTCTTCTTGGGCTGAGGGACAAGCACTCTCCATCTACCTGCTGGTCATTCTGATGACTAAACGGGGTGATGGTCTCTCTTTGACACCAGGGATCTCTGGTTTGGTAACATCAGTTGTAAGAGAGGTGGCCAAAGTTTGTCTGGTGAGTAAATGAATGTAAGGAAAGTGTTGTGGCAGTGGAAATAACATCTACCTTCCTGGTGTTCATCTGGCACCCTCTTGCTTCCGTTATTTATCCTCAGACTTTCCCCAACACCATCCCCCAGGATAGACTCACGTGTGTGCAAGACAGGGCTGGCACACTTCCTACAAAAGGCTTTCCCGTCCACATTTTTGGCATTTCAGGCAACACCGCCTCCATCACACCTCCGTTCTGTTTTGCAAAAGCAGTCATATTTGCCACTGACAAGTGGGTACAGTTGTGTGCCAATAAAACTTTATAAAAAAGAAAGGCAGATGGCAGACTGGATTTGGGCCATGGGCTATGGATTGTCAAATCATAGTCTAAGCTCGTTGGCTGGCTCAGAGCAGTTTAGTGACCACCAGGGATTGAGAGAGGAAGATGCCTCCTTGGTGACTGGGAGCAGATAGGCTCTTTCTTTACTGGGAGGTCTGAAATGTCTACAGCCACCTTGTGCTGGGAGGAAGCCAGCTTTGGGATGTGGAAAGACCACACTGAGTAGCAGCTCCTGAACCAGATGCCAGAAGTCTCCTCTCGCCTGACCTTCCCATCTGTCACACGCATGCTATGCTTGGATGCCCACCATGAGGAGGATGCTGCAGACAGCTGCCTCCCCTCCTGGAGCCTTGCATTCCTTAAGCTCTCGGCCCACACTTGCTGAAGGAATGAACGAACCGATCTCCCGTAGGGTAGGGAGGCAACTGGACACGAAGGCTCTCTCCCGCTTGGGAACTCAGCCAGGTTGTGACTGGGATGACGGCTTGGGGGGACAGTTATGTGTAGTAGAGCCACTCCAGAATGGACAAGAGTGGGCACTCACCTATGACCCCATCTGTGAACTCACATCCCTTAGAGCAGTGGTTCTCAACCGTGGGTCACAGCCAAAGAGCCTGTCTACAGTGGTTGCGTATCAGACGTTTATGATTCACAATAGTAAAAATTACAGTTATGAAGCAGCGATGGAATCGTTTTATGGTGGGGGGGCATCACCACGACATGAGGAACGGCATTAAAGTGTGGCAGCATTAGGAAGGCTGAGAACCACTGCCTTAGACCTTTCCGTAGCCAAGGAGAAGGCAGGCGAGAATACCCTGCTCACACGGACAAGGCGCGAGGGCAAGCAATGACCAGTTTGGGGTGGTCCAGGGCAAAGGATGTGCTAGTTACCCGCAGCAACACAGATGTGGGATGGAGCTGGTTGCAAGCCAGAGGGTGCAGAGCTTGTCCCCGTGAGCTTGTTCTAGTGTAATGACTGAACCACTGCGTTAGCTGCCAGAGTCTAAATTAGGCACCATGGGCTACCTTCATAGATGCCCAAGGTGCCAAGCCACTAACCTCAGGACAACGCCCGGCCAGCTCACATGTAAACACAGTGGCTTACAAACTCTAGCCTTCCTGGAAGTTAATGGGGGAAGCTATGCAGCATTCTATGTTGATGTGTCCTCACACAGGCAGGCAGATATCAATGCCAGGCTACCACAAGAGACTAGCCAGGGCAGAGCCACTCAGGCCTATCTGCTTAGTGGAGCAAGCGGAGATAAATAAACTCACAATCACATAAATAAGTAAAGAGCTGTTTTCTTGTTCTCTGCACTTGCATAGTTTGAAGCATTTCTAGAGTGAGGTGGTTGGGGTAGATAAACAAGGCTCAAGGGAACCCTTCAGTGTGACCTTGGGACATTTATTTAGTCTCCTCATTAACACTTTAAAAGCTGGGGGCTCAGGGCTGGTTCCTAGTCCAGGCAGGCAGGTGGAACATGCAGATGGAAACCTTCCTGGTGTTGTACCCCCTGAGGAAGATTTCACACAGGGTTGGAGCCACAAGCTCTGCCTTCAATCCTCATAATCCTGTCCCTCCGAGAGCCGCACTGACTCCTCTACCCCGTGTTTGCTGTGAGAGAGTACCTGGCTTAGGAAGATGGCTCCACAGCCTTCTAGGCTGGCAGAGATGATTTCAAAGGCCAATATGGGAGGAAATACCAGATCTTCAAGTTCACAAGGCTTATATCTCTCACCTGAAATTCAGGCCTCAAAATGTATGACTGCCTTCTAGCCTGGGTACCCATGGGGATGTGTGTTCTTTAACCAAGGGGAGTAGGCCAGCAAGATGGGGAAGGCCCAAGCCTCCAGCTGCTCAGGACAGGGAGATGGATTAACACCTCAGCAAGCTTGCCTATATCCACCAGGTGTGGTCCCTGGCATTTTAATTTTCCATGCCATTGTACTTTTACGCGTGTCTACCTCAGACCCACAGTGGCAACCAGGAAGCACATAAGGCCAGGTTGCCATGGAAACAAGTCCTCTTTGAAGCAGGACTTACTTTGCTTTTGCACCGTGAGGTGACAGGAGCCCCCCCCCCCCCCCGCTATAGTCACTGAAGATGGCCAGTGGAGGGTTAGAGGCCCTTGTGGTAGATGAGAGGGGGGTGAATTTCCTTCCAGTTAGGAGACTGGAAGAGTGGTCTTCTGTCTCTCTTAGAGGTGGGATCAATGTGTCCCTTTCTCACAGGTCATCAAAACTCTCCCAGCAATGCCCCCCACCACAAGAAGCCCATCAAGCTACAACTTGCGTCCTGGATTCCAACACCTTCCAGGAACGCACCGCTCTACCAAGGAGCCATCTCCCTTTGACCACACAGGAGACTAGCCAAGATGATTCAGGGAAGAAATGGACCAGTGTTCTGTCCTGGGTCTGTCCCATGGTTGGTGGCTCAGCTGGTGTCTGTCTGCTGGTGTTTAGCAGGAACTATGACTTGGACATTGGTAAGAAGTCCAAAGGCTCCTAGGCACCCCACCCCTGCATCTGTGAGCCTGCCACATCCCTTCCCTGCTCTGAGCAGCCATTCCCCTAGCTGGAAGGGCTCTTTGGAGCCAGGGCTATTCCTAGGCACCCCATCTTCCCTTCTGCCCAGGAGGTCTGTGATGTAGCAAATTGCCTCTGTGTTTGGGGGAAGCAGCTATTCAGGCCTTCTCCATCCTTGCCCACCACACCCTCCCTCTTGGCTCCTGTTCTCTCTGCTCGTTCAACCTAATACTGCAACAATCCCCTTTTGTGTTTCATAGGAAACTTTCTGCATTCCCGATTGGAGCCACTACTCCCATTTCCTCTCTCTCAGCAGCCCGTGCCCTTTCTGATACGGAGCAAACAAGGCTCCAGTGTGGCAGCAGAGGCACAGACTTTGTCCATCCTTCAATTGAGGAACTGAATAAAGGTTCTGTTTGAATTTTGTCTGCAGAGGAAGGAATGGCTTGGGCCAGGCGTGTGCTTGCTGTCTGTGCTGAGATGGGCTGTTTTCCATCGGGGATCTAGCTGCTTCCTGGGCAATTTGTCAATGACATGTGCTAATTCTGGGCTCTTACCGGAAGGAGGCTGCGGTTTGCCAGTGGGGCTGAGGCAGCTTCGAGAGCTTCTCCCTTAGCAGGGCCTCTGGTCAGAACCCCTCCTGCTCTTTTGGACTTTGCCAAGCTCAGAGCAGCCAGTCAGCCCTGCTCAGCCCATCCGTGGGAGCATTCTTTTATTACCCAAGGAAATTGAGGATATCCAATGGTGAGGGAGGAATAAATCATTGTTCCCAGCTAAATGGAGTGGTGCAGATCTTCTGAGAAACGATGCCTTTTATCAACAGTGCAAATAACGAAGATTCTACGTGCCCGAGAACAATGAAAGGAGCCACTGCGCTATCGATGGGGTATTGCACAACCCTGTGAGTTATGTTTCCAAACCAGGCTCTATTAAAGATGCAGAACCCCTTTCAGAGGCACAAAGACTAATACTGCCCTCCAAATAATTTATACGTTCCCCACAAGGCAAGAAAAGAAGAGTTGTCTGGGGACTGGAGATGACTGCTTGGCATTTCTCAGCTCCTCTGCTCCTTGTGGCTGGGTCAGGGTAGGTACAGCACCCCAGGCCCCCAGGCTCCCCCAGGTCTCCAGGTGGAGGGGGTGGGAGGCAGGTAGAGCATGAATGGCCCTTCTTGCCCAGGTTCAGGGTCTGTGCTTGGGCTGTACCTCATTCAGCCTCAGCCAGCCTAGGATTCTGTGTAATGGGACACCTGAAACCCATCAAGAATAAAACCCTGAAAGATTTAAACCATAGCAAAACTCCCTGCCCAGCTTTTAGTAACACTTCCCAACCCCAGCAATGGCCTGTGTCCTGCCTGCCGCCACTACCCACGGGGGACTTTTGGCAAAGGATTAAGAACATTTTAGAGGCTGTTTGGGGTTGGGATGAGTGGGCACATTCTACAAAGCACAAGATGGTCCCCTCAGGATAGACCCATCGTGTTGACCGTGCCAAGGCTGGAGACTCTGGGCAAAGGAGTGGTTGTCATCTAGGCGCCTGCCCCCGGGAACCCCTGCTGGTTTATGTGGGGATACCACCTGCGACACCAGCTGAACACAAAGCCTGGTGAGAGGGCCTGGGCAAACACCAACAGGCTAACCCAGGATCACTTCCGTAAGGTGTGGCTCCTGATGTACCTGGTGCAGCCTCAAGGCTCCCTTAGGGTCCAGACTTGGGTTCCTCTGCTACAGTCTCACCCTTCTGAGTTCCCTTCTCATGCAGGAGAAGTAATAAGAACACGCCGACATCACGGGCTGCTGAGGGAATCGAATCACGTCTCCCATGCACAGCACTCACAGTGGCACCAGCTTGTGTGAACCGCCAACAACAAGACACTGTTAGAGTCACTAACGCTGGCTATGGTCACGAGTAGGGCTCAGGAAGGAAGCAAGGCCCTGGAACGTGTGCCTATCAGCTATTTCCATGCCTCAGTGAAATGCCTGTGATAAACCCTCTTTGGAGAAAAAAAAAATCACATGTTAGTTTAACTCAATCAGACAAATAACACACACACACACACACACACACACACACACACACACACACACGATTCTTCACCCACACCTTCCAATATAATCAGCTTTATTGGGTCTTTGCACCTTCTGAAGAATATTCTGACGGCCTCATTGACTCTGGAGGACAATAGCTCCTGAAGGGTTGGTAGCAAGGATGGGTCCTGGTGACCTTAACGATGAAGGCATGTTGGAAGGGGTTCAGAACAGTATGGGAGCTAAGCCTTCAGACCCATCCAACAGACTCTAGCCCTCCTTGATGCTGTAGGACCAAACCTGAGTGCCAATAGCCAGCACCTCAGGGTCAGAACAGAGGGGGCTAACAAAGACAAGTACAGGGGTCACCAAGACCTTGAGCAGCTTAGAGCTGGACTGTGGAGGGTTCTGCCCCATCTCTACTGAAGTTGACCTCAGATGTCCCCATTCAAAGGATGCCTAGTCATCCAAACAAAAAATGTCCCCAGGGTGGGAGACAAAATCAAGCCTGGTAAGGAACCCTTCACGTCCTTAGATGCGGGTATCAAAGAACAGATCTACATCTCAAGTCAGTGTGGAGGCAGAAGCAGAGTCTGACAGGCGACTACATCACTCCTGACAGAAACCAGCCTCAGGGGGAGACTTTTCCAATGCTTCGGTCACAGAAACAACTGCAGAGTTGGGGAAGATGGTGATTAAAAACACAGTGTTAGGCTGGGACCACGTCTGATGGGTCAAGTGCCTCGTATATTTGGAACCCCAGCAACCTTGTAAAGACTGGGCATGGTGGAATCCCAGAATTGGAGAGGCAGAAGCAGGAGAATCCCAGTCACTGTAACTGTCCTAGCCATTTGGTAAGCACCAGGCTCAATGAGAGAGCTTGGTTCAAAAGTGAATGTGACGGAAGAAAACTGACCTCTGGCCTTCAAACACACATGCATGGGTACGTGTACCTGCATCCACATATAGACACCACACACACACACACACACACACACACACACACACAGAGAGAGAGAGAGAGAGAGAGAGAGAGAAACACACACAGAGAGAAACATACACAGAGAAACATACACACATAGAAACACAGAGAGAAACACACACACACACACAGAAACACACACATGAACACACACAGAAACACACACAAGCACACACATAGAAACAGAGAGAAACACACACAGACACACACAGAGAGAGAAACACACACACACAGAAACACAGAGAGAAATACACACATGCACACACATAGAAACAGAGAGAAACACACACACACGCATACACACACACACACACACACACACACACACACACACACTTAAAAGGGCTGTACCTAAGGACACAGAACCTGGACTCAAGATAAAGAACCCTGAAAAATCACATTGGGGTAGATGAGATAACTCCGTACAAGACACATGTGAGGATCTGAATAAATTTTTAATAAAACAGAGGACTGGGAGATTTGCATCATTTCTCAATTGCTATATTAATTTGTGTGCCATGTGGTTTTAAATATATATGAGTAAACACATTAATAAATAGCAAAAAAAAAAAAATCCCAACAACCCCGAAGATGAAAACCCTTACAGATACACTTTTCTTTCGCACTTAGCAATATATTAATCCTTGAGCAATCACACGTGCCAATAAATAAGAGCCTGTGGAATGTGAATTGTTGAGAGCAGTCTCGGTAATGTGTGTTTTCCTGCAGATCCGACCTGGGTCGTAATGGATTATTTTACTCCATTTCGAGATGCTCGCATGTCTTACGTATATTTTAAAACCCTTGGGTTCGAACGTACCTTATTACATTTTAAAGTCTTTGGATTGTAGCAGAAAAATGTTCTGCACTATAAAACATAGAGCATAGTTGAGGTTTGATGGGTTTGCTTCTATTTTCTACCCCACAAAACGCTTTCTAAATGCCATTAAAATTTAGCATACACCATAACAACCAGGCTGCATTTTGTTCTACGCTTAAGTCGATTGACTTCTGAGTTTTATTTCTTCATATACATCAAATCAAATAAAGTCATTGCTGCAGTGGGGGTGAGGGACATGGATGCCCGTGTGGTGTGAGGCAGCCCTGATGCCCCACAGGAAGGGAGTTGCCGGTGGAAGACACAGTGAGTCCTTCTGCGTGTGTCTTGCTGCTGTGAGTTGGGTGAAGAGAAGGGCAGGGACGTGGGAAGATAGGCAGAGGTGTGGTTCTGGTACCCGTGAGGCAGTGGCAGATGTGCCATGAACCTGGGAGAGATGAGACTCGCAGGGAATACTGTGGCGTCAAATTCATCCTTAGAGGATGAGAGGATGGAAGTCTACCATGCACGGGACACTTGGCCCAGTGTCCTTATGACCCCATCCTGGGAAGACTTTGGGTATTGAGGCAAAGCCATCCAGTCGGCTTGGTTGGTAGTATCACACAAGGATGATGAAGTCATCATGCTATGACTCCACACCGAGAACACCTGGGATGCCCCAGACTACCGCTGTCCCCTTTCCTTCCTTGCTTATTCATTTACTTTGTGTGTGTGTGTGTGTGTGTGTGTGTGTGTGCGTGCATGCACGTTCGGGCACTCACATGCATGCCACAGTGCGTGTGTGGAGGTCAGAAACAACATTTGAGTGTTGGTTCTTTCCTTCCATTGTGTATGTTTTGGAGCTCAAATCAGATCACCATGCCTGGGAGCCAGCGCCTTGACCAGCTGAACCAATTCACAAGCACCTTTGATTTTTCCAACCTTTGTCCTTTTACTACGGTAACTCCACACTATGAGTTTAACAGTTCAGTGGCTGCTGAGTCATCTCTGAGGTTTTTCGGGGCCCCCCGAACTTGCAGCTAGTGTTAGAAGTGAGGGTGATCTGTGTCTAGGACCCATAACCCCCCACTCTTACACTAGCAAGTCCCAAGTTGAGATCCGAACCCCATGCCGTTCCCTAGCCAGCCACATCATCTTTTGTAGGTCATTCTACCTTTCTGACCTTCAGACAGTTCTACCAAGCAGAGAAGCTGCAGCAGACCCTAGCCCAGGAGAAGGCCGGATAACTGTGGCTCAGCTGGGTCAGTGTTCCTCTGGAACAGCCATCTGGGTCCCATGGAGAGGCAGAGGCAGAGGCCGGAGGGTGTAAGAGCCCGGCCCTACCTGCTGAGCCGCCTCATGGAAGGGTGTGCAGCCTCCCTAATGCATTATGGCAGGCAGGAAGTACAAATAAACATAATAAATCTGGCGGAATGGCCATTCTGGTGTAGAGTCTGCGGCACAGCGGGGGACGGGGCAGCCGGGTGTCCTTTGTGTCACGGGAGCTCACTGGCAGCCCTTTCCTTTTACCTGGGGCTCTGTTCTTTACAGCAAATTGGACCTTTCGCTCTGAAAGAAATAATTACTCTCTGAGGAGAAGAGAGCTGGCCATGAATGCTGATATGACACACAATGTCACCTTGCCAGTCAGAGGAGGCTCCAGCGCCTCAGCTTGGGGCCCTTCCAACCTCCCAGCCGTTTTCTCCTAATGGAGGTCATCTCTCTATAGAATTTGTTGATGATCTCCAAAATGACAAGTTAGAAAGCTCCTGTCAGCAGGGTATTTTTTTTTCTAAGAGGGAAGACTGGCAGGGATGAAGGCATCAGGAGCCATGGGGTAGGGAGAAGACAAGGGACCCAGGGACCAAGCAAAGGGCAGGTTTTGCATACCCACAAGCTGCGGTGACTGTGAAGTCCCATGCAAAATTAACTTCTGGGGCCGGTGACCCAGACACACGTGCTGCATCAGAAATCGGTGCTCTCCCTCGCCCGTCCGTAGTGGGCAGCCTCACAGAGAACACCAGTAGCCAAGCTGGTAGGGAACTGCAGGCTCAGGCTCACACGGGGCGTGCACAGTACAGCTCCACTCCCCCTCAAGAGCTTCCCCTGCTGTCTATGCATTTACATTCTGATTTGCCTGGGGAAGAAGGAATATCCCCAGCCACACTACGGAAGGCACTAGGGGTTGGGGGAAGGTAGGAAGACTGAATGCCATCATTATCTCCACAAAAAGAGCATCCCCTCCACCTGCCAGAACTGCTCAGGGGAGCAGGGGACGAGAGGCACCAGGGGTTGTAAATAATTCCATCTGCCAAGCCTAGAAAGGGATTCTAGCCACGTGTGCACCCCACCAGTGCCTCCGTGGGAGTCACGGAGATATCTGAGTTTCTCCAAGCACTGAAACCTTGAAGAAATGGGCCCAGGAGAGAGGGTACCTCCTCTCCAAAGTCCCTCCAGCCCCGGGTAGTAACTCCCTCCTCTACCTGTGACTAACCCATCAGGACAAGGTTGGGAGCATGCAGTGGGGGCTGGGGGAGGTGGGCTGGATGTCAAGGCTTCACATCTGTAGGTATAATGCCAGGCAAGAGCAATGAGGGAAGGCAGGCATGAGGGGGTTAGCATAGCTGTGCACACTTGGTATGAGACAGCACCACACTGCTTCTGCCCATCGAGAGCCTCACCACAGCCTCACCTGAAGTCATCCTGCTCCTGGAGCTTGTATAGATCCGACCATGCAAGTGTTTTTTGAGTGTCACATGCCAACAACCATGAGGTATGCTCCAGGGGCCCAGAGAACATGCCAAGTCTCAGAGGCGAAAGGAAGAACCCTGAAAATGATGCTGGTGCTTCACTAGGTTGGGGTCATGTAAGTGCCTGGAGATTGTGTTGGGAGCACATGCCTTCCCAGGTTAGAACTCAGCCCCAGGACACAGCCTGACTGGCTATGGGCAGCAACTTCCTACCCATCCCCTGGTGGGGCTAAGATGCCTCCCCTGGGTCCTACCCATCAGCAGGGAGGCCAAACCCTGGACATATACCCAGCCTTTCCAGGTTACTTTGCCAATAAACAAACCCAGGGCTGGACACATAAGCCAGGTTCCTATAAGGGAATCTCCAAAGACAACAGAGCCAGAAGACAAGAAAGGACCGTCCTCAACAATATGGCAGGTACAGAAGACTGGAGGACCTCAGCAGGGCTGCTGGGCTGGCCCCCGCTACCCCAGACAAGTCTCTGTGCTGCCCTGAGGCTCTGGGCTGGAAAGCTCTGGGCTGGATGTTCATATCTTCATAAGTATTAAAAAAAAAAAAAAAACCAAAACACCAGACCCTTTGGAAATTATTTTTTAAAATAGGAGCAGGAGGTTTTAATCAGAAGCAAGAGGAATTCCTTTCGAGTAATAGCTCAGTAATAGCGATTCCTAAAGTAATGAGGTTTCAGTGTTCAACAATAAAATGTGAGCTATGCAGAACACAAGGAAATAAAACTCCAGAGATAATTTTAGGGTGATCTTCAGATGCCTGAGAGGTGTTACAGGTTTAGTCAATTAAGCTGCCCCACAGGGGTGGTTTTCTAGGGCCCGCCACTCCAGGATGCCCTGGGGGTTCATCATCACTGTGAAGAGACACACACGTACCCACACCAGACTCAAAACAAACCTGCCAATCTCAACGCTTAGGTCCCTCTGAGGGTTCCAGAGGCAACCGCATGACCCACAGTTCTAATGTCACCCATCCCATGACACATCACTCTGTGGCAGGAGACAGACCACCTGCTTTAAAAAACCCCATAATCCAAAGGCAGAGACACCCTACAGGGAAGGATTAAGTGGAGTTCGGCTGATGGATGATATTCCACAAAAGGTCACCCCCAGATCATCACTGCATTCATTATTTATTAACAACCTCCAAGACGTGTGTGTCACAGCAGATGTCCAGGAATGGGAAGATGATAAAGTCACATTTTATAGCTAGAGACCTCTTAAAGGTGTTTAACAAAGAGCTTACAAAGTGATTTCAATGGGTTACAAAATAATTTATTAAGAAGTCACTGTAGCCCAACATTAAAAAAGGTATTAATCACCAAGAGAGATGGATGCAAGGGAAACAGTCCAGCAAACGTCCCGGGTGACACTGTGAACAAGCTCCACATCCTGCTGACAAAGCACTTGAATCAGACAAGGGTGATGCACACACTGTCCACACCCCACACACCTCATCCTTGGCATCACCTCTGCACGGAACGGTCCCTCCCTAACCCTCCTCTCTGTGGAGTAAAAGCAAAATCAGGCATGACTCTTCAGTAATCACTGTCTCTACCCATGCCCACCTCATCTACCCAAGCCCACCAACATCATCCAAGACCAGGAACCCCACTAATAGCCACCAACTCCACCCAAGTCTAATAGCACCATCCAAGACCATTCACTACCCACTTCTACCTCTTTACCCAAGACCAAGGACATTGTTCAAGGCCAATAAGTCTACTGATTTCATCTACTCTATCAAAGCTACCAGCTCAGCTCTCCCCATGCCATAAGGGAATACACATCAGCTGCGTTATTGTGTGGCTGGGATACGAAGCAGGAACATGACACATATCAGACACTCAGGAGGACACTGGGCATTTGTGGTGTCCAGGGACTACTTGGAAGGGGTTCATATAGAGGAACAGTCTTGGGCTCGTTTCCTAGAACACAGACTATGGCTTGCACGGTTGAGGAATATTAAATGCCTAGAGGGCAGACATCAGAGATTCTTCCTCAAAGATCAGCCAACCCTGAGAGCAGCCCCAGGGCTCGGGGAATCATGAGAGATAAAGTCAGAGAGGAAAGGGAACAGAGAATCAAAGATGATTAATATACATGGACCCAGCTTGGAGGCAACCTGGTCCAACTCACCCAGTGTAGGAGGCGATGATCCCCACCAGGGGTGTTGCTGCTCCAAATTCCTCGAACTAGCAGCAACACCTCTCTTTCATAAGAAATTGATTGTCACACATAAAAGTTTAATGTTCCCCCAGCCTTTTGGGTTAATATTTATAGCATGGGATGAGGTTCACCTTGACTTTTTAAAAAGCCAAGGTGTGAAAAAGTCACCAGGTGACTAGATTCACAGCCCCAAGTCCCTACTGCTCCCCCACGGGGAGTCATAGAAGGCCTAGGAGGAAAGGACAAGGTTCCTCAATGATGTGGGCTCCTTGAGTCTCACCTCTTGACCGGGCCAGCTCTGACTCATCCATCAAATGTCATCTACAAGGCTACCTCCTCAGGGAAGCTTTACCTAGTCATCTTCCTTCCTCCAAAAACTTTCTGTATTTGGGAGCTGGGGACCAAATCTGTCCTATTTGCATTCCTAAAGTCCAAGCTAAAAGCTGAGCAGACTCATCAAATAAATAGACACTTATGGTCCAATACAACGGTAAACGCTTTTAACGAGGAGGGACCACAAATTACAAACATGCAGCGTTCCCTCTTGATGGGTCACCCTGTTACCTCACAGGATCTAGAAGCACAGAAGGGGCAAGCCCTGGGAGCGCTGTGAGGGGATTGTCTTCATTAGCATAAGGGAAGTGGGAAGGCCTACCTGAGTGTGAGTCATGCCATCCCACCCACCGGGTGAGAAGAACAGGAGAAGCCTAGCTGAGCCCCAGTGTTTGCCCCCTGCTTCCTGAGCACGTGGGAACCATGTGACAGTTGCTTCCTGTTCCTGTGGCCATGCCTTCCCCTCCATGATGGACTGAGTCCCTTGGAACTGTGAGCCCAAATAGCCTCCTTCTTAAGTCTCCTCTGCCAGGGTTCTCACCTTGGCATTGAGACAGTAACGATACCTACTCCTTTCTGTTGCTTCCTGTTCAGACTGGCAGGTAGCAACCCAAGAGCCAAGCTTGGCTCCCATGACTAAAGCTGCCCTGAGTTGGAAGAAAGAAAATTCCAGAACATCACCCCTCACACCTAGCCTATCTTCCAGGGGCAAATCCCATCAGCGGAGGCTGAGAATTTATGTGCTGAAGAAAACGGCCCCATTAAGCTTGGTAGTGAAGTCCCTCCAGCCACGTCTCACTGCGTGCTGCCTGCCAAGAGGCTGCAGACAGGTGGGGGTGGGGTGGGGGAGGCCCTCCTCCCATGAGAATCCTCAAACCCCAGCGAGTCAGCCAACAGTGCCCACCACCTGGCCAGCCACAGGGACCAGGATGCAAACGGACTCACACACAGGCCATAAGCTCTCAGTGTGTTCCCAGCACAGGGTGGTGACCCAGGCTTCTTGTCATCTCACTGGATCCCAGATTTGCAATCAGGAAACTGAGTCCAGGGGAAGTGAAGTCACCTGACCAAGGTCCTGTGTGTGGGGGATGGTGGAGTGTAGACGTGAATGTGTTTTACACCAACGCCGAGACCGTCTTCTCAGCCCACACGACAGACACCATGTCCTTGGAGCATGTCTGTGGAGGAAATGGCCTCAGGCCTGCCTCAGGTGTGAGCCCCAGTTTCACAGAAGTAGAACTTGTCTCTAACCCTTTCCAACCTTTGTGCCTTCTCCCATGATCCCCATGTTGAAACCCTGAGCCCCTGACCCTCAGAGTGTGACCTTTGGAGATGGGGTCTTATAGAGGTTATCAAGTGAAAAATGAAGTCTCAAGGTGGACCCCAGTTCAGCATGGCAGTACCCTTATGGCGGCAGGGGTTTGGAATGGCACAAACCCAAGATGTCACACACAGGAAGACGGAGGCCAAGGTCTGCTTGCTGCTTCCACAAGCCAGGGGATGCTAGCAACCGCAGACTGGGGCCCAGGTAGGGGATGCCTTCACTGTGTTTAGAGAGTAAAGCAATAAACGTAAGTGTAAGCCACTCAACTGGGACCCTTGGTCACAGTAGCTCTAGCAAACACACACACACACACACACACACACGCACACGCACACACGCATGCACACACATGCACACACGCATGCACACATGCACGCACTCACGCACACATGCACACATGCACACACACACGTGCGTATGCGCGTGCACACACACACACACACACACACGCACATGCACACACACACACACAGGCCCTGGCCTGTGTCTAATGTGTCACAGGTAAGTGTCTTCTCTTCCCGACTGTCATGCTCTTGCCTTTTAGGGCTTGTGTCCAAGAACCCAGTCAAGAGCCTGGGCAAGGATGCTAAAGAAACCACCACATGTGGGCCTAGACGGTTCTTTCCTAAGCAGCCCACCCGCCACACCTCTGACACACCAACGGCCAAACATCTATTCGCAAAAGAGCTAAAGACAAATTGCAAATGGGGAGTAGAAGAAAGGACTTACTTCTAGGGAAAGACTTGAGGAAGAGGCACTAAGAGGCTGAAAGTTGAAAACTGACCAAAGTTCAGGGTGTTGGGAGGGGTGGGGGAAGATTATTCATGTCAGGACTGATGGTGGGAGCCCCCAGTAGACTGCCAGCTGCCTAGCTCTTCTGGGCTGCTAGAGACAATCCCAGCATGCTTTTTATACATCTTCCACAGCCTCTTTACCTGGCATGGGGGTAAGGACAAGATGGCTGCTCACTGACCTCTGGGGTTCCCAGGGCAAACAATCCCGTAGGGGACACCTCTGTAGACAGATCCCACCCAATGTCCTCCTTTACACAGCCTTTGTGCACAGACAAGTTTCCCCAAACTTTCTAGATGAGAGATTCCCATTCCTCTGTCCCCCAGGCTGCTAAAAGTCGAGAATTTCACAGCAAAAAGCCATCAGGACACAGGGATCTTGGGGGCTACAGCCCCTCTGCCTCTGTCTAAGCTGCTAATGCCAGTGACACAGGCTTCTTTGCTGTAGGTTGGGGAGACAAAGACAAAGCCACCATCCCACAAATAAATATAATGTGTGTCAGTACAAGACTCCAACAAGACTCCAAAGCATCATTTGGGCTGGAGACAGTAGCCCTTCCCTAACCAGGCACCTATCAGGTCACGTGAGCGAGGGAGAAAGGGGCACGTCTAGGCTCAGCTCCCAGCTGGGCCTGCCCTCCTAAGCTTGAGGACATCACTAAAGAATACAAACCGTGCAAAAAGCCACCACGCAGGCGACAAGTTTATTTCTCATTATGAGATGCATGACATGCTCGGACTCCTCATGAAATAATGAAGTCCATTTTTAATCTCTGCTTCCGTGACTTCCAGATAATAGGCAAATTTACCCCGAGGCCACGTCTCATTATCAAGGCAGGGCTTTTAGCTACAGATTCAGAAAAACAACTCAAGGGTCCCATGCCCCCAACCCCAGGGAATGAAGATGAGGACTTGGGGTGTCTTCCCCTGTTGGGTAGTCATAGGACCCTGCCTTGTAAAGCGTATCCCTGAGTTCAGCCTCCCAGCCTGGTTATAGGGCTGCTTGTCCAATAGCGATCAATGTCATGCAAAATGCATAGCCAGAGCCCCTGAGCACCACCCAGAAGCCAGACCTTGCATGGGATATGTCCTGTCCATCTCATGGGTGCTATCCTGCTCTGCCCCGGGGAATTTCCCTCCAAACACACATTATTAATGACACCTGCTAGCTTAAAGAAAAAAAATTTGAATTTTTTGTTTTTTTTTTTGTTTTTCAAGACAGGGTTTGGAGCCTGTCCTGGAACTAGCTCTGTAGACCAGGCTGGCCTCGAACTCACAGAGATGCACCTTCCTCGGCCTCCCAAGTGCTGGGATTAAAGGCGTGAGACACCACTGTCCAGGGGAATTATAATCTTTTTTATTCATATGCCACACTTGCACGTGGGTGCTTGAGGAGGCCGGAAGAAGGCAGGATCCTCTGGAGCTGGAGTTACAGGCAGATGTGAGTGCTCCATATGGGTGCTGGGAACCAAATGTGGGTCTTGTGGAAGAGTAGCAAATGTTTAGTGGCTGAGACATCTCTGCAGCCCCCACCTGCCCGTTTAAAGATAATGAAAACAAAAGCAAATGAGTAAACAAACAAGAATCTCTTCCGTAGCTCCCCAGGGCTCTTTAGATACGTAGTGAGTTGTGTTTTTCTAAAAGATGTTCATTTATGGTGCATGCTTTCATATATGTGTGTTTAAGGGTGGGTGCCTATAGAAGCCAGAGAGGCATTGGATCTCATGAAGCTAGATTGACACGCAGGTGTGACTTCTCAACAATAGTAAGCAAGTGCTCTGAACCTTCATGCCATCCCTCAAGCCTGAGAAAAAAGCTTAGATGGCCCCCAGTCTGTCTTAGAGGACTGCTCACCCACCCCTCCACATACCTCCCTCACATCTATGGAGAGGAGCGGCTGTGCCATGAGGTCCCCTTCACATCACCTGTGTGTGTGTGTGTGTGTGCATGTGTATGTGCATGCATGCGTGTGTGTGCATGCGTGTGTGCGCGTGCATGCATGCGTGTGTGCATGCGTGCGTGCGTGGTCCAGTCACCTGCTCTTGAACATCTGGTTAAGAAGGAAGTGGGAAGTGTCAGAACTTAAGACCTGAGTAGCCTGGCAGCTTCCTTTCTCCACTAGGGGCCCTGGGTGGCCCCTCATGGCCTTTAGTGAGGTCCAGGACACCACCAGGAGGCAGTGAGGTCCCCTCCCTAATCCTAGAGAAGGAAACAAAACAAATCCTAGAGAAGTAAAGCAATCTGTCCTCGATCGCAGTCTGTCGGTCCGGTCCGTGAACAGAAAGTCGGGGCTTGAATCTGTGTCCAGTGACTCCCAAGTCCCCAAGGGTGGTTGTTTGTTTTCAGTTTTTATTGGCTTTATTTTGTGACAGGATCTTCCAGAGCCAAGGACGGCGGCGTCTCACTTCTAACCTCCACCACCTCCAGCGACCGGATGAGCTTTGCACACGCTAAGCAAACACTCTAACCAACTGAGTTACATACCCAGCCCTGAAGTTTCCAGCCTTGACTGGTGCCCTACCACCATCTACAAAAGCAGTGGCCTGCACCTACAGAGCTGGGCCTCAACATGCAAGAAGGGATCCATGCCTGAGCGGACCAGGAGTGTTGGGTGGAGTGGGAGCATTGAATATGGTTAGAGAAAGCAGCCACCCCCCCCCCAGGACTTGCTAGGATCCCTGGTTGGCTAGAGCCACAGGGGCAAGAGGGAGTGAGGCGCAGGCTGGCCTGGTGGGGGAGGGGTGCTTGAAGACCTGTGAATGGCAGGCAGGATACAGGAAGAGCCCCTTGAATGTTTCAAGGAGGCTGTGACCTAGGCTGACTGTGGAGGTCCCAGCTAGTCTCTCTGCACTCACTAGGTGATGTCTGATGTCCAGTATAGTGCCTGGAATGTGCAGACACCAAGAATACTTATGGCCATGCTGATAAAACTGTGCCAGTTCCGCGGCTGTACAGGGCCTCTCTGGACCTTCCTTTCTGTTTCTGGAAGAGGTGAGCTCACTGGGAGCCATGACAGCTTTCTGTTCCAGGTTCTCTGCCTTCTTCCTCCAGATGGGGCCTTGCCTTGCCGAGAGTCCTGGGCCTGGCCAGGAGGAATGCATGCAGGGGAGCATGCAGTTTGAGAAACTGAGAACATCAGCCCAGCATGAGCCCAAGCTGAACCCCCATGTTACTCCCCAAACCAGAAGGTGTCCAGCACCCAAAGGAACTCCCATGGGCTAGAGTTGCTGGACTGAAACCAGAGGTCAAGCAGATGTTTGGTCTGTTGTAATTTACTTTAAAATGCCTTTCCTGGGAAAGCATGTCTGGGCTTCTCCAGACAGCAAGCCAGGCCGGACATCATCCAAGCAAGTGCACATGCCCGTCACAAACTTGGAGACTGTGCCTCTGTTAGAAACAAGACTGGAGAATCTTGGATCTGGGCAACAGCATGCGCAAGAGTCTTTTGGAGGGTACGGGCTGCAGGGGCTGCTCAGTTATCCAGGGGAGCATGCAGCATAGCCGTGACCAGATGTCCTAGATGACACAGTAGTGCCTTAGAAAGAGCCAGCAACAGGAGGAACAACTGCCATATGGGTGTGGTTTCCATATGACATATGACCCCTTCCCTTCTTCCTGCACCCATGCTCTTCCAGCCCCCCCCCCCCGCCATCCTCTTCCCACCCCCACCCTATCCCTGCCTCTTTCTCTCACTCAGCCACATGACTTGGGGCTCAGCACTTTCCCAATGGTTTCACATTTCTGTTTCCTGGTTTACAGTGATGGCATTGAAAGCAGTGGCGTCTCCTTGCTCTTTTCCTCATATAAAAACCCTTGCGTGCTGCTCTGGGGGAGGCTGCCCTCACGGTCAGGTGGAGTTCACGCTGCGGTAGTAATAATGCTCTGTTTATATTCATCATAAATGTCAGGCTGGGATACAGACTGCAATGGCATCTAATCCCACAATGCTGGGGTTTATGAACGGCTTCAAATGCAGATGCAAAAGGTCACCTGTGACCACTGCCCCTTGGGATTCCCTGATGCATCCAGCTCTCACAAGACAGACAGGCGAGGGTGTGAAGCACAGCACAGAAACAGGAACAGGAACAGGAACGCACTTCCCAGGTCAGGTTCCAGGTCCTAGTCTATCGCCCTTGCTCAGCTGTCCTCCATAGAGGGGCTCAGTCCCCATAGGTGGGACCACATGCTGTCCTTGCCCTGCAATGGAGGCACTTCCTGATTCTGCAGAAGGAAGACTTCACAGGTGTGAGTGTGTGTGTGTGTGTGTGTGTGTGTGTGTGTGTGTGTGTGTGTGTGCTGTCCTTCCAGTAAGTGAGCCCTCAGTCGAGGAAGACTGTGTCCCTTTGCTGGTCAGCTCAGGAGGCCCTGGTGTCATGTACCTCGCTAGTCTGTTTCCCATTTGTGGGGCCTTGCACAGCACTCAGATTCAAAGGAGACCGTGTGTGTGTGTGTGTGTGTGTGTGTGTGAAATCGAAACCCCAAAGGACTTATTCCCACAGGAAATAGAAACTTTGATGTGTGGCCCTATCTGTGGCCAGTTCTAGGGGCCGCACTATCCAGTCCCCACAATGTCGAGGAGTCTTATGACATTGATGTGCACCATGGAAAAATGACTAGGGAATCGCCAGTGTCACAGAAGGAGAGAGAACCATTTTTGGGGTCCTGGACGTCCCCACAAGCAGCTGCTGGAGGGGAGCAGTGGCCCAGTCAGAAACCTTGTCCCCTGTCAGCCTCATGGGACACAGGCTTAAGGTAAATCAGATTTGTTTCCAGATGCAGCAGGAACTCCTGGATACCTTGGAAGTTAAAAATGGGGGCAGGAGTGTGTGGTTGTAGAATTCGGGAGACCAGAGACCTGTATCTGAGACAGAAGACTCTATAAGCTGAGTATGCATACGTGTGTGTGTGTGTGTGTGTGTGTGTGTGTGTGTGTGTGTGTGCTCAGCGCTACTCATGGTCAGATGTTCACACAGGCAGGCAGACTCACACTATTGTGAGTTCCTTAATGTCAGAATAGCCTCACATTTCTATAGCAACCATCTACTAAGAAGTTAAGAGTCCTGGACTCAATCTTGACTTGGAAGAAAGAAAGAGAGAAAGAAAGAAAGAAGGGAGAGAGGGAGGAAGGGAGGAAGGGAGGGAGGAGAGAAAGAAAGAATCCAAGCGTCAGCTCCCAGGAAAGGAGTGGGCTGCATGGAGGAGCCAGGAGCCCAGCATAGGAGGCCTTGGGATCAGGCCACTCACTCCTACTTACATGGAGCTTCTAAAAACTTCTAGTACCACAATGCACTGCTTCTATCTTAAATTCTAAGATGAGTTAATTAATCAAACCGAAGTTGGCATGTCAGTCCCATACAAGTCTGTGGCCATGTGACCGTGTTCCTAGGACCCCGAGTAAGGTGGGTGGGTGGGTGGTCTCAGAGATCCTGGCAGACAAGAGGCACAGAGACCATTTGCAGAGCAGACAAGCTCATCTGTCATCACAGTTTCTGAGACTTCCTGAGCTCTGGGATGCTTGACAACCTCAGAATGGCCTCTGAGGAACATGCTGTGTGTGTGTGTGTGTGTGTGTGTGTGAGTGTGCACACGAGTGCCTCTGTGTGTGTGTATGGCTGTGTGTGTGTGCCTGTGTATATGACTGTGTGTGTGCCTCTGTGTGTGTGTGCGTGCTTCTGTGTGTGTGTGTGTGCCTCTGTGCATGTGTGTGTGCACCTCTGTGTGTGTGTATGCCTGTGTGTGTGTGCCTCTGTGTGTGCCTCTGTGCATGTGTGTGAGTGTATGCCTTTGTGTGTGTGCTTCTGTGTGTGTGTGTGCCTGTGTGTGTCTATGTGTGTGTGTGTGCCTTTGTGCATGTGTGTGTGTGTGTGTGCCTGTGCATGCACACACACACATATATGGGTAGGTGGTGAGATGGTGGGAGGCAGGCCACTTGGAGCAGGAGCTTTTCTCCTGGAGGCTGGGCCAGATCCTCACCTCAGGTCCTATGGTTCATTGGGGCTCTTTGACCGCAAGGTTCCGATATGCCTGATTGCAGTACTGTTATGGGGTGACCTGTGACCTCCACATGCACACTCAGATATCAAAGTTTTGGACACCAGTGTCTGTGGATGTCATGCCACTTGGAAATCTGATCTTTGCAGATGATCAAATTGGAATGAGGCTGTTAGGGTAGGTAACAATTCAACATGGCTGCCTCTCGTTAGAATAGAGTGTGGATGCAGAGATAAGCAGGCCCTGGGGGAGGGTACTGGGAGGACACAGGTAGGACACAGCCACTCATGTGCCCCACAAACTTGAGGAACTAGAAGCCTGGAGAGGACTGAAATTCGTCCTCTCTCTATACAGCACAAGGATCCCACCCTGATGACACCACAGGGTCCGATATCCAGACAAACACGGAGACTTTAGGGGGATGCATTTCCATCATGGGAACACCCCGCCCACAGTCTTCAGCTATAGCAACCCCAGAAGGGGAAACAAGAAATACTACCCTCCATCCTTCACCCGACAGTCTCGTCTTCATTTCATGTTCACAAAGGGAATGTGACTGACAGCTCTGGCTTTGTGAAGCCAGTCTGCTCCAGATACTCTTGAGGCATGGCACAATCGTAGTGTAGATATAAAAGACGTGGGTTAAAGTCCTACCATACTACCTAACTTGCTGTGTGATCTTGCATGCGTGTCTAGGCCTTTCTGAGTTCAAGCTTGCACTTGAAAATGATACTATCAGCAACATGTCTTTGAAGGCCCCACTGCGGCTTGCCGAGGAATGTGTGTGTGTGTGTGTGTGTGTGTGTGTGTGTGTGTGTGTGTGTGTGTGTGAAGATGTGGGATTGCACCTGGCCCATGACAGTTGGTTGATTGTTCAGATAAGGAACTACAGAATCCAGTCACTGTCTGATCCCACCCAGCCCTGAGGAGAGCGCCCTCTTCTGGGCTCCCAAAAACTGATCAAAGTGCTCCAGAGCAGACTGCCTCTGAGATGATGGCACTTACGTGGGCTTCCAGGGGCAGCCAGCAGCCAGCACAGAGCTGTGCATGCTCAGCCAAAGCCGCTGGCCAGTGGGCTCTCTGGGACTTAGTGGTCTGAGCTGTGTACCCCCAAATTCACCCGTGGAAGACTCAAAGGGTCAGGCTGTAACTGCATTTGAGATGAGGTCTTTATTTATGTTTCCTTCTTTTCTTTTTAGGAGTGTCATGAATTTAATTAATCAATTTATATGTGTATGTATGCTTATGTGGGAACACACATATGTGGAGGGGTACGTGTGTGTGTGTGTGTGTGAACATGTGTATATCAAAAGATACCCTGAGAATAGCTTCATGGTGGTGATATTTACCTTTTATTATTATTACTATTTATTTCTTTTTTAGAGACAGTTCCTCACAGTTTGAAACTGGCTGAGCATTGATCCCCCAGGCACTTTCCTGTTCCTGTCTCAGGAGTGCTGGAGTTACAGGTGCATGCCACCTTGTCCCTGTACCCCCCCTTTTCAATGTGGGTTCCGAGGATCAAACTCTGGTCCTAACACTTGTAAGGCAAACAGTTTACCAGCGAGCTGTCTGCCCAGCTGTGGACACAGGGTAGGGATGGTATGGCTTAATCCCTTGTTGCAATACCCCAGCTGACAGATGCTGGTGGCCTCAGCAGACACAGACAGTGTGGAGTGAACCCCTGATAACTGATCAGAGGGTACTGCAGGTGTCTGAGGTCCAGGATAGGGGAGCAGGGAGCAGCAGGGGAGCAGAGCAGGAGCTGTCTTTTCAGAACCCCAGAAAGAGGCCAGCGGTAATGTCTTGGCTACATGCATATGAGGCAGTAATTATCAGTGGAAGGCTGGTCCCTTCCTCGAGTGCTTTGGGATGCCATCTCCATTTTGCTGACTTTGGAGAAAAGGATGGTGATAAATAAATGTAAAGCATGCAGGCGATGGTGCGAAATGATGCTTCATCTAATTATCGCCATTCCGAGGCGTCGTTAACATGCGAGCGCGGAGAATGATAATGACTTGTGTGGTTCATCCGCAGCTCGGATTTGCCATCTTAAGCCCCCAGCGCAGGGACACAGAATTCCCTGGGACAGGATCTCTCACAGACAAATGATAGCATTGCGTGAGGAGGTAAGAGGGAATGAGTCACTGTGGCCGAATTGAAAAGGGCACAGCCTGGAGAGCACCCAGAAAGTCAGGGAATGAGAGAGTGACTTTGAGAGGCACCCAGAGGGCTGCTAGAAAATCTTCCCTCCATGGCAGACCCCTCTTCTGCCTACCAGGGTCACGATGCAGGCAATGCCTTGGCTTCATCTCTGTTGGCAACTAAGGGACAGAGGCAACCCTGGATCCTGCCGTTCAGGATGAGCAAAGGACCTGGAACTTTCCTCTTACTGGCTTTGTTCTCTGGGTTCCTATTGTCTGGCTGTTGTCTCAGACCGGAATCTCACAAGCATGTTTATGTCCCCCGACCCTGTGACTGTCTCCTTCAGTTTGGTCTGTTCCCATTCCTCATCCCGCAGGCACTGTGTAGTGACCCTATGTTTCCATGGGCAACCCCAGCCTCCATCCTGGTGCAGGCCTACCTTTGCCCTTTCTCAGGCTGTGCTTGGTACCACAGCTCCATCATATTGTTTGGACTAGAAGGGTGCGCACAGGGTGACAGCCCAGTCGGTAGGTAGAGTGCTGTGCTGATGGGAAGAGAGGGCAGCCCAGTGAGCTCAGTGAGATGTCCTCCCCAGGGAAGACTCACGGGTGATGTGGAAAGTGGCTGAGCCTGAGGCCACCGAGGCCTTAAGCTTGGGGGGGGGGCGGGAGGGAGGGCTTGGGTGCTGAAAGATAGGAAGTGGGTGTCCCAGAGAGTAAGGATGGGTCACTGGGGCTTAGGAGCCACAGTGGAGACATCAAGAAGTGACAAAGCCCACGAGAAAGTCAGACAGGGCGGCCCCACACCACGGCTGCCCCTACCCATGCTATCTTGGCAAGCCACACTCCTACCAAGGCGAACCTACCCCCCTGTACATATGTCCACATCTTAGCCTCCGAGACCACGGATGTGACTTATTTGGAAAGACTGTCTCTACAGGCTTAGTTAAGGATCTCAAGCTGGATTTGCATGGCACCTAAATTAAATGGTGGTGTTCTTAGAGAAGGCAGAAAAGGATGCCTGAAGACAGACAGCACTGCAGTGTGGTGTGTGTGTCCTGGAGGCTGAAGTGAGTCAGCAGGCAGCTGGGGAAGCTGAGGGGAGGCAGCTGCTCCGGGGTAGCTACCTGTGCTGACACTGTCGTGTGGACTCCTGGCCTCAGTCTGGTTTTTCCTATAATCCAGTTTGTGACTGTTATGGGACCGACGGGTGATGCAAGGAAGATGTAGCATCTTAGAAACAAAAAGCAGTTCTAACACGGAGGCAAAGGCTGCGATCCAGGGAGTCAGCGTAGCAGCAGGAACCTGAGGTAACAGGGCTTTAGATCTGCCTCAGCCTCAATCTGCCCTGTGATCTCAAGCCGGCCCTCTCTCTGGAGCATGGCTCCTCCTGGCAAAGTGGGGGCTGGGCCCAGAAGACTTACCCCAGGGCACAGTCAGACACCACTACAGGCGTTTATTCTGGCGTCCTCTCTGTCGTGTGATAAAAACGCTGAACCAAGCAGCTAGGAGAGAAGGGTTTGTCTGGCTCACTCTTCCAATCACAGCCCATCACTGTCACTGGCAGAAGCTAGGACAGGGAGTCAAACAGGAACTCGAAGCTGAAACTATGGAGGAACGCTGCTTGCTGGCTTGGTCATAGACTTTTCTATACTTCGTAGGACCACCTGCTGAGGGATGGGGTACTAGCAGTGGGCTGAGATTCTCTACATCAATAACCAGTCCAGCCAAGCTCCCATAGCCATGCACTCAGGCCGATCCAGTCCGCACCTCCCTCTGATGAGAGTCCGTCCTCAGAGGACTCCAGGCTATGTCAAGTTCACAGCTGAAACTGGTAAGCGCAATGCCTGCAGAAATGGTAGAAAGGTGGTAGGCCAACGATACCAGAGCCAAACCCGAAACCCGTTCCTTTTCCTCTTGAGAGAGAATTCCATGCATCTCAGAGTAGTGTTGAACTCACTATGGATCAGAGGAGGAACTGTGGATCCTCCTGCCTCTACCTCAAGAGTGCTGGGATTGCAGGTGTATGTCATAATGAATACTGGATTTGTGGCTTCCTGGATACTAAGCAAGACCTCTACCCACTGAGCTGTGTCCCCAAAGCCACTTGCTTAAGCTGCTTGCCACACCATTGCAAGGAACATCTGGGATGCAGGTGGTGATGAGGTGGGGCACAGCATCTCACCACCATCTATTGGTCTTTTCTCAGGGATGCTTTTGGGAACTTTCTGAGGCCAAAACAGCCAAGTTGTAAGGACAGGTGGCCCTGCAATTAGAGGAAGGACTCCTGGCCACGCCTGCCATGTGCACTCTGTACTTCCATCTGTGAAGGCTGGAACACCAAGGAAACATCGGGTGAGGAGCCTGGTCTCTAGAGATGATGAGGCCTGGGTACCACCTGCATTTACATACGAGAGGGGCCAAACCCCAGCAGCTCTCTGGAATGTAGTCAACCCAATGAATGTTGAGCTTTCATGAGCAATGTCTTCTGGAACAATTCTACTTACATTTCAGAGGCCAGCACGTAACTTAGCACTCTCTCCCTAACAAATCCCATTTAAAAAAAATGTTTTTTCCAGGCATGGTGATGCATGCCTGAGGTCCTGGCCCTTGGAGAATGAGGCAGCAGGATTTAGAGTTTTAGAATAGCCTGAGCTATGTGGCGTGTTTCAAAATAAATAACTGAATGACTACTAAAAGCACTTTAGCTTTTGGGAAGCAATGTGTGCTACCAGGGGTTCATCCTTGCCTAATTATTGTTCCTGCTCTGTTCGAGGAATACCATGGCTCCCCGATGATCTTATGCCAGTGTGGGTGGAGTTGCCTCAGGCCTCCTCACTGTCTGGGAAACGGAAGTGAGGGCCTCGGCAAGGTCCTTCCTCCCACATCACACATGCAGGACTGGGGGCTTACAACGCGTTTCCACCCTGAGGCGGTGGCCATGGTGGGAACCAGCAAGAGTCCTATGTAAGGACCAATGCCCACGTGACTCTCGGGGTCTAGTAAAGACTGCTTTGGATGGGGTGGGGGTAAAAGGCAGTCCTCATGCCCCAGAGCCCAGGCCGCCTCTGCCGCCACCCTCCTATCCCCCCCCCATGACATGGCTGCCACCACCACCACTGACTTCACCAGCAGTGTGGCAGGAACATCTAAGACTTCTGAGCCGGCTGTAAGAAGGGCTGTGGCTTCCAACAGGCTTTTTTGGGCACCCATCATGGGAGCACATATGAAGGGCAGAGGACAACTTGAGGGACTCAGTGCTTTGCTTCCACCACAGGGCTTCTGAGGCTTGAACTTAGGTCGGCAGGTTTTGCAGTAAGCACCTTTACCTCCTGATCCATCTCACTGGCCCCTCTTTTATTAAAAAAAAAAATCCTACAAGAGACAGATGATCATCACTCAAGTCCTACACAGCCAAGATGGCACACAGATAAGTCCCTCCAGCTTTGGGTGACAAAGCACAGTGCATTCATCAGTCACACCTATGTGCCTCACATCCCATAATTTCTGGGAACCTCACCCATAAAAAGCAACCCTCCCCTCGAGATCCCCAAGCCACTCAGAGCTACCGAGCCTTGCTTCTGATTTCACAACTGTGTGCCTAGCACTTAACGTGGGAAGACATTATTTATAAAAGATGATTCTGAAAGGAAGGCTTGGGGTTTTATTATACCTCTGGGCTAGATTGGGCGATCTTGGAAGAAATAAGGTTGTACCCTTTTCATTTCCTATCCATAGGACGATATTTTAGCAGTATGTGGGGTCAGGGAGAAGAAGCCAGGGGCTGCCCGCTGCATGATGCATGGCCATAGAATCAGAGCCCATTGAGCATGGAGGGCACCTGTCTCCACATTAATAGGAGCAAGGAGATTGTGTCTGATTGATGGAGAGTGAGGAATGCCTCCCAAAGGACATGCTGGGGTTGCAGAAAACAGTCTACCCTCCAGCTGCCCAGAACTGCATGCGTCCAGGTGTGCTCCAGTTTTTAGCCCCCATGTTTCTTCTCAGGGTTCTTCAATGGGCTGCTGGTTATACGGAAACTCCCCATCTCTCCCTGTCCTCTTCTCTTTTTGGCACTGGGGCTGAGTTGCCTGCCTCCTGACCTGGCTATTGCATAGGACCCAGGACCCTGTGCTGTAGGATGCTAAAGCAAGAGGACAGGATTGGTGGGCTCTTTGTCGCTGTGTCGAAATACCACGACCAAAGCAATCTATGGCAGAAAGAGTTCATTCTGCTTAGGTTGACAGAGGGATAAGACTCCATCATGGCCAGGAGGCGTGGCAGCAAGTGGCAGGCAAATCATCAGGAGCCAGAAGCCTAGGGCTCACATCTCTAACCACACACAAAAAGCAGTGAGTACGAACTCTCAAAGTCCCCCCCTCCCCAGTGACACACTTCCTCCAGCAAGGCTCTGTTCTTCAATGTCCTTAGCCTCCCCTAACAGTGCCACCAGGAGTTCAAATACATGAGCCTACTGGGGACATTCTCATCCTCTCCACCTGACCATTCTTCTGGGCCCTGCCATGACTGTGGGGCAGGAGGGTCATTTCTTCCTATCCCTGGGCTCAGGGTTCGCCGGTCTCACCTCATCCCCAGGTCCTACCCTAGCAGGTATACCAAACCTTCCGGCGATTTCAAAACTCTCTCATTTACAAGCTCACACTGATGAAAACACATGTGTCATGATGTTTAGTTAAGTTTATGGTTTTATAATTTCCCTTCTGTTGCTGTGACAAGATAGCCTGATGAAAAGTGATATAAGCAGGAAAGAGGTATTTTTGACTTACAATTTTGGGTTATGGGCCACCACAGAGAGGAAGTGTCAAGGCAGGAACTACAGATCAATAGTTGCATCATATCCATGGTCAACAGCAAAGAGAGAATAAATACATTCTTGCTTGCTTGTTTCTCACAGCCACTTCATTCACCGTTACACAGTTCAAGGCCCAGCCTAGCAAATAGTGAGGTCTACAATGGGCTTCCTACATCAGTCGAGACAATCTCTCACAGACATACTTATAGGTCAACCTGTTCTAGACAATCCCTTAACTGAAACCATCCTCCCTGATTCTAAGTTGGGTTGACAGTTAAAACTACCCAGCACAATGTCATCTATAGTGACAAGAGGCAGCCTGTGGGCCACAGGGAGTAGATGGCCTTCCATTGACCCCACGGAGCCTGGAGAAAGCCCAGGGTCTGCAAACTCTACTGCCCCCCAAGCATGTAACCTGGGCTCATCTGGAGTTAGCCAGCTGTGGCACCTGCCCTTCACCCTAGTTATCAGGGACTTGGAAGTGACTCCCGAGATAATCTTCAAGTACACTTGAAAGACGAGTTTGTTTTCCACAGGAAGCCACTGTGTATTTGCATTTCCTCATTGCTAAAGGAGTCAGTGAGAGTATGGGGACTCAGGGAGATGCTGCACAGAAATGGCTTGTGGGTCAGAGCCAGCTTACAGCCAGGGGCAATGGCTGATAAAGTCTGTACCCCAGCAGGATGGACATGGATACCATGGGACCAAGTGTCCCAACCTGTGCTTGCCTCTGTAACTCCCAGGAGATCATCCCTGGGCCACATCCCTCCAACTCCACAGAGTCCAGCCGGGGGTTACATTCCACCAGTCTCCCCAGGAAGCTAACCTCTGTTACCAACCCTTCAGGAGGCCAGCTCTGGGATCCTGCCCTGCCCTGTAAGAGACCAGCCCTGAGTCCTCAGACATCCATCCTTTGCCACAGGCTCAGCCCACTGTCCCTCATCTCCTTGGGAGGTCAGACCTGGATGCTCACTTCATCTAAGTTCCCAAAAGACCAGCCCTAGCTCATGTTCTTCAATTTCACAGGAGGGCAGTCCTGGACCCCTGTCCTTTCAGCTTCCCAGGAAGCCAGCCTTGGGACCCTATCATTCTTGCCTCCCAGAAGCCAGTCATTGACCCTGTCTGAAACTTATTTCTATTTTGCTTTGTCCTCCAAGGAGAGCATAATCCTGAGATATCTGAATTATCCAGCTTCACATACTGTAGAGATAAGAGCAGGCACTAATAGTATTTACTCTGAGATGTTCAGAGGATGCTAGGCTAGCTTGGTTGTCACCACCTAACCCAAGCTCCTTGATCTGTTCTGTTCTCATTTGGAGGAGAGTCATGCTAAGTGGAGGAGGCAGTTGGAGTTGGGGAGAAGCCACTCCCCTGATGGGAACTCATTTCATTCAAATGGCCTCAACCTATTCCAGTTGTTCCTGGATATTAACGAATGGAAATATTTTCATGTCTCCAGACACAGTGATGTCTTCTCCTACCTTCTGGAGTGTGTAGCATTTTGTTCAAGGCTTGGGGACTTGGAACAGAGAGTGAACCCTGCTTTGTCTTCCTGTCCCTCAGTAGCCCAATGCCCCCCAACATCCACTCCCTATGTATGAAGGAGCTAGTTTTCTTTCTTATTATAAACTCCAGGGAAGCTGGGGTTAGCACAGCTGTAGATCAGCTCCGTGGCAAACCACAGTCCAGAGCTCAGGGGCTAGAGTCAGAAGGATTGCTATCAAGGGTGAGTCTTGGTTTGGACTAAGAAGGAAGGCTGACCTCCAAGGGTACTTCCTGCCATATTTATCATGGTACCCACTCTAGTGGCTTGTATACCGAGCATGGATTTGTCTATGGCAGAAATCTTGAACAGTGAGGATTTTGTCTGTCCTCTTGAGTCATGGTTTGATGCAGAGTTGATCTGGAGGTTCTTGTCAAGGAGACAGTGCATGGATGGACTGATGGACCGATGGATAGATGGATGGGTAGGTGGTTGAATGGATGGGTGGGTGGACAGAAAGATACAAGAAGATACAAGCATATATAAATATAAACAGGGACAGGGGATGGAGAGAAGAGGAAAGGAAGGAGAGAGAGAGAGGGAGGGAGGAAGGGAGGAAACAGAAAGTGGGGAGAGAGGGTGGTCTCCTAGGTAGACAAAGGCTCAGCAACTACCAGGGAAAGCAGTCATACTCCAAGAGAGGCCTACACCTGGGTCCTCCCTTCACCTTGGCTTCTCTACAGGGACACACATGTCTGATCCAGCCTGCCTGAGCTGTTCCCCTTGGAGCCTGGCTAGAGGGACAACCTGCCTACCTTTTCCTGGATTCACAGATAGGAAAGCAAAATGTCTCAAGCTCCCTGCAGTCTAACAGTCTTGCCAGGGAAGATTAAATGACAGGCCAGAGCCAGGGCTTGTGGCCATGGGCCAAATCCAGTGGCCACCTGTACTTGTAAACAGAGTTGTACAGGAAAACAGCCATGACTGTTTATTTCGCCTTGTCCCTGGCTGCTTTTGTGCTAGACAGTAGAGGTTAGAGACACCAAGACCAGGTGGCTCAAAATGTCTGAAAGGCCTACTGACTGTCCCTGGGCAGGCAAGGGCTTCTGGCTCCTGGGACGGAGCCTTGTTTGAAGCCTATTGTAGAGGGTAGGGGTCCAGAGTTAGCCCCCAACAGAAAGTGTTTCTTCTCAAATACCTGCTGAGGAAGAGAAAATTAGGGCATCGGGTGGAAGCTGGTGTTTTGGGGAGCAGTATCAAGAGATGCTTTAAAAGGGTGACTGGAAAAACTGGGGGAGGGGGCTTCTGAGCACACAGGACTGGTCTATACTTAGGACCTACCACTCAGATAACTGGCAGCAGCCTTTTTCAGACTCGTCTGGAAATGGCATCATCTCCTTCCTAATGGTGCCCTTTAGAGACTGCTGTGTATGAAGCGATCTACCTCAACTGCCTTTGCTTTCTTTTTCTGAAAGGCCATAGTACGATACAATCACCCCCATACAGTTCACCCATTCAGAACATACAACCCACTGTAGAGTACTCGGAGTCACTCAATTCGCTTTGGAATTCAGAACTTAAAATTTACAACCACTTTCAAATTCAAATAGAGTTTAGATCAAATCAAGTGTAGAATTTAAAACCAACCTTAGTGTGTTTTAGATTTGCTTTCCATTGTTCTTTAAAGTCACTTTTCAAAACCTGTATACAATTGACCATCTTAGTCACTTTGAGGTATGGAGTCCTGTTTCACAGGATTCACATGGAGCTGACTAAGTGCCAGAACCTGTGTTTCACTGTGGAGTGAAAGGTCACATTTCTCCATGTAAACTCTGAGAGGCTGGGCTCAGGCCAACGGAGTGGAATGACAAGTCAATGACTGAACCCATCACTGTGAGTGGTGGGCTTCAGTGAAGCCAAGCCTTATGCCTGGAGTACATCTGTACCCAGGTCAAGGCAGACAGTGCCCAGCCTGCCTCAGGGAGCAGGGGATCTTGAACTGTGGGAAATCCTTCACTATCATGTGTCTGTAAGTGTCGGTACCATCAGCCTGCAGTTGTGCCTGTGGGAGAGGTGGTGTCTTCTGTATGCTTCTCTGAGAGTGGCTATGGTGTCTAGAGAAAACCTTCCAAAATACAGAAGAGGAAGTAGAGCTTCGATGCCTGTCTTAGAGCTCTTCGTGGAAAAGAGCCAATAAGAGATATCTATTATGTTTGTGTATTGATGGAGCAATCTATTGATCAAGCCTTACATACATATTTGGATGATGAAAAAAAAATTTATTTTAACTACGTGACTCAAATGAACAACCATGGGGCCAGGAAAGCTCTAACTTTTCAGGACAGATGGGCAGCCTGGAAATGTGGTTAGGAACTGCTGTTGTCATTTTGGGCTTGTATTCTCAGTCATGGCAGGCTCTGAGTGCAGGCAATGTTTCTAGGATGTACTCTGGGGGCAGAATTTGTTCAATTCTAGAAAACTCTGGACTCAGCTCTCAAGGCCTTCAACTAACTGGAAGAGGCCTACCTTCACTGTAGAGGAGCATTTGTTGTCCTGAGATTACTGCTGTGTGCCTGTTATGTCTATAGAATACCTCTGCAGAAACATCTGCACTGCTGTTTGCCCCTGATATGGGTACCATGGCTGATAGATGAAGGAAACTAACACAACTCCTACCATGTATCCTCTCTATGATGCTGCAGATGGATGGGCACTAGCCGAGTCTGGATGAATACTCAGCCAGAGAGCTGCAAGGTCCTCACGCCCATCTTTGTCACATAGTGATCACCTACACGGAGTGGCCCAGTGCATCCTCTGCTCATAATCCGTCAACACCACAGCTGCCTGGAGTGGCCGATTCACTTGCATGAGGACTGGAGTCATGCACTGGTGCTATGTTTGCAGCTCTGGAGGCAAAGGCCAGATGAAAGGAATGGCTTCAGGTCTATCCCTTGGATGGGACCCGGAGCTGGTCACCTGGCAGAAGATACTATGCAAACTCCCTAGCTTTGAAGGAGAGATGGGCTGCCCATGGTAACTTCTATACATGATGTTAGAGGCATTATGGCCATCCTGTCCCTCATGACTTGAGGTATGAGAGTGGGCAAAGAACCCAAGGGTGGCACCTGACCCACGGCCTGGCCTTGCTGGGCTGAGTCTCTTTCCTTTCATTCTGTACACACTGCTTAGATCCTTTCAACACCCCACGGCGTGAGTCACAGCCCTGTGCTTTCCTCTCCACTGGGGTCTCTCTGCCTCAAATGCGAATACACAGCCTTGGAAGGCGGGTTGCTCATGGCTGCAAGGCCCATGGGCCAGTCAAGAATCTTTCCCCTCCTCTTCTAGGGGCAGCCAAGGAGCCACCACAGGTCACTCACACTCCACATTTACCCAGAGAGAACTCGTTTGTTGGTCCTAACCTGGACACCTCTGGGCTTGGAATCCACATTAGGGCTCCAGGCATCTCTAGGCTTGTGGAGAGGCCTGCCATGTATGGTGATTCATGTTCTAAAGATAATGCTACTATTCCTTCCGGAAGCAATAGGGTTACCGGACCCAGCGAGGGCTCTCCCAGGGCAGCTACCTCTTCCCTTTTCTGCACAGCATTCCCCCATCAGCCCTACTGCCCACCTCTAGACCAGAAAGAGGAGGCAGGCAGTGGGAGTGACTGCTCCCAATGACCAATCTGCTCTTTTATTGCTCTGCACACTTGTGAGAGAAAAACACATTTGCAGGTGCTAGGCAAAGGGTTGCTCCGTGGGCAGGAAAGCCCCAGGTTGGAGTGTGGATTTGTGGTTGCTTTTTAATTAGCTCCATAAGTAATTATGCCTCAGAGACACCAAATCCGCCTTCCAGGCTCCCCACACCGATAGATCCATCTTATTTTAACACATTTTACTGATTAAGCAAACCCGTGTTCTGTACTTTAAATGCCAGGGTTGCACTGGTCTCATTTTCAGCATTATCTATAAACACATCTGCCACTACAGAATGGCAGAATCCCACATCACGAGTCAGCCTGGCAGGTGGCTTCCTCCCACCATGACACATCGAAAGTGCGGTGTCCCTAGCTCAGAATCCACACACTGTCCTCACTCTACTCCCGACGTTGGTTTTTCTCTCTAGAGCCAGATGTGGGAGCCCCTCAGGGGCCCATCTTCTCATCCAGAGCCCCAAGAAGCCTCAACAAGGGCCCGTATCCAGGGCATCAGGTGGTAGGCTGGGGGTATGAAGAGCCGAGATGGCTCAGTTTTTCTGATAAGTGTCTTGGGTCTGTGATGTCCCAAGCCCTTACAGGTGGCTGATGGGGAAACTGTTAGTTGGTAAAGGCAGCATTTAAAAAGGAAGTGCTGTGCGTCAACTTCCATCTCTGGATAAAGAAGGAATCTCTTTGCACCCGAAGATACAAATTGTTGGTCATCGTATTCCTCATCCCCCAGCTTCTTGGGAAGTATGGAAGGTTCCACTTGCTTAGAACTTAATGGGGACTAGCATAGAAGAGCCCAAAGGAGTGCCTGCAGGAGGATGGATTCTGCAGGAGATGCAGCTTGTCCAGCTGCAGTGGCTGTGGGCACTCTTCCATAGTATATGAATCCAGTCCAACAGGCAGGCAGGTGCTTTTCAGAGGCTGGAATCAGTGTAAAGTCTGCTCCAAAGTGGAATGCTCGCCTCTCCATGCCACGCTCGCTGCAGCTGGGGTATGTCTAGTTAGGAAGTGGGCGATCCCTCGCCAGATGCCAGGTGAGAGGGTTGCAGAGCTGAGCAAGGCTTCAGAACAGTGGGTTTTATGGCTGGCTCTGAGGATCCACTCAGCCTCATTTGCATCTCGAATGACAGTCTGGGAAAAGGCCACTGGAAGCTCCCAGAAGCCCAGCCTCCTCCATCTCCACTGACAGTCACAGGTCATTTTAAGCCAACATCTGGTGAGGGTATTTTTAAATCACATCTGTAGCTTTAATAGGGGCTTTCCTGGGGATGTCAGAAGAAGCCGTGAGAGATGCATTGCTGGGAAAAGATGAAAGCATTGGCAGTCGTGTGGGGCCCAGACGCTGCCTGGCTCTGATTTTGTGATGTCATGTGACAAGCTGTGATAGGAGAAGTTTTGCATGCGAAGATCTAATGGCTGCATGCTGAGAGACAGAAATTCCCTTTCTACCCCTAAAAGAGCACGCCATTTCTGAAAATGGCTTTTTCCCTGGGATCCAAGTGGGGTGTCCCCTCAAGCAGTGCAGAGACCCACAGTGTCCTAAGATTCTAGGGGGGTTTGAGGTCACTCACCCTGGGCCATCTTGCCAAGGGTCATCAAAGATTTCTCTGCCCTGTTAGGCAGCCTCATCCTTTTTCTAGTATCTGTGGTGACAACTGAATGGCAAAAAGAGGTTCTGTTTTCTCTACATAGACAATGAGATCTCTCTCTCTCTCTCTCTCTCTCTCTCTCTCACACACACACACACACACACACACACACACACACACACACACACCTCTGAAGATTCTGCTCTTCCTTCTAAATGTATAGAACTATTCAAAATTCTGTAAACACATAGAAACATATATTAAAAACCTAAATTAAAATAGTGTTTCCTTTGGGCTGGCCTAGCTAAACAATATTCTTCTCCCACCAACCCACAGCCACAGAGGCACAAGGAAACCATGTTTCCCAAAGACAGGCCACCATGCCATCTGGCTGTTGCACCAACCCACCTCCTTCCTTGATAAATAGCAGTAATAACAGGAACGAAATTCCTGCATTTCACTGGAACGGCCATTAAAATGTAAACGCAGAGAGAGGATTTTGAGTGGGCCACAAAAATGCTTTATTCCAGAGACAGCATGAGGCGAGGAAAATCTACAATTGAGCCTTGAACCTATTCCACAGTATGTAAATATGCCAGCCCCTGAGAGCACTCCAAAGGCTGTGTTGATGGGGAGGTCTGCAATTCTGCAGGGTCAGTCAGGTGATCCGGGGAAAACGCAAACTCGGTCATTTCCTCGAACAAGTTACCTACTTGGCTCAGACGCTAAGGTTCTGATGTCACCGGGGCATGTGGCAAGAGCCCAAGGCATTGCTCAGTAACAAAGCACGGGACCTCTCAGAGGACCCCAAAGCAGGAGGAATAGTGAGCTCAGTCTGTGCCTGCCATGAGGGTTTTTCCAGGTTTGGCTGTGTGTGAAGGGATAGCCATGCTGTCGTCCTCACCCCAGTGGGGTCAGAAGTTAGATCAGACGCACACACAGGCCTTTTTGTATCTGTAAAAATGACAAGGAGGTTAAACTTGTGCCAACTCCAGGGCTCTGCGGGAATCACTGGAGATCCAGTCATCAGAGGCGCTGGCCAGCAGTGGCTAGAGCTGTCCCCTCTGGTACGTTTGCTCCCCTGTTCCCAGCCCTCAGAGCGGGGCACCCTGGAGTACTCAGGCTAACTGCGCCCGGTGACTCTCTGTGAGGGTGTTGTACATGTCCACATGTCACTTTATAATGAGTGCAGGGTGATGTGGAGGAAAACTACCAGGAAAAAGGACACAGAAGTCTTCACATTTGATTTGTTGGTGACGTCCCCGTATATCACTATGGTCTCAAAGCAGGAGGGACATGTCAACTGCAAACCATGACATGTACCGTTCATATCCGTCTCCCATTCAATGTCAACTGCAAACCATGACATGTACTGTTCATATCCGCCTCCCATTCATATCTGGGAGGGACAAGTTCATGTCCCATGGAGCTTACTAACACAGGATATGTATATGAACATGTGTGCACACGTTGGGGGTGGGTGGAGAATTATGAGCCTACTAGTAGGAATGTGTGTGGAGGTTGGGAGGTTGTGAGCAAACTAACAGGGATTATGCACATATGTGCATGTATGTGGAGGGTAGGGGGTGATGAACCTACGTGTGTGTGTGTGTGTGTGTGTGCACGTGTGCATATGCATGCTTGTGAGCTTGGATTATGAGCCTACTGATAGGGATTGTCTGTGCACACATCTGTGCATGTGCGTCTCCAGGGGTCTGTGTATGTTCTCGTCATGTAGAAGTGCTCTTTATTGTTACTGCCTGCCTTGCTCAGGCTGCAGACACACTGAGATCAGCAGCAGGCTCTAAATTACGGATCGGCTCACTGAGTACACGGTGTCACGCATTAGCCGCGTCATCCCGAGGCTCTGTGCAACCGTAAATTAAGTAACACAATAGCTGCAGGGAAGTCAGGTGAATAATTTTCTCATTAAACTAAAAACTTGGGGACGCTTCTGGTTACTTCCAGGCTGTTCCTGAGACAACACAGAACCAGGAACAGACAGCAGGCAGGACTCTGAATGCCAAGGGTGCCGTTTTTCAGAGCGAGTTAGGTGTGGGTTATATTAAAAATAGAACAGGCTCCCGCAAACAGACTTGTATTTATATGGAATGTTGCGACAACTGTCATTTTACATTAGTCAGAGAAATCCCACGGGTCTGTTGTGAGTATTAAGTGTCGCAATTTTTTTTTTGTTTGTTTACCGACAAAACATAATAATAAGAGCACAGGCTCCTGGATGACATTCAGGGGGACCCCTCCTCATCCCCTGAAGTTATTCATAAAATAAACGTGTTCCCTGCCCCTGCTGCCCTGCTGTATGAGGGTTTCCTGACGGGGCACTGAGAGTGACGGCTGAGAAGCACCCTGCGCCTGGGACCCACTCCAGGGCCCTTCTGGCTGTGTCTCCATATGTTCCAAAGAGCATCTGCAAGCTTACCCAGGAGCCCATCTTGACCAGTGTGGCAATCAGAGAGGAAGGCAAACACACACACACACACACACACACACACACACACTCTCTCTCTCTCTCTCTCTCTCTCTCTCACACACACACATACATACACACACACGTGTGTATACATGTGTGTGTACATGTTCATGTGTGTGTTTGCATGCCTGTAGAGGCCAGAGGTCAGGCGTCTTCTTCAATTGCTCTCCACAACGTGTTTTGAGACAGTCTCTCATGGAACCTGGAGATCGCCAGTGGCAGCTGGGCTGGCCGGCCCGGCCCGTGAGCTCCAGGGACCCTTCTGTCTCTGCTCCCCAGTGCTGCAAGTACAGGCGTGTGCCAGCATGTCCATTGTTTTACATGACTGAAACTCCGGTCTGAAGGACAAGCACTCTACTGAATCTAGGCCTATTGTCCAGGCCTCAGGAGGGACATTTTTTGTGGTAAAAAGGGAGGAGTGGTCCAGGTTACACATGTCAAGCTCAGGATTTGTTCCTTGCTGTCAAAACGCTGAGCATTATGCTCAGTGGAACTGTCCAAACTAGACAGAGGAGTACTCAAACAGAATCAGCACTATGGGCATGAAGGTCAAAGGTCAAAATCATGGCGAGCCAAGCACACAGCATGTGGGTCTGAGCTCCAGCAGGCAGCTTTGCAGAGGCTCCCAGAGTGAATTGTGGGGAGTGCTGACATGTGGTCTGCCTTCAGTGTGCAGTGGTGGCTCCCACAGGTGACCACACATACTGGTGCTACCATTCTGGTGACCCATGGCAGGTGGAAACATGCCCAGACATCATGCGCACAGATCAATGCTGCTCACACGAGACAAAACTCTTTGAGCTTCTGACTTTTCAGAGCGTAAAAGGGTCCTAAGGTCTACCTGGGGACTGCTACCGCTTTAGGGTGCCTCCTGATAGTGGTCCTACCCCACAGGATCCTCAGGAGTGATGGTGGGACACACTGAGTTTAACTGCCATTTCCATGGAATAGCCTGGAAATCCCTGTGGTGCAGCCTAACCCCAACTCTGGTGGGCACTTGCTGCCATGACGAGAGAGAGAGAGAGAGAGAGAGAGAGAGAGAGAGAGAGAGAGGGAGGGCGGGAGGGAGGGAGAGAGGGAAGGAGGGGGGAGGGAGAGAGGGAGGGGGGAAAGAGGGAGGGGGAGAGAGGGAGGGAGGGGGGAGGAAGAGAAGGAGGGAGGGGGAGGGAGGGAGGCCACCATCTCCATCTCTCCCTGTGACATCTAGCTAACAGGTAAGCAGTTTCTGCTGGCCAGCATTTCCTGTCACAGTCTTCACAATAGGGAGACAAAACCTGAATAATTTATTCTCTTCTCTTATAACTTAGTCAGCTGATACAAGTAAGACTGAGTAATTGCTAGAAAATATCCTCTTGTCCTGGGTAATACCTTCATTTAAAATGTGGATAGTTGAAACTGTTTCCATCTAAATGTATAACGATTAGCTGGTAAGGGGGTAGCAAGCCCTGGTTTGGGGGAGTCCCTGATCTGTTGCAATTCCCTAAGGACCACATAGATACTGTTCCTCTGCTCTCAGCCCTCATATTGTCCAGGGGATCTCAGAAGAAAGGTCATGATTCCTTCCCCTGCCAAAGTAGGAGGCAATGTGTTGCTCTTCTCAGTTCCAACACACACACACACACACACACACACACACACACACGCATACACAGGCACACACACACATAACACAGACACATAGACACCCCCCACTTACATAGAAACATACATACACACAGCCACAGACACACACACATAGACACACACAGACACACAGGCGCGCACGCGCGTGCACACACACGTATACACACACATGCATACACAAGCACACACACACATAACACAGACACCCCCCACTTACATAAAAACATACATACACACAGCTACAGACACACACACATAGACACACACACACACACACACACACACACACACACACACACGAATATGGATGGAACATTCAGGGAGGAATGGACCTCTATGTTCCTCTAGCAATCAGGTCTGTGGTTCTAGACAGTTCACCCATGGGAAAAGCATAAAAATTTTCTACCCCAGAAAATAAAACCCCAAAGCTAAAACTTTTGGGTTAAAGGTTGGGCCATTTGTCAACATAAAGTGGCAAACTTTTAAAAGCAATCTTAGAGCCTCTTGCTGCTAAATTTGTTTTAGAATTTTGGAATTTCCTTCCTTAATGAAAACAGTCTTACAAGAAAGGAAGAAGTGATTAATTATGAACACAGCTGCCATGTCCTAATTGTTAAAAATATTCAATTTAATTATTTAGAAAACATCTAGTCACAGTTTATGTTCATCTAGGGAGGGATATTAAAAAACCCAATATAATTAGAAATGACATCGTTACTAATTTGCAATTCAAGAATTCCTTCTAGAACATTCCTTCAACCCCTGGTGTTCCTAGTGCTTTCGCTCCTGGGAGTAAATAAGACGGTGGCACCCTGAGATTCATAAGGGAAGATGCAGGGAAGGCAGGGACAGGTAGAGCTGGGGTATCTTTTGGGGCTCCGGGGTCTTTGAAACATCACCAGCCACAAGAAGAAAAGCCCCTCTACAGGAAAAAATGGACCAACAAGAGTAGCTAAGAATCATATTCCTAAAGACCTAGGCACTGAAGTTAACAGAAACAGAACATAAATGTATGTGTTTAATCTGTTCAGTGAAAGAAAGGAGGGCAAATTAAAGTACGATGAAAGAATAAGAGAGCCTCAAAACCGCAGAGGTGGGTTTGGGAGAAAAGGTAAATAAAACCTGTAATGATAGAAGCGTCATTATTTAAAAGATTAAAGCTAAGGGGCTGCTGAGATGTCTACTTTCTATGCAGGCATGGGGACTGGGATGCAGGTCTCCAGTCCCAATGTAAATGCTAGGTGAGCATGATGGCAGAGGACACAGACCAGATTCCTGGGACAAGCTGGACAGCTAGACTGGCCACATCAGTGTGTCCAGGGTTCAACTGAGAGACCCTGCCTCAAAGAGCAAGGTGGATAGTGTCTAAGAAAGACTCCAATGTCAAACTGGGCCTCCCAATGCACGGTTACATTACACACACACCCTCACATGCATTCACATGCACCTTCACATGTGTACACATGCACACACATGTGAACATGCTCACCCATATGTGCATGCACATCTACACACGCATACAAACACATGTAAACACACAAAATACAGTTTGAAGGGCATTGCAGAGAAAATACTAGAGCCAAAAGAAGAATTGGTGAATTGGAAGATAAAAGACATTAATACGAGCTGGGAATGGTGGTGCATGCATATAATCTCAGGGGCGAGATGGGAGGTAGGAAGATTGACACATTTAAGACCAGCTTAGGCTACATAGTGAGTCCCAAGCCTGCACTCCAGAATGATACCCTGACTCAAAAACTAAGAACAATGATCAAATGTTTTATTAGGAAAGCCAAGACAGAGAGGCTATGCCAGAAAATATGAGGTAGAAGACACAGAAATCAGGACAGGGTGCAGAGGGGCTGAGGCTAACGGGCAGCAATGAGTGCAGCCAACCCTGGGTTCTCTGAGGAATCTGGTCCCCTGCTCAAGATAAAAAGTTACAAGGTCAACAGGAGAGGCTGCCTAGCAAGCACAAGGCCCTAGGTTTGAGTCCTCAGTACCAAAACAAACAAAATTAGTGACAGGCTGGACTTACAGCTTAGCAGTCAGGAGCACTTCCTGCTTAGCCAGAGCATCTCACCCATCTCCCAGCATGGATTTAGGAGGCTCACAGCCACCTGCAGTTCCAGCTCTGGAGGATCTGATGCCCTCTTCCTGCTCCCTGCTCTGTAGGTACACACACATACACACCACACACATCACACACACACACTACATACACACACACACCACACACATCACACACACACACACTACATACACACACACCACACACATCACACACACACACACACTACATACACACACACACCACAAACATCACACACACACACTACACACACACACACACACCACACACATCACACACACACACACTACATACACACACACCACACATATCACACACACACACTACATACACACACACATACACACCACATACATCTCATACACACACACTACATACACACACACCACAGATGTAAACAAATTTTAAGAGCTGAATCACAATCGGAAGAAGTAAACAAAGGCAGGCAGTGCACCCTCCTTGGTAAAAACACAGAACACAGGAGAGGGAGCCGAACAAAGGAAACCTGACAATTAGAATGACGGCTGATTTCTCAATGTAACCGTGAGTCCCAGGAGACAACGCACTACTGTTTCCAAGTGCTGAGAGAAAAACATAGGAAACCTGTCAGCCCTGAAGAATTGTGTAGCCAACAAAGCCGCCTTTCAAGAACCAGAGAAATGAAGATATTTTCAGAACAAAACCAGGCCTGAGAAGGTCCACCTCCCTCAAGACTCCAGGACTGAAGCTTCTGGGATCAGGCCTCTCAGGGGAGTGATTCCAGAAGAGCAGCAGAGGAGGGTGAGCAGCCTGGATAAGGGAACTGGGAAAGACCCAGCCCATCTCCCCAGCAGGGCTCCCACCTCTCCCCACCCCACCCTCCCTCCCCACCCTCCCTCCCCACCCCTCCCTCCTCACCCCTTCTTCCCCACCCCTCCCTCCTCACCCCTCCCTGTTTGCATTCAGCACACATTTTAAAGGGAACACCAGGGCTGGGGAGACAGCTGTGTGAGCACGGAGGACTGAGTTTCGATTCCCAGCACCCACGTAAAGAGCCTGCAGTGGTAGCATGTGCCCCTAACCCCACCACTGGGGGACAGAGTCACGTGGGTCCCTGCAGCCCACTGGGCAGCCAGTCCAGCTGAATTAACAAAGCGTCAGGTGGAGAGCAAGAGGGGAAGACATCCCATGGCCTCGCCTGGCCTCCACATACATGCACATGCACCCCAGATCCTCCCCTGTACCCCCATGCCCTGCTGCATTCCTTCCTTTCCTTAGCAGTTTCTACTTTCTGTTTTCCATTTCATTTCTTCTGGTCTGTCTAAGGTTAGCTCCAAGCAGCTTTCTGTCCTTATTAGGGCACCAAAGCTACTCACATGAGTAAGTTCACTGCCAGATCGGTCCCCCTTGAGTGGAGCATGCAGAGGCAAACCCCCTCACACTGCCCATGGGCACATCTCTTCCACTGACTCCCTGGCCCCCGTCTCTGAGTCTCAGGGATGGGGGATCCTTCCCAAATGTCCTTGGAGAGGACAGGTTTCTTCAGGGTACCCCAAGGAATCACACGCTCCTAACTAAGATAGGTGGCAAGTAATGACAGGAACTCCCATCTCCAGGGTTCCAGAGGCCCCAGAGGAGGGGCCTCCTTCCCTGCCGCTTCCAGCCCTGGTTGACATCTCTCCTCCTCTATCACTTTGTGTCCTGTGGACTTTGTGCCCTTGTCCAAACCTGAACCACCTTAACTTGATTACACATACACAAATCCTATTTCTACAGCAGGTCACACTTGCAGGTGCCAGAAGTTAATTGAATATATCCCTCTGGGGGACAGGCCAAGCCATGACACCCAGTCTTCCAACTACAAGCACCCCAAGCTCTGTTGCAAAGGGTCAGGGGCTGCCTCTTCTCCCCCCGGGCTGGATGGCAGTTCACTACACAGCTGCTGGAATGGAAGCTTCTCTCCCCATTAACTTTGCATTTGCATTTTATTCCTTAAAATTGTGGGAGATCCAGGCCATGAAACCCTCTGCTTGGAAACCCCATCCTCGGAATGCAGGTATCAGTGAATTCTGAGACAGGCTCCTCAGCACGTCTAAGTCAGGCCCCTTGTGCTCTTCCTGCCCAGTGTCTCGCCTCTCTTGATGCCCACCTCCTCTAGGTGACCCAGACGATCCCCACAGACACACTCGGCCCCAAGGACCACCTTCAACTTGACCGTCTCTGCATAGACGCCACAGCACTGGGAGTCAGCGGCTGAACTTGCCTTTCTATGGGACAAGATCAGAGCTCTAGCAGCAAGGGTCTGCCCGGTGTCCCCTCCTGTCTTCACCCTGACTGCTCCTGGTGTGGCTCACTGCCTTTTCTCACCTGGTGCCTGCCTGTGCCTCACAGAGGCTGTCCTTCCCAGGCAGCCCCTGCAGTCCAGCAAGAAGGACCCTTTGTACACAGCAGGCAGAGCCCATGCTCCGTCCTCACACAATAGGGGTGGGCAGCGGTAGCTCATGAGGCCCTCTGGCCATGGCCCACCCTCACTCTGCGACCCCACAGTCCCTTTCACTCTGTCCTGGTCCACTGGCTGCCACATTGTCTGTCTCATCAGGGGACGAGCAGTGTCCCAGTGTGTCCTGACCGTGTCTCCATCTTATTCCTCCTCCTCGTCCTCCAGGGGAGAAGCCCTGTGCTCATGTGCCCCAGACTTCATTCGGATTCGCCACCCACTTTAAGGAGACCATCCTCACCACCCATAGGCGGCCGTCCTTGGCATTCTCCCTTCTCCTTATGGTAACTGCCACTTGCCGCCGCTTCTGGAATCCCTCCAGGGACCATGGCCGCTTGTTAGAATCCGTTATGCCCACTAGCATGGAGAGCCCAGCGGGGCAGGAGCCTTGTCTGCTCCATGCATTGTGAATTCTAAGTGCCTCGAACAGAGTCTGGCTACATAGTGTTCAGATCTCTGTGGAAGGAAGGGATGGAGCATTAACCACATGGAGAGACAACAGTGTCCATTTTGTGGAGCAGAAAAGAATAAGAGGCTAAAGCCTCCTCACAGCAAGGGTGCTTCTGCCGGGCGTGCAGGGTCTCAGTGCGGCCTGCCCTCCCTCATGTTTCTGGTGCATTTGTGAGGATGGCCACACTATTGATTAACTCTAGACTGTCCGCTTTTGTATCTAAGTTAGAATTTGCAAAGCAGCCACTAAAAAGTAGAAATAAATGATACAACTGCAGTTCCCAAATAAAAATGAGGAGACTGAACCTCAATCAATGGAGAAAAAAGAAGAAACAGAATCACACACACACATTCACACACACACATTTACACACACAATCACACACACATTCACATACACATTCACACACACATTCATACACACACATTCACACACACATTTACACACACATTCACACACACATTTACACACCCAATCACACACACATTCATACACACTCACACACACATTCATACACAGACACATACAAACATTCATACACACACATTCACACACACAATCATACACACATAATCACACACACACATTCATACACTCACACATACATTCACACACACACACACACATACACACATGACACTAGATAACAATAATGAGTTTAAGCCAATCAATAGTTACATGCAGTAAGACAGATTCAGTTTTCAAAGTAAAAGAAGGGGTAACTGCGCAGTTTTAAAGAAAACTCCTGCTATTACGCTGTTTATACTCACCATGACCAGAACAAGAAGTAGATTTAGTGGAGTGAGAGGATGGGAAGAGACACAGGAAACACCAACCAAACCCTGGTAAACAACGTGGGCTTTAATGCGTGACACATTACCTGCCGTGGTGAGGGGGCTCACCTCCGACTGGAGAAATGTTTAGGTCAGTAGGAGACACAAGGCTGGAGAGATGGGTCAGGGGTAAGGGTGCTTATTGTCATGCCTGACAACCTGACCCTCGGACCAACATGACAGAAGGAGAGAATCAACTACCAAAAACTGTCCTTTGATCTCCACACATGAGCTAAGGCACATGTGCCCCCCACAGGAATGCCCCGTCACACCCCAAATAAACAAGTGAATGTAATGCAAAAATTTAAGAGGGGGACATACAATTCTAAACTCATATACAGCCAATAACCTCACTTTGAAATAGATAAAGCAACATTAAAAAAAAAAAAAAAGACTCAAGGAGAAATTGACAGCGAGGAATTTTTAAATATATGGCAAATCAAATAGAAAAGCATGTACGAAAAATCATAGGGAGTAAAATGAACCTGGGTTAGGCTCCCAGGGCTCTGAGTCAAGAGACCGTATCATAAAATTGGACAGTAGAGAGACATTCTCTTAAAATCTAACAATACAGCGTGGATGATCGCGGGGTCGCACAGAGGTGTTATACACTTTCTCTCCTGGGATGCATAAAAAGAGCTAAAATGCCAGGAGGGCCCTGGCAGGAAGCTGGAGAGGAAGTTAAGGGGCCCAGGAAGCCATTGTGTGACAATGGATCGACTGTGTGTGTTCACAATACATGCCAAGGAATGTGTTCTGTGGGGAAGATAGGAGAGTGAGTGCAGTGTTCGGGGGCATAAGGAACGCCCAGTCTCACTCCTTTGATTGTCAGGACTGGAGACCAATGAGAGAAGCTGGTGGAGGACCGGGCTGGCAGGGAGCGATGGGGTGACAGGTCCTATAGCAGCTTAGATCAGTGCTTAAGGGTCAGAAGTCACGGTGAAGGTCATTAGGACACAGGGCAGGAGGGATGCCTGATGCCTGAGGATATTAGGGAGGCGACAACCGTCATCTGATCAGAACGCCATAGTCTCTCACCCAGTCTCTGACCTGGGTCACGTGTCAGACCTTTTACCCGGTGTAGGAGACAGCAGGTGCCACAGAGAAAGGACCCTGGATTTCGCAGCAAGTTTGTCCACGGGATGAACTCTCAAAGACTCCATCGCGGTTTGTCTGAGTGTGGCTGTGTAAGGGGACATTTGATACTTGAGGACTGTTGGATGCAGGTTTCAAGTTCACACTCAAACTCAGAGACTCCAAGGCCCTCTTATGGGGGGGGGAAGGCTGATAATTCTGGGTGAAAGTCCACCTGTGGGGGGCTATCTGGACCATGGGTCCGTGTGGTGGTCATTTCTTGTGTCTTCTGGTGTGTAACTAGGATTAATCTCCCAGGTTGCTTTAGCCCCACATCAAGCTCTGGATCTGTCAGATATGCAGGGGAAGGGCAAGGAGAAGCTGCTTAAATTACTCCTCTCTTAGTGCTGAGCGAGATAGCAACCCCAAACTTCACATCCCAAGAATAGAGTGGGGATTGTTGCCTGTTCAGAGCACCCCTGAATTGGCAGGTTGATCAGTCACAGCCACCAGCCCAGGGTCTTCTCCAGACCAGACCATGACAACCTCAACAAGCAGTGAACCCTTTATAGTCAGTTTCAGTCTTTTCCACCTCGACCAGGGAAAGGTTTTACACACGTAAAACAGTAGCACTGTTAATACTCATTTACAACAAATGAGTAAGATTAAACCAAGCAAAACAGGAGCCCAATGCATAAGGAATAAGACAAGAACACTTGAGACCATTACTGTTTGAGATACTGGCCAGTGCAACTGAGCAAGATAAAGGAAGTCAAGGACTTAGAGATCATGGAGGAAAACATCGCAACCTTCATTATGGGTAGATGATGGGATCCAGGGAGAGTGCAGGCTTCAGGAGATAACATATCACACTAAATCAACTTAGAGATGCTAGACATAATCAACAGATATTTAAAAAAAAAAAAAAAACGAACTGCTCGCTCTTCTCTGTGTTAACAGCCATAAAATGAAAACTGAGTAGTGCTAGAAAAGCATGCAGAACATCAACTCCCGGGGAATAATTCCGACAAAGGCACAGAGCTGCACTCAGTGAGTCCGTGCGGGCTGCGACCTAAGTGTGCTCTGCAGTCAGTCTCTGCAGACCATGCAAACATGAGAAATGGCCCCCACATACTGGCTGGAAATGAATGAACACGCCAATGAATATTTAGAGGCATCATGTCTACTCTTCTTACTGTCAATGTGCTCCCTTCTTCCACACCTCTGTGAAGTATCACCTCCTCAGAGGATCCAACGCCCTCCATCCCCTTTTGTAAAGTGCTGCTTTAGACAAACTAGCACCATCTTCACGGATCCAGCTGTGACTGCTAGCGAGTGTCCATCAGGATAGGGCTCCTAACTACTGACATGAAGAGAGTGTCGGGGGCCTTTGAACCCCCACCGGAGTTTGCAGCCATTCATCCCTCCCAGACATTTGTATGATTCCTGCCCTAATTATCCTTGGGCATCAGGAAAGTGGTTAGAGCTCACAGGCTAGGGAAGGGTGAGGGCTCTGTCTACATCAGATGAGAATCTATCCCAGCTGCTCCAGGGCTACGTCCACTCCCCCACACCCTATAAATAAGTCCAATACATTGATTGCTTCTGCAGGGGGAATAGTGCTGGAGTTGTATTTTGCATTGTTCTTAGAGCCCCGGGAAGGGGAATGGACTCTGTCCGTGTCCCCCCAAGGAAGGAATTTTAGCAACACACCCATACCAGGGACAGTCCTGTTTGAAGTGTCCATCATTGCATTCCTGTGATGACTCGCTCAGGTGATCATCCGGTGCCCACATCCCCCACCGGACTGTAGACTCCAGTATGAGAAATGCACCTGGCAAGAGGAAGTGCCCCAGGACATTCACGGACCGCCTGACTTAATGAATTTGCTTTGGTCTCGCAGAGAGTTCATTCAGTACGCATGACTTCAATGCGACCTTCATACTCTCCACCTCCCTTGTGAGATCCACCCGCACTGGTCACCGTCCATCCATTCACACTATTTTCCCCAAGGCACATGAGTGTTCCAAGAGCTGTGCCATTCTAGGGACACAACCATAACTAAGACATATGGCATCCAAGGGCGGCTTTCACGGATAGCAGGTGAGGCTGTGGCTCAAGGAGAGGGGTTTTCTTGTCTGGTTGCAGAGGCGGGTTGCCCTTTTCCACAACGTTTTCTATAATCCCCCCAAACAGCTGAGGGGAGACAATTCCTCCTCTCCTGCTTGTCACATACAATAATCGTCTCCCATGGAATTCCAATTTGGTAGCTCTCTCGGGTGAGTAGTCATCTAAGAAAACCTTATTAATACAGTCAGAGCTTGTGGTAGCTGTGATTCATTTAAAACTAAGACGGAGGAGAAAAATCTATAGTACTTAGCTCTGGCCGCTTTACATTTTGCTGTAACCAGGGTAAGCATCTCTTGTGAATATCTGCCCCCCAAATGTTTGTCAGATTCACCAGCCTTCTCCCCTACCCCGATCCCCATGATTTTGTTCAATATTGTGTTTTGTTCACAACACTCCAGATGACCACCTACCTAGAAGGGAGTACCCCAAAACTTATCACTGAGAAAATTCTCCTTGCCCCAAGGTACCACTATGGTCAGATCCAACACACGGACATCAGAACAGCTCCAACACTCTGCCTGATGCTGCCTGGTGCTTCCCTGAATTTGCACACTGCAATGCAGGTCATTTCCTGCCTTGATGACAGGCGCATGGGCAGGCCTGAGCTCTGAGCATCAAGAAAGTCTGAGCTAGGAATGGGTTCTCCCCGGCACAGCCCAGGCACATGGGCTCTGACATCAGCTCTGCAATACAGCCTTCCCTGCTTTCTTTCAAGCTCGCCAGCTTCACACACCTGCCCATTTCCCCAGGGCTTCCTTCCACCCTAGAAAAGGCAGGCAACAGATCAGCTGTAACAGCCCTGGTGACAGGATCGGCTTTCATCTCCCCGTGGCCTTGAAAGGATGGAAAAATGGACGCTGACAGGGCAGGGACAGAGAAGCATGGGCTCCACTTGGCTCTGCTCATTTTTCTTGAACCAATATGAGCATCTCGTAAATCTCGTTAAGAAAATATATAAGCATCACCCAGGAAGGGTGGTGAAGTCACATGTCTGGCTGCCCAGTGTTGTGTCCACTTCAGAATATTCCAGTCAGCCCATCACTGGCCCGAGGCAGGGGTGAGCTGGGACACTTTCCACGCAGGTGTCACTCTGTTCTCAGAGCATCACCATCTCCTCTACCTGCTGTTTGAAGACATCAAGCATCATCGGAAGGGCACATACAGAATTGCTTCCAGTTCACTAACGCCCTTGATGGAGCAGCCTACTTAGGAGCACCAGCAAAGCCCTGAGCAGGGTTTTTCCTTCAGCATCACTCATTTTTACCACTGCACAGTTTGTCAACCCATTTGAGCCTCAAGAGACACTGTCATCGTTCCCCATTTGCAGATGAAGACAAGGAGTTAAGAGACTTCCTGGAGGTCACACACATTGACTGATCTCAGGCTACTCATTCTTATAATAGCTGCCACTGACCACAGACCAGAGAAGCTCCAACAGCCTAGACCCCAAGTCTTCCAGGGCCCACCCTGGAGAAAGCACATAGCATGGCTGCTTTAGACTTAGTCCCACCCCCACCCCCTCCCTGGTATTGGATAGATAAATGCTGTTTTACCCCTCCCAACTCTCCCACAAGCTCTGGCAGTGAACTCTCGAGGGGACCCCAACTCATCATCTAGTCTCAGATCAGAAGCCACAACCCCTGAGAATCATCCTGCTTCCTTAGGGAGCCGTCTACAATTTTTCTCTCACATTCTCTTGCATAGAAGACCCTTCCACCTGCTGTGTTGGGTATCGTATGCACAGTCTTCCTTAATCTCTTCTGGGTTCAGTAGCCCAGAAATCCATGTTCACTCAGACCCTCCAGTGAGACCTTAGGAAAAGGGTTGTGATGGTTAACTTTAACAATCAACTACATCACTGGGAGGAGGATGTCTCTGTGGGACCGGTCTCAACCAGTTCATTGATGTGGGAACCCTGACCTGTTGTGAATGGCACCATTTCCTAGGGAAGAAGCCCTGAAACATACAAAGCACAGGAATCAGGTTGAGCACACGTCTGCTGAGCGGCTGGCACGCACACCCTCACTCTCGCTCTGCTATTGACTGACTATGACTTGTTGCTTCAAGTTCCTGCCTTGACCCTCTGTGGTCAGAACTGTGGGCAGAACAGCCCCTTCCTCCCCTGCACTGCCTTTTATCAGGATATTTTATCACAGCAACAGATATGGGAGCGGGACAAACCATCTTTGGGGATGCAACTGGTTAAGACAAGGGCGTACCAGATTAGACCCAACGGTGTAATCATTACAAGAAGGTCATGTGAAGACCAAGGGAAGAACAGATGGAGTACAGACAGACGTATGAAACACCAGATTGGAGTCATATGTTTACAAGTCACATGGAAGATGCTACACCTGCTGGAAGAACCTGGAATCTCACAAGGTCCTCACCCAGGACTTCTGAGAGCATCCCCAGCCCTCACCCTGATGTCTACCATGGTGACTATCGCCAATTTGACAGGATCAAGGAGACAAGCCCCTGGGCATGCTGTGAGGGGTTACCTAGACTAGGTTAGCCTCTGTGCACACCTGTGAGGGGTCATCTAGACTAGGGTAGCTCTGGGCACGCCTACAGAGGGGTTATCTAGACCAGGTTAGCTCTGTGTACACCTGTGAGGGGTTATCTAGACCAGGTTAGCTCTGTGCACACCTGTGAGGGGTCATCTAGACTAGGGTAGCTCTGTGCACACCTGTGAGGGGTTATCTAGACTAGGGTAGCTCTGTGCACACCTGTGAGGGATTATCTAGACTAGGGTAGCTTTGTGCACACCTGTGAGGGGTCATCTAGACCAGGTTAGCTCTGCGCACGCCTGCAGAGGGTTGTCTGGGTTTGGTTCATCGAGGTGGGAAGACCCACATCAACCATGGGTGTCCCGTCCCACTGACCAGAGTCTTAGCTGAAAACACAAAGAAGGAAGTGAGCTGTGTAATCTCCTGACCCCTGACCCCTGACCCCTCAGGCTCCTGCCACCAAAACTGCCCTTCCAAGAGGGACTGTGCCCTCCACCTGTGAGCCCAAATGGCCCCCTTTCTCCTTAAGTTGACGTTGCTGGGGTGTTTCTTCATCACAGTGACTGGAGAGTTTCGCTAGACAATGCCATGTGCTTGGTCTTTAGGACATGATGCAATGATCGGTTTTCTTGCTTTGTCTTGTTTGTTTTGAAGGCCACATGGTTTGTAGTTCTTTACTAAAAAAGCATAAAGAGATTAAAAAAAAATAAGTGTGGTTCCAAGGGAAGACTGCCCTGGCAGCTGACAGATGGCAAGTTCTGTGCACGAGGGCTGTGCACAATAAGCCAGCTCAATGTGGCCCTGGCTGCTTCCCTGGCCCCACCCCGAGCCACAGAGCTGGCCCACACAGGAGAAAGGAGTAGAGAAGGTAGTGGTTTCAAACTCCCTCTGGTTTCAAACCTTTTACCTAGGATTCACAGAACCAAGTTCTGTCCTTCCTTCCTTAGCCCCCAGGTCCTGGCCAACAAAGCCACACCAGCCTTTGACCTGGCAATACAATGAGTGTGTCTCCGATTTGGCTCTCTCAGGGTTCCCTTTCTGAAGGCACAGTGTCCCAAGACCCGCAGGTAGGTTTAATGTGAACCTAGCCCCTACGCTGTCCCATGTCACCAGCTGCCAATCGCCTTCCAGGAGGAGTGACTGGACTGCAGCTTCCAACATGTTGTCATTCACCCTTTGTCCCCTAACACGCATCGCTGACCCCAGAGTACAAAACCCCCTCAGCAGCCTCATGTCTCCAATCTCCTTCTCCGATTCTAATCATTTCTCATGTCCACTTCTCAAGGTCATGTCTGCCCTTCAGCTAGAGTCTCAGGATGATTAGAACTCAGGAATGCTGCCTGCTGCTTGGAGGGGAGGTTGGGTCTGGTGGGGGTCAGGGGCAGTTACTGGCAGGTCTTAGATGAACAGTAAAGCAATCTGGAGGCCCTGGAGTGCACTTGAAGCTGTGCCCCATAAATGAAGAATGGGGTGGATTGATTTATAACGCAGAGGGAGAAAGCTGTGCCCAGAATGTGAACGGTCCGTCCGCTGTGCGTGGAATCCCACAGTCAAGCAGTGGCTCCAAGCAGCGCTCTGTCTTTCACAGGCTTTTCCTTTGCCCCTGATGCAGCCTACTTGGAATCTAGTTTAGGACTGTTGGTAGTCATTACTTAGGATGCCTGGGTTCCAAGATGAAAGAGATAATTGTGCCCCACTGGTGGGGTGGCTGAGGGCCATGGACAGCGCCATAGATGCAAGCTCCACCACAGACCTCTGTGGTCACAGAGCACACCCAGAGCATGCTGTCTCTGTCCCCTCCCCCTTCCCCATGGTCCTCCAGGACCCTTTCCTGTCTGTCATTGGCTTGACCAGACACAAGGGTGTGTCCTCTTCTGCTGGCTCCAGTAAAGCTGCTGGATAAAGGAGTCTACAGACAGTCTTGGTCTGTCTTTGAGGACACAGGAAGGCACAACGTTCATGGAAGGGAGAGTCTGGGGCTCCAGGCGGCAGAGTGGCACTGGGTAAGGTAGGTGACCCGCCAGTGGACCTCAAGCCTATGGGAGAATGTGCATTAACTCTACTGCACAGCCCAGAGAAGTCATCCTCCCAGGAAATAAATAATCATCTCTCTGAGATATTGGGATTGGTTTTCCTGCCTGATCTGGGTTGGAGTTTTGAGTCCTGGGTAAAGAAAACAAAAGCATTCAAAACACATAATGCTGGAGCCAGTGTCCTTTTGTGCCTGCTGAGGAGGGCTGGAAGCTGAGGTCAGGGGGCAGCTGAGGTCAGGGGGCAGCTGAGGTCAGGGGGCAGCTGAGGTCAGGGGGCAGCTGAGGTCAGGGGGCAGCTGAGGTCAGGGGGCAGCCTGCCTTCTTGCTCTCAGATGCAGTGCCTCCCCGTAAACCCTCTCCTAGTGCATCAGGCTAAACATACAAAGACATACAAGGTAACTGAGGACAACTTGATGAAATAAATTTAAAAAGAATCATGCCCCACTTCTGGATTTAATATGACATCTCCATGATCCCAGAAAACCAAACCCTCACACACAGTCAAGGGAACAAGTCAGAAAACCCTAGTCTGATGTCCAGAAAGTTTCCTGAACCTCTTCCAATGGTGTTGGAAGGAGAGTAATAGCTGTCTAACAGGGTCACAGAGAGCTACCTAAAGATAACTTCCACGGGGACAGGATGGCACCCGAGGAGGGTGTCTACAGGGACAAGATGGTCCCAGAGGAGGATGTCTACAGAGACAGGATGGTACCAGAGGAGGATGTCTACAGAGACAGGATGGTCCCAGAGGAGGATGTCTACAGAGACAGGATGGTGTGTGAGAAGGATGTCTACAGAGACAGGATGGTACCAGAGGAGGATGTCTACAGAGACAGGATGGTGTGTGAGGAGGATGTCTACAGAGACAGGATGGTGTGTGAGGAGGATGTCTACAGAGACAGGATGGTGTGTGAGGAGGATGTCTACAGAGACAGGATGGTGTGTGAGGAGGATGTCTACAGAGACAGGATGGTGTGTGAGGAGGATGTCTACAGAGACAGGATGGTGTGTGAGGAGGATGTCTACAGAGACAGGATGGTGTGTGAGGAGGATGTCTACAGAGACAGGATGGTGTGTGAGGAGGATGTCTACAGAGACAGGATGGTGTGTGAGGAGGATGTCTACAGAGACAGGATGGTGTGTGAGGAGGATGTCTACAGAGACAGGATGGTGTGTGAGGAGGATGTCTACAGAGACAGGATGGTGTGTGAGGAGGATGTCTACAGAGACAGGATGGTGTGTGAGGAGGATGTCTACAGAGACAGGATGGTGTGTGAGGAGGATGTCTACAGAGATAGGATGGTGTGTGAGGATATGTCTACAGGGACAGAATGGTACCAGAGGCTGATGTCTACAGGAACATAAGATCAGATCGTCTTACTAAAAGGTACAAAACACTAATGAAAGGAATTCAAAGTGTACGCATACACAGTGACTCTGCATTAAAGATCAGAGCAGTAGACATCTCTGACTTTCCCCAGAGTGACCCACAGTCAACACAGAGCAGCAACCTCGACGACAGCAGGGTTCCTTCTGTAGCTCTAGCCGAGTGGACTCAGAACCGCGTGCCAAACAGAAAGCAACTAGAACAGCCATAATACATCTGGGAAAGGAAAACCACAGTTGGGCAAACTGAGCTACCCGTAAACATATGGCAGTCAGGACAGTGTGGCATCCGTGATGTGGTAACGGAGGTTAAGGCACATACATTGCCAGATCAGAATAGACATATCAGAAACACACCCCGTCTGTAGTGAATGCCTGATTCTGCTTACCAAAGTGCAAAGCTAATTTGAGAATGAAAGAAGAGCTGGTACCGGCGAGTGGGTCTGGGGCCACAGGGCCATCTGTACGCAATAAGCTAACAAGCCCTAACCACACACGCTAGAGAAGTGGGAGATGCAACACAGACCGCACAGGCAGCGGTGGAAATGCACAGAGGTGAGGCGCTCGTCACTGGGAAGGGTCTTCCCACATTCCTCACTTCGTCAGCCCTTTACCCCTTGTCCTTCTGTAGGGAACTATCTGTCCACTTGATTTAAAGCTGGGCATCTGGGGCTGGAGGGATGGCCCAGTGGTTAAGAGCACTCACTGGCTGCTCTTGCAGAGGACCTGGGTTCAATTCCCAGCACCCACATAGCTGCTCGCAACAGTCTGTAACTCCAGTTCCGGGGGATCTGACACCCTCTTATGACTTCTGCAGGCACCAAGAATGCATGTGGTGCACACACATACATGAAGACAAACGCTTGGACACAAAGTAAGCCTTCAAACGTAATTGTGCCTCTGCTCTATGTTTCCCATTGTCATATGACATGTGTGTGGCTTTCTAGTTCTCAGTGTCCTATCTCCCCACTGGAATGTGTGTCACTGGGCCTCTGCATCACCAGCACCTAGAAAGGAGGATCTTACCAAGCTGCAGCTGTGGGGTTGGCGGCACAGTGGGCTACCAGGCAGCTGTGTTATTCTATATGGCATGAAATACTGTGCATGTAGCGTGTGGGCTAAAAGTGGCTGGGGTGGGATAGAGAGATGGGTTCACCGTGAAGAGAAATCAGTTTTGGTTCTCAGCACCCATGTGGCAGCTCACAGCCATTTGTAACTCCAGTCCCAGGGGACCCTGTATCCTCTTCTGGACTTTGTGTGTAGCGCAGTTATATGGAACACATATGTGTATGTAGGCAAACATCCACAGACATAAAATAAAAATAAACAAGTCTTCCTTTTAAGAAGTGGGGCCTTGCATCTGTAATCCCAGTGCTCAGGCTGAGAGGCTGGACCACCAGACTGTCATAATCCCAGTGCTCAGGCTGAGAGGCTGACCACCAGACTGTCGTAATCCCAGTGCTCAGGCTGAGAGGCTGGACCACCAGTCTGTCGTAATCCCAGTGCTCAGGCTGAGAGGCTGGACCACCAGACTGTCGTTATCCCAGTGCTCAGGCTGAGAGGCTGACCACCAGACTGTTGGCTTCAGGCTATTGTCTAAATCAGGGTTACTACTGTTGCAATGAAACACCATGACAAAAACAACTTGGTGGGGAAAGGGTGCATTTGGCTCACACTTCCACATCACAGCTCATCAGTGGAGGAAGTCAGAACAGGAACTCAGGCAGGGCAGGAACCTGGATGCAGGCGCTGATGTAGAAGCCATAGAGGGATGCTACTCATTGGCTTGATTCCCCATGGCTTTCTCAACCTGCTTTCTTATAGAAATCTGGGACCACCAGCCCAGGGATGGCACCGCCCACAATGGGCTGGACCTATACCCATCAATCACTAAGAAAATGCCCTACAGGCTGGCTCACAGTCGTCTATTATGGAAGTATTCTCTCAATTGAGGCTCTCTCCTCTCTGATAACTCTAGCTTATGTCAAGCTGACATTAGACCTGACAGCACAGCCCCATAGCAAGACTCTCATCTTAAAATAAACAAACAGAAAAGTGAGAAATGTATAGCATAGCCTCATTTTATGACAATGTGTGTATGTATGTGAGAGTATGTGTTTATGAATGAGTGTGCATGGGCGTGTGTGTGTGTGTGTGTGTGTGTGTGTGTGTGAACATGACTCTGTGTGTGAGACAGACAGACAGACAGGGTTGCACTGGGGGCATTTCTACACCATAACTTTTTATTCTGCATGCATACATTTGACAACATGTTTTATATAAAAATCAAGCTATTTCTTCTTAGGGACAGCTGCCATCTCTGGTTCAAACTATAGCATGCTGAAACTCCACTTTTAACAGGGAGAACACACATTCCATCCCTCTCACAGCCACAAGCCAGCAAAAAGGAAGAAGAAATCAAGTAACAAGTATGTGATCACAAGAGTTGATGGGTTCCGGAACGTATGACCTGTGCCGGGCACTGCTCAGTTAGGTATAAGGGCTTTGCCGACAGTAACTCCTAACATGCACCCCCCCAATCACCGACGAGAAAACCTGACACAGAGGTCTCTGGCTTGCCCAAGGTTGCCTTTGCTCATCAGCCCCTGGACGCCCTTGCCCTCTGGCCCTTATCACAGGGCACCGTTAGTCACCGTCATTTGTCCTGTTCCATGGACAGGCTGTGCAGAGGCAAAGTGTCTTTTCGAGTCGCTGTCCAGCAGGAAGCTGATACAGGTAGAGGGACAGGAGAGGAACCAAGCCCAGGCACCCGAGAAAGGCTCCCCCAGGGCCCCCAGAGGGACCCTGGCAGGGAGAAGCACAATAGGGGCTCTAACTGGGGACAAACGAGGCCCCCACTCCTCTCAGTCTGTAGCACATGCATTCGAAAGCACAAATCTTGTAACTGCAGATATTATAGGTGCATATTTCATTACCATCAGCATCGCATATTTATAATTTAGTGGTGTGTAAAAATGTATAAAGGCACAACTAGTGGTTGGTTAATGACAGCTGCCGTGGCAGCCCATAGTTAGAGGATTTTTCATGTCACTGAAGTCTGGCCCGGAACAGGATGCCACATGCATAAAACAGGTGACGGAAAGAGGAGAAATGGGCTGGAGCTTTACGACGACTCCAGAGGTGGATGCACAAAGGCTGTCCCCACTACTGTTACTGAGAGCAACCTGCTCCAAAGGGGGGAAGAGATGCCTCCCTGTGGGAGCATGAGCCAGCCTGCTTCAGAGTGTGAGGCTTTCTAACAGACAATAATAATTAAGGCGAGAGACCCCTGTGATGACATGATCAATGTCATTGCCATACACACACACACACACACACACAACCACACACACACACACACACACACACACACACAACCACACACAACCACACAACTTTATTGTGTTTATTGTGGAAACAGAAAAGCCTTTGCCTTTCCCAAAGTAAGTCCTAAAATAGCTGCCATTCAAGGGGGCAGCCTCCTCATCAAGTGGTGGCTGCAGGCGAGCTGGCACAGGTCCTGGCAGTTTACCCCTCGAGCTCTGGTCTCACAAGTCATCAATCCCAGATCCCACGTGCCAGATGACAGGAGCCTGGCCCAGGGGACTGGGAAAGCCCACAGCCCATTACGGATCTCAAACAGCTTGTCTCTGGGTGGGGCTCAGCAGGTAGAGGTTTCCATTGCAGAAAGGGAGCTAGCCTGGCAGCTCAGAGGCCACGCTGCCCTTGTAAAAGGGGACCAGAGAGGAAGGCACCCTTACCGAAGATGTCCCAGTACATTCTGCACCTCTCCCTGCCCATAATGCCTGCCCCACTCTCCAAAGAAATGGGCACATGGGACACTGACATATTCTGGCATGTCTGTGCTATGGGTGAGGGTGAAGAACCTTGAAGATGTCATATATCATCTGTTGGTCAGGCAGAATGAGAATTTCCCTTTACTGTGGGTGCTTTCTCTAAGCCTCATCAGAGATGCCCCCTGCTTTACCCATAAGACCCCCTGTGATCTCCAGTACCATTTGATACATAGTCATCTGTTTTCTCTCAGTACAATCAGAGCATGGCCATGCTTTCAAACTCACTCCAAAAAAGTCCAATTGCACTACAACTTTTAAAAAAAAGAATAATTAAAACCCATGTTCCTCATAACAACACAGAGTAAGGCAATTGCCAGACACTGTTAATAAGCAATTTATGCAATTTTAAAAGCCAGACCCCTAATAGGCAAAGCACATTTCTTATGAGTTACTGCCGGGTGTCTTGGTGCACTTTGATCTTGGAGCCAACCCCTGCTGCAGTGGCTCCTCTGTAACCCCAAATAATGGTGTGGAAGGCTCCCTGCAAATGCTCAGGCTGCAGCTCCTATTGGAAGGCACATTTAACATGGGCTTGCAAAAAAGGATGGCGGGTAATTGCCGCTTGAATCCAATGTGTGCTGTATCTCATCTATGATACGCAATTTAGAAGCGATATTCTAGCAAGAGGACTTTATGACTTGCTGTCATGATAAATAAAAGTTTATGGCATAATGGAATTAATATTTACTTTGAGTGCAATGCGGTCTAGTCAAATAAAGTTGCTTGGGAATCACTTTGGACCAAGAGAGCATGAACATGTCACCTACTGACAACAAAGCTCCAGTCTGCTCGTCTCCTCTGACTGTCGGCTAATCGTTCACAATCTTTTGCTGCTTCGGGTTCGATGTTATAAACCATTATTGTAGTTAGAGATACTGATTTGCTGATGCATTCGATGTGGAAGGTTCCCGTGGAGTTGAGCAGCATGGGGAGGGTGGACTGGAAGCTGAGCAAGAAGAGAAAGGAAGGAGAAACCACGAGCTTCCCTTCCAGGGTTGGAGGATGGGGAACAACCTGGGCCATATGAGTCCCTCCACAGGGACTGCTTCTAGAAGGGAAATTGCGAGTCGCAGGGCATGATCTAGCCTTATTGTGAAGACAGTCTTTAAAAATGCAATCTCAAATTGAAATTACACAGAGGCTGCCTGATTCTAAAGTAAATATATAGCAGGCATTTTTTTTCACTTTATTCTAAATTATGATGACTGAAGGTTCAGAGAACAGCCAGTCCAGGTCTTAAATGATCTTAAGTGAACTGCTGTCAAGTTTGCTGTAGAGTTATTGTCTTGGGAGCTTCAGAACCCTTCACATGACACCACACAGTTCCCTCTAAGACCCAAGGACAAAATTCGTTTCCATTGTTGTTTATTATTTACTCCTCTGGAGAAACCCAATGATAAAACCAGGTTTTGGCCTGATCAAAAGGAAATGAAGGCTTCAAAGTAAGTAAGACGGTAGGAAAGAAGGGTTGGAAATCCTGAGCCAGCAGGATGGGGACATCCTGGAGCCTCAGTGTGCCTGGTCTGGGAAATGGGCTCCTGTCCTATTTTTGAGTTGGGCACTGCTGCTGAAGACAGCCAGGGGAGGAGAGGAGGAGTTTTGGTGGGAGATTCCAGGCAATTGAGACCCACCCACAGCAGCTGTTGACTCTGGGGAGCTGCAGGCTGTGGGTACTGGCGACACTTCTGAATCATAAGGCAGCAGGAGGCAAATTGCCCAGACCATAAACAGGTGGAAGAATTCCAGAAAAGGCTGGATTAGCGGGGCAGGCTGGACCCTCCCTCTGCACAGCTCCTCCTGAGCTGTGTGTGAAAAGGAAGATTGCTGATGCTGCTGTCTGCAGTGTGAAGGCTGAGACCATGTGAGTCACACTCCCGGGCACACTGAGTATGTTTCATTTGGAGTGCTGCCATACCACGAAGGAGCAGTTCCTTCCCAAGGGCCAATCCATGCAAACAGGGACAGCAGGGGGCACTGGGAAGGGACCCAGGTCTCTCCACCAGAATATGAAACGAAAGATTCAGGGCTTAAGTTTTGGGAAACCGGGCCCAGAAAGTACTTGCTTGATTTAAGGCTGCAAGTGTAAGCAGGACCTAATGATGCTGGCATGCCTCGGCTGCTCAATAGACAGTGATGAGAGGCTATAGAGATGGGCAGCTCGGGCATGAGTCCAGAGCCCAGGATTAAAATGACAATCGTTTTAAAACAGTACTGGAGTGGCAGCAGGTTCCTGTAGTCACATTGCAGTTGAGGCAGAGATAGGCAGATTCCCCAGGGCTCAATGGCTAAGCCCAGTCTAGCTAAGTTGGTAAATTTCAGGCCAGTGAGAGAGCCTGTCCAAAACAAGGCAGACAAATGGCTCCTGCGGAATGACACCCGACTGTCCTCTCTGATTGCCACACATGAACACACGTGTATCTCTCCCTGTGTTCACACGTGCACATGCAAGCATGTGTGCACACACAAGGATTGAGGAATACATAATTCAGTATGGCCCTACTATAGAATCTGCCAATAAGTATATGCCATGCTGCAGACAGAAATGCAGGGTTCTAAAGTCCAACAGGAGCTGGCAGTCCAGGGCCCTTTGGGAATAAGACTAGAATTTCCTGTGACTGAGTGATGAGGACAGTGTTCTTGAAGGTGGACAAAGCCACCAGATTTCCAGGAGGCAGGGTGGCCCCAGCCAGGCAGAGAGCTTTTTGGGTCACCTCAATTCACAGTTTTCAGCCAGAAGAGAAAATCACTGTGTCTCGGGACAGGAGATGTATTTCTGAGGGCTGCAGGGGCCCGAGGGGGCCCAACAGTGACTTCCAGAATGAAGGGAGGTGTGGAGTGAAGCACAGCACACATGAGCAGTCAGGGGACGGGCATCTCCGGGAGGCTGAGGTTGAGGTGTACGCTAGCTGCTTCATGAGGTACTCTCCCTCCTGTTTTGAGTCTTACCCTCCACCTGTCACAAGGACTCTACCCTCTCACTCACCCCACAGTTCCCCACCCCAGGGCTTCCCCAGGAGTCCCGTGGATCTCTCCCTAAGAATCCCCGAATGTGACAGAAGAATCTTCCAAACAGGGTTAGCTCATTTCAAGCCACAAATCATTTCCCTTGGTTTCATTCTAATATGAAGTCCTAGACCACATCCTGCTACACACACACACACACACACACACACACACACAGACACTCACACAGACATACACACAGGCACAAACACACAGACACACAGGCACACACATGCAAGCATGCGCACACACAGACACACATACACAAGTACAAACGCGAGCGCACGCGCACACACACAGACATAGACACAAGCACACACATACAGGCATGCACACACGCAAACACAGACACACACACACAGACATACACAAACACACAGGCACACACATACAGGTGTGCACACACACAGACACAGACACAAAGATACACACACACACAATTTAAAAATAAGACTAATTCTTTTTTAAAGATTTTTTTCAGTGCTGGCTGAGACCTGAGGCCCTTCACTTGATAGGCAAGCATCCTACCACTGAGACATACTGTAGCCTATGGTCTTTCTAAGTATACAATTTTATAGATTTACTTCTTCAGGTGACCATTGTCCCCTCAGCCATTGTCATCAGAAGTTTGTTCCAACCGATCCTCCCTCTATTTGGCAGTCTTTCTGAACTTGGCTTCCAAGATAGTTTCCTGGTTTTCAACCCCATTACGTCCCTGGGTCTCTATTTCTTTCGTCAGCATTCCTTTTCTTCTAGAATGCTAAATGTTTTCTGTGTGAACCTTGGTCCTTGGCCACTTTCTTCCCTTTGTACGCTTTCTTTTGGCAGTCTTCTGTGATTGATGACTTCAAGCATCTGTATCTCTGGTCCAATGCTCCCTTGAGCTCCAGACTGGAATCGGCTTTTCCATTTCTGTACTTGGATGTCACAGTTGCAATGGCCAAAATAACTCATACCCCCCCCAACTTCTTCCTCTCCCATAATTCTCTCTCCTACCAATGGTACCACCACCCGCCCAGGTTCTTACCTCCCCAACTTCACCGTGTTCTCCTCCCTCAAGGCCACACCCATGTTCTTTGGGAAATGATTGCTTTGTTTGACATGCATGGGTGTTTTGCCTGCATGTATGTGTGTGCACCACATTCATGGCTGGTGCCTATGGAGGTCAGAAGAGGACCTCAGATCTCCTGGAACTGGATTTAAAGACGGTTGTGAGCTACTGTGTGGGTGCTGGGCATGGAAGCTGGGTCTTCTGGAAGAGCAGCCGTGGCTTCAGCCCTCATATCCAAGCTCTTAAAAAGTTCCATCAACAATATCTTCTGCTACATGCCAACTCGGCTGAGTCCTAACACTGTCCAGTGTGGTCAGACATCACCAGGCATCACCACGCTCTTTCCTACAAATCCCTGACAGACAACATGTGGGCTCACAGGCACAGCAATGCTAATGTTCACCCCCAACTCTCAGGGACTGCATAGACATGGAACCTGCTCTCTGTCCTTCGGTTTCCTTTTGTAAGGCAGACTTCCTGTGAGCACCTGGCCATCCTCCCAAAGAGACTGCTGACTGGGTCTTCTCACCCTCCCACCGTTAGGGAGTGTATTGCTGCAGGTAAGCATCCACGGAGCCCACGGTGCCCACGGTGCCCACGTGGCTAAGGACTGAGGGTGGCACTCAGGAGGCAGCGTTCTTAGTCTAAGAGTCCGAGTAGTGGAATCATCCCACCAGCTGTGGGCGGGAACTCACAAAGGCTCTACTCCCGTGTGCTGACACTGTTGCTGCCCATTTCTAACCCCCAGGAAGCAGACCGTGGCATAGCAGGGACTCAACAAATATTTGCCGAAGTGATGATAAGTTCCACGGAGCGGCTGTCCCTGGGGGACGACGCACCCAGGGAATGAAGACCATCAGGCATCAGTCTGGGATGTGCTCCTTGGTGCACACTCCGCGTTCCACAGCATCGCCCACTTCCCAATCTTACTCAGCTTGTATTCCCAGTGTTCTTATCACACACCCAGATCTCTGCCAGGCATCACTGTTCAAACCCAAAGAAACACAATGCAAGCATCCCTGAGGAGGAAGCCAAGCAACATCCCGGTGCATGCAGTGAGTAAGAAAAAAAAAAAGCCGATCCACTAAAGGTCTCTATGTCAGCCTACTGTAAAGACTCTTGTACATATTTACTGCAATGCTGTTTGTAACAGCTAAGAGAGGGAACTGGTTTAGATGCCCATCGAATGATGAATGGATATATAAAATATGGTACAAATACACAATGGAATTTTATACAGCAATAAAGCAAAAATGAATCATGACATTTGCAGGAAAATATATGGAACTGGAAAATTGTGTTAAGTGAAACAAGCCAGGCTTGGAAAAACGTACACCACACTTCCTCTGATATGAAATCTAATGGTGTGCAGTGTGTGTGGGTGTGTATGTGTTTGTGTGTGTGAGTGTGTGTGTGTGCAGTGTGTGTGTGAGAGAGTGTGTGTGAGTGTGGGTGTGGGTGTGCAGTGTGTGTATGTGTGTATGTGTGTGTGGGGGGGTGGGTGTGTGGGTGTGCAGTGTGCGTGTGTGAGTGTGGGTGTGAGTGTGTGTGTGCAGTGTGTGTGTGAGTGTGTGTGCAGTGTGTGTGTGTGAGTGTGGGTGTGGGTGTGCAGTGTGCGTGTGTGTGAGTGTGGGTGTGCAGTGTGCGTGTGTGTGAGTGTGGGTGTGCAGTGTGCGTGTGTGTGAGTGTGGGTGTGCAGTGTGTGTGTGTGAGTGTGGGGTGGGTGTGCAGTGTGTATGTATGTGTGTGTGAGTGTGTGGGTGTGCAGTGTGCGTGTGTGTGAGTGTGGGTGTGCAGTGTGCGTGTGTGTGAGTGTGTGGGTGTGCAGTGTGTGTGTGTGTAAAGTAGCAAGGAACTATGAGAGAAGAGACGAGGTTGTAAAGGGGAGGGGATAAAGAGGGCACTAGAATACACGGTGTGATATCAAAGGGAGACATTGTTTGTGGGGAGGAAGGGATCAAAAAGAAGGATGCAGGAGAGTGGAGATGCACAGGAACCAAATGGAATGACATGTGTGTATAAAATACCATAACGAGACCTCTGCAAATAATAACAAAAAGAAGGTAGGCCTGGCACTGGGGTGCTGCGGTTGGTCTGCGAGCCGGTGCCCCAGCACCACATGGCGACAGCTAGGCAGTGACTACAGGGCTGCATCTTTCTGCTTGGATTTATCACATGTATGGAAAGCAAAGCAAATGGCCGAATGATCGGGATGAATGGATGGATGAAACAGGATGGAGTTGGAGGCAAATTGTAGCGCACATCTCCCCAGGAAGAGCTGGACATTTGTGATCAAGAGTTTTGGACTTGGAGGCCATCTGGGGAGGGTGCTGGCTAGACTTTACCCTGGGCTGGATTGGGCTGCCCTGCAGGCTCAGCTGTGAACATCTTTCATCGATCTTGGCTAGATAGCCCTCTCCATGAGGTTTCTGCTGGGATCGAGCCAGGAGCCCATTTGGATTCTGGAGCCTGAGCTGAGCCGGAGAGGCTGGACGAATTCAGGAGAAATTCAGCTTTGAAGTTGGGCTGACATTTCTAAGAAAGCAGTGTGGTTCTGTCTTCTTTCAGAAGCCTGACGACGAATGGCCAGGCTGGGCAAGGAAGGCTGTATTGTTTGAAGGCAGCTCCCAGCCTCTCTAGGGATCCAGGCCATTCCCACAGGAAGTAACATCTACCAGAGCACACAAGACCAACTCCAGAAAGCACAGGCCGTTGGCTCTTTCTGCTAACTAAGTTTGTTCAAAGAACTCCCTTTTCCTTGCAAGACTGCAGGACTGCAGGGCAGCTGCAAATTGATCCCCAGAGAAGGTTCCGTCCAATCAGCCACCTCTCCAGCCCACACCACAGGAGCCCCAGAACAAGCCACCGCTTCAGCAATCCAATCTCCATGTATTTTATTTTTAAAATATTTCATTTCTGGCCAGCAGTCCTTAGATCACCAATTTGATTTGGTTTCTATAAATGGATTTTTCATAGTGTAGGTGGAAAATATATTTAATTTCAAATATCTGCAAACTAAAATATTCAGTATAAACATCACAGTATGCCTGAGCAGGGCAAGGGACCAGCGCTGAGACAGACACTTGAGCCTTGGGGGCAGGAGTCTCTGATGTTCCCACTTCCAGTGTTCAGTGAGCGACAACACAGAGAGCCAGTGGCTGACCCTGCACGGGCTCTCCCTGCTTCTGGACAGTGGCTAGAAAGAGGGCCGCTCCCCTAGAATTCCAGCTAAGACGCCATCTGGCCACCTGTATTAACCAGCTCTCACTGAGGGCAACAGTACCTACGCAGCAGAGCTTCCCTGGCTGTCTCGGACCCTCATTCACCCCCTCTCTAGTTCTCTGCCCTTCTTCCCTTCGGCAGGCAAAGCCTCGGCCTCCTGAGCTTGGCCAGCTGATGTCACCACAGTCAGCATCACTATGGTTGAAGCTAATTCATCATGGGGGAAATTACAGGGGTTTGATAGACAGCTGACTTCACCAGAGGTCACTATGGACAAGGGGTTGAGTTTGAGCTCCCTCTGCAGCCCCCACAAGAAGATCCTTCCTACTCCTCCAGCTTCCAGGTTATGGCAACTCCACAGTGTCCCTCAGCATTTCTCAGAATCCCGCACTATACCTCAGCATCCTTCAGCATCCCTCAGCATCCCTTAGCATCCCTCAGCATCCCTCAGCATCCCTCAGCATCCCTCAGCATCTCTCAGCATCCCTCAGCATCTCTTAGCATCCCTCAGCATCCCTTAGCATCCCTCAGCATCCCTCAGCATCCCTCAGCATCTCTCAGTGTTTGGACCTCCCACTCTCCCCAGTCCCCTGGGACGGGGCTTCTAATCCAGCTCTCTCCCCTCTCCCCTCCATCCACCTTCTCAATGTGCTTGCTATGCGTTCAGACGCCCCAAGGCTCAGAGGTGCCTTGGGTGCTCTGTGTCTGTGACACCACAGAGGACAACCACCAGTGTGAGTCCTCAAACAACTGAACAGTGATCACAGCCGAGCTGACCACCTCAGAAGTGAGGGCTAGGGCCTTCTTGGTGCCCTGTGTCCTGAGTGATGACTTAGCTTGTCTTTATTCAGTCTTCCCCCAGAAGCCAGAGTTTCTCTGGCGTCCAACAAGCTCACATCTGCTGGCAGAACAAATCTTACAATTTTTTTTTTTAGAGATAGAGTCTCATGTATCCCAGGTTAGCCTCTAACTTACTATGTAGCCAACTGTAACTTTGAACTTCCAATCCCCCTGCCTCTGCCTTCCAAGAGGATATATGGAACCGGGGACATCTGGACCCTCAGGCTGGCTAGCCACCAGGGATCTCTGAAGACCTTGGGGGGGGTGGAGCCTCTCAGGGACAATGGAGTTTGAAGGGGGCTTCTTGTGTGATATCTATTTCCAGATATAGATATGGCCACAGATGTATATGGCACAGGTCTAGATGATGATATAAATGGAGATGATGATGATATAGATGACTATACAGATATAGATTTAGATGATGTGGACCACACAGCTGGGAGCCTCACTCACTGCCCTGTGAGTTCTGTTGATTTCCCAGGAGACTCGGAGCACAGTGAGGAGTGTAGAGCTGCAGAGAAACGTAAGCCTGCATGTTGCTGAGACGGTAGCTCGGAGTAACTCCTGGTGGAGGTTGGGCAGGGGGATTGCTTGGAACTCTGAGCAGCAGGGGTGTGGCCACAGGCATACACATGGTTTCTTTCCTCTGGAGACTAGGCTCTCTCCTGTCATCACTCACCCAACATTGATTTGTGGGGTACTGTAATTGTCTTGACTAGTTCCTTGTTGGACAGTTAGATCATTCGGGATGTCTGTCATCAGCCCCACCACACACCCATACTGTAAATACTCTGTTATACTTTGCCCTGAGCACATTCTGTCATTCATTGTTCCTGGCCCAAGATAACAAATCTAAGCCTCTCTGGCCCAGACTGGCCCTTACTCTGGCGTCTGTGTTCACACGGGCTGACCACCTTCTCCGTACAGCCTCCAGTGGAACCACAGCTCAGGGACGGCAAGAGAGGTCACTGGGACTCAGGATTCTGGGTCAAAGAAAGCAGCAAAATGAGATTCAATGGCAGTGAGATAGGCCTTCGTCAGATGCCCTGAGCTAGCCCACCCAGGGAAGGAACAAGACAGTTCTGCTGAGCCAGGAGGAAATGGCAGCTGGCTCAGTGCCCACCAGACTGGGTTCCAGCATATCTGAGGCAGTCACCAAGGTGACTCAAAGAACAGGAAGGAGGCTCTACGGACTATGGACGGAGGAGAAGGGCAGACAGAATCATTGCTTCCAGGGAACCCGAATCATTCTGAGCTAGGACGCGCCAGGC